>NC_052019.1:20713179-21913179 GCF_015832195.1 Motacilla alba alba
GGCAGTCTCAAAATAAGCTTATCAGAAGCAGCTGGTGAAAAGTGACTGTGTAAGCCTGTCCATCTGGCTGGAAACACAAAGTAAACCTTGTAACAGCACTTATATCTGATTTACATCCAGATGGACTTCTCTTGTACCGCATTAGGTAAGAACTAACAATTTTAAAGTATATGCATAAACAAGTCTTAACTAGTGAGTTTAAAACCACTCAGCTTGTGTTTTTTCCTCCAAGTCTGCCACCTTCATTTCAAAGATAAAAGTATAGAGTACTTCAAGCATGAAATGAGTGAACTGACATCAAGAAATAAAATTTTCCATTCAACTTCTGCTATGAATAATAAAGTGATTGAATTTCTTTTGATGTAAGGCACCAAATTGCAAGACTGAAAAGCCCTATACAGTTATAGAGGTATCATTCCTATTTATATCAAAAGATGGGATTGTCAGAAAAACTGAGTAAAATTCACTGAGTAAGTTTATTGAACAACTTACTCAAATACTGTTATGGTGCCCGAAAATCAAAGAACAAGTACACATCTAGATCAACTTACAGATATAATCAGGAGTTTCAATCACTTCTATCTGCTGTTGAAAGATACTTCTCTCACCCAAATTTTTCTCATCATTTAGCTGTTCCAAAATGCATAGAAGAGTTACTCTGAGTGATGTTTTAAAATGTAGAAAGGATAAAACCTTGAAAAAGTGTATTGAGGTGCATTCAGGTAGTACATCTTTAGTGACAAGAAACTTTATACAACACTGCATTACCAACACTGTTTGAAGCACGGATAATTTAAAAAACCAAAAACCTACACAAGCTACTACAAAGAAATTTATCACAGATAGTTTTATTAACATGACTAAAATAAAATATGTCATATATCTGTACAATACATTTTAAGAGGTTTTCTTTACTATATGCATTTCTGTCAGCTAACATTCCACGTCACTAAATTCCAATATTTATTTATAAACAAACTGGTCTGTTAATAATAAGAACTGATCTATTAATAATAAGAAAAGCTAAATATAGGCTCATGAAAAACCCCAAACAAAAGACATGTTTTTTCACGGTATTTTGTGTAAAACATTCTCAATAAATATAAATATTGCAATATTAGTCTGTTTTTTTGGTTTTTTTTGCTTATGCAGAAGTAATAGAAAAATTTCAATGTGCCTTTCCAAATTAAAAAGAAAAATATTTTTTTCTATAAGGACAAAATATTTCAAGTTGGCAGTGCTTGAAACATTTTGAAAAATAACAAATCAAAACGGACAAAGTTAATGCAAATAAAAGAAGCCAAAATGAGATATGCAATTTCTTTTTCGCTGACTTGTACAGAAGCAAAAATCACTCTGTAATGATGCATTATGACACAAAATAACAGGGGATAAGAAAGAGGAAGAGGGCAAATGCTGGGCTGGAATTCTTCCTACAACATCACCAGAATTTTTTTTTTTTTTTTTTTTTTTTACTAGGATAAGTACGAATCCTACATGGAAATTATAAAGTTATACTTATTAACACTGTGAGGAGTGAGGAGAGTGAGAGAGTGAGGAACCCTGAGTTGAATAAGAAATGAATACATAAATATATTCCAAAAAGAAGCAGATTTGTGTGCATAAGTATGTTAGATTGGTGAGCAAAATATATAAGAAATATATAAGTAAGATTTTTGAGAACACTCTATCTCCAAAGCCAAATTAGATTGGTGAGCAAAATATATAAGTAAAATTTTTGAGAACACTCTATCTCCAAAGCCAAAACCAATTTAATTTTAACAAATTTTTAAAGGTGGGTATGTTCCTGAAAGCCCATCCTTGTATGCTTCTTGAGGATACTTTACAAAACTGTGAAATGGACTTTTATGAAAGAATATTTTCTTAGCAGAATAGTTTCTTTTCATGATTTGGAGGTAATGGTTAAAGACATTGTGTGCAGATTTTCAAAGCAGCAGAAAATACTAGGATTTTGCATCCTTTTCTTACTTGGATGCTCTGGAGTCACATCTACAATTTCAGATGTACATCAATTAGTAAACAACAGATAAAAAAGTGAGTGAGTTGTACTGTATAGGTACAGGAACTGTCCAGATCAGCTGCTATGATAGCATGAGAATCAGGTTAGTATCCTACATGTATACATTGTATAGAAACTTTCATTTTATGTGCTATATCGAGGTGGGTCCAAACTATCCAAGTATGGTTTTCTTTGGTATTCACTTAGATGGGTGAAATTATATCAGAGGAAAGTTTTTATGACAATGAAATTAGAAAGATTTTAGAACTATAGAGAGAGTCTGTTAGTACTGTACACATTCAGGTATTCTGTAGGATTCTAGGGTGACATATGAGCCCTACTTTAAGCTCAAAGCAGGTTGCAGAAAAAATAGGGAAAATAAAAAGACATGTTTGTTTAGTAAGTTATATTTAGAGGCTTGATCCAAATTACTTAATTTCAATTTAGATCAGTACTGAAAAGCATGGCATCAGTACATTTTATTGTTTGATACCACACAGAATAAAAACAAACATTTTTGTATTTTGAGATTTTTCCCCAGAAAGAAGGTTCAACAGAAGTTCTGTTAAATTTATTAATTAAATGTCCTTAAATCCTTGAAAATTGATGCAAAGTTTTAATACTTCAAAGAGTATCACAGCTATTGAGGATAAAATTAGATTTTAAAATAATTTTTGGCAAAGTAAACTTAATAGAAAATTACTTTGACCTATCAAAATTAATTATGATCATATTAGATCATGTTATAGGATCAGTCTATCAGTCTCCCAGCTCAAAGAATGGTCAGCTAGCACAAGCTGGTGAGGAGAAGGTTCAGTTGAGTTTTCAATGTCTCTATAGATGGAGATTCCACACCCTCTCATCAACACCTGAATTATAGGTGCTATATGTTCTCTGATTCCAGACTGGATTTATCCATTTTGTTTGAGGTTGCAATAAGAGAACTAGTTTGAAGTGAAAGCTATCTTACTTTCATTTGAAGTAAAATAGCCTTGAGCCTGCACAAATTTCTTTAGGTGCAGATTTCTTATTGATCTGTCATCATATTTTGATGTAGTAAAAAAAGCCAAACTAAAGCCCAAATTATTTATGGAGTCTTAGAATTGTGTGCCCATGATAGAAACACTTTGTAAAGTGCTGTCATTTTCTTTACAAACCAATATTCATGAAATTGCCTAGAAACTGATATTCATGAAATTGTCTATCATTTAACTGTAGCAGAATTGAAAAATAAATTAATTAAATACGTTGTGTAAAGTTAGGAAGAAATAAGAGTGATGAAAATATCTTTGTTTGGGTGCCTGTAGGGAATAATCAAAATGAAGAATATATTAGAATAAGCACCACACAGACTATAAAATACATAATTAGCTATTCTAGAGATACAGTAAGAAAAGCAACCTATCTAGTCAAATCCTTATCTATTTTAAATGAGATAAACATTGAAATTTTACTAGTTTGGACTAGATGTACAGGATTAATTTTAGTGATGCTTTAAAAAAAAAAGCAAACAGTCCTACCTAGAAATAATTGTAATTTAATGGTTTGAATTTTGTTCTAAACTTATTTCGAGAGTCCATTTTAATGAAAGCAAAAGGTCAATTTAATAATCTTGAATTTGAAGAATAAACAAGACAATGAATGGATGCCTGGAGTTTTCATGGTTCACCACATACAGCTTAGAGTGCTAAAGGTTACCTTTAGTGTAAACAAATGAAAGTTATTGTGAAATCATTGACAATTTAAGGGAGAAAAACCACAGTAATTAAAGAACTTTTATCTACCTTTGACATATGCATTGATTATCTATTGAAAACACTCCAAAGTATTTGGGAGAAGGAGCAAGGAGGCTTGTTTTCTTTTTTTTTTTTTTTTTAATTAATGAAAGTGGTTTACTTGGAGTCAAGACTTCAGATCGTATATTCAGCAATAGACATCACTCTGTCTCTGCTGCTGCTCACACTTCAAAATTTAAAGTTAAGTGAAATACATTTTTAATCGGTTCAGTAATGGCTTTGCACAGACAGAATTCAGGTTTCATGGAAAAGGAAGATCATTAAATGAATTAATAACATCCAAAAAATAGTAATTAATATATTATAATGAAATTCCTATAGATAACTCAAATGTAAAAATACACATATGGGAAAAGATCACTAGGTCACCAGATAAAAAAGCACCCTTTGAACCTATCACACTAAGTGATGAATGGACTATATAAAAAGTTAGTGAGGTGAGCAGCAGCAGCAGCAGCAGCAGCTACAGTAAGTTCTGGGGAATGAACACTGGCATGGGTTGGGCATGGGTTCCTGGAATTTGGGGAACCTGAGTGAAGAACCCACGAAGAGTCAGCAGTGCTGGCAAGAGAGGCTGATGTGGTGAGGGCATTGCCAGGGGCAATAAGAGATTTAAATGAGATTTAAGTGGCTCCTAGGAGCACTGTGAACAGGGCAGGCAACCAAGGTGAGGTTTGGCAGCTCTCACAGGAGGGAACAGGCATCCTCCCAGTGCCAGAGACAAGCTCAACCAGTGGTCATCACCCACCCAGCTAGAGCAGACCTAGCTTTGTTTTCACCTGAGGAAAAGCTGTCTTTAGAAGGAATGTGGCAACCCAGAGAGAGCTCCCACGTAAACATGCAGCTATCTAAATCTTCATCTGCGGGGAATGCCCAACTTCCCATCTTCAGGGAGCACCTGAGGGTAGCCATTAGCATCATTAGTATATTATAAAATATCTTTTTTATTTTTGTTATGGGTTGAGGTAAAATTAAATATTACAAGCTAAATTGTGAGGGGAAAAAAGTTTTTTAAATATACAATTTTCTTTTTAGTTTATTATTTTGGATTGTTCCATTCCTTACTCAGAAAAAAATCCACTTTCCCAAAGTTTATTTTCAGAAAGTTCATTATGATAAATTTTGTGTGCATCAGAGTTGTCAAAAACCTTCATATCTGAGTGGAATATCTATTTCAGTAAAAGAAAACTCACCTCAAATCTTTTTGATCCTGAAAAGATTCTTCCAGTGACTTAGGAGGGTAATGAGGTCAAGTCCTAAATGTTTCACTGGAATCATCACAAACAGCAAAAATTTCATCTAGAACTGAAGGCTTTGAGCAAAAAGAAAAAAAAAAATTAGTTTCTATTAAAACTCAAGTATATTTGAATTAGACAATACCAGCATAGTAGAAAAACTATGTGTAAATTTTTTTTTTCATTAACTAAGACAGATATATCATACCTTTAACCACAAATGTTTCTTTTATCCTTGAACAAAATACCAGATGTTTTTCAGTTTTAGGAAGAAAGCTTATTTATAATTGTTATTGTCTGCCCATATGAGTTCATAAAGCTTACAATAAATCTACTTTTTTTCCTTTGCAAGATATAATTATCAATTCATGATATCAAATAGCTTAAATTTTATGGAATATTTTCAGGCAATGATAGAAAATACAATCATATTTTACAATCCAATAAAAAATAACTAGGCAGAATCTCTTTTATAGATAAAACATTGTATCTTTATTGTAATATCATTACCCCAAAACATCTAAACTCTATTCTACTAGCAAATTTTGGATATAGCCCAGAACAATTATGCTGCTTGCATACATGGTATTGAAATTGTCTCTGACTTTCTGTAGCTAGTCTCTTCAGATTTAGAATTTTAGGGCAAAAGATGAAAACACTAGTAACCAACACCATATTTTATAGTTGCGCAAATGTTGCCGTTCAGTTAAACTTTTGCCTCACCTAGTGGTACTATATACCACTCTAAGCGAAGAACAGGTTTGAGACTAATGAAATTGAACAACCACAAGTCTATGGGGCGTGCATGTATCCAAGGGTTCTGGTGGAACTGGCTGATGTTGTTGCCAAACATCATACTTAAAAGACTATGGCAATAAGATAATGTCCCCAAGGACTGGAGAAAAGGTAACATACTCCTATTCTTTAAAAAGGGAGAAAGGAAGATCCCGGGAACTACTAATCAGTGAGCCTCACCTCTGTGTGTTAAGATCGTGAAATAGATCCTCATGGAAACAGTGTTAAAGCACATCCAAGACAGCTGAGACAGCCAGCATGGTTTTATCAAGGGAAAATTGTACTGACAAGTAGGGTGCCTTCCATGATGAAGTGACTGTTTGACAAGAGAAGACCAACCTAAAATTCTGTGAGGTCTTTGACATGGTCCCACTTCACATTCTTATCTCCAGGCTTGAGAGACATATGGTAAGATGGACTATTTGGTGCATAAGAACTTGGCTGGATGGACACAGCCAGTGAGTTGTGATCAATGGCTCTATATCTAGGAGCAGGCTGGTGACAGATGGCATCCCCCTGGGCTCTGTCTTTGGGCCGGTGCTCTTTAATGTGATTACCAGCAACATAGACAGTGAGATCAAGGGCACATTCAGCAGGTTTGCAGGTGACCCAAAGCTGAATGGTGCACTTGACATAGTAGAAGGAAAGGAGATGTCATTCAGAGGGACCTAGATGAACTTGAGAAGTGGGGTTGTGGGAACTTCATGAAGTTCAAGAAGTCCAAGTGCAATGTGCTGCACCTGGTTCAGGACAATCCCAGATATGAGCACAGGCTGGGGAAAGAACTCATTGGTAGCAGCTCTGTGAAGAAGGATGTAAGGGTTCTCATGGATGAAACTGAGCATGAGCCAACAGCATGCCAGAAAACATGCCAACTCACGCCCCAGAAAGCCAACTTCATCCTGGAATCCATCAAGAGATGAATGGCCAGCAGGTTGAGGAAGGTAGTTCTCCTCTTCTACTTGTGAGATCCCACCTGGAGTATTGCACTCAGATCTGGGTGTTCAGCACGAGAAAGACATGGACCTGTTGGAACAAGTCCAGAGAAGGACAACAAAGATGGTCAGAGGGTTGGAGCACCTCTCCTATGGGGGCAGGCTGAGGTAGTTGTGGTTGTTCAGCCTGGAGAAGGCTCTGGGGACATCTTATGGCCTTCTAGTACTTAAAGGGAGCTTATAAAAAAGAGAAAGGATGGGGTTTTTAACATGGGCAGATAGTGATAAGACAAGAGGGTATGGTTTTAAACTGTAAGAGGAAAAATTTAGATTGGAGTTTAAGAAGAAATTCTGTGAGGCACTGGCATAGGTTGCCCAGAGAAATTGTGGATGCCCTATCCCTGGAAGTGTTGAAGTCCAGATTGGATGGGACTTTAAGGATCCTGGTATTCTGGGTGTTATGCTTGTCCATGGTGGGACAGTTGGAACTAGATAATATCTAAGGTACCATCCAACCCAAATCATTCTAGGTTTCTACAGGTAAGTGAGCTGTAAGTGACCCAGCAAAATAGTTGCAACATTTAGGCTCTGTGTCACAAAAATGCAGGTCTGGAATATCCTCTCTCTGACTTTATTTGATTTTTTTGTTTGTTTTGTTTTAAGACCAGTCTCCATCTTTAATAATGGAAAGAAGCAAAACTGTCACCTCAGCAATATTTGCTTCTTTGGTAAAAGTTTGACATATATGCATAAAAAATTGTATGCTTCTGCATGTCCCTAAGCTCTTACATCACAAACATATATATAAACATATATACATGTATGTATGCATGTATATAAGATCTTATGGACATGCAGAGGTAGACTTTTTTTTAATGACAACTATAACACAGTGAAAAGAGTATCATGAAAGAAGATGGAGAAAAAATCATAACAGTTACATTTAAGGAATTAGGAGCTATACTGATTTCTACAAGGATTATATTAAAAGTCACAGACAATCAGTAAATATCAGTAGGGATCTCTTGGATATAATACTATATAAAAGGATTCCACTGTTTCAGAGAAAACTACATTTTGTAAAGGTTTTCATTTTCTAGATTTTTCCTATTACAGTCATCAATTTCCTAATTTATTATTAATTACTGTTCTTATAATAGATCATGAGAGTTGGCATTCTGCAGCAAAATTAATTTCATTCTGTTGTTGCATTGAAATATGATATATGTATGTCAAATGATTATCTGATAGCTGTTGACTATTCAGGAGACCTAGCACTGCAGAATTTTTCACAGCATTCTATATCAGTTCAAAAAAGTTTAACATGACATTTCAAAGTGCTACACAATATACTACTAGCTTAATAATTTTTAAAAGTTTGCTGAAATCCCTCAAAAATAAAAGGACATAATAATTTAGACATTGTTTTGAATAGCAGTACTGCAAGATCTGCTTGTTTTTTATTAGATACTGGCACAGTAAATGATGCTGTTATCAAGACTGATTACATTCCTTGCAGAGTTGATTCTGCTAAAAATATTTATTGATTAGTAGAAAAGAGGTGGGCGAAAATGGCAGTAAAAAGAATAGGAAGGAAATAGTAATGAGTTGATTCAGAGTTTCATGTGAAAAAAGATAGAGGGAAATATTTGTTCATTTGGCAGAGATAATTTTTTCTTAAAAACTTCTCTAAAATTACTGTCCTGAAGTCTGGGATTTCTAAAAGTAGAAATTTCCTGCAGCAATGAGTGGAGCATGATATTCTGAATCTCATTTTCAGTGAGGATACTCCTTAGTCCTGTGGACTCAGGGAAGATTCTATTTTAGATTTTATTGTAGCTTCATATTTGCAAAGAAGGTTAAGAAACTCTCAGGCTCATGAATTGCTGCCCTTCCATATTGGAAGTAATAGCTTCATATATTCTTAAATGGTCTTAGGAATTCCATAAATATGCAAATGAAACATACATTCTTCAAATTAAATATAAAGAAAATATTATTTGCAGCTAATGTTAATACTAAATACTAAGATACTATGGAAAATAAAGAAAATGCAGAACTCTGGCATGTTGTCATTTGATTTGTTCTATTTTTTTCCTCTTTTTCATAAGAAATCTATCAATAAGAATTGTAATTTTGCAAGATCAAATAAAATGCTAAGTTTCCATCATTTCAGATTTTTTTTTATTTCAGATTCTCTTGGCATTACTGAGAACCACAGGACCAACTAAATACAATTATCTACAAAGGGGAACCTGAATTTATACAGTTGTGGCTCTGTACTACACAATTTTTAGGATACAGATATATTTCATCAGGTCACTCTTACTAAAACAATGATGTTAACTGCCTGTTAGTGCATAAGTTCCACACTGTAGTTCTGTGGATCCTTAATATCCATAAAACCAATGAAATTAGGTTGATAAAGACAGTTTCCAGAGTGCTGGTACATGGATAAGTGTGTTACGATTTTGTCTTTCTGTGTTTAGAGTATTGCCTTCTCTTTTCCTGCTATGCTGTATGGACAGGTTTTGTAAGCAGGTCAGGCTACAGCGGTGGCTTCTGTGAGAAGCAGCCAGAAGCTTCCCCCATGTCTGTCAAAGCCAATTCCAGCCAGATCTAAGATGAACCTGATGTTGGCCAAGGCTGAGCCCATCAGAAACGATGGTAGTGCCTCTGGGATAACAGATTTAAAGGGAAAAAGAGCTGCCCAACATCAGACAGAGAGAAGAGTGAGTATATGTGAAAGGAACAACTCTGTAGACACCAAAGTCAGTGGAGAAGGGGAGGAGGAAGTGGTCCAGGCACTGGAGCCAAGATTCCCCTGCTGCCCAGAGAGAAGACCATGGAGGCAGCTGTGCCCCTACAGCCCATGGAGACACAGTGAGCAGACACCCCTCTGCACACTGTGAAGGAGCCCATGCTGGAGACTGTGGGTTGAATCCATGCTGAAGTAGTTTGTAGAGAGCTGTCTCCTGTGGGAGGGACTCACATTGGAGAAATTCATGGAGGACTTCCTCCCCAGAACTTCCCTGGGGGGAAGAAGAAGAAAAATCAGGAAGTTTAGCTGGGGAGAAAAGGAGGTGGATGAGAGAAAACATGTTTTAAGATTTTTTTTTATTTTTCATTACCCTACTTTGATTTGTTTACAATAAATTATATTAATTTCCCCAACCTGAGTCTATTTTGCCAGTGACCATAATTGATCTCTACCTGCCCAGGGATGTAAACCAATGATCCACTTGTTACATCTTTTTCCTGTGCCCAGCTGAGGAGGGCAGTGATAGAGCAGTTTTGGTGGGCCCGTGATGTCCACCCAGGGTCAACCCACCACACATGCATAATTAAACAATAAATGATTAAAGTGAAATTCAATTAAAAATACTTTTAAAAATAAACAATGACACACACACCAGCCTTCTTCCCCCTCCCTCCCACCTCCCTAATTATAAGAAAATGCAGAATATGGCAGAATTCATTGTCCTTGGGCAGAATAAGGAATTTGTGGATACTATTCTCAGACCTGATCCTGATCCTGTCTTTCTGGCTCCTCATCCTGGATCCTTTGAAAGCAAAGACAGTTTTCTGTACTGTTTTTGTGTGAATCCTCAGCTTCTCATGCAGAGCAGCCAGCCCTTGCTGCTTGCTTCCAGTTATAATAAATTGCCATCACCTCTCCCTCGTTCGGCACTGGAGGAGGATGATGGCGTTTATGGAGCAGGTTCCTAATCCTTAGTCCTGGATTCCACCTGAGAGTTTTTCATATGTTTTCTCATGAATGTGCTTACTTTTCATCATCTCTCAGGCAGACTGGCAAATGTTAACAAAATCTTAACTATGGCATTTACAGAACTTCAGCTGAAGCAGGCGGGGCCTCACTGACCACTTGGCCACTAGCCACCCATCCAAATAACATAAAACCAGCTGAAACCAAGGCAAGCCCAGACTAACCCTGACAACCTGCACTGTCAGGTCACTAAAATGAGAGAGGTCTCCTTTGTTTTCATTTACAGCTAAGCTGTCCACCCGTGGCTTTTTTTTTTTGTTTGTTTGTTTTAGTTTTGATTTCCTTCACAGAATCACAGCATATTGTTTGGAAGAAATCTCTGGAAGTTGTTTGAACATCCAGCCTCTAATAGAATTCTTGTCAACATAAGATTTTACATAGCTGTAAGCAGTGCACCCCTTAACCTCATCTCCTTCTGACTGATCGAGGCCAGCAGGCTCAGTCTCTAGTTCTAAGTGATGGCCTGAAAGCCCCTGACCATTCAGATATGACTTTGACTTTTTTGTTCCTTTTTTTGTCTGCTGTTTTTTGGCCTTGATAAATGTTTCTCCCACATACACTGTGGTCACTGTTTTAGAACAGCTCTTGAACTCTAACCCTTTTTATTGGAATGAATAAAGCAAGGCCCCTGGGACCACCATGGCAGTCCTCCACTGGACATGCTCAAGTGTCTTGAAATTCCTCTTCAAGAAGAAGCTCAAATATTGTCTGCTTGGGAGAGACATGGAATATTTATTTTTCATTCTGTTTTTTCACGTGAACATGCCTCATGAACACAATGTCTTCTGTGTCCTTATAAACTATTTCTTTCATTTCTTGATCTTCTAACTGGTGTATATTAGACATTTTGTGGTCAGCTTCATCTTGAACAGACCAAATGTAAAATCATTCCACTGCCCTTGAAAGTGATCGCTAATGCCTGAGCATAAAGGAACATTACTGCAGTGAGTAAACAATAGAAATTTTATATAATTTCAAAATGTTTTCAAAAGAAACTTCATAATTATAGGAAATACTAATTTAAAATAACAGTTTTGTGAAATAATGTTTAAATTCTTAATTTCATACAAATTTATGTTACAGTTCACAGACCTCATGTAAAATTTATCAAATTAGTTAACTTTATTATATGTGATTTTAAAAATTCTATATGTCCGAGCTTTGCTAATATTTTTTTCATTTATTTGAACTGGTAAGAAGAACAAATGTGCCTCCTGTAAGTAAGTGCTGTTTTTCTCTATGCCCATCAGCACTAAATTTGAAAAAGAATATCTGGATACTTATTCTTGTAAGCTTTGTCTGCATTTTGAATTTAGATTTCCAGTTATTTACAATTTGCTCTCACTTCAGAGATTTCAGAGAAAAAAAATAAAACAGATTTATATTAGATTGCCAGATATATGTGTTTGCATTAAAAAACCCCTCCAAAATCTAAAACCATTGTATGCTGGGATATAATTTCAGTATTTTAAACTTTATTACATTTACAATTCCAGTGCAAAACATGAACATTCTATTAAACACCATATCTGATAGTTGTGCAAATGTTGGTGTGTTGAGTTAAATTTTGTTTCTCTTGTTTTTTAGTGTTTGAAGTTTTACCTTACATGTAAAGTTTTACTTTACTATATAAACAAAGATTTCAGTATCTGCCCCCAAACTAGCTGCAGTCAGATGAGAAGGATTAATGAGTTACAAAACATAATAGGAAAGCTAGTTTTCTGACAAGTGTGTCAACTTCTCTGTCAGTTTTGTGCTACAAGACCAAAACATGACCAGATAATGTAATATTACTGGTAGCAAAATGACATGTTGATTAACTACATTAATACATGAAAAAAATTAAAATCTGATCACAGGAAGATAAGATCTCATTTTTTTTAACATGGGTCACACAGTTTTTCAGGATTGCCAGAATATTTTTTTTTACAAGATTAGTCCTTCACTAGAATAGTACAGTCCTGTATTATCCAGTCTTTTATTAGAAAACTGAAAAAATAATGTGCCTCTAAATGTTATTTTCTAATAGAAAACCTAATCAACCTTAAAAAAAAGTAATAATGTAAAAAGCATCCAGTTTTCTTGAAAACAGAAGACAATTACAAAATCTGACTCATTAAAAATTTGCCTGAAGTAACTTCCTATCCTGCCTTGTCCTAGAACTGTATCAGGGCTGTAGACAAGAGTTCTGTTTGATTGACTTAGCATCATCAGTGCTGTAGAAATGCCCAGAGGAGCTAACTCTGTTCATTAGGTGCTTGAAAAGACTAATGTTCAGCAATATTTAAATGGACTTCTGCATGAATAAATGCAAAACCCCTCATTTCTCAGGTCTCTCTATACCAGAAAATGTGATTAATAAAACCCCATATTCTTATATTTTAAAAATTTGTTATTTTTATTACTAAGGTGCTGTGGTGGATTTTTCTCACCCAGCAGCTGAGCATCCACAGAATGGCTTGCCCACTACCTTCTCCTGTGAGTTGAAGAGAAATTAGGGGAAAAAAAAGGCAAAAAGGTTAATTGACTGACCAAAAAACCAAAAAAAAACACCCCAAAAAATCCGCGAGTTTAAAAGGTGGAACAAAAACTATATGTGCAAGCAAACTGAAGAAGGAATTTATTCCTCACTTCCACCAGTAGAAAAATGTGAGCCACATCCTGGAAATCCAGGCTTTCCACACACATAGTTAACCACGAATGTCCACACTTAGTCAAGTTTTTGCTGAGCATAACATATGGTATGAAATACTCCTTGGTCAGTTAAGGAGCACTGTCTCTCCTCCTGGCTGACCTCCTGGCTGCTTTGTTGCTCACTCTCAGCCTAATTATTGGATGAGAGGGCAAGCACAGCGACAAAAGTAAAAAGCATTTATTGTCAACAGTTTTACTAACAAGTACAAAATGCAGAGCTGTATAGGCTGCTAAAAAGAAATACAATCCTACTTTGATCTAGTAAAAGTCCACACCTTTTTTTTTCCATGTCATTTGTATCATTTTCAGGTCCTACACTGTCTAATACATAAACCACTACCATCTTCCCTGTCTTTGATATGATATCATTCTCTTTGTCTGTGGTCTGCCCCTATGCAATAAATGTCCATAAAAATTGAGTCTATTTAGTCCATGGTTTGAGCTCCATCCATTATAGTGGTCACTTAGGACAGAAGAAATAGCATAGACTAGATTTTAGCAAGAAATTCTTTACTGTGGGTGTACTAGACAACAGGGAAGGTTTCCTAGAACTGTTCAAGGCCAGATTCTGTGTCCTTGACCCATCTGATCTAGTGGGTGGCATCCCTGCCCCTGACAGGGAGGTTGGAACTAGATGATCCCTAACGTCTCTTCCAACCTAAACCTTTCTGTGATTCTGTGATTAAAGCTGTTATGTCAGTTTCTCCTCTCCCTGTTTTTTGTATGGAGAAAGTGTCTAATGTTTATTTATAGCTGCTCAAAAATAGGTTGGTTCATTGACTTCAGGTCCCTAGGTAGATAGTTTTCTTTTCAAGTAGGTTTTTTTTTTATTGTTTCAGAATTATAACCAATTAACCTATACTGAAATATGGGGTCCACATTATCCCTCAAATTAGTGGCTTAAACCTATAGTGTTTTAAAATCCATTTAAATTATTCTGATGCATCTCTTTGAAAACAATAAGCTTTCATGAACTTCATTAACAGCTTAGTTATTTTCAGATTTTTTTTCTTTTCCCCAGGTAAGAACATACACAGGTTATAAACAAGAGAACAGTGAAAAGCTCTTAAAGTCAGAAAATAATTTTTTTTCTGTTTTGAAGGGGTCTCAAATACAGTCATACAGTCAATAAATCTGACAACCTGCAGAAAGCATTGAGAGAAGACAGCTATTATTCAGGAGTCAAATGAGTAGTGATTAAAACAATCGGAAATAGCTTTCTTACAGATACTGGAAAACATATCTGATTATTTATCTTTATGCAGTCTCCTTACCCTACAAAATAAAACCCAAACAAATAATAAAAAAACCAAAAAAACCACAAACAAAAAAACCAACCAACCAAACAAAAAAAACCAAACCAAAACAAAACAAAAAAAATTATTAAAATTAAAGTGTAGAAAATATATTATTTTAGTAAAAGAGAAACACTGGAAGATAAATTGTAGTCATAATAGACAGCTTACAAAGAAGTGGAAAAAAGGCCTCTAATTTAGAACAGAGAACACACAAGCAGGAATTAAAGAGAAGCTATATCCTTGAAAGACTTATGGTCTGGAACAATGTTGCTATGTCTGTGTTACATTTAGGATAGTAAAAAAAATTAAAATCTATTTTTGTTCCCCCAAATTAACTGATACTGTATTTTCTGAAGTACTCGTAATGGTCGATATTGTCAAATGCCTCCTTTTTGCTAATAAGTTAAACATCAAAAAAGTGTCCTCATTTCTTCTGATAAGCAGGTCCATCCAAGTCACCTGTACTGAGATATGTGGAAGCTACATCAAAGTGATCAGTATTCATTATCACTTTCAGTAGTCATGCTGTTCTATATTTTTGTAGACTATTAATACACTGGATAATGGTAATTATCCTTTTAGTGTAGTATGTGGATATGATAAACACAGTGGTTGAGATTAGTAGAGTCTGATCCCAGTGTGCCAGTTTACATCTCAGAGTAGGGCTGAAATATTTTTCCTTTACTTTTCTGTTCTTCTTTTGGGGTAGTTTCGTTTTGCTTTTCCCATCATAGCACATCTATCTTCACTTTATACCTTACCTTTTATAAGAAAGCATTGCATGACACTGGTCAACTGGAATTAATTACACTTACAAGCAACATTCTGTTATAAACAATTAGTTGTTTTCATGATAGGTTTTTTTTTCCTTACAATCCTAATAGTTATTCAAATGAAAGAAACAAAGCAACAGCTGTGTTGACAAAACTGCGTCACCTTATCATTAAACACTTCAATCATTCAAAACATAAGAATAATAGTTCTTGGCAGAGTCTTGCTAAGCAAATAGATTTCAAGGTATAAATAAGTTGGGGTTTTTTTGTTGATTGTAATACCTACTAATGTTCCATTTTATCCTACATTTCAGTTTTTAAAGTATAGTACTGCTGTGCAACAGTTGTTTTTTAAGAGAAATAGCAGACTAACCTAAAAACATCTGTAATTTTTTATGTCTTCTATAAGCAACAAAACTAAACCACGTGGAAATAAAAAAAAAAAAAGCCACTCTTTGAACAGTATATCATATTTATGTTCAAAAAATTTTTGCTGAATTATTTTTCAACTTGCTTTTGTAGACAATTAGATTTTACGTTTTTTTGGGGGGATAGAAAAGCACTCACAAATATTCCTGCTGGACAGCTGAAATATTTCAGTTTTGCATAGTCGAGTGACTGAGGTCAATAGTGAAGGGACCTAGCCTTAAACTGGATTCAACCGCTTAACACCAGCTTCTGGTTTCCTGAAGCAGTGAGGTCCACTGCATTTGGAATGCTGCATGTGGCATTCTGATCAATGAGAAAAGAAAAAGATTTCTGTTCTGTGTAGTGTTCTATAGAAGAGACTCTGAAGTACATGTCGCTGTAGGAAAATTGTGTCTCAGGGTTCCTTTTAATCAATTTCCTTCTCAAAAACTGTGATTTGACCCTTTACTGTTTCTAAAAAGCAGAGTTGTAGGTAAATTTTTGCAATTCTGAACCCAGACGTTGTAGGTTTGCTGAGGGGAAAAAAAAACATAGTAAGTTGCAGAAAAAGTTAGCAAAGATGATAAAAGCCAGTAGAAAATTTGCAACTCATTAGCTATAAAACAAGAAAACACCTTTCTAAAAATAGTAATTTGACCTGGTATTGTAGCAAATAAATGCAGTAGATTGGGAAGGAAAACATTTTGAGAGATCCATATGTATATTTTTATTTTGTATTCAGCCTTTCAAATAATTTTACTAATTTGTTCTTTGCACACTGTTTACAATAGAGTTGGAATTCTATGTGAAATATGATCT
The DNA here is from genome assembly GCF_015832195.1 of Motacilla alba alba. Classification (NCBI taxonomy): domain Eukaryota; kingdom Metazoa; phylum Chordata; class Aves; order Passeriformes; family Motacillidae; genus Motacilla; species Motacilla alba. The sequence goes on from NC_052019.1 coordinate 20,729,740, forward strand.
TTCAAAAAAAAAACAACATAATAACTGCAATTTTTAAACCAGAAAAGAACTGTTTTCTAGAGCTGTGTTCATTTCCGAAACTTTTTAAAGTAGCACTGTGCTGATAGACTTTCCTTCTGCCAATTAAAGACTTCATTGCTGTGCTGAAGCAGCAGAATCAACTCACAGAAAGGTCCCTAGTTAATGCTTTTCATCAAGATGAAATGTATGAGATGTAATTTTTTGAAAGTCTTTGGGTTTAAATTTCTATTTTTGTCTTGTCTTTTCCTGCCCCGCACATGAAAAAAAAATGGGGCTTTTTCAAGCAGCATCTATTTTTCATCAATCTTTTCCTTCTTCTAGGATTGAGAATTTTTATATTGTTTAGATCCTTACATTGTAATTAGCATTGCATTCAAAACCTTTGTACAGGAAAAGAGAATACACCACATCTACAGAGCAAAGAATATTCTCAGTTTAGACAATGCTCTAATGGTGTTGTAGAAGACTATCATAACTGCCATCAAAATGGTTAAACTAAAGCTTCTTGCTATCTGTTTTGGAATATTCCATGGGAATGTCCCTCTGGGTGCTCCAGTCCTTCTGCAGGTGTTGTAAAGTCACTGTAAAACCTTGTCTTTCTCACAAGAAGCAGCAAAAATCACATTCCCTGGGGTACACAAGAATGAGCCACACACCCTAAAGATCAGTAGCTTCATGTTAACTCCAGGAAAAAGGATCAGGCAGGAATTAAAAACCATACCATTATCCAAAGTGTTCAAATGAAAAGGGGGTTTTCAAATAAGTGTAATTCAATATGGAATAAAAGAAGGAATCATCAATATGAAATGTACCAGTTTGCTCCTTACTGGTTTGAAATTGGTTTGCCAGTTTCTATTAAATTTAGCTAATATTGTACTCAGCACAGTAACCTTTGCTGCCTCTGTGTGTTGTCAATATTTTTCTGTTTCTGTGTTGTTAAAGTAGTTATTTTTTCTTTGAAGATTATTAGGGAAAAAGAGGAGGAAAACGTATTTGCAAAATTCAGTTTTTAAGTCTTGCATTTATGAAAGGACAACTCAGATAAATGTGTTTTAAAAAGAGCTGTAATTGGAATTGCCTTTTGACATCAACAACCTTCTTAGTTAATAGCTAAGGTTTCCTGCAGATGCTATGTGGTCCATAGAGATGATTTTAAATGGCATTTTTAAAGAACATTCTATAGATATAGCAAGTATTGGTCCCCTTTTTTGTGTAATATTGATCCAAAATATATGAGAGTAAATCTTTCTGTTCACCCTTTCAGAGTTATTGATCTAGAGCACCAGTAAAAATGTTGTATGTGATATGACACACTGGAAAAATATTTAGTAATGCAATAGAAAAATTCACTAGAAGATACATGCACTTCATTTTAATATATTAAGTACATTAGTACTACTGAAATCTGTGTGACTATTTGCGTGCCCAAATTCCTTGTGTATTGTCAGTATTTCAATGTTGTAACTTATGTAAGAGTGTTATTCAATGACTCAATATCTAAAATGTTTAGTTGTTTGGGATTTTTCTTTAGACACTGAAAATTAAGAACAAAGAAACCTTAATACATTTCCAAGGAGATTTTTTGTCATTAATTCAAATTATTTTACTTTTTTTTTGAATCTTTTCAATGTATGATACTTGTGATCAAATTTAATAGCTTACACAGGAAACTACTTCAACATGCTTATTCAAAATAATGTTCATAAAATAAAATATTCCTGTTTGCTTCTGTGGTTGAAAACTTATACATATAAACAATAACATCAAAAAACCCCCACAAAACCCCCCAAACCTAAATCCTACAAATATGGAAAAGAACAATAGCAGGTTAAGGAAACCCAAAACTTAAAGCAATTGGTGTGCTAGTCACATTTGAAGCCAAGTTCCCCATGGGCTGGAAAGGAGACCCACTGGGCGAATCAAAAGGAGCAGCTCTCAGGGTCTCTTAAAAATGAGGGTGGTCATTTCAGTGTGGGATATTTTATGGGATGCAAGGGAAGGCCATCCTGGGGTTGTATAGGACTTGTTTTGGGAGATTTAGAAGATAAACCAAAGGTGGGGAAAAGGATCAAAGGATCAAAGTGGTTTGGGGAGGAATACAGGCAGTACAACACAAGGAGTTAAGAGGGACTGGGCTGCATGTAAATATTGCTGATCAGGATGCTTGTCTGGCCATGCCTGCACCTTTCATCACAATCTGCCTTCCACTATTAACTGTTTGTCTGGATCAAGGGATGTATTTTGTGTATGTAGATGCATGTATGTGTGTCTTAGAGTCAGTGCCAGGTAACAGACCACAGGTCAGAGCCTTGTGAATCTGTGGTGCCAGAGTTCAGAGTATGCACATACTGTATTGGTAGATATCAGTGCAAATTCACCAGTAAAAACCACACCATGGTAGCTGACAAATAGGATAAGAGGCCTAGGAGACATTTTACTGAAATGTTTATAAATCCATGTTGGATGCTGGTGAGAATAAATTCTGGGAGTTGGTTATTACAGTGGCCAAGAAATCTAAATCAGATCATTGGTCTCATAGTCAATGGAAAGACCTGTTTACAAATGTGTGTCTTTTTACCTGGTGCATATGAAGATGATAATGTAAGAAACATCTGTGTAAAATATAAATTTTTACAGCTAAAAGCCATTCATACCACAGAGAAAAATGGAAAGGATATGATTACTGCATATGCTGTGAGTCTCAGCTCTGAAATGGCAACTTTCCTAGTATTAGAAATGGAAGACTGAGCTCTAGGTTGGTGTGTATGTACGCATGTATAGATGCATTCCATCCGCATAAATGTTACAATTCTTACATCATTCATCGTATATTAAATTAAACATCTCAGGAAGCTGAGATGGCTTTTTGAGAACACATTCTCTCTTCACTCCTTTCTTTCATCAATGACACCCATAGGTTGGTCAAAGGCTCATTCACAGACTTGGCTAAACTGGATGTTAGACTGCTTAAGTGAATCATACATTAACGTAAGGAAAATTCTACCTTGGTGTATGTTTTTCTTTATTTTTGTTCACACATTTATTATTATCAATTTAAGGCTTATGAATTGATATCGAGTACAGAAGTTTTTAAAATCCAGAAAAATTGTGAATGTTTTTTACAATTCATTTTCACATGAATATAAATAAGTGTAATTGTTAAAAGTGATGGTCTAAAAATTTTTTACTAATAAAGAATGGGGAGGTTAGTTTGTTTTTGTTTTTTTTTTTTCCTATTCTCATATTTAACTTCTGAAGGCCTTTCCAAGAGTTTGAAAGCATTTGCTTGAGTTTGTGCTCTACATCTTTCTGAATCAGGTATCTTTTCTGTACTCTACTGCTGTTTAAAGATCTATAGATCCTTAGAACACTTTCTTAAGAACTGAGTACTAAAATAACATGAATTCTCTGGAGTCGTAATTACCTGGTAGAGTGCTGGGCAAAAGATTAATAAAAAATAAAGTGTTGAAGCATAACCTGCAGATTTTCAAGGTAAGAACTACGAAAGTCAAATAGCTTTTTTCCTTAGTGTTTCCAGGAAGGGGGTGAAGGTGTGGGGACATGTATTTATCTTTTTTCTTTTATGATACCTTTGCTCTTTAAATTCACAGGAATATTTGATGTGATTTAAGTGAACTGTGAGGATGTGTATTTGTATTGCACAGTTTTTTTGATATCAATATTTGGAAGAACTTGCTAGCAAGAAGAAAGGTTTTTACTGTGTATATGTTGCAAAATTATGTAAAGCAAAACTAATTTAATCTGTTACATCTAGGGACAAATTCGACATTTGTCTAAATGAGAATGCGGCATAGGTAGCAAATGCACCATTTAATGTAAGAACATTCACTGCACTGATGAACATAAAAGGAGAATTAGGCTTTTGTATGCCTTTTTTTGGCTGATATCTGGAATCGGATCCTTGAGTCCCAATGAAAATACCAGACAGCAAATAAAAATATAAATATGTGAATGAAGATAGTAAAGATAAAGATAATACAAAATTTCTGTTATTTTCTTCTTTGGTGCTCTTTGATTCTTTTTTTCTCCAGAAAAACATTTCACAGAGAATTTGGAAATTCTTATTTTGACTTTATTCAGAATTTTCAAGTTATGTTGTGTACAAGTTGAAGAAATATAATTGCTCCAGAGTTTCACCACCCTCATTATTGCTATTTTCCCCCTTATATCTAGTGTAAACCTACACTCTTTTAGTTTAAAACCATTACCCCATCACTACAGGTCCTACTATATAGTGTGTCCCCATGTTCCTTATAAGCTACCTTGAATTATTGAAAGGCCACAATCATGTCTTCCAAACCCAATGATTTGGAGGGCTTGGACTTGATTTTTTTCTGTGAATGAGTGAATGAGTATGGGCAAGATGGTAACAGAGACTGTTGGGTGAACTGGAAAGAGGTGAAAGAGAACTGAGAAATTCTCAGTGGTTTTGTCTTTAACAGTATAATAGTATATTGTCTGAAATTCTTTGAAATTACATGCCTCAACAGAACTAATCTTTATGTTAAAAATATTTATATATTCATGTATATTTGTAAAATATGTCCTTTTATCTTTGAGGAAGAATATTTCTTGATGTCTAGAGTTATGTGAAATACTTGTCCTATCCCATGACACCATTCTCTTATCTTTAAACAGCAGTGATGATAATGTTCTTGGCAATCTAACACCTTTTAAGCTTCTTAATTGATTTCAGCTTTCCAGGTACTGCTGACCTGGAGTTTAGTTGCTTTTTATTGTTTTAATAATATTTAAATATTTAAAAAATGGTTTTATCATTATTATTTTTATTACCATTATTATTTTTACTTGTTATAGCAGAAACAAGAGAAAAATAATATTTTCAGCATGTAGATTTATTCTTAGCATAGGCTTTTAAGTACTTTATTAGGTACTCCGTACTAGTCAAAAACACCACTGCAATTGAATTCCTCCTATCTCTTTTAAAGACGGGTCAGAACTTGAATGTATGAATGGAAATCTGGAACTGCTGCTAACAGTTCAGTCAATCTACGCTCTCAAAGAAAATTTCTGAAAATAAAAATTTTTTCAAAAAATATTTTGCTTCATGTTAAGTCTGTTATAAATGGACTGAGTAATAGAACTATTAATAATAAGAATTATTTTAATATGGAAAGTTTCTCATTTGCATAATGATGTAATTGCAAACTAAATAGAGAGAGCATCACATATTTTTTGCAATGATTGAATAATCGCAATAAAACCCTTAAATCTTACACAGGTTTTCTCAAATCACTTGGTTTCAAGAATGAGACATAAAGTAGAAAATATTCTGTGTATATTTATTGTGGTATTTTTACAAATATAGAATGGAGAACAGTTACATCATTTTATAGAAATACAGGAATAAAGGAAGTAACCTATTTGCGCAACAAACCCCCCCACTATTTAATAATTGCTTTTTAAAAGCTTTTCCATTAAGAATAAAATGTTCTTCCTGTTTTATAAGGTCATTTGCAGTGAACATCTTGAATACATAAACTGTGGGGAAGTACAGGTTAAAATCATTCTCATATTTAGGCTTCTCAGTTGGACTCTACCTGAATTATAATAATTTAGATGTGTCATGTATTACCCAAAGCAAAGAGTTTACATGGAATATTAACAAATATAAATGAAAATAAAAGAATATTCCACTGAAGCCAATGGGGAATTTGCAATTGCATTTCCATGTGGTAGAATTTTATCCAAGCTCTCTGGTGTTAAATTAACTCCTAATTTTATTCCACCAATCAGAAAGAAGAACAGCCCATCATACAACCTCAGCAGTAAGATGAATGGCTATATTTTATTCTGCAATGATATTCCAATTCATTTCACTGAGATGATGCAAAGAATCACTAGAAGGGTCTATTCCTTCAATGCGTTCCAGGGAAAACGCTGGAAATAACATAGGTTCATGGGAAAATTCAAGTTGGACAGGGCCTCAGGATTCCCAAAACACAGTCATCTGTGAGGTCAGAATTAGGGTTTGATCTGGCTAGGTCTCAAAAACCTTCAACAATAAAGATTGCACATATGTTCTGGGAGCCTCTTCTAGTGCCTGACTGTTCTCATGGAGAAAAGTTTCTCTTTATACCCTGGCTCAATTTCACTCGTTTCAGTGTATGACTGTTAATTCCAATTTTCTGACCATGCACTAATGTAAAGACCCTCTCTCTGTCTTGGTAAGGTCTTCTTATTAACATTCGCCCTTCCTGCAGGGCTGCTGTTAGATCCTGCTGTTGTCTTTTCTCCAGGCTGAACAAGCCCAGCTTCAGTAACTTCTCCTCAAAGGGAAGATTCTTCAGTACCTGACCAGCATGGTGTCCTTCCACCAAATGCACCCGTGTTGGTAAGTGTGTTTTCTCTGTTAGGCCCCCCCAAAAATGTATGCAGGAATCAAAATGTGGTCTCACAAGTGGTCTGGAACGTGCCTTGATCTACTGCTTATGTTCCTATTACTGCAGCCTGGGTTGCTCTTGACTTTTCTTAGTGCCAGGGTGGCACTAAGAGCCAGGCCTGGCTCATACCCAGTTTGTAATCCACTTGCAATCCTTGTAGCTCATTCCTTTGGCCTAGATAGGTCCCTCTGGATGGCAGACTTGCCCTCAAATATTTTGATGGGTCTGCCCTTCAATTTGTAGTCCTATAATAACTTGGCTGGAGGAGTTAATTTGTTTCCAATTATGTTTTCCGGAGTCCCTTAGCTGGTTTTGTGATAAATGTTAAAGTACGTGATTTGTGAAATAGAGTTTTATCCCTAGTAATTTAAATAACTGAGAAACTTTCTGTTTTGGACACAGGTTGAGAAAAGATACAGGGAACAGAAAAAGTCCAGCAACAAGGTCATGTGTTACCCAAAGCAAGGACTTTACATGGAATATTAACAAATATAAAAGAAAACAACTCCATCACTCCCCCCAGTACTACCAAATATGTTCATTTTTGAATCTTGATGCTAGACTGAGAAAACTAGGATTATGTAGCTCAGTTTGTAACTAATTTGGGGATTTTCGCAGATCTTAGATGATAAGCTTGGTTTGGAAGGGTAAACTTTTTTCACTATGCATATGCTCATTGGTAAAGACCTCTGTTTTATAGAAGAATACATTTATTTATTTAACTTTTAGTTGGTCTGTTCTTCAGTTTGTATTCCGGGACCTTTATTGACTTGCTGTGCTAAGGTAGGGGAATAAATCTGATTTCTGCAGTGGTTGTGGCAAATGTCTTTAGTTAAGATTTCAGTCTTATTCTGTAGTAGTTCTGTCACAGTTCTCAGCTTTTTCTTACAATATTTTGTAAATGCTTGCACATTGCTCAGACACATTCAGGAATGGATTAAAATTCTTACATTTAATGGAACTTTTCATTCACTTCATACCTGCTATATTTTGTTTTAGAAGACCAGATAGCAGAACTTGTTTTTCTCTATGAAATGTTCAGTCATTTGGGGACTTAGAAATGATATTGTGATTATATCTTAAATATTCAAATTTTACTGCTACTTGAGGACAAGCATTAGAATACAAGACAATATTTTAGAAATTATATATTTAACAGGTAAGAGAAACTGATAATTTACTTAGCTTGTAAATAATCAGACCGAGGTTGAAAACTTCTTGTAAATCTGAATTGCCTCAGACAGATTACCCATTTGGTTTTATCTCTTGATGCTTCTGGTGCCATTCTAACCTAACCGCTGTTTAAGTAGTTCAAAAAGACTAGATAACATCTCATTTCTTCATTTTGTAACTATATGAAGTTCACACATTTTGAAACTGAATTGCATTTTATTTCTTGTCTGGACCTTATGGTCTCTGGGAGTTACACATAATTATGTTTAATCCCTTCCGCTGCTGACTCAGTACTTATCTCAGTGTGGAGAGAAAACTGTTTTTCCTGAATTGGTTCTCCAGTCTCCCCTTTTTTAAAAACTGCAGGTAAGTAATCTATGTTTCAAAGAAGAATGACCTTTGCTTGATTTAAATGGAATCTTTCTTTCAATACCTGAAATGAGAAGGTGATTAAAGTTTTGGTAGATAGGTAAGATGTATTTTAAAAGCAGATAAGCTAAAAGGTCAGACACTGTCAAATGAAGGATTTTGACTTTTTAATATTTAAATACTTCATAAGAATCATGGTTTATGCATGCCTGGCACTCTTCTTAAGTTCTAAAATAAAATTGTTCTGCATTTTCATAAGATTCACCCTTGAATGTTAGCTACATTTTGATATTGTGTGAGCAATTACTGTGCAGAATTTGCCCTTCCTGCTTCATCTGAGACAGGAAGTTTTCCTATTCTGTCTGTGAAATAATTAAAAAAAAATCAAAACAACATGAAGTAACACCTGCATTAAAGCAGTGGCTCCTCTTTCTTATATTAATTTCTTATTTCTTTTCTTCTTTAACACTGAAACACTTCTTTCATGGACATTACTCTTCCCCTTATTTATCTTCTTTGTAAAGAATTGAGCCTTCAACACCTCTGGTCCAACTGTAGTTGCTGTTATTAGTATTTTCTGTAAAGTCTCTTTATATCTTGAATCATAACTTCTATTTCTCCATTTTATTTCTCAAACTAGGATAGAAACAGCTAATCTCACAATCCCAATTTACTGTATGAAATATCTTCCTTAGTTGTGTTTATCATTTTCAATCTTTCCCCTTAAAATTCTTTGTGATGTGGGGTTTTTTGTTGTTGTTTTTATTTTTAAGCCCTAGATTGATTCCAAAATATTTTTCTTCTGTCTACTCACTTGGAGCTCAGTATTTGGCAAAATCAATGTTGTCAGGATAAATATATGAGGGGGAAAACATAGGTAGTTTTGTTTTTCAACCATTTGTTACTGTCTATATTTTGCCAAACCCTCTCTTTCTTCTATAATCTGAAAACAGGAAAAATCCCACTAAGACAATTTTAAGTTCCTTAAGTATTTTCCCAGGTTGTGTAAACTTATCCTTGTCCCACATAAAGAAAAAAAATCAATCTGAATTCACACTCTGAAAGCAAAGTTGTTTTCTTTCTGCCACCAGGTTTCTTTTCAACCACAGGAGAATACCATAAATAACAAGTCCCATGAGGCAGGGAGTAGTAATTTCACCTACTGTAAAATGTTGAAAATTTGATGTCAAAACAAAGTTGTAACTGTGAACAATTATCTGCTACCCAATTAACAGTTTTAATGGATCTCTAGTTCAGTCATTTCCCACATGGTCTGTTTAATTAACCCTTAACAAAAGAGATCAGCACTTGAGAGTCTCAAATAAACAGAGAAGGAAACAATATCTGCATAAACTGTTTTCAAAGACTTTAAAAATGGCATATGTATCTAGATCAAACTTAGCTAATGGACTTTGTTTTCAATTCTGAACTTACATTCAAAGAGCATAATTAAATCAGCTGCTCTTTAGATGGCAGGCTGAGAATAGCACTCTGGTCAAACTGAGAGAGAATTACATGGTAGCAAGGGAAAAATGTCTGAATTCTATTTATACTTGTGTGGAAGCATAGATACCACTCTTCATCAATCTTTTTTTTCCCTGACTGCAGGTGAGCAAAAAGCTTTTATTTTCCTAATTGAATTGGATGTGCTAAATTATTAGTGTTGCTAATAATCTATTCAGGACTTAAATCTCCTCTAGAACTGCAGCATTTAAAAGATATAGAAGACAGGAAAATATATGTTTGAAGTGGTGGACTTCAGAAATGTTCATGAAGCTCATGAAATCTGAAACTATGGAATGAGTGGTGTGCAGTAGAAATACTGAGCTTCTTCTCTATTACCACATATCTATTTTTTAGGTAATATTTCCTGTCTTTCTTTTCATCTTTTTTTTTTCTTTTTTTTTATATTTTAAATCATATTCAGCCTGCACAAACCTCTCCAAGCCTCCTGTGCTGTTTTTTTCTCCTTTATTACATATATATATATATATATATATATATACACGTATATACACAGAGAGAGAGAGTAATGTGTAATCAAAAATCATGACATAAATTTAATATATTGAAGAATAGAGATGGAGGTTACCTGCCTTTTTCTTTACTCTCATTTTAGTTTCTGACAAAAACTGTAAAATAAGGGGACATTCTCAATTAGTTGAACTGAGGAGAATTGAAAAAGACCGGGCTACTTATAATGATTAGCAGAAAGCTTTTTCTTCAGGTATAAAATTGAATTTTAAAAGAAGTGAGTAGTCAGACAGATCCTTCAATAATAGAGTATTTAACCTTTCCTGGAGGGTGATGGCTTAGCAGTGTGAGCAAGTACCTTGAAATCTTTAGTATCCCTGGAGCTCACGGAATCAACTTTAGCCAAGTTTAGCTGAATCCTTCATCTTTATATCTTCAAGGTAAGTAAACACTTTCAAGCAGCTTGATGTACACACTATTTTTCAAAAAAAGTCTATAAAGTCAAGTAAAGAGAGGGCTGTGATGCATTTTTCCATATCCATGAACATTCATGCCACAAAGGAAATGATTAAAAAATTTTAAATAACACTGGCTATAAATAGCTGACAGGTCTGGAACAAGGGATTAACTGGGAAGTCTCTTGGGGAAATGAATTTGTAGTCTAGTGGACCATTATCTTCATTCTCAAAAGAATGACCAAAAAGTCAGCGAGGGAAATATGCATTATCAAAGGTTCCGTGAAACTTTAGTAACGTAGTCAAACAATGGTAAGGATTGCTAGGAATACATTTCATTTCTCTTGTTTTTTTTTTTTTTGTTTTTTTTTTTTTTAATGCACACTAATTGAGGGATAAGAACATTATTTAAAGAACTTGAAAAAGGAAGTTCTTGACTACTATTGAAAACTACTATGAATTAGAATAATGTTTCTAAAATCCCTCAAAAATAATGCGCTAAAATTTTGAAAACTTTCTTTTTTACTCAAATGATACTACAGCTTTTTATGGAGATAGAGGTATCAGATTAAAACTTTATTCAGTGTTTGCTTTCGAGTCAATTTAAGTTGATTGAGCCAAAATGTCTTTAAGTTAATCCCAAATGGAGTTAACGTAAATCAACCAAAACAAGGACACTGTAACTTTGTGAAGACTTGATATTGATGCTGATTGGTGTTGACACTTTATCAATGTTTCTAAATTTTCTTGTTTGCCATCTTTTCCAGCTTGTTATTTTCTTTCTTTATTGATTTCAATTAACATTTTTTCCATAAGTTTCCACTCTCCACAAACATATGTCTATAAAAAAATGAAATAGTAGAGACCTTCATAACCAGACCTGCAAAACATTTCCAGTCATTAATAGTCACATCTAGATATTAGTAACTATGAAAAACAGCCTTTTTTTTTGTTTGTTTGTTTCAGTATGTTTTGGTGTCTTTGGATCAATCACTGGATATGCACATGAATATCTAAAATTAAAATCAAATGCAGACACATTTTAATAGGTATTAGAGTTCCTGCCTCAGTTACTTTGTTGCTTTATCCAGTTTTTGAAACATTTCAATGACTGGAGTAAGATGTATTTTGTTCTTTCACAATTAGCAATGATAATTGTGCTATTAACAGGGAATGAACTTCTGAACATAAATCTAAAAAACAGAATGAAAATTAAAAATAAAAAACTGAGAAACCTAAAAAGATTTCCAAATATATCTACTTCAAAGGTTTAGATTGTCTCCTACAAACATTGGTTTTCAAAACAAAGCACAATGAAGATCAGAAACTGAGATCTAAACATTAAAAAAATATTTTTAGGATGCTTCCAGTTGTGCTTGCACCAGCCTTCAAATTCAAAGAAAACAATATATTAGATAATATGACGAAAATGCATATGTGCTTTGCTGTACTGTGTACTGGCCACTCTCCTCAGATTTGCAAGACTGAGTCCTAAAAAGACATTATTCATGAGGTGCCTCAGAAAGGTTGATTCAATGATTACTTGGTTTTAAATCATCAAAGAAAGATGTTATATATTCAGCTGGGACACTGACATCACTCTAAAATGCTCTGAGAACAGCCAAGGTTTAAAGAAGGGAGCTGTTTCTCTAGAAGGGAAAGGTCTGACAGCTATGTAACTGCATTAGGGACACTTTTTTCCAAAATTTATACATTTTCAAGGAAATGTCAGGGTGCAGAGGATCTGAAATAGTCTTCACATTGATGTTGTGGAAGGCTGAGAATTGTACTCTTGTAAACAAAATTATTTCTACCATATCATAAGAATCTATTAAAGAAACACCTGTAATGAACAATATTTTGTGACTCAATTGTGATTCAATGATAAAACATCAAGCTGGGTAACAGGAAATCTAGCTTCTTTTATTGTCCCAGGCAAGTTCTTCAGAGACCTTGGTCATTGAATTTAATTCCTCTTGCTCTAGCTTTTATTTTCTCCCTTTGTTTATGTTGTAAGGACAAGCATTTCCTGCAATGACTTTCAGCAGGACCTAACACAGGGAATCTTGCAAATCACCTGCAGCATCTGAGGGGTATCCGTATGTAAAAAATAAGTGAAAAATCAATGAAGAATTTTGATGTTTATATCTTTGAATACTTATTCTATCAAATAGTGTGGTGCAAAAAGGTATAACACGTAAAGAGTGAACAAAACAAAGAAAAAATTATAAAACAATATGTGCTTGGACAATAACAAGAAAGTTGAAATTTCTAACAGTACACTACTGCTTTACTTGACCTGAAATTGAACCATTTCCATTTTTGGTGATTTTTTTTAATATTAGCAGTTTACATACTATCTCTTCATAATAAACACATGTTTATTAATTCTTAAACCCAGCTAATGTCTCTTTTCAACCACTAAGTTTAGGTTGGATATTAGAAAAAGTTTCTTCATGCAGAAGGAACAGGCTCCCCATGGAAGTGGTTAGAGCACCAAGTGTGACAGAGTTCAAGAGGTGTTTGGACAATGCTCTCAGGCACATAGTGTGACTCTGAAATGGTGCTGTGCAGGAGTGGGAGCTGTACTTGATGATCCTTGTGGGTCATTTCCAACTCAATTTATTCTGTGATTATATTAAAATATATATGCTGGAAATCTTAAGTAATTCTTCAATTTCAAACTCAATTCTCAAACATTTCTCTATGCAGAATTTCACTTGAAGGCAATATGCTTTCATGTGTGAAATGGCCTGGATGATCAGGTCATTGATATTGCTTGCAAAGACTACTAACATCAGTGGAAAGCTGTCCACTGACTTTGCTGCAGTACTGTGGAAAACAAAATAACCAATTTGGACTTTTTCATTAAATGCAAAATCTTTTCAGGCAAGCAATCAACCTGTTTAAATACTTAAAGGACGTCAAGCATAAGGAATAATTTCTGCTCTACAAAGAGAGTTTCTATTTACCTCACTGTACTAAATTTTATCTTCAGAAAATATACACTTTGGTGAAACATGGATTGAAATTATGATGAAGACAAAACAATACTTAACTCCCTAAGTGTTCTCTCCCCAGTGTTTTGTATCTGCTTTGTTCATATCAGGCCCTTTGCCTGTATCTGGGCAGAAGAATGCTACATCTGCCTTTTGCATCTTCTTGGACTTTGATTCATGTCCCTCAGTTTTAGTTGTATGGGTATTTAATAACTCACCCATAATTCTAAGCTAAACTGATTTAGCTTGAAATTCCCCTGATTGAATAAAGCCTGAATAAATCACTTTTTAGAAATGGCTATTAATAAGAAAATATTAATTTATTCCTTCACTTGGATTAACTGCACAGCACCTTCATACACGCATGTATCTTTTCTCCATACAGTCAGGTTTGCCCTTACCATTCAGACATGTTGAGAAAGAAAAGGATTACAGGAAAGCAAAAACTATGACCTGACGACTTCTGTATTAATGTCACTGAGTCTGAGAAAATTTTATATGCACAAAAAAAAAAGTATCCAGTTTCAGCTAAGTACAGTATTTGCAACTCTATCTTTGCTATGTAATACACCAAATTTGAAGTGTACAAGAACCTCATAGGAGAATACTTATGGAAATTACTGTGGTGTTTAGAGCACAGATTTTTATCAACAAAAGCTTACCTTCTGTAAAATGATGAAAGAATTTATTCTTCAGAAAGAACTTTTGGAAAGGAAGAGAAAAGAAAGAGAACATGAGAATTTTCATTATCAGCCTTAAATTACCTTTTATAGTTCAAGAAAAATGTAGGAAAACCCACTTTTATGTTTTGCAGATATAAAATATATTTATCAATGAAGTTACTTTGGTATAAAAAGCAGAATTTATTTAAAATTCAACAGTTTTCCTCCTTTCTGGACCATTAATCCTCTGGAATTCTATTATTTTGAAAAGTGTGCATAATTTCATAGAAATATAAAAAATGCAAGCTAATATCTATATTTAAATGCTTGTAAAAAATTAAACTTTTTTGTAAAATTTTTAATAGAATTCAAGAATGATAACCTTTTTTTGCTAGTCATATTTGCCTTTTTCCATCAGTCTTCTCTTAGACCAAAGTTTTATTTCTTAATGTATCAATATGAACATAGATAATAATAATTTTAGATAATAATTTTTAACAGATATCCCAGTACTAGGAAAAATGTGGCCAAGAATTGAATGCATGAAAAATAACATGAAATGATTCAAAGCAGTGTTTTACATAACAGATTTTTTGCAAACTGAAGGTATCACTGTTCCACTCATACTTTGCGAATCTGCTGTGATAATTCCATTATAAATGACACTGACCTCTGTTACATTCTAGGACAGTGCAGATAAGACCTTCAGCCTGTTTTATCATCTACAGAAACCTTTAAATTAGAATTGTCCTGATTATCCTTTAATCACATTTAATTACCTATGACAATGTGTCAGTTGTGTATTATCTCACCAAATTTTTCTTTTTCTAACAATGTCATGGCTCTGCACTTACAGTTGCTGTTTGCTATCCAAATTCTGTCCATTAGTATGCAGACAATCCAAGTAAGTCTTGCAACACTTATCCTTCTAAGCAGTCACGTCAAAATCCCCTTGCAACCTTCAGTTATGTGTATTTTCTCCTTTAGTACCATTTCATCATGTACTTCTGGCTTTCCATCCCCATCCTTTAATGAACCGATGTTTAATTCCTTCTGTAGCTAGAAAGTTTATTTGCTGACCCATCATCTTGGACACCAAGCAAATTTTGACAATCATTTATATGCTTTCAGAATTCTTGTGGAAGAAAGTATTTTCTGCCAAAAAAAATCACCTGTCACTGAAATAATAACTTGACAACACTTTGCAATTTCCATACAGTGGAACCTTGGATATGTTTCCATTTTTCATCTTTACCAGAAAAATAAATCAATTTATAGACACCTGAAGGTATCTGTAACTTTGAAGGTTAATGGAGTCCTCTGAATACTTGAATAGACAGATATTTTTGATGCATATTTTTAGTGGAGGTTTATTACTGCTGCAACATACTCTACTCTTAATAATATTAAGCATGCTTCAGCCAGGATATACCTTTTCATTCAGAACATGACAAAACTTTTATGACTTATGATATTTTAATGCAAGCTAATATCCATTAACCCTTACTCTAACAATCCATTTTCCAAATGTTTTTTGCACTGAATATTTGTTTTTAATACCAATCACAATCTCTCTTACTTACAACTCATTTTCTCTACATAAATTCAGACATTTCTCTGTGATAAAACATTGGTTTTAGACTCATATATTTGGAGTTAACTGATTAAAACAAGGAAACAATTTCAGCAGTTGATTGTAAAAAACAATCCACAGAGTAGCAGAAACCCAATTATAATGTGTTCCTTCCTTTCTTCTTTTCTTTCAGATGTGTTTCAAACTCCTTTCTGGTATAGTTTAGGTAATTCCACTTAAATGTTTGCAATGAATGCCACATTAGTAATAATTTCCTTCATCCACTTGCAGTAAAATGTGACCCTTCAGAATTTTACTACAAATGGATGAAGGACATAAATGTCCCAAATGTTTAAATAGTTCCTAAACCCAAGATCCTAACAGCAGCAAGAGAAAATGTGTAGTAGAAGTTGCAAGCATGGAGTAATACTGCAAGAGCACCAAAGTTCATCCAGATATTCCTTATGAAGGCTGCACTGACTGAGTTAACACATTAGAGTCAAAAATACAACACAAATGGGCATTAATGCCATGCCTTTAATATACATATTTATGAGTGAAAGATAGATGTAGATTTTGGAATAAATTGATATTTCAAGGCTCTTTATGTGCCTTACAAATGATAAAGCTTTATTTTTCAGTTTTTTCATATATGTGATTTTATGCTATTTCACCGTGCATAATGAGCTTGAGACTTAGTTGGACATTTATGTGCATTTTTTTCCTTCTTAATAGTGTCATGTTTGAGCTTAGAGTTTGAAATGATCACACCATTGTTTCACTTATACTATTACTAGAAGCAATGAGGAAAACCGTTAGTTGGTTTGGTTGTCATGATTACATATAAAGAAAAAAATTGATCCATTTTTCTTTAATCTTCTGAACCTTTATACAAAAACTTAAGAAATATAAGATGAATTTAATTATTTCCATTAAAAGAAAAATCCATGGAAAAATGGCCTTGCTTTGTAGATCTGAAGTGCAAATATAGTAAATTAAAAATCAGAATACAGAGATTTCAATACAATCACAATGACCATTTGTTTTAATGTTTTTGCTTTTTCCTTTTTCTTTTCTATTCATTTCCAGGACTTGTTGACTTATCCAGCTCACTCCTAAGTTTGATTTTTTAAATATTTTCATTATTGATAATTAATTATAACAAATGTATCTCATTCAAAAAGTCTCTTTTGGATCATGCACATACCTTATCTCTCAACTTATGACAAAATAATAGGAAAAAATGCACTGGATAGAAGGAGAAAGAGTAGATTTATATTAATATGTATTCAATCATAACTCTAAGGATATAAAATGTTAGACACTTGTACTTGAAGGCATAAATATATTTATTCTTAACTCAAGTAATTAAAGAACTACACAAATTCTGCATGAACAGTTTGTATATTTCGTATTAATTATTTCTGTTCTGCTGCTGCTGAAAACCAAAGGTCCATATCTTCAGAAGAATCCTTGCAAGTGAAAAATCAGTTATTTTCTGAAAAACACAGTGTTTTATTGGACATGTTAGCTTTCCCTAATCAGACGTATTCTACTGACATCTGTGGATTTTAATAGTCTTCATATTTTCCAAAGAAAACTTCTGCTTGTAAATGCTGTTTCAGAATTGTGCTAGGTTGACCCCAGCCAGCAGCCAGAAAACCACCCTGATTTTCAGTCATTCCCCTCTCCTAGTGGGTGGAAATTAAAGACAGAAGGAAGGTGAAAACACTGATGAATCAAGATAGAGACAGTTTAATAAGAAAAGCAAAAGAAAAACAGGATTAGAAATTAATTCACTCCTTCCCATAGGCAGGAAATCATCTCATATCCTAGGAAGCAGGACATAACAGTTACAACCACTGTAACAGCAAACATCTCTTCTTCCTTTCCCCGAGATTTTATTGCTGAGCATGATGCATGTTCATACGTACCCCTCGAGTCAGTTCAGCTCATGTGTCCCAGCTGTGCTCCCTTCCAAGCTCTTACCCAACACACTCACTTTGAGGGAGGAAGGGAAGAGAGAAAGTGTTGATGCTCTGCAGGTACAGTAGTAACCAAAACAATGGTGGTTACTGACACTGAGCAGCAAATGCAAAGTGTGCACTGTATGAAACAACTATGAAACAACTATGAAACTGCTATGAAACCACTTCATAACTTCATCCCAGCCAGACCAAATACAAGCATTCTTTCAAAATACTTCTCATTTGGCCTACGCTTGATTCTGGCTAATAATAACTTTTCGTGGTGTTGAGTGGATTAGAGGAGTAAATGAAATTTTTTTTGATCACCAGATTACCCTACTTTAGAGGGATTTATTACTGCTTTTGACAATTTCATGAGTATTAATGGACTGATTCGAAGGTGTAATTTCATCACTCTGTAATTATATGTCCAGCAGTATATCAGTCCATCATGAAACTGATGACACTGAGGCGGCTATGTGCAGCTAAAAAATATGGCAACTGCAGTTTTATCCAGATGGCCAATCTGAACTCGCCGATGTCCGGCACCAGTGAATTAGTGAAAAGACTGACTTGCATGTAGGCATGATGCCATGTGAACAGATGGACATGAGTACAAATATCTAAGAGACCATCTATAATCACAAACTGTGTTTGTGAAGGACACAAGTTTAGCCAGAAAGTACCAGATGGTTGTCTGTCCTGAGGTTATAGAAATGCAACTATTGGAATATACCATTCTTAATCCTGTTTTTGACTAGATAAAATCTTTAAAATTAACAAAATTACTTCATGACTGAGGAATAAAAATGTATTTTTTAGTTTTTATTTTAATATACATTTTAATATTTCTTTTTTAAAAGTATGT
Organism: Motacilla alba alba; assembly: GCF_015832195.1. Lineage (NCBI taxonomy): Eukaryota > Metazoa > Chordata > Aves > Passeriformes > Motacillidae > Motacilla > Motacilla alba. The sequence goes on from NC_052019.1 coordinate 20,748,226, forward strand.
TCTCTCATATATAAGTGAAAGGTTATTTTTTAGGCAACAGAAAGGAAATCTAAGGGATACTTAATAAAATTTGCCAATAATTTTGTTGGTAAAACTCCCATGAGTTAAACTCCCATGTTAAATGGAATTAATGGGAATAATGGTGGCCTTAATAAATGGATAAGAAATTCTGCTCTTTTAGATTCCAGATACATGTAAATATTGAAAAAAAAGATAAAATTCCCAGCATGCCCTTCTATGGGAGTCTGGTTGTGATGCTGGGTTTCATGATTTTTCAAGTATATTTAGTGACAAGTAATGAAAAAGTATCATACCACTGGCACAAAATGGCATCATATTTTCTGTATTACTACAATCTTTGAACTCATACCTTAACAGGCTGGACACTTTCTTAATATTTTATAACTTTGTTTAGACTTCTAAGAAAATGTCCTCCTTTGAAAATATTATTTTAACTAAGTTAGGGTATATTTTACCCATATAAAAGTTTATGCAGCCTTCTAGAATGAAGGATCAGAAATATTTTATTTTCCAAATTTCATAGTGGTGATGATGATGATGATGATGATGGTTGGTATGTTTGTTTTTATTGGACACTGTCACTTTTGGTTTCCTTCAAACAATTTCCGTTTTATTATTGATAACTGCAGCTTTTCCCTTCTCCATATAATATTCTTGCAAATATGCAGAGCAAGCTGAGATACATATTTTTCATCTTTCCTTTTCAGAAGAAATTAAAATTAAAGTTAGAAACTGCTTCTCTTTTGTCTTGTATGATAGACAGTGTTTTCAATTGCAGAAGAAATTCTTACTACAGAATAAAATCTGAGTGGATTTCTCTCTCTGATAAATGTCCAAATTAACATTTACATAAAGTAAAAAAATGAAAATCATGAGCATCCACTGATGTAAATTGACTTGATATTATTGAATTCAGAATTTAATTTACAAAAATTATATCACGATTTTAGTACATGAGTAACTTGCTCATAGTTATTTCAAACTGATATTAATTTGAAATTTTAGCAATAAGTTTGGAAAATCTGCCTTTACTCCCATGATTCTTGACATCATATTTTCTGTTGAAAGTCTGGTAAATTCCTAATTTTAATTGTATTCTTGCAGAAAAAATGCATACATAAGGAGCATAAAATATATATTTTATATACTTTTGCTGTGGCACATTAAAAAAAAATCTCTTCTCATGTCAGTGCCCTTAAATTTATACACGTCCTTAGGCTTTACAGAACTTAGCTGACAAATACTGTGCTCATGAATATAGGAACACACTTTATTGCTCAGAAAGCATAGAAAAAGCATACAAAAAGCTGCTGATCTAAAACTGCTATGAGAGAATCTTTAAGCTTTTTTATGGCAATGAATCCTCACTGCCAATGCACATTATACTGCAAAGTCAACAAGCATTAACCTTGGAAATAAATACTGTAGAACATATGATCCAATAGTCTGGCAAGTAGTTTTCATTATAGTTTATGTATCTTAAAGTGATACAAAATTTTGCTAGTTTTATAAACATTCTGCCACTCTGTCAAAATGTCTTTGAAAGATTTTCAGAGTCTGTACCATTCAAGGTCTAATACAACTGACAAGACAATGTCAGGGACAATTTTGAGCTGTTAAAGACCTTGCTTTATTAGACCCCAGTCAGTGCTGACTATAGCAAAAGTGGAGAAAAGATGTTCATTGTGTCAGGGAAAAAGTGTTAAAGAGAAAAAAGCGTGCCAGTTCCTTAACCTTCACTAAAATACCCTTCCCAAAAATGACAGAAATGTGACAAATTATGAAAAAATATTATAAAGTATGAGTAGAAAAAAAATTTATTAGTATGAGTAGACCACAAACTAGACAATGAAAATTAGACAATATTATTCTTCTGAAGGAACTCAGAAAAAAGATGAGTTTTATATTTTTCCCTTCTTTGTCTTCTGCCATCAAGTTTTTAGTAGTTAGTGGCAAAAAAACCACAACAACCTACCAACAAAGATTAATTATACACTAGCTTTTGCCTCATGTACTAGTTATTTTTAAATTTATGTGATCTGAAAAAAACCAAAATGATAAATCAAGTATATATAGTTATATATTTGTAACTTAGACTAGCACAATTTAAATTAAAAAAAAACTCCACAAACCTGTAAGAAACACTACAGACAATTTAGAGCAAGTCATTTTACAAATAACTTAAATAAATAACTAGAAATTGGGGATACAAAAAATATTTCTATCTTTGGTTTTGCATAAATCAACAGCAGACACCCAAATCTTATTACTACTGAAAATTATATATTGACTCAAAATCCTATGAAGATAGCTAAATTTAAACACTTCCAATTATCTTAGCAGACATTAAAAAAAATAACCTTCATAACTCAATAGGTGTTATTTGACAGTCATTGGCATTGACAAATATCTCTCAATTAATTTAAGTAAATTTAGCAAATGCTGGTCCCATTTTCCTGCTAAATTTAGATCCCTCTGGCTTGATTTTGTATGGCAACACATACCAGAACACTGTTAATCTGTTCACCCAAAGTACTCCACTCAGGAGTCTTCAGGGTAGGTGTAATTTTGAAATCATTGGTAACTATCATTTTAGTAATTTTACAAAACAGTGTATTATAACTTTGAGGTATAATAATGAACCAAAGGTATTGTTAACAACTAATGTGGATTTGAAACTATTTTAATATCTTTTTTGCTATTTAATCTGTTTACTAATTTGGAATATTTTAATCAATGTTATGTTATGAAACAACAGAGAAACATTTTTTGACATATTATTTGGAACAAGCTGCCTAGGGAATCACCAACTCTGGAAGTGTTCAAAAAGCTTGTGGCTGTAGCACTTGGAGACATGATTCGATGCTGGACATGATGGTGCTACATTAGCTGTTGAGTTTGATGACCTTGGAAGTCTTTCCCAACTCTAAAGATTCTATGATTTAAAATCTTTTCAGGAATAATATAGGTCATGACTTATTGGAAATTCTGGCAAAACCAACACTGTTGTTCCATGAATGGGGATAAAATAATGACCACTGCTCAGATTTTTGGTCCTCTCGCAAATATAATGCATAATTGTAATACACTTGGAATACCAAAAAATGTGATTTTTTTCTAAATCTAAAAACATTCAAACACTTTCAATTCCATTTAATATTTTGGGACATTTCCCTAACAAAGTAATCTCTCAGATAATATATAAGAACATATACAGATTATTCCCATTACTGCATATAATTTAAATCTTACAGAAGATAATTAAGGAAATGTCTGTGCTCATTTGCCACTTCTGATCTCTTAGTTTCATGAAAATTTATTTTTTAAGGCTACATAACTGAAATAATATATAATCATGATCTATTCTAAAATTATCTTCTCTGAAACCAAACAAATAAACAAATTTACATTGCTAAATATATCCTTAAGCCTGATGTTTGCCTGATAAGTGGATTCAACAGAGGCTTTTCAAGCCAGGCTTTTCAAGCCTGTTTTTTGTGGTTATAGCTATCTCTTTAAAAAGAAAATAAATGTTTGAAAATAACAAAAGTAGATGAAAAACCTTTTATTGAGAGGTTTCTCCACTAGTAGGGATGCTGAACATTTATGGACATGAGCAGTTTTTAAACAGTCTAGCACTTTTAATTTCACTATAAAACAGAAGAGAAAAAAAATACATACTCTCAGCACAATGAGTATTTCCCATCACAAAACTATGCTTATTCCTAAATTGACTTTGAATAAATACTAACATCAACCAATTTTTTAAAAATGACATATTCTAAATGGTATGTACAGTATTGGGCTTGAGTTGGAATAAGACAGTGAGCGTACCTGTTATGTGGAAATAATAAATGCATTCTGTACTTATACCATCTCATGCTTTTGGGGCAAATCTTTGTTGCAAAAAACAATTAATTAGTATGAGGCTAAAAATGTAAATGGTATAAAAATAATGTGCCATTTTTATTTCTACTAAATAAAAATGTAACTGGTTAGGGAGTATGTCACTGTCTTCAGTAATCTTATCCTTTAGCTCTGTTTGAAGGAAGTCTTGTTTCCCAGTTTGTATTTTTAACACAAATATCTGCCTGAATTTGTCGATCTTGTGTGAGAAAAATGAGGAGACCGAGTTACCATCTTGTATTTTTTTCATACAAACTTATGAAATCTACTTAATGATTTTTTTTTCATATTATTAGTAATTTTCTTTTTATATTGCATTTTTTCTGTGCTCTTCATCCATAACAGTAGTGCAGAATTAATACTATTTTTTTCCCTGCTGAATATCAAGAAATAAGATGATTCTTCCTATCTTTTTAATTGCTTCTTGATTAGAAATAAAGTACCAGTTCTATGACTAGAGTGGCCCATGGTAGCAATGGAGATCTGACTGAAGAAAATATGCTTCTAAAGCTCATTGCAGCCTTTAATGAGTGATTTATCTTCCTAGGTGACTCAGTTAAATCCTCTTTATCAACCCAGCCCTTCAGATTGTGGCTCCTGGGTAGTAGTAAGATGATTTCCCTGTAGTAATCCTTCCCTGATCATCCCCTAGGACAGAACTTTTGTAGTATAAGACATTACCAGGCCAGATCATGAGAATTGAAAAACAGCACTAGCACACCATGACAGAAGTAAAACACCAAACTGGCTTGACCTTGCCAATACACTGTAATGAAAATAATATCTCCTTCCTTTTAGACAGAATGAAAATAATTGTATATATTGACCTAGTAAATAAGAATGTTGTGAGATTCCCCCCCCCCCCCCCCTCCCCCCCCCCAGGATATTTGCTCTGGGAATAACCAAAGGATGATAAAGAAAAGTGTGATGACATTTTACTGTGTATACTAGGGAGATAAGAAAAGAAGTAAGGCAATCTTAACAACAAGATTTGAACCTACAAATTACTCTGCTGTTTTTTTATGCAAACAATATCAAAAGCACAGATTCAAACCATAGAAGACTTTTGCTTCTTAGTGGAAACTGATTAAATTGTGAGTGCTGCTCCTCTGCACTAGGAGTAGACCTTCTTAACACTTCTATTCAAAAATGCACTTCACTTCTTATCAGGAAATCTGAGTATTTGATTAAGAGTCTTTCAATCTGGAATGGTTTTGGTTTTTTTGGTTTTTTTTTTTTTTTACATTCTGGTGGTTTTTAAGTGATTAAAAAACTGAGAAACAAATTTTTCCCCCATTTTCCTCAGAATGGGTAATTTATTTTCACTTTAAAAGACTCTATGGCTTATTTGGTACAGTTAATACTTTACTATCTCCAAAACAATTCTTTTAAACCTCAGTGGCCATTCCTTGTCTATATGGGTGTAGCTATATGCCCAAAAACATATTGAACCAGACTTCACTTAAGGGTTAAAAATATTTCCAGATCTGTGTAATGCCGAATATAGGCTATCTTAAGGCTCCAAACTTGATTCTTGAGCCTCTTAGAATTATTACACAAATAATGCTAAGACACATTTAGAGACCATGCACATTTCCATGAAAGTTGTAAACATAAATACCAGCTTCGCCATGACAGAGTGGCAGTCATTTTTGATACATGAATGCACAGACAAAAAAGGAATAAAAAAAGAAAAGAAAAACATGCCCCGTTGCATATATATTTATTTACTTTCAGAGATCTGGCAGAATTGCCAAGAGAAAATAGAGTGTTTAAATTTGTTTCACAATGATGTATGTATACGTTCTGTTCCTCTTTGCAACATACAACTTTATCAATTTACAAAAGCTCCACATGTGTTTCCATATTGATTATTTTGTGCTTTTTAGCACAAATTAAGCTTGCTAGAGATATTTTTTTGTATGCTTCTTTAAGAGAACCATTAGTAAATACAAAGAAATAAAAACATGCACACCTCCAAATACCAGTGAGACTTATTTAGCCTTCAACATTCTAGAACTTTAATTATGTCATGAGAAATTCTAGGACAGTATTAATAAAGATTTTCTTCTTGAAGTCAAATGTGGTTTAGATGTGTTATTTTTGTTGTGTTAAGAAATTTGCTTGAAATTTCCACTTCAAGATACATATTTGAAAAATGCCTTAACTTTCACAAAAATGAATTCAAGGGGACATGAAATTTCACATTATGTACACTACTTTTGTCAGTTTCATTAATTCTGAGGCTATGTTTGCCAAAACTAGGATATCTGAAGTAAACTCAAAATGCAAATGACAGATTGAGAAGAAAAGTGAAGAGGGAAGAAAAAACTTGTTTTGTAGCATCAGTTCAAATGCTTTGATGTCTAGCTGATAGAGAAAAAATGTTCATAGAATAAAAACAGGTTACAAAATCTCTTCCAAAAGTCAGTTCAAAATTTGAAAGAACTGCTTCAATGTGGTTCTGTGAATCCTAAAATATTTTATTGTTTAATGACTGTGCTTCAACTTATAAACTTAAAAAGTGGAAAAATATCTCAGAAAATTAAGAAAAGGCATTTTATATTAAGCAGTTCATATGGCTCCTTTTGTGTCTCTACTAGTCAAACTGTGTGCTATATAAAAAATCCCAAACCATCTCATTGCTTTTTTTGCACTCTGGCAAATCCTGTAGAAGAAGTGATGGAGTTGTGATGGAATAAGATAAAGGTAAGAAAAAAATTGCTAATTGAAATCTGTAGCTTTCAAAACAGACACTGGTGTGCAGAATTGTCTCCTTAGTAACAATTTAATCATTTGCATAAAACTTAAGTTCCTTCATAAAATTCAGACTATATTCATACACATTTATGTTCTCATTGTATTGTTGGATTTTGTTCTAAATACATATATATGTTTATTAAAACTAATTACATTAAATCTATTTGTATATTATATACAACTATGTACATGGTTAATATATATTAGGTTTTAAACCTCAGTGGGAACAAAATATTTTAAATATGTTAAAAGTTGATTTAAAATATCCACTGAGGAAGGGGATTTTTAAAAAAAGGAAAACAAATTACTGAACTTAATGTTTGAAAATTATTAATTAAAACAATTATTGCATTTAAAGTTTGAAACATATGTGTTATTTTTTGAAAATAATCCTCACTGCTGATTCCTGAACACAATATCTTTGTGACTAATGAAATTAAAATATTTTGACAAAATTTTTCAAAAACAATTGAAAATCTTGAAAATCATCCCCAGTTTCTCAAAAATAAAAAAAAAATTCTGTATTTTCACATTTGCTAAAATGTTATTTGATTGACATTTCCAATTGGATAGTCTTAAATATAGTTCCATAAGTTGAAAACCAGCAATGTTTCTGGTATATATATATATTATGCTGTATAGATACATTTATTTTGTAAAGCACCTTCTTGTGCATTTGAGCAGAAGGGATTTAACTGGTGCATAAAATAGTACTTTTCCAGATATATTTTATTCTTATCTTTATAAAACTTTATTTAAATTAAAAAAAAAAACACCTCTGAAACTATTATTTAAAATTATGTAAATGCCCTTACCGCCAGATTAGGGTTAGGATTTTCAAAAGTTTAAGAGAAGTATGGTTCATAATTGTAAGAGATTAGAGTAGTAAAACATAAAGCAAAGTAAAAAAAATACAAGGAGAAAATATGGCAACATGCAGAGATGGCACATTTGTAAAAATGTTTGGTCATAACCTCTAATTTCTCATCTAGTATTAGTAACTAAAACTAAACAGCGTATGCAATGGAATAAGGACAGACTTGGTGGAGGATGGGAAATGCAGGCATTGTGAGAGTATTTAAGGTCAATATTATTCACAATATTATTTAATGCTTTGCTCCGAGATAGAGATATTTTCAGATATGTTATGTATTCTATGCATTTTCAGATACAGACTTAATTTATTTTAAACATTTTCAACCTATTTAGCCAATTAGCTGACTACTCAATCAGTGTCTTAAAATACTTTGAAGATCTGCACCACATAAAACGAAGCCAGTACTTTAGAGGAAAGGGATTCTCAACATAAATATAAAACAACTTTTCTCCCATTTCCATTAGAAATGAGCCCAGATGCCCTGCTTCTAGTTTTTTTCAAATTATGACGCCAGACTTTGCTAGGATAGATGGAGTTTCCAGTGTAGGTCCATAGGACTAAAACTCCTTGTCTTAATATATACTGAATGACTAGGAAAAATAACATTCTGACTGGAATCCTTGAGAGGCTGTACAGTTAATGGTAAATGACTCAAACAATGGGCCAGGAGCTTTGCCAACGATGTGTGAAGTAATAGCTCAGGTGTAGAGGGCGTGGGCACCTGAGGATGACCACAACAAATCAAGACTTATTTAGCAACAAGCTGGAGTTTAAGCCGAATGAAAGAGGTCAATAAGAAGCAGATCATGTGAGGTGGGATAGCTCTTACCATGCCATAGTCTTCCCCTACACAATTGGCTCACTTGTAAAACTTCCCCCTGAGGGGAATGCATCAGAATATTCACTTTACTCATCCCTTCTGATGGAGCATAATTGGCTCAATTACAGTGACATGAGAGACAGCTGTCATGTCTTAGAAGGTGTCATAAACCACCAAAGACACCCAAAGTGTCCACAAAATTTATTTCTGGGGCCTTCCACCAGCGCAGTCCACAGTTCTGCAACAGACAGTGTAAAACTCCCTCCAGGGGAGGTACCTGGGTGCTCCCATGTCAATCTAAACATACATCAACCCACTGAACTTTGTGTTCCCTCGGCTTCATCCACTTCCAATCAATCAAGACTGTGACTGTCATTTCAACCAATGGACATCTAAATTGCAAGAATCAAGTCTCATCATGGGATCCACATGTAGTGACATCTTTCTACTCTTATTCATTCTTTCTCTTTATTTTCCTTATACATTTTCTTAAGTGTTATTTTCATGGTCTTACATTTTGCTATTAATAATAATCAACACCTCCTTTCCACTGTAACCAAATTGTTCTAACAGAAACCCTACATACATACCTACCTATGTATATGTTTTTAAAAACACAAATAATTCAGTGTTATTTCACTCTAATCTGCCCCAAGTGATCTGTTAACAAGACCCTGTTACCCTGTTACCTGAGTTACCCTGGCCTCCAGGGGCAGATCAGAACCATCAATAGCAATTGTGTAAGTACAGAAAGTGACTCTTTGTTCTGTCTACTAAGCATTGGCTTTAAAAAGGAAAATGAATCCCATAAGATGGCCAAAAACTCTGCAAAGTGATTTTGCTTGACTAAAATCACTGTGAATTTTCAGAAATTCCAACAAAGATGCCAACATTTTCCTCAACTGGATGCTCTCTTTTCTTCTTCTTGAGCTGAAAGCCAGTGTCACTGTGTTTCTGTTGTTAAAAACTCTCACCATAGTTTTTTTGAGTTTTTCTTGGAAGGCATTAATACTTCCATTGTACTCTGCCCTCTTTGTAATGGATGCGCTTTGAGATGAAAAAAGAGAAAATATGGGTTTCAGACCCCAGACCCTCAGGAAAAAAAAAAAAATGGGAAATTTCATCTGAAAGTTACACTTATCTGAATGAATGCATCAAGTATTTGAATCAGCGCTTAATATGTACTGATGAAACAAGTGAAAAGTAAGTGAAGGAAAGCAGGAAAATCAATCTTGAAATTGTGTCAGGATGTCATGAGCCTACTGTAGTCCTATAATTTGAAATGTGTAGTGTCTAACAATAGATATTTCTCACTGTATGGAAAACATCCTTAAACTCAAAAATTGCATGCAGTGTGACTTAGAGCTCTGAACAATCAGCTGTTTCCTGAGGATCAGCTGAATGCATGATTTCTAAAATGGTGAAAGCATCAATTAAGATTCTCCACAACACTTCCTGTTCTGTTTCTCAATTGTCTTTTTTAGTGTTCCAGAATCCTGTGTAGTGCTTGGAGTGACCATTCATGATATACAACTAAATAAAAACAATAAATTATATACTATAGAAATCTTGGAATTACTCGTCTCTAAAAATTATTTTCAACTATTCCTAGTAAATATCAAGCCATGACAGAATGTGATTGCAGTACAATAGAACTGATTTTAATATTTGAAATAATACTGAAAATGTTTGATGGAATAATTTCTAGAAACTAAGCATCTGCTTCAACTTAGCTTCTAAGATTAGAAAAACAAAACAAAACTCACTTTCATGTTAATTGGGCAGATGGAGAGCACAGAATTTGAAATTACAATACAGTAATTGATCAGGATTGTAATGATGCTAATTCCAATTAAAAGAACACTAACAAGACAAATGTTCACTTGAAATCAATATCATGGTAATGAGGGGGTCTATATCTTGCTGTCTTTGCTGATTTATTTCCACAAGCAGTGATTTTCAAACAGAGTTTACCTGCCAAGAGAACTACTCAAAATAAATGATGATGCAGATAGATAATTAAAAGAATGTTGGAGGAGGACTATAGTCAGTCACTGGAATGGCACCACTTAAGATGATAAAATATTTGTTTTCATTGTAGTTGTGATATAGCAGCTATGCAAAACACAGTGTTTCAATTTACAAATAGTAATGAAAGTGAAAAATAATATTTAATGGTTCTTTCTCCAAAGTAAAATAATCTTCTACAATAGTCAACATTAGATTAGTTGTTAATTTGTTAGATTGTAATACTAGATACCCAGTGATAATAACATAAATTGATTAAAATGTTTGAAAATATAGGATTATATTTTATTTGCTTTTGTAAATGATGTCCTATATTTATATTTATAAGAAGTCCTTATAGAGGGGTACTGTATAGCTCAGATGGTACACACCAATGTCTTGACTATGGCTTAGTAGTCTTTGCACAGCATGAAGATTGTAACTGCTATGCATACTGAGGTCCTACTCCCCAGGAAGTGGCTGGACGTTACTTGCTAAGAGGTACAGAATAAAATTTTTGGTACAATTTGCTTCTGTGTGCAGCCTTTGCCTTTATTATAAAATGCCTTTATCTCGACCCACAAGTTTTTAATCTTATTTTCTTCCCCATCTGCTGATGAGGTGAGTGGGAGGATATCTTACTTGACACCTGAAGGCCAGAAAAAGTCGATCCACCACAGTCCTATTAGTAATGTTTCTATTTTATACCTAAGATAAAATTTATATTACAGTCTAGAAAGCAAATATGAGCAGACTCTATCAACGACATCAGGTGCAATGACAAGGTGAAAATGAATATACTACTAAGTAACTTAAATATTTACTACTAACTTTATTACTGTGCTGTAAAATGTTTTATGCCACAAGGTTAAGTTCCTACATATCAGCCATTTCTCAAAGTATTTCCTATTTCCTTAGGCAGTAATTATTGTTGACAACAGGTACATTAAATACAACTGTATGTTTTCTGGTCCTTAAAGGTTCATTTCGATTCCTAGTATATACAGTAACAGTTCATAGTATATTTATAGTCTGTAGTTTGTAAGTTCCAAATTCTCAAATGTGTATGTCTTTGAGAATTAGAGCAGGCATAATAAATAAGTATACTTCCTATGCTCTCTTGAATTCACTTTCCTTGAAAAATAATCAAACACTCATCCATAACCTAATTTGGTTTGAAATGATTATGTTAAAATGCTAGTATAGACCTATTAGCAGAATGGCATTAACACAAATGTCAGAAAAAGTACAAGGGGTCTGGAATTTTTTATGCAGGTATTGTGGTACACTTCAAAAAATATTTAGAAGTATCATCATTAATATTTGATGTCAAAGCAAGATCAAATGTAGGACATAATAGCCCATCACCACTACTCTTAACAACACTTTCAAACAAAAAATATGAAATTTAGAGGTTAGGGCAAGTAAAATGGCTCTCTGCTCAGTGCATTTGTCTGCAAATCTCTCTACAGCAAATTTCACTTACAAACTCTGTTTTATGTACTGTGACTCTTTTTCTATTGTTCTAACGCAATGTTAAAGCAGCTAAATATTGGAAAGTGTGAAAGACAAACATTTAAACTATTCTGATCCTCATTCATCTGGGATAAGGAACAGAAATCTAACACCAAGAATTTGCATGCTTTAAGAAGCACCAAACTGGGGTTTCCGCATGCTTCAGAAACTAATGGCTATTTTCAGACACTAGCAGCTATTTTCATAGCTAGACTTATGAATGTTTTATGATTTGTAAGAGCACTAATACTCTTGAAGCATGATTTTAATATTACACCTATTAATATTTATTCCTTATATATTTGTAAATTACAGGGCCAGTAAGCATCACTGTAATGACCTACTTTGACCTCCTGCAAAAATCACAAGTTACTTAGAAGTTAAGTAATTTAAATTTCCTAATTCCCATTAAAAAATTGAAATTTTGTAGGGAAAATAATCCCAGCAATATGTCATAGAATCACAGACTGTTTCAAGTTGAAAGGGATCATCAAGTACATTTGCCTGCTCCTCACATGACAAATACCTTGTGCATTTAGAATTTCTTCAACATCAAGCACTACCAAGTCATACTTTTACCTGCCAGGTGCTATCTTCTGTGTAGAATTCCTGTTAGTCCGCATCAATATGGAAGGGGATAGCTGTGTTCTGGGCAAAAATTACTTAAGTGAAAAAATGAGCTCATTGTGGCTCTCAGTGAAAGACGTTTCTTGCAGTTCGTTATCATTCTCAACATTCTGCTCTTCGACTGTTGATTGAATAACAGTAGAAAGTGTCATAGAACCTAACTAGCCAGTGTAAATAAAGCCATTTGGCTATTGGAACTCTTTTTTGTGTTGGTTTCCCTTAGTTTATAGTTAAGCACCTGCAGTTTTATGTTGATTAACTCATTAACTTATTCACTGTATATAACGAATGTCCTGCTTTGCCAAAATACAAAATTAACTTCCAAGTATGACCTGTATTCTCACTTACTAGTATCTAAAAAATGTAAAGCAGAAATTTGTCATGTATTAGAAGTTACCATGTGTTTATCCACTGAATGATAACTTTCCATGGGGCTTTATTGATACTTATTAATCAATAAGCAAACTAGCTTATTTTCAAAGACATATAGTATATAGTCTATATTACTATAGAATATAGTAATATATTCTATAGTATATAGTATTTCAATATACTATATAGTATTTCAACATATTTTTTATTTACACAGAAGTTACCACACAGGAAAAGCATATATACAAGTTGCCACAGATCCCCTGACAAGAATGTTGTTATGTGTCCATGTCCTGATTTTAATCATATTGCAAAGTAGTTTATTGAACATGCATGAGTACATCAACAACCAGATGAATTTGCACCTGTATTTTTTTTTTCAATCATCCTACAAAACTTTTTGTAATCTTTCAATATTACTGGTACTGATATAAATTGATTCTAAGCAATTTGCAAATGATGTTCAGTTGCTCAGACTCCAGTGGTTTCTAGGAAATACCACTACTAGTAGCGCAACTTATTCAAAAATATAACTTGAAGATTGTTCGTTATTTTTACAGCACTGAATATCATAAAACGGACCAAATAAAGAAATTATCTTTAGTGCAACCCTGAAGATCTAGGATCTTTGTCTTAGCTGAGACTGTTGATACACACCCTGAAGAGCCAGGCTTCTTCCTTCCCTGTTTCACTTTATAGGTGCACTATATAATATTTGTCTTCATGGAAGTTCAATTTAGCAAAGCTATTTTTTTTTTCTCTATGTGTATTGAGCATTTGTTGCTGTTTGTGTCATAGAAAGATTACTTGCAACAGATTCTGGGAACTATACCGTCTGAAATGAAAAAATTAGGTTTTTTTCCTGGATTTTCCTCTTGAATTTTTCTTAAGCCAAGAATTTATTCTTAGATTAGCTAAGATTTTTGCAGTCAAATTAAAAGAGACAAACCCCCGCCTTTAATTAACCAAATTACAATATTAATGCTATTGCTCAAACTACCCAATTAATAAATACCTTTTATAACAGGGTTAAAACTAGTATACAAAACTTTTTTGGTATAGGTCACTTCCTTCTAGCATTTTGCTCTTCCTTCCAAAGTCCCTCTGGATCCTGCAGTCTTCATGGAAGGAAGGAGAAAGGGCTTTGTAAATAATCACCAACTTGCCTCATGGGTTTCTCTTGAGTCTGCATGCTTGCTTTGAGATTCCTAAACATATTTTCATATGGACAACATGCTTTCATTTCACTATTTCACAGCTGAGAATCAGAAGTAACACATGATCGTCCCCCAATTTCAGCTGACAATAAGGATGGCTGCTGCACAATAACTTCATACTGGAGAGATTCATACAGTTCTGGCCAAATCACGTGAGGATGGTGATGTAAATGGTTGACAGGGTCCTGAGAGCACCACCAGGCCTGAGTGTCCCTGACCATCACCCCCCATGTCCAGTTCTCCCTCACCCCCGTGGCCATCAGTCCCCACCCCAGCTGCTCCCCAGCTCCCTGCAGCCCTGCCCAGACTGCCCACGGGCACTGCCAAGCCGGGCCTCGCCCACGGGCTGTCTCTGGACCAGCCCCAGCCCAGCCCCATGGCCCTGGTGCTACGCAGCACACTTGATCCTGGGACAGCCTCCAGCTGCCCCACAGCATGCTTGAAATAAACACCAAGGTGTGAAAGCAAACGCGGTGTCTGTCCAGAGCACCTTGATCTGAGTTCAGAGAATAATAATTATAGAAAGTGTAACAAATGAGTTTGTGTTTAAGGTGTCAAAGTTTGCTGCTTTGCTGTTCACAGAAGTAAACATGGAACAAGCCTCTGGGGTGACTGTTACTGTTCAGTTTCTACAACAGCAATAATCCAATTTCAGTTATAGCAACAATCGGTTCTTTGGGTTCCAGAAAGAACTTTAAAGAAATATTAATTTATCATGGTTTGTTATGTGTTTTTGCTTTGAAGTACCCAGAAAATAATATGCATTAAAAAGTAGCATTGTCAGGCTTTGAGTGGGTAGTGCAGAGAATGATTGAGTCATCTTTCCCTCTACAGCTTGTGGGTTTGCCATCATAGCATATTTTCTTACATAGCTCAAAAGATATTTCATCAATGAAATACATTAAAGCCATTGTCTTTGTCACAACACTTACTGAAATGTCAAGTCCTTTTGCTAGGGGAGGTGATAGAAACTGATTAAATATATTTGGGAGGTTTTTATATTGAACAGCCAGTTGGATTTCCATGTCTGACTTACTCATAGTAGTATATTTTCCCAGTGGCTGGTGTTGCTTCTGAGCTCCTGTACTGCACCATATGCTGTTACAGCTCAGAAAAAGTTGTATATCAAACCATTACCAAGATTGATGTAAAAAAAAAACTTATCAATTTTAAACTGTTTTATATTATGGTTTAATACATTCTGAAAATAAAATTGTAAAGTGTGATACCATTTACAAATCAATTAATTGTTAGTATCCAGACTTAACGAACATAGGTTTCTTACTGATGTAACATTGCATAAATAGACAGCATTCTGGGTCATACCAGTACATATAATGATAATTTGACAAGCTCTTTCGCTTCTGTCATATGATCAAATCACTATTGGAATAGATTACAGATATGTAGATACAGCTTATTCTCTACAAACAGAACAGTACAGTGTTTCTTAAAGCTACTATGTTCTGAGAGGTGTAAATGGTTGCCTTTGATTGATGTGCTTACTAGTACCTGAAATTAGCCTGGTGTATTGAATTTCTGTTATGAAATGTATAGAAAGTGGTGTCTTATATTCATGTGTTTTTTCCTCAAAGTAGGACAGTTACAGCTTTTAAAGTTGTGATACCAAAGATTCTCACCTGACTTAAAGCAAATTCCAGAGGCGTGAAGGTATTATCATCAGAAGTCCTAGAGACATCATGGTATTTCTTAACATAGGCAAGAATTTCAATCCTGTATCTCCTACCCCTTGAGAAGATGGTATAACTATTCATCCTATTAAAAAAAAAAAACAAAAACAAAACAGCAAAAATAATTCTGGGACAGGACAAAGATTTAATCACCCTGAAGATAATTTTCTTGCTAAAAGTAGCTCAGAATTCTATTCCTACTGTCACAGTGCATCTTGGATTACTTTCTCTACAATGACACAAATTCATATGATTATAGGGGACAGCCATTGACCCCGTGACTTTTACATCCCATAAATATAGCCCTGTAGCCCAGTAATACAGTTCTGCCACAGATAGTATGAAGCCCCAGGCTTTGTGCGGTTTTTGCAAAGTCTCAGGATGAAGACAGATTTACTCAATTTGAACTTGTTGTAACCTGGCTGGAGCTGTTTTCACTTGGTTTATCTGTAATGACAATTTGCCTAATGATCAGGTGCTTATGGCTAATTCTTTTTACTTACTTTAGTATGGTAAAACTATCTTTTTTAATATATAATTAATAGCAACAAGTAGTTGTTAGGTGTAGAATAAGACGATTTTAATTACAGAGTAATGACACAGTACATGACATTAGTCAGGCAAGTACAATGATCACCCTTGGAATGACAACAGAGATGTTAAGTGATGACAGAGAACGAAGTGTGCTGGACTACAGGCACAAGTTAGTAAGAAATGAGGCCCAAGCACACACCAGAGACTCCACAGCTCAAAAACCCTCCCCAGTGCATAGTTGAAGAAATGGAAATATGGAACTGAACAAAATAGATTTGTTGTTTACACAGAAAGTAAATTAATATGGTCAAACATATATAAACCAAGCTGTAAATGATAAAATCAAAGTTAATATGGAGTTGCAGATAATGGACAAGAAAAAAATAGGCAAAAAGCATGCCAGCAAACATAAAACCCCTTCCAAGCAGATCCCAATGTGAGGAAGGAAAAATCTATTACTATCATACCCCTTGTGCTGAGGTATTTGTATACTAAGGACTAATGCTGCCATCCCTTTGGTATCCTTAAGGAAAGAACAAAACCAAAGCCCTGGTGCTATGATTCTGAGCAGATTTCCTAATGTTATTGTCATTAAGAGGGTTTTTAAAAAAACTACCACGTTCTAAAAGTGCAAACAATTGTTTACATGCTTTGAAGAGTAAGTGACTAATGTGTTTCTCTATACTCCTAACTACAGAATTAGTATGGAATTCAGGCAAGGCATGTGTAACTGAGAAGAAATGTTTAGTGATTCTGAGTCCAAGCTGAACTACCTGGTTGACCATAAAGTAACTAAACTTTGTTTTATTCTAAGACAGACTGCCACATTCAGAGTACCCATTGAGAATGGTACATGTGATATATGTGCCCTGAAGTGTGCCTAGGATATTCTGTGAAAATGCCAGATGGCAAAAGCAAGCACATTGAAAGCAAGTGTCAATTAAATTAATTACAAGGTATAGATAATTGCAGAACAATATGTGAGGTAATATTTTAACCCTGCTTAAGTTTTACTGTAAAAATAGCATCTCTCAAAATTTACTCTTGCCCAGCTCTAAGCAGTTACATGAATTAGATGTAAAGAGATTGAGATTGTATTCTGAGAAAACCAACTATCTAAAAAACCTTCCTATGTCACTAGTTTTGAGTAAAGGGCTGGTATTGTTATCTGTCATGGTTTAAAAGACAGGTGTCTGCCAAAGAGGGTGGGAACCTTCCTGAAACGTAAAAGATGACCCCTTCCTCCAAATGATTATAACTTTGAGATTACAGGGCTATCAGGCAAAGATATGGGAAAAGGAATAACAATTCTTTACTGGAATATATATATAAAGACAGGAAAACAACAACAACAGAAACAACAAAAAACCCTCAAAAACAAAGAAAAACAAGCAAACAAAAAAACAAACCACCAAGCAGAAAGAAGAATGTGATCTCCACCACTGGACAGTGAAGGAGTCCATTGACAAGACTTTGGGAGGAGCTAGAATTATAAAAGGCGGAACATCCATTTTGCAGATGAGCACCTGGTGATTGAATCCTTGGCTCGTGATGCTGTACTTTTCCTTGTTCAGTCTTCTGTTGTGTTTTGATAAGGTTTTAATAAGCCTTTTAAATTTTTTAAAAGTGAGTATCGTTTCTCGCACCCTTATCCATCTCCCAGACAACCCCTCCCCTCACAGTGTTTTCCCTTTGGATGGGAGAAAATTCCCTGAAAAAACAAACCTACAATATTATCTTAAACTGGTTTTTAAGACTATAGTATTCCCATTGTTAGTTTATACATCTATTTGCTTTTTCTAAAGAAAAAATAAGGTCTGGTTCCATGTCAAGGTATGGAAAGTTCAGAGAAAGGGCCATGAAGCTGATAAGGGGACTGGAGCACCCCCCCTAGGAAGGCAGGCTGAGAAAATTTGAGCTCTTCAGCCTATAGAACTGCAGGTTGTGGAGATCTCACAGCAGCCTTCCAGTATCTGAAGGGGCCTGCAGAGAAGCTGGAGAGGGACTCTTTGTCAGAAACTATAGCAATGAGACAAGGAGTAATGGGTGCAAACTGAAAGATGGGAAATTTAAGTCAGATATCTGGAAGAAATTCTTTACCACGCAGGTGGTTAGACACTGGAACAATTTGCCCAGGGAGGCTATGGACACCCCAACCCTGGCAGTGCTCAAGGCAAGGTTGGATAACAACTTGAGCAACCTGATCTAGTGGTAGATGTCCCTGCCCATGGCAGAGGGCACTGGAACTAGATGATCTTTAAGGTCCCATCCAACCCCTTAACATATTATGATCCTGTGGTTTATTATTTGGGAAATCACATTTCACTCATCCTATAGCAACTTCAGGACCACAAAGAAGCTGCATACTGATTTACAACTGATATATCTTTACAAAGACAAAGCATCACAGTCTTACAGTACTCCAAGATATGTTCCAAGTTTTAGCATTCTTCTCAAAGTAAAGGCTTAGTAATTCTGAAGTAGTTGTGTCACTTAAAGTTAACTTATTTCATGATCTGAATTTATAAATAATTTACTTGAAACTCATTTTCTCAATTTTTTTTCCATATAGGCAAATATGTTATATATATGTAATATATATAAAGAATATTTTGATAAGAACTGTGTTCAGGTACCTTTAATATCTTTCTATTCCTGCTATCTGTTTGGTATTGGTACTCCTGATTTATACTTCCATCATTTTTGTCTACAGGGAACAATTACTGTACAATCAGACAAATGTTGAGTAATCAAATATTTATGTTGAACAAATGTTGAGGTTTTTTGATTGCTTTCACAAGCATAAATGTATTATATACTTAATAAATTGGATTTCAGTATTCTTGAGCTATAAATAGGAGTTGATGGAAAGCAAGAAATTATGATTCAGCTACTAACATTAGAATAATTCTTCGGAATGCATAGAGTCACTACCTGTACAAATGGATATTTCTGATTTTTTCTCAATGACCAGGTATAAACCCATTTTTGTGTCCTACTGGTGTAGTCATTCTTCAGTGCTGAAGAATCACTACCGTGCTTTCTGTTCTACCTCCACATCTGACTCTTCAGATGGAAATTTCTGTTATGGAGTTTCTGTGGCATATAGAATGCAAAATGGCTAAATGCAGCAGAATATTCCCCAAGCAAGTCATGACAGTATATTTTCCCAGCCTTCTTTACAACCTATTTCTTGCAGGATGCAATTTTTAGCTCAATTTTTTCACATCTTTCATCAATTATCCTCTAGTGATTTGATCCCACAGTCAACAAAAAGAGTTGTTAGCCCAAACACATAAATTGTCTTATCAAAATACCATAGCGCATTTCCACGTATTTATAAACATAAAACTGAAAGAGATACAGCTTTGTGAGAATGTCAAGAGACGCTGTTCCATGTTGAAGTTACACAAATTGCTAAGGAATTAAATTCATTTTCAAAAATCCTGCTACACAAATGCTGCGCTCTATACCATCAATTTTAGATACTTACATGGTGTTTCAAAAAACACCAAGATACTTACTGGTATAGATACTAACTTGAAGTTTACAAAAAAATTTAGTACCTTGGCCACAGAAATGATACATTACAAGTAAATTTTTAGTAACAATTCAATCACTATGCATTTGCATTCACAACCATCAGGCATAATAAAATATCTGTGAATGAGCATCTCTAATAAAGAGTAGCAAAAAAAAGGAAATATTTAAGGATCTCCAAATAAAACTTCTGTTAGGAGTTCCATTGGTCCTTTAGTCTCCAACTGAGTTTTTTGTACTCTAAGATACAAACTCACTCCTATATAAATAAAAAAAATCAATACTCGATTTTTAATAAAAACAACATTGAAAAAATAAACAATATTAATGATTTCTCAATACGATTTTTTATTTCTTTTTAGTCGTCTTAAAGAAAAGAGCCATAAGTACTTTCTTCTGGTATTTCAGGGAGACTATTTTCTTACATAAAATAAGATGAAAATACCTAAGAAAAAGCCAGTCATCTCATGATGCTTTAGGTAAGAGATACACAGACACAAGTGTGAATATCATAAACTGCTTCAATGCCTTATAATTTTGAAATAACTTGAGCGGCCCTAAAGCAAGGCATAGACCTTAATAAAGAATAAGTCTTTATGACTGTTTCAGTTGATTGCTTTTGAGCAGAGGAAAATGTGAAATCATTATGTGCACTAGTAGAAGCTTTCTTTTAAGTGGCAGTTCAGTTTAATTCATATCACCTTACTCATGACAGTGATAACAAAAAAAGAAACTGAGGACAGATTCCTAGGGATAATTAAGCAGTGTTGATCTCAGGAAAATTGTCTTTTCAACGAAACACTGATTGCATTGTTCATAACAAAACTACCTCAGCATGACAGAACTAATTAGTGACCATCTGAACTTACTTAGCCAAATGAAAAAAGCAATTAAAAATGCCGTCATCACCAAATCTACCACTGAACAGCTGGTTATACTGATAAGCAATACAGCAAGTTGAAGCTACTTCGGAACACAATGGAACTTAATCTGCTTGCTAAGTAGTAATTAGAAAGCAATGAGAGAATATGAGATTACTGTTGAGAAACTGTTATTATGATGCAAACAACTTTTAAAATGCAGTTTGATTCCCTACCTCTCTCTCCCCCCAAAATTTCTTAAATAAGAAAAGTGGGTGAAAATTTAAGTTTTTAAAGAGTGAAACTCATAAAGCCTCTAAAATGTTTTCACTGATTAGTTCTTCTGTGATTTGAAGATGTTTTTTGGGGTGCAAAATGCATTGCAGCATTTGCTTACCCTTTGCAGTCAGGCTGATCACTAAAACAGACCGGAGCAAAAAGCTCAGAAGTTCTGATAGATTCATCAGTCACTTTTCATAGGCATTGCTTTAAAACAGAAATTGGAAAGATCAATCACAAATCTTCTCTTCATGTATTGAAAAGGTTTGATAAATTTACCAAAAAAAAGGAAATAAAAATATTTGTTTTATTTATTGAATCTAATTTATATGGTTAAAATACAGCAAATAGAAGCTTTATAAACATTTCATATTTTACAGTAGAAGGGGTTTATAGGTATTCCCTGTATGCATATAATAAGTTTTCACTGAGCATGAAAGAAATGTGCACCTTATGTAAAAACTGATGTAGTGACTTCATCGTAAGATTGAAAAACCCCTAATATAAAAGCTTATCAGCCATAATACAATCAGACATATAGTACATACATTGTTTTTTCCATGTTTTCTTGCTAATGGCCCATATTTAAACAAACAGCTATGATTATTCTCTCCAGCATGCCAGTCCTTTACTCAATTTTTCATGTAAATATGAATTAAATATTGGTGCATTAGTAAAAGATATACTGATTTTTATCAGGAGCCTTATTCAGAGGATATTCTTCTGCAAAGGTGTAGGAAAATGTTATGCAATATTTTAAGGCATTCTAACCATTTCCAAAAATATCCTGCACAGTTTAGTTTGTAGGCCTAGGGAAACCATGCAAGAAAACATTAACCATTTATTTTTTACTATCAATCTGTAATCAAGGGAAAATTTAATGTTAAATATACACTTAAATGCTGCACAGAATGTTTCTATTATACTGGATGACAAATTCAATACTAATTGTAAGAGACTGTGTTGCTGCTTAGTAGGTTATGGGTCAGATACCTATTCTACAAAATTACTATTGTTTCCATGTCTAGGTTTGGCTACTTCTTTTATACTATCTCCTCATTAGCTCAAGACTTACAAACCATTGCCTTATTCTGATTAGTTTCTAGCTTTAGGAAGCACAGTAATTTACACATAGTATCATGGCTTTTACCCATCACACTTACAGTGAACCTCTCAAAATCTGAGTTCCTTCAGGTCTGAATCAAACTTTTCAATTTTTTTTTAGTTGTTAATCAGTAGCTGTAGCTGGACAGTTATGATTAAGCAATTGCATTGTGAATGTTTCATGCTTGGCTAATCTTTTAAGGAATAGGGAAGGCAATCCCAAGATGAATGGGCTGTTTGGACAATAGCCACCAGGAATGAAGTCAGCAGAGCTGAGCAGTACCTGGTGAAAAAAGTAATTGGTGTGGGATATCATGACTACTGACTCATTATATACTCTGTAACCAATAAATGCTGATGCTTTTGTTTGTTAAAATGTATAAATAGTATAAATTTTGGATGATCAGGGAGCCAGCCTTTTGTGGGTTACCACGTACTCCCTGCTTTGTGCAAACGAGACTAAAAAAATAGAAATGCCTCACCTTGGTGTGTGAATTGATGCTGTACACTGGGTAATGAGCTCACATT
Source organism: Motacilla alba alba (assembly GCF_015832195.1). Classification (NCBI taxonomy): domain Eukaryota; kingdom Metazoa; phylum Chordata; class Aves; order Passeriformes; family Motacillidae; genus Motacilla; species Motacilla alba. Next base: position 20,770,884 of record NC_052019.1, read on the forward strand.
CAGAACAATGCTAACAGAAGAAAACCTGAGCTGAACTAGTCCTGTATTGTGGTTTCTTGAGTGAGGATCACAGAATCATGGAATTGGAAAGGACCCACAACAATCCTTGAATCCAACTCTTAAGTGAATGGGCCATAGAGGGAGCAAACCCACTCTCTTGGTGCTATTAGTGTCATGCTCCAACTAACTGAACTAGTGATAACAGTATTAGTACTAACAGGTCTCTTTAAAGAGAGTGAATCTCTCTCAAAAAAAAAAAAAAAAAAAGGATCTGTGAGCAGCTGTCTAGTTACAAATTTTGTGAGATCCAGAGAAGGCTGTCACAATCTTCAAAAAATAACAGTTCAGCTTGCCACAGAGATAAGCAATAACCTTGAAAAGAACTCTGTCCTTCTTCCCTCAAATTAATAATTACTCTTCTCTGACTTTCCTAAAACTGATAAGAATATCCATACATAGCTCTTCTCTAGGCCGCTTCTTTGAAGATAGGTAAGCTTCTTCCCTAGATAAACAATTTGTATAGACCAATGGCTCTACAGTTCTGAATAAATTTCCTGACATTATTTAACCATTACATTTCCTGATATTATTTTATTCCTTTAATACCAGCTAAACTGCCTTTTGGGCATATATTCATTGTATTTTTGGCCCAATCTGTTTAGCCTACGTTCCTGAGTCCTTTCTTCTGCTCTTTTGCTCTTCACTCTCTTCAGCAGGACCAACATTTATTTTACCTTCTAAAACTCCAATTTGCAAAAAGACTGAAGCTACAAAGCTACTCTTCCAGATTCTATCAACCCTCACAAGACAGGGAAACAGATGGAGAAAGACTGTGTGTAAAGCTAAGGCACAATGTGCTTTTTCTTAGATTATCAGGCTAGAGCTTTGGTTCCCAGTATTGGAGGAGACAGGACACTCATTACCGTTTAGTACAGGACAACAGGGCAATTATCTCAATTTAATAGGAAGTAATGGACTTTGACTCTCTCCCAACATTAGCCTGACACATCTAGAGCAGTAGGATAAATTCCTTGCAAGCAATATGGAAAGAGATGAGACAGGAAAGAAAGCAGGAGAGCAATAATCAGCATCTTAAAGACAAAAGACATACGTAATTATTATCACTCTCAGGAATTCACTCTTTGCAGAATTAAATCAGCAAGGGAAATACTTCCAGTTTTAGATAAATTAATGCATCAGATGGGTTGCCTGTATAATTAAAAAATAATACTAAAAATATATTGAAATCAATAATCTTTTCAATTCATGAAATGCAAATGCTATATAAATTAAACTGTTTAGCTGTAGATGTCTGTCACATAACTTTCATAAAATCGCTTTGTTTTCCAGAATGTTCCCTCTAAATATTTAATTTATGTGTTGACTTTTTCTCTGACATTGAAGTATGCACATTTTCAAGGGTACTTCTATTGTTTAACTTGGCTTAGTTTCTGTTTATGTTTCTCTAATGTCTAATGAAGACATTAGATTTATAATCAGATTTTTTTTTCCTAGACAAAAAAGTGTAACTGTAGTAGTAATTTTATTTTCATCTTTCAACTACAGTTGTCAGGTTACACAAAACTGTTGTCCGAAAATAATTTGAAGAAAATATGTTGTACTATAATTTGATTTAGTTTATTCTACTATGAATTAATGTCTCAGTTGTTAGTGATTTATATGCAAAACTGTATGATATTTCATCTCATTAAGAAAATGAAAACAGATCACATTCATTATATGGCTTTAAGTTTTGTACTGATTCCTTTTCATCTATTTTAATTTCTTAAATAGAAGAAGTTTTTATTCCCCCTGTATCAGGAAACATTTCTTTTTCCTGCTTTGCTTTAACCCAATGGACTCACAGGTAGAAAATGTGTTTATTTAAACAGGACAAAAAGTGCCAAAAATAAGTACCTGTGTTTTCTCATGTTTTAATCAATGTAGAAATACTGTTCAGTGGTTATTATTTTTCAATTACAAGAACTATGGACTTGAAAATTTCTAAAATTTTACCTAAATTAGAAATAATTTGGACCAAAACCCAAATATTTCACACAGAGAAAATCAAGTAGTATGTTTACTGTTTCACTGTTGGCTTTGCTGATGTTGCTTGTCATTAATAGCAGTAATAATAAGACATGACTGTTGATTGCATTTCATTGGAATGCCTGTTCTTTTTAGTGGTTTCTATTTATCTTGATTTCCATTTTGTTCAATATTTACCAAAAGTCAATATTTTAAAAACAATAGCAATAAAAATAATAGTCATAATTGTAATTGTATTAAGGAGTTGATATTAGCATTGAAATTAATCTTAATTGAACTCTTGCCTAGGAAGGCCAGGTAGGGATTCACACTCCATTATTTTGCATATAGAACTGACATGGGGAAAGAGTGATCTGTGCTAGAAAAGGCTGTGTGTATAGCAAATAAGAGAAAAAAGACACAGTAATAATGAATACTGATGCAAATATGCTATATGCTTCTTTCTGGTTGATTTTACAATTCTAGAAATAATATTTTTAAAGTATAATTCAATATTTTTACTATAATAATAATATTTAATAAAAAGGACTAATAAGTATTACAAATACTTAAAAAGAAACTAATAAACATTATAGACAAATTGCATCATATAGAGTCATCTCATATTTATTATCTAAGGATAAACATATTTCAAAACCAGTTCTAAAAGAAAATGATGTGGGGATGTGAAAATGATGTGGAGATGTGAAAGATGTAAGGATGGAAAAACAAAAAAGGAGATGATCTATTCTACAAAATAACTCTACAGTTTCTATATTTAAAAATATTTCACTTCTCATGATCTCCACTGGAAACTCTTGAAAGCTATTTCTAAATAACATTTTTTAAAATTTGCAAGAATTTCTAGTCTTTGGAATGGGTAGTATTTTATTTGATAACAGTCAGTTAGTATGAAAGTTCTTAATCTGGGAGAAGAGACAGTATCACATGGCTTTGAAAGTCAATGTGATGTTATATATAAAACAAATACAAGTCAAAATAGATAGTTTAAAAACATCCTTTACATTGAAATACAAGTGACAAATATATTCAAAAACATTTTGTTATGGGTTATTACTGGCTCAAAAAACATGCAAAACAAATTATTGTGGCAATTCGACTACTTTTCAATAAAATGTTTTCTAGGTCCAGATTGTTGTCAAAACAATGAAAGACAAAAAGTTTGCAGTATGAGAAATGAGTCAGTAGTGACATATTTTTTAGTGAAATACATTCTATTCAGAATGCAAAATACTTTATTTTTTTCATGTGAAAGACATCAAAAATTCCTGAAATTCATATAGCTGAGAAACACAAATGACCAAATTAATATTTTTATTCTGTTTTCTTTAGCACAGTGTTAAAAATACAGTTCTCACATTCTGTGAAGAATGAAAAATACTAGGGAAATTTATAAAATACTATAAAATTATATATGCTGGATGCAAATATGTGTTAATGGATCAAAGTATTTTAGTAATTTTATTAATCTATAATTTCACCATCTGCTTACATATCAGTATTCTTGCACCAAACACACTGTTGCTTAAGACAAACCATTAAATAAAACTTTAGCTACAGGTATATTCCTGTCCTTTAACCTTTTAATATCTTCTCTGAACCTCTGGTTTCATGCATCTCTAGTGTAGATTTTTTAATCCAAAAGAAGTTCATAATCATTATCACCTCACAAAATTTTCAGGTTGGTACCATGATAAGCAAGTTCTCTTCATAATAGTATATATTTTAAGAAATATATTTGAGACCAAGGATTAGTAGATTTCAGAAATACAGGAGATATATTAAATGCCTCTTTTTCTTTTCAAGAAATGAAGTAAAATATAAATCTGAAAGGGGATTTCACCTATTGATGTGTAGTACAGGTATTAATTCCAAAATTGTGTTTATACTCTTTCTTCATTTTGAACCTTCTTATGCCTTTACATATATGTTTTTGAGTCTTTCCCTCTTATTACACAATAATAATTGGAAAATTATTATCTAGCCAGTCCCCTTCCTTCCAAGCAGAAGATAGTTTATCTTTCCTTACATATTCATGCTCATCATTTCTTCTCATAATATGCATCTACAAGGTGAATTCAATTACATTTTTTGTTCATGAAATGTTCAGTATACTGAAAAAAAGTGAAATTCTGTGTAATTTACTGCTTTTTTGCACTTTAACGTTTAGAGCTGTTTGAAAGCTGAAGGTATCCAAAGTACACATATTTTGTGTGATTAATGGTTGATTCTGACACCCTGAACAAACAAGTTCCCAGGTGAAGCGCTAATCTTTAATAATTAGTGTAATATAATATTAAGGGGTATATCTCCCACATAATAAAAAATATTCAAATGCAACCAGTAGAAATAACAACAGAAAAGTAAACTTAAGGTTATCAAGGTTATTCTAACTTTATCTTCTCACAATTGTTCTTCATAGAAAAACTAAAGTCAGACAGGGGCCTCTGGATACCTTTTAGGAATAACTTCCAAGGAAAATCATTTCACAAAGAGCTTATCTAATCAAGTTTGAAAATTTCCAGATTATAAGATAACCCTATGTGGATACCCAGATACATAGACTATTACATTTTAAACCCTCTACATTTTTTTTAGGTTTGCATTTCCATATTTAGCTTTTAAGAATGTCAGTAGTCAGGTCTCTAAGTCATGATTGGATTTTAACATGGTGAAACATGAATCTCACAAGACAAATAACTGTCTTGTCAGCAAATGGTGAAAAGAGGTGTAAAGTCTTGAGTAATTATTGATTTTTTTCTTTCCTTTCTTTGATATTAAAAATTCTACAGAATAATGTGTTTTGAAATTTGATGTGTAAATGTTGATAAGATTTCCTTAAGTCAAAATACAAACACTATTTTAAATATAATACTTATTTTGTGTAGAAAGCACAAGTTCTGTTAAGACAGTAATGCACATAAGAAAGCTATTGATATTGACTGGAGACATTCTAAATTCTAAATGTTGTTCAAAAACACAGGATATATACAAAATAAGGGATATGATAAAATATTTTTCAATAAAACAAAGACTACAGAGATGGTTGTTTTATTCAATTAGAATTTTTAAGGGGTTTAGAGATTTATAGATGAATATGAGAAAGTATAGTTTAAATGGAGAGACTTTTAGGGGAAGCCACCATTTTTCATCTGTATTGAGATGTTCCATCTCCCACTATCTTTACTTGATTTCCGTATATATTGAGAACAATATGACTAGCTTGTTAACAGGTAAGGTGTCATTTTAACAGATGGCTGAGTGTGTGGAAATCAAAACCATGAATGGATATCGTGTGTATTTACTGAGAGCATAAGTCCCATTAGAAAACACCCAAAATCTGCCTGTCCTAAGGTTATCAACCTATGGTTGAGGGGATGTACCATCTCTAATCTATTATTTTGACAGAGATATTTGTGTGAAAACTCATCACTCAATCACTTAAAAAAGTTAAAGAATCTAACAGAGAGAAAAGAGATTATAAATTAAATTTTTGCTTTATAAAATTTCACTAACTAGGTGAAATTATTTAAGCCAAGGGCTTTAGCTTTCTGAAGATTAGTAATTTAGAGTTTTCATGGTAGCTTATAGGCACTTTGCTGCAGACAACTGTAAGCTCAAGATATGGCTGTATTCCTCCTCCAAGGAGTTCTGACCTACCCATTTTCTGTCCATTTAAAGTGCTTTCAGCTATAACAAATAAGAAGCTTTTCTCAGTGGTCAAATGGCACAACATAAGGATTGGGGAGAGATTCTTGCCACAGGAAAGCTGCTACATTTAGGGGAAGTATTTTCGTAAGGCATTACAAGAATTATATCTAATATTTTTTCTCTAATAAAATAGTCTATAATGCCATTGACCTCACTAAGATTTTTTTCTATTTACTTTAATATAACTAAATAATAGCAGAGGAGGAGTGTTTTCATAATTAATACACAATTATCTCCATTATAAATTGTGGTTCAAAAGAAAATAAATTTTCAGCAGAATTTATACATCTATAGATCTTAATGTTTTATTGATTAATATATTTATCAGTGTAGAATTTTGATTTCTTACATTATAATTAGATCATTACAATTGTAAGAAAGCAAAACACACAAAAATTATTTTATGGTATTTGTGTAGTTATCTGTTTATTTTGTGATATGTGTAAAACCTATCATTCTATAGCAGTTGTATTTTTTAATTCCTTAGTTACAAATTCTGTACACACTATACATAATGATACTGAATAATGAATGCAATGGCAGATGACATTATTATCCACTTGAGAGAACCAAACAAAAACTACTTAAACAAGATGTAACCTTTGTTGAATATATTATAATAAAGCATTTTTTGAGGTAGTAATGATGAGGAAATTGTCTAAGGTACATTCTTTACAGCATGAATTGTCAGTATTTGTACTTTACAATAAAAATTAAGGTGAGTTTTCTAACTATTCTGGGTTTTATCATCAGTCCATAATATTGCTCACTGAGAATCTATCAAGTTTAAAAGCAGACTCCAAAATAACTATGAGTAATGAGTTAGCACTTAATAAATAGTTTCAAAAAACCCTTATAACATACAATTCATGTTAGCATGGGATACAGTCCATAAAATACAGTGAACATATTCCTGTTTATCTAATGCAATTATTTATTAACTGTTATTAGCTACAGTTTAGCTGAATTTAGCTACATACATGTTATGTTTGTAGGTGAGAAATATGGCTGCCTTCACTATCATCTCCAATTCTCTGTGGCCAGATGCAGCATTCTGCTAAAACCTTCCTATCTGGCCCCTGCATCTAGAATAGCAGCAGTTCAGTAGTTACTCTTGGAGATGCCATTGACTTTAAAAGTAATCTTGGACTAGACATCCAACTCTATCAAACAAATTACTTACAACGTAAACATGTAATTTTGTTAATCTACTCATAAAGAGTTCTTTCTAGTCTATGGTGGAGAGGACCATGGTGAAGCTAATCTTGTGGAGGACGAGAGCAGGCAGGTATTCCCTGATAAACTGCTGCCCATGCCCAGACATGAGCAAATCTATCCTGAAGGACTGCAGTCCATGGGAATGACTCCTGTTGGAGCACATGACAGAAGAAGTCATGCCGGAGAGCTACTGTTATCAGCTGATCACAACTCCTCACTCCCAGAGGAGCTGACAATGAAGGATTGAAATTGAGACTAGGGAAAGGGGAGTGGTGGGTGAAGGTGTCAAGTTTCTGTATTTTTTCCCTCACCATCCAAATTTAATTTTTATTGCCAATAAATCAAAATAATTTTCCCTGTGTTAATTCTGACTTCCTGTAAGAGTAATTAGTAAGTGATTTCCCTGTCTTTATCATTACCCATGAGCCTTTCTATCTTATATTTACTGTTGAGGAGTAGGGTGGGTGGGCATATGGTAGCCAGCCAAGATCAGCCTAACGCAGTTCATTATTGATATGCACATCAATAAGTCATATATGTCACAATTTTTGTGTTACTTCTACTTTATGTTTATATATTTTTAAATTCTATAAAATTGTTCCACAGATTAATTATCATTTTCTGTATGAAATCTAATAAAATACTCTAGGAAAATGCAAAATATTTTTGAAGTTTATTTTCCTGGCTATTAAAAAAAAAAAATCAATACTTCATTATTGCTTTATAAAATGACTTGTGAGCCCACTTGTTTAATGCAAAATGAAATATTTTCTAGATATGACTTTGAAGACAGGATGCAGAAGCAGTGTTTCTTTTTCCCTTTCTTCACAAGAAATTAATTTTCTCTACTTCACCAGTCTGTTTGACCTTCCTTAGACTTTTTGTATGATATGGATCCAGGAAGCCACTGGATTTTGTGAATATTAATGAAGATAGCTCAAAATTTCTACCTCCTAAGAGACAAGAAAAAATATGCAGTACTATAGCTAAAAAGTGTATTCCCATGGGGACTAAGAATTTGATTTAATTTATTTAATTGGAAAATTAAAGGAAATAAAAGTACAATTCCCATGGTTCAAGGACTGGAAATTCTTCAAGGACTTATATTCTTTCTGAAAAATAAGAATTCTTATTATATAATCTAGATTTAAACCTCATAAATTGTTGGTCTGTCTGTAATTCCACTTACATGACAGCAAGGCTGGAATAATAAAATGAAAATCAATACAATTGCTATTCAGTGTCCATTATCATACACAGTATGTAACTTGAACCTATGTGAAGCTTAAATTTCAGTGATGTTAGGAAAGCATATTTAGTCATTATTTTAATCATAGCACATAGATGCTACCTTTAATTAAATAACTAAAAATATAAGTTCTAAAAATGTTCTTTTTAATGTTCGTGTATTAAATATAAATTAATATAACAAATCTGGAATTCATTTTGCAAAATTTTTAGTTAATCAGCTAATATCTGTCAGTCTACCTATGTTGCAGTATTAGTTGAGCTCTGATAAAAGGCTACATAGGCTAGAGTTGTGCATATGTTTATATATTGAGACATGGTCTGACAAGGCAACTTCCAAAAAGCTTGCGGGTTTGTTGATGTTACTTCTAATATTGCTACATCACTACTAGCAAAAGGTGAACAAGCTTAGGACTTAAATTTGATCTGCAGGATCTTTAACAAAGATCACATATAACAAATGGGGATCTCTAACACAATATCAGACTGAATTTGTGAATTATTATCTAAAAATTGAATGTCATTACTTACACAGTCTCTGTAGAATTTTAATAAAGAAATTTCTAGAAAACATGGCACATGGTATTTTACCACTATTGTTTTTGGGTTTTTTTTTGTGAGTGTCACACCCACTGATGTTCATCTGCCATGCAAATGTGAAGAATTGTTTGAAGTCCATTACCTAAGGGCAGCCTCGGCTGCAGTGAGCATGGAATGACAGACTTCAAGATCTTTAGGGCAGCAAGGAGAGGACACAGCAAGGTTGTTATCCTGGATTTCAGGAGAGCAGTTTGGCCTCTACAGGGAGGGATCTGCTTGGTAGAGGGCTTAGGACAGCCCTGAAGGGAAGAGGGGCCCAAGAAAGCAGGCGGATATTCAAAGATTACCTCCTCCACTCTCAGGAATGATGCATCCCAACAAAGAGGAAGTCAGGCAAAAATGTCAAGAAGTCTGCATGGATGAACAAGCAGTCCCTGGAAAAACTCAAGCTGAAAAAGGAAATCTACAGGAAATCTACAGAGGGTGGAAGGAATGGCAGGTAATCTTGGAGGAATATAGGGAGATTGTTCGAGTAGATATATGTATCTTCATTTGCACCATCCTAGTAATAGAAGTTCCAGTTCTTATTAACTGCCTCCTTGCTGCTCAGAGCCTTTGAATGTACTACTATTTAGTCAACAGTTCTTTGTCTAGGAATTCTAGATCATAAAATCATAGGATGGCCTGGTTTGAAAAAGTTCATTTTAAAGATCATCAAGTTGCAACCACTCCATCATAGGTACAGTCAGTTGTGCACAGTGCTAGGTACAAGTGTTCCCAGGTATGTTCCCGATGCAGTCAGAGACTCAGATATAACCAAAGGGTTGTCCTTGCTTTGAGGAGAGAATGAGCATGTCAACTTGTTTGTAAGGAGCTTGTATCCTTTGTGACAGAGGATTTCAAATGCCAATTTATACTTTTTGGAGAAGCCAAGGTGAAACTGTAGTCAAATAATCTGTTACTGCTGCCAAAAATGTGGGTTAGCCACTTTATATGTGAATGAGAGACACTACGAGTTATAAAGGGAGGGATTATGAAGACTGTGGGTCTTGTGCAAGGACAGAACAGAGCTGTGACACCTTCGCATTGCTCCATCCTCCAGCTGGCTGATTGCAGTGATAATGGCCATCTGGCCTCTGTCTGAAAACCTAGCAACAGGCCACCATGCCCATGGAGATCCCTTTACCATGTATATCATGGAATATCTTATGGCTGTAGGCCTCATTCCTAAAGCCCCCTCTAGGTAGTAGTGGAAGGGTGCTGTAAGGTCTCCATAGAGCCTTCTCCACCTTGAACAACCCCAATTCTCTCTGCCCATCTTCATAGGAGAGTTGATCCAGTCCTTAGATCATCTTAATTTTCTAGCTTGGAAGCCTGAATGCAGGTGTTAATGTCAACTGTTTTACTTTTCTTTCTGAAAAACACTCCCATCGCTTTAAGTATTCACTGACTTACTTTCTTCAGACTCATCCAAAAGAATATAGTTAATTGTGGTTCAAAATGAAACTGGCTGGATAATCAAAGACATTATATGAAGTTCTTAGTAGTGTTTTTCTATTAATTTATAATACTAAAAAAAAACCCCAAAAAACCAGAAGCAGCTCTTGAGGTTTCTTGGAAAAAGAAAAGAACCTTTATTTAGTTAACTTTCTTGTTCAGGCAACCTGGTAAATATGTAAGAATTTGATGCCTCGAGAAAACACCAACCATGTAGAGGTGCTTCAGTCATGTAGTAGATGTTAATAAAAGGAAAACACATGAAATTCTACTTTTCCACAGAACCTGAAATTTCTTTCTCAGTCTGAGAGCCACAGTAAAACTGTTGTTTAAATCATCAAATCTCTTCCAGCTCTTGACAATACAAATGGGTACAAAGAATTAGTCTTTTTACTCTTTTCTATGACATTCAGTGAATGAAATTGTGCCTACTGATATCATAGGCTGCCTATTCTATTAACTCTTGAACAGAATTGAGTAACTGGATACTGACAGATTTTTCCTTATTTAGCAGGTAGTGTAAAGTATGAAAAATAGCAGAAAATATTGCACTACTGACCCCTAAAAATTAGAGAAAAAAAAGAAAAATACCATTTAAAACTTGTAATATCCTAAGTATCATTATCTATTTGCTATAAGAATATGAACCTTGTACATTTGCATCTCAATAATTAATAAGTGTTATTTCAGGAAACAGTAAAAAATGTAGCTGATTCATTACCATCCATCCTTTCTTTGGTTTTACTAAAAATATATCAGTGTGTAGTATACATGTGGGGGAAGGCAAGAGAGAAAGTTCAGTGTTCCTTCTGATGTCAACTAGTAATTAAAGAAATCTGAGTGAACACTCAGCTACCCAGAGGAATGCAAGGAAACGCCTGAACATAGTTTAGGCAGAGGTTTGAGTATGTAATTTATTTATGAACTAATGCATTAATTCATGAGAATCTGGAGGTGGTATGGGGATCAGGGCTTTCTACTCTATAATCTTTCCCTGGGAAATGTATAGTTTAGTATTCTTAGCCAGCTGGTGATTGAAACAGTCAGTCTGAAGCCAGATTGGTTTGCTTTTTTTGCTTACATGTACTTCTGAGCCAAATGTGAGGTACTGACATCAGTCTGTCATAATAGATCTGCAGAATGAGGATTCAGACAACCCTTTGAAAATGCTCTAGACTATAATTTACCCCAAGTAAACCCTTTTTTCTTTTTTTTTCTTTTCAAACACAGGTTAATCATTTATCTAACACTCATTAGAATAAAAACTGAAAATGTAAAAAAGTGATAAGTCTTGAAATGTGTGAAAATGTAACTAGCTGAAAAGTGTCAAAGAATAAAGTCTATTTTTTTGTTTTAAAGATACACTCAAAAATGCTACAGACTTTTAGAAAGCTCTTTCTTCTCCTATGAGATCAATGTATAATATCTTTATGTCTTTGGTTACTTGTCTTTGTCCTTTAACTAAACAACAAACCAAGGGACAAGAGACTGCACTTATAGAAAACACGGGATAGAAAGAAAAGACTAAATCATTATTCATGCTTGCTACAAGGTTATACTATAGCTCTTGATTTATAACTGCAGAATAATACCAAGGTTATTATTTTTAGACTCATGTAGATGATATTGGTCCTTTTTTTTTTTCCTCATATATCTGGGGTTGTCAAATCAAATCATTGACAATTCTGTATAGATTGACTCCAAAACTAGAACTATCTGAGAGAAAACACTTACTGAAGAGAATTATTTAGTCAAGAAAAAAAGAAAGCTCTTCTAAATATGAAATCCAAATTCTGTAACTGTTTCAGAAGAATGAAGACAGCCATGTCAGTACTATATTTCTCCTTTTTATAACTATGAATTTTAGCTATGCTGAGAAACTACTGCTCAGGTTAGTGGACAGTGAGGTGAATGGAAAATCAACTCTTTGGCAGCACCTCCAGTGTTGTGAACAGTTTCATAAAGTTCAGTTGGAGACAAGTAAATAGTGGTATATCCCAAGAGTGAGTACTGGATTTGGTACTGTTCAGCTCTTCAGTAGTGACCTGGACATTGCAGCAGGGAACATTCTAATCAAGTTTGCAGAAAATGCAAAACTGAGTGGCTGGAGGAGAAATTTATCATCAGTGCACTTCAGGAACTTCCTGACCTGCTTACATTTGGCTAAGTTTTCCCACCAGAAGATACTGTGTGTGTGGTGGCTTTAAAGGAATAAAAACCTCAGTGGGGAAGAGGTTAAGTCTGCTTGAACGCCCCCCTTCCTCCTCCATATGTGTAGGGGGAAAAAAAAAAGAAAAACAAACTACAAAAAGTAAAAAATATCAGAATTGCAATTTACTAAAGAAGATAGCAATAAACACAGCAATAAAGAGAAAATTATAAAAGAGGGTGTTGTTTAACCAAAAAGAGCACAAACAAAACAGGATGGCTTCTGTTTTCAACTTACTGCACATGTTCCCCTAGGAAAAAAGGCAAGATATTGTTTTGACCTCTTGAGAATATTTCTTTCCAACTCAGAGTATACCAAAAACTGTAAGTTCTTCTAATAGTCTTATCAAGAAAGCTTTTTGGGGCCTTGTGGCCAAGAAGAGCAAGAATAGCTCCCTAAGTTTCTGCTCCCTGTTTTTGAAGGGCATACCACCACTCCCCTTCTGCAAATGGGGCAAACCAAAAAAAGTTCCACTTCCTGTGTCTTGGTGTTCCCTGTCAAAACCTGCACCACCCTGGCCCCCAACACCACCATGCTCACAATTCCATAAAAAATTGGTATTGAATATTCAACACTGAAGATCTACCTCCTTGGTTTGTAACCACAGCAGCATGGTTGAAGACCCGCCTGGGAGCCAGGGCATGCAGAGCTGAAGTTGTTCCCTGAGACTTAGGCTTAGGTACATTTCAAGGGATGAGACATCCACAGCTTCTCTGGACAACCTGTTTCAGTGCCTCAACATCCTCACAGTGAAGAACTTCTCCCTAATATCCTGTCAAAACCTCCCCTCTTTCAGTTTAAGGCCATCAACCTTTTCTCATCTCTACACGTCCTTGTAAAAGGTCCTACTCCAGCTTTCTTCTAGGCTCCCTTCAGGTACTGGAAGGTTCTAGAGAGTGTCCCCAGACTCTCTTTTTAGGATGAACAAAACCTTGAGGTTTGACAGGAGAGGTACTCTCTTATCAGAGGTTTGATGGGAGATCAATCTTCTACTGATCTAGTGACTTTCTTCTGGACATGTTTCAACATGTTCATATCCTTCTCATGTTACAGACCTCAGAGCTGGATCAAGTATTCCAGGTGGCATAATGAGAAGGGAGTAGAGGGGGAAAATCACCTCCCTCAACCTGCTGGCCATGCTTCTTTTGAAGCAGCTCAGTCATACAGTTGGCCTTCTGAGCTGCAAGCACATATTGCCAGCCCATATACAATTTTTTAGCCACTAAGATCTCCAAGTCCTCTGCAGGCTGCTCTCAATGCATTCATTGCCCCACCTGTACTTGTGCTTGGGTATGTCCTATCCCAGGTGCAGGATCTTGCACTACTTGGCCTTGCTAACTTCATGATGTTTGCATGAGCCTACCTATCTAGCCTGTCGAGATACCTCTGGGTGGTATCACTTCCCCCCCTTTCCTCTAGAGCAGCAACCTCACCACACAGGTTGGTGTCATCCACAAACTTGCTGAGGAGTGCACTGAATCCCACTGTCCATGTCCCTGACAAAAAAAAATAATTAAGTAATTCTCGTCCCAGTCAGACCTCTGAGGAACACCATATGTCACTGACATCCTCCCAGGTATCAAGCCACAGACTGCAACTCTTTTGAGTGCAGCCATCCTGCCATTTCCTTATCCACCAAGTGATCTGCCTGTCAAATCCACAAATGTCAGAAGCTGAGTGAGAACCCTGACTTCAGGGTTTGCAAAGGGATGGTAAGATTGCATCTAAACCTGAGGTGTCCGATTCAACTGCTTATGAGACAAAAGAGACTGAACTCTTGTCTCTGCTCAAAGGAGGAGGAATCCTCCCCTTCCTCCTGAAATACCACCACATAAAAGATAAGATGCCTTGGGGTTGCAGAATGAGAGTTAGCATCGGGCTAGAACCAGGAAAGACCAAGCCATATAAAACTGGTCTGACAACCACCTGCTTTACAACTACTGTCACCAGAACAGTATGTTAGTAGCTCTCTAACTGAAGTTTCCTTCCCAAGAGGCACCAAAAAGCCTATTCTTGCCCAGACAATATCTTTAGAGAAAATTAAAGCCTTTTGGGAACTTACATATGTGATGTAACAGAAGATGCCAAACCTGGTAAAGATTGCAGACTACCTACCTTAGAACAGTTTATACTGTTCTAAGTAGAGTTGAATGATGCTCTAGTGAGGCAATTCAGAAATATGAAAAGAAACTTTACCTTCCTTGGAATGAAACTTTCCCCTTGTTTATCTGAAGAAAGCACATATAGTATTTACAGTGTCAGTCACATGGTAATTAGAATTAGGCCATCCAGAATTCAATAGTATGTGTTGAACTGTTGTAGATCACTGTCATCAGATGTCACCCTTCAGAGCAGGCCTTTGACACATCTGCTAGCCTCAGGAAGTTCTGCTTCAGACTTTTGTGGAAGAGCTGTCTACACTGTTAGACAATTTGGCATGTCTTAGGTGCATTGAGCAATGGTGAATAGACAGTTGATTCAATTAGCTCTGTATATAGATTACAGCTGATATATATAGTCTACTTACATTTACATCTGTCTGTTCTCCTGGATTTTGTGCCATTTCTTTGCTCTTTCACTGACTTTATTTATGTCGCTATCAAACCCACTGAAATCAAAGATCTTGTGACACAGCAACAGTTTTAGTCCTCAGGGAGAAGTAAAATGATTTATAAAAACATCTCTAGGTTGTTACTGAATCTGGAAGAGAATCATATGCAGAATTTAAAATACTCATTTTTAAAACTTGGTTTAAAATGAGATATTTCAATCTTTTTTTCTGAATAAAAGTGAAAGGAGCTATATCATAGGATGATGGAAAATTTAACAGTAAATGTGACATCTCTATAGGCTTTAGAGCAGAATACTTATTCTACCTAAACTGGACTAGGGCTTTGAACTTCTGAATAATAATCTAAAATTCTTCAATTTAGAGGAATTTTCTCAATGATAGGTCTATGTACCAATAAAGTCAGTAGGCGTCTCAGGCTGTTACCCAGGCACTTTTCCATATCACTGGTAATACAGTACTAGGGTTGTTTCGAACTCTTTTTGTTCTTTGCAGTCTCTTTTCTCAGATATAATCCATTGGAGACTATGTTCAAAACACTTCCCAACAGTTTGAGTGTAGAATCATCATTAGACATATATCCTAGTGTTGATTTCTAGGAATAGGGATATTGTCACCGACACATGTGTTGCAAGCATTTAATTATAATTAAATAAGCACCCGACCGAGCTGTGTTCAGCTATATTATAATGTGATTAAAGGCTTGCTCTCAGAAATAGTTAGGATCTGCTTGGCTAGTTTTACTTTCTAATCTTCTAAGAAAGGATTAACATTAAAAAATGGTCTCATTATTTCTCTGCTCCTTCATTTCAAGGCACAAATAACATTTAAAGATTAGAGAGCTTACTTTGTTATTGATGTTGCACAAGCTAATGTAGTATTTTCACATAATAATCTTAATATTCTAGTGCATTTTAAATATAGCTGCATTTACTGCTGCTATTCATATTTGTGAATTCTTAGGAGTTTTTTGCCACTAGGTGCAGGTCTGTCTTTCTTTCCAATCCACACAGTAAAATTGACTGGCTGTTTCATTGCTCTCCCTTTCTTTAATCTAATCTGTTTTCCTCATCTTAATCAGATAATTTCAAAATATTTCCAAGAACATGCATATGCACTAAAAATTTGATTGTTTTTAATAAAACCAGTAATGAATTTGCCTTCAATAAAAAGAAATATACAATCAGAAATATTTATTTGCCATACAGAAAAAAATCACAGAGATTATTTTAATCTTAATACATTTAACATTGTTACTGATTATTAATTTATTCAAATGAGATGTGATAGTTTTATATTTTAAATATCTTAAATGATTTGACAATTGGGCAATTTATTTAATTAATTAACACTGCCAATGTTCCCCAAAGTTTAGGAAATAACTCATCCAAAGTTGATTTTCAGTTAAAATGAGTAAAGTTTGTGAGCAAAAAAATATTTAACTGAGCATTTGTATTGCCAGGACAGAAGTTTAAAACCATCATTTGACATTCACAAGACAGAATTGAAGTTTCAAGAGACATTACTTTAAGTACTATCCCTTGCCTAATGGAAACATGAAATAAAACTATGGGCTTATTTTTAAGGATTTGTGAAGAGGGAAATAACATACACTATGCCTTAAGATAATTAAAGGGAGTTAAAAGTTTTCAAATTCCTAGACCTTTTCATAAGAATTTACCTTAAATTAGAGCAGCAAGATGAAATTTTATCTTGAAAAAGAATATTTTTTTTCTGTTTTATTAACTGTAAACCTGCATTCAGTGCCCCAATGAAAGTTCTTGATGAAAGTGCAAAGGGTGTGGTATCTAAAAGCTTTGTTGAGTCAAATTTTATGTTTCTATCATCACCCTTTAATATATTTTCTTTAAATTCTGGTCTTATATTTGCAAAATCTTTTTACACACTTCTTTTCAAATAGCATTTAGTATACCCATGAGTAAAAAAATATTCATATTTAGTACAAATTCTAAGTACTTTAGGAGAATCCTTTTGGGAAGCAGACTGACTTAAAATGTACTTCAACTTGAAACTATGATTTCAGTACGGGCTATTCTGGAAGCACCATGGAAAGTAAAGCTTAAGAACAGGGCTAGCTTTCTGCATATGATTAGAGAAACCAAAATTATCTTTCCCTTGGCACATCTGCAAAAGACAGGACTTAAAAAACAAACTCTTTCTGCAGGCTATTGAAATTAAACACAGTGATCTCATACAAAGCGCAGTGCAGCTGGTATCATGGGATGAAGACAGTGGAATCTTTTCTAATGGAAAAATGAAGTCAGGCCAAGCTTGCCTCCCTTCTTTCACAGAATATAATTATGTAAACTACAAAGCTCTATTATAGACAATGTTTATAATTTACAACTGTTTTCCCCTAAATTTTAAATAAAGCTTGTTAACAGTTTATGTCAAGCCGACATATTTCCTACAGATGCCACAAACAATGAACAATCAAAAATCTGTTTCTGTTGTTTCCTTCATAATTATTTCAAATTGTGGGATCCTGTAATAAAAATCAACATAATGAACAAACACCATTGCATGTTGATAAACATCATAGTCTTTCAATTTCAAGAAAAAAATGATGGCATACTAAGTAGTTTAGAAATGAACATATTTCTCAACTATGATACAGAATTTGATTATAAAAATTTTCAAGTTTAGATCATTTTGTGGTATAGAATGTTTTCCTACTCTGCTGGATTATGTAAGATGTGTAGGAAGTTTGTGAATCTCTGCTTTATGATACAGGATTCAACTATTAAAAAAATTGTGTATATATATATATATATATATATATATATTCCTCCAGTAGCTGGTCTCAGACACCCCAGTAGCTCATCTGCCCAACAGCTGCCTTTGAATGCCAGGCTCCCCAGTCCATATCACTTTATCAATTGTATATATAATCTGCCAAAGCTGCAGACTCACTCCAGCTTCCAGTATAAAGAGTCCTTTACTCACTCTCATCCCTTCATCCCACACACAGAGGTGTCTGGCAGTTGGCCAAGTCTTCCCTGAACTCAGCAGGGAAGGTAATGATGTACGTTCTACAGCCAATATGCTGTGCTGTAAGGCATGAAAATAAGGGCACAAGAGGCTAGAGACTGGCAGGTATCAGCAAAATGGGAGGTGCTACTGCCAAATTTATGATCTGTTTTCAGCTTGTTACTCCTAAAGCAGGATCCTTTCATCTGGCTTGCAAGAGCTGATCAACTCGCCAAGAAAAAAAATTTATTACAGAACAGAATGCCAGGCATCTAATACAGCTGGCCCACCTCCTAGGAAACAAGCACATTCTTTCACACAAAAAGGTAACAAGGAAAGAATCATAATATCAGAGGTGATTGGTCACTCATACTTGACCATGCCTATGACAAAATTCCTAGTGTGCACGTGCTGTTCTCGGTCCAGTTCATTATATTAGCATACGTATATATACAAATTCTCCTGGGTTTGTGGTTTTGTTGTATAATCACTTGAGGTTTCTCTGGGTTATATTTTCATCTTCTTAGCTATCACCAAGTTATTATTTAACCTTTTACCATTATACAGCTTCTGCTCGAACCTCTTCAAACAGTTTCTTCACTTAACATTCCAATCCTGGGGACACTTCACTGCTTCATTGCCCTGGCTGCTGCTGTAGGGTTTAAAAAGTAGTCTGCAGTTGCTAGAGAATTTGGGTGAAACTGTATAACTTTCTAACTTTATTTGACATCAAACTTTTTTGAAGTCTCAACATGGAGATGGCAAAGTGACACACAGCTTTGCCATTTCTGACTTTTGGGGGATTGTGACTGTTTATCTGGCTGGAATCTCTTTTCAAGGCTTTATCACCACACTGTATCCATAGGCACTGACTCTTCTAAAATCTTCCTCTATGAATGGCTGTATGATCCTTTTATTTTCAAGCACACTCAAGGGGAAGAACATATTTTACAAAATAATTAATTGGGTAGGCAACTTCCACTGAAAACAAGAGATCAGCATGAAGCCAATACATTTTCATTACACATTTCCAAGAAATTCTTCTCACTGCCAAAGGACATAGAAGTGATGAATACCCATCCTCCTTGATGTGAAACAAACTGCAACTACAAGAACATAAAGAAAGACCTTAATGTTTATATATTTTCTAATGAGAAGTGTCCTGTGGGAGCTCTTCTGGTACGTTATGTAAAGAAATCAATGGTAGATGTTTGTCTGGCATGCTTTGTAAAATATCTCAAAAGAGGAATTTCCCAGCCTCCCTAGATCACTAAACATTCCTTATAGTTGGAATTTCTGACATGAATTTTATGGGTTTGAAAACGAAACAATTTTCTCATGTGCTACGCACACAGTGGGTATGACAAATGATTGATTACTTTCTTTACATTAACTCTTTACATTTTCAAAATATTTCACCATACTCTTTCTTTCCCTAGGTCAACATCTTCTTTATCTTTTCATCATGCATCACATTTTCTAAATTTTTTTCAGGAATTTTACTCTTTAATTTCTTAATCTTTTGAGAAAGTTTTATATTAAAAACCCTCAACCTTTGTTTTTTTAATTAACACTAGAGTAAGTAACAGTGTCTTTATCTCCTGTATCTCATATATGATGCTACTATTGACCCATCATAAAATTTGACTAGACTTACAAAGGAGTCTCATTTTATGATCCCTTATATTTCATTTAACTTCTTCTGCTTCTTTTTTTTTTTTTTTTTAATTGAAAATGATTGAAAAAGTGGAGTGATTTTACCTGGGCCATATTTAAAGACAGTGTTAAAGTCTTCCTAAAATTAAAAATCACATATTTATTCTTTTCTCCTCTCCCAGGAAAGTCTTTTGTTTTATCAGAATTTTTTGGGGTTTGGCATGGTTTACAGAATACATTAATAAAAAATATCTGCTATTCTTGGGGCCACTGTCGTTGTGAATAAAATGTGTCTTAGTGTCTGTTCTGATATGTACATGATGTTCTTGATTAATTAATCTCAATATAGTAGAGTAGCCGTTATGAAAAAAAAGGGGACCATGCCCACAAAACAATTAGAGAAATAATTCTAGATTTCCCCTCCATCGTTGTACTTCCATAAACTCTGAAATTGTTCTGTTATTAGGCATATAGATTAAAGGTAACCATCTAATTTATTGAGTAAATAATTTATCAGTAAACAGAAATGCATGTTCATATAGATGTATATATATTCATATAAATGTGCAAATGATGCATTGCCCATCTT
The DNA here is from genome assembly GCF_015832195.1 of Motacilla alba alba. NCBI lineage: Eukaryota > Metazoa > Chordata > Aves > Passeriformes > Motacillidae > Motacilla > Motacilla alba. Next base: position 20,791,161 of record NC_052019.1, read on the forward strand.
TACTTACAGCATTCTTAAATTGGTAGATAATTCAACAAAATTTATTACAAAGTAGGTAAAAAACCTCTCTCTTTTCTACATCTCCTCCATTCCCTGAACATGTACCTTATCTATGACTCTGACCAAAGGTATATTTAGGCATTTTTTCTCAAAAACCTCAAACAATAGAATATTTAATGTTTTACTGTTATGCTCTGAGCTATAGCTAGTCTCAATTTCTCTAAAAATAATTCTAAATCTGCATAATTTATTTTAATCTCGGCAAAAATAACATTTCTACTATCTAACTTTTTTAAAAAACGTTCAGTCTTATTTTCTTCCCCCTCTCTAGTTTCCCCTGCAGGCATCAACTTCACTTTTATGCTATCTTTCAGAAAGTCTGTCTGACATCTCTGCAAATCAGGGCTGTTCTCCATGTTGTTGTCTTATATCTCATGTTGCATTTTCAAAAATATGGAGAGTAGAAAGCAGGTAGGCTAAATCTCAGCAAACATTTCATTGCCCTGATATGACATTACAAAGAACTAAGGGTGACATTCTGTTTCTCAATTTAATTATTTTATGATTTTACATACAAATATAATCAAATTTTAAATTATTATTATTATTATTATTATTATTATTATTATTATTATTATTATTATTATTAGTCCTTTCTTCCATTCTTTGCAGAGACTTTTATATTACAGTAGTATCATTTCTACTGTCATCTGTGCCAATTACTAACATAAGTACATGATGTGTAGGTAAAAGGCAGATCCACTCACTCAGTCTGACCCAGTATATATTGTAGCATGTCTCCCAGGGTGAAAATTCTTGTTAGCTTTGCAGACAGAGGTGGATTTATACTTAAATCTATTGTAAGTCAATGCACAAAGAATCAAGATAAGTAGTATCAGCAGAGTACAACTCCAATAAATTGTAAGGCTTCTGGACCAAACAGTCTGTCCAGCCTGGAACTGCAAAACAGAACAAGTTGTCCATTGTCACTTTATGGAAATTAGCAATATTTAGGAAAAGTTTTAGGAAATATAATTAGCAAGTTGTGAAATATTCTGACTGTACTGTCTTATTGATATTTCATGAGAGCTTAGATTGACTTTTGCCTTTAATTTTGTACAGGTTTGAACATTTTATTATTGCATTACAGATATTTAGGGCTCCAGATAGGTGTTTGAATACTGTTGGAGATAAGAAAACTGAAATGAAACAATAATGCTTCTCCTCAAACAGGGCAGGAGCTTTGCTGAGTTTCTTACTCATTTTCCAAAGAGAAGTAGTGACAATTTGACAAGTGCAATGCATTAGTGCAGTGTAGGATTTTTTAAAGCTTCCTGGGCATGTGTCATAAAGAATATTATAATTTTGCCAATGTACTAACTAGAGATAGAGAAGAAAATATCCATGCTAACTAATGGGGATGAAGGGTCTCATGTTTCATTTGCATTTTGCCTTTCCTAGATATCTCAGTTATTGAACTTACACTGCATAACCTTGCCTGATTTTAACTGTTTTTACTTGAGACACAACTTTGAAAGTTTAATTGATGTAAATTAATAATCATATTTCCCAATTATAAATATTTATTTTTATTTGAGGTAAGGTTTTATTTGTGGGGTTTTTTTTACCAACTACTGATTCAATTGATGCTAGTAATTTTGCTATGTGCAGATTAAAACTAACATGCTTACCTGAAAAGCAAGTTTACACGATGAACTGCTTGAAAACTAAGCTGTATCTGAGACAAATGTTCATGTTTCTTATATAATGAAAAATAAGGCTAAAAAAATCTTCTAACTGGAAACTAGAAGATAGTAAGAAAAATACCATTTTAAGTGCCTCAAAGTGATACTGAGGTGGAGTTCTTCAGAAAGTGAGTACGACCAGAAAACATATTTTTGAGGGTAGGAGATTTTTCCCATAGCTGCTAAACCAAGATTTGGGTTTTCTCTTCCACCCACCTTCAATTATTGAAAAAGTAAGAATGATGATGATCACTATCAATGTGCTTTAAATTACTTATCATAAGATTTATTAAAAGTGTAAACTCAATTTTAAGGCTATATTTTTTTATGCTACGTCTTACTTGTATAGTAAAATGTACTAACCACATTTTCTCATTTGTTTTGGTTGCAGAAAAGTATGTTATAGGTGAATTTTTAATTCTCTATGATTATTGTAATATACTATGGCTAGTGTCTGTTATGAGTAAAAATAATAGATTGTAGATTCCAAAAGATATTAGATAATAGATAATAGATAGATAATCCTATCTTGCTTCATGTTCTGGGAGACCTGAAGTTGACAGCATCAAGTGGCAAGGAACATCTGATCAGAGTAAGGCTGTGCTGATCCTCTCCACAGAAAGGTTCACCAGCATTTTGGTACTTAGAACCCCTTCTAGGACTTTCTTAGTAGAAAACAATTTTATCAATAATTTTTACTGTCAAGAAAAATTGTCCACATGAGAAAATGCTGCTTTGATGTAAGATAGGTACACAGGTGACATAATCACTGGTACCCAATGGGAACAGCTATGGACTTCTGCACCAGGATTTGCTATCTGAGCTTATCTTGAAGTAAAGAGCTACATGTTTGATGGTGCAGACATACATGTACAGGGCACAGGCCTGTCCTACCCAAATTTACCACTGTGTGGATCACTAACTCCTTATGATCAATGATATTCTGATTAGGGTCACTGCAACTGTGTAGGAAAGAATAATTTCAAAAGATCAAATGAAACTTGTGATTTCTCCACAGAATTTTGTGCCCCTGCCCCACTCCCCCCAAACCCAAACTCTTGAAATCAAAATTATTTTCCAAAAAGTCTATCATTTCTATACTGTTGGAAGCATCAGTCATAATAATTTCTTAACTTTCTTCATTATGCCTATGGATTTTATTTCATGCAGTTTATATGATAATAGCAAATTATAGTTTAACTTCTTAGCAATCAGTAAGATATGAAGGTAATTGAAAACTTTTATTTCCTTTTTTTCTTATCTGTTTTTTCTTCCTATTATTGTTACAATTCAAGTTCAACTGAATGTATTTTATTATGTGTCAGATATGTATTTTAATATTTGCTCTATGGAAGTAATCACACCATAAGGGACTCTTTGCTTAGCTTATAGCTCAATTACTGTAAAGTAGCTAAAATGAAGTGTGTAATTAAGCTCAGGGTGTACTGAAAAATACATAAAGTTTCATAAAAAAAAACACATGGAGTTTGCCTATAATTATCTCCAAATTTATCAAATATTGGGAAATAAAGATTTCAGAGTTTTCATTTGGATAATAGCTTGAGTCAACTCTGAGATGGTTTTAGCAAAATTCATTTTAAAAATATGTGTTATTGTAGGGGCACAGCAGATCTCATGGTGTCCTATGTAACAAAAAATATTATTGTATTCCATCCCTATCTGTGGCCCCAAATTGTTCCTGTCTCTTCAAAACTTGCTGGTGGGATCAGAACTGGAATCACAGGGAGCTGGGAGGTGCCTGTCCCTTTAGAAGGTCAGGGCACCTGAGCAGACTCCCTCTTTGGCCTGACTGCTTTTGCTGAAGGCAGAGACTCCACTGTGGAAAGGGCTGCTTTGGGCAGGTGTCAGGACTGGCAACTGCAGCAGCTGGGAAAAACTGGACTTCCCCATTAGAAACTGCTTTCAGAGTGAACTTTGCAAACTGTATGGGCAGTGAAGCTTAAGTGCGTCCTGGGGGGGGCAGGTTACTCTTTGTCCACACCAATCTAGATTTGTCTACATGTTTACAATCTCACCATCATCACATCATTCCTGCCACTAAATTATATCACTTCTACCTCCTTACATGCTTTGCAATGCATTGCTGTGGGCAGCCATAAATTCTCTTCTGTGGACAAAGTCACATGGAGGACTTGCCAGCCCACAGGTGTCACAGAGGGTTTCTGCTGTTTTCTTTCTTGTTGCTGTTGTAGCACAGGCTGATATAGCTCTGGCAGCAAAACTTTGTAATATAAACCCAGCCTCAGGCTCTCAGTCTGCAGCTGACCCACTACAATGTTGTATTGCAGTCATTTAACACTTAGAAAACTTTCTTCACCGTTCCGAGGTCTAGAAACTTTGTGGTTGCTCCAAAGGTGTGTCTGTGATATTACAAGCTCTAGGCATTGCCTAGGGCTAATTTTAACTACCCTTCTAGATTCAACACTTTCAATATATCATAACTCTTCCCATCATATATGAAATAAAAGGTTCAAATAACCTCTGAGGTACTTCACTTATACAGTTTGCTGATATCTTTTAACACTAGAGACACTAATTCCTTGAATATACTTACAAAATGTCTGGTGTCCTTCATGTTTCAATTCTTTATTTCTTCCTTTGTGTCACAAGGAACCTGTATATGTTATTTAGATTGTAACTCATTACAGCTTTGGAAGCTTTTTGTCATTTTACATTTTTTATCCAGGATTGAAGAAATAAAACTTGCAAGTATTAGGGTGAATTGTAGTCATGGTAAGATAGCTCTTCATATATTTCTTTCTTTCTTTCTTTCTTTCTTTCTTTCTTTCTTTCTTTCTTTCTTTCTTCCTTTCTTCCTTTCTTCCTTTCTTTCTTCATACACACACACTCATCAGAAGTGTCCAGAAAGCATTAGACATTCCAAAAATCCATAGATGAAACTGAGCCCATGAAGAAGCATATTCCCATTCTGAAATAGTCAAACATATTCACACCAGCTTTAGTCTGTGCACACTGTATTAAAAAATGCAGTAATGGAATTTCTCTTATCTGTTTATCCCGATCTTCTCAAGACAGAAAATAAGTGTCTTTATAATTCCGTGTTGAATGATGAGTTGTTTGATAAATACCTAGGATGGAAATTGCTATTCTGTAACTTTTACATTCATGTCACTGTCTCTGTAAGTTCTTAAAAAAACAGCTGCCTGGCTCAGCTACCACCAGCCATACAAAGATACCACCCACCAGTGACCCCTGAAGCACCCCCGGGACTCATTTCTGGGGCCTTCCACCAGAGGACTGTGCATGATCCACAGTCCTAAAACTGCCCCCCGGGGGAGGTACCTCAGCACTCCCACCTGAACCAAAAAAGCCTTTCACCCACTACAGTAACTGACAAAACCTTTTCTTAAAGAACATGCAATGTATTATTGTTAATGACGTGTTCAGTGCTACCTTTAATGAAGAGCTCAGGAATTTTCCCGTGTAGAAAGAATGATAGCATAATTTCTGCTCCATATTTTGCAACCTAGTTACCACAATATCTGGAATCTTATTCCAATCAAACCTACAAGTAGTAGATACTAAACTACTCCTATCTCTGGTGTGTTGTTTCAAGTTTTTTTCAGGGTTTCTTGTTTTCCCTCTATGTTTATTTATCTTTTTGCTTTTGGTCTGACATGCCTGTAGAGATAAAAAGGTCTTTATCACACAGCAAAATATTATGAATACTCTTCATTTGCTTCCTCCCTCAGAAAATATCAGTAACTAGACACTTATTCTCAAACATTTCAGGAAATTCTTTCTTAATAGGGAGAAAAATTGATTCCAACATTGGAAAGTAGCACTTTTCTACAAAATGACTGATGTTCAGGATGACTTATTTCTGACCCAAGGGCTTGTTTCAGTTTTTCTATGGTAAAGTCGGCTGAGGGCATTATAAGAATAGTATTAATTGAGTACATTTGAGTAGGAACTCAAATATGGTTGTTGAGATTAATAGTTTGGATCATATAGGGACAATAATTAAAAATGTGTAAGAAAACCACTAGCATGAAAAGTGTTAATAAAATAATAATTTACTGAAGTCAGTTTTAAAAATTCAAAACTGGCCATTATTTGTCTTCTGAACAGTTCCATTACAGATTTTGTATTCCTTAACTGATATATGTATATATACATATATACATACATAATTTTTTGCAGAGTAGAATGATGACTCTTTTCCTTGGTAAAAGGAACACTTTATCTGCCATCATTTTATGGTTTACATGGTTATGGAATCCCAAACTAAGTGACACAAGTTAAACTATTTGCTCACTTCAGAAAAAAATGCAGAAGACTTGGAACGCTGATAACATCAGAAAATGATGGGTCTTAATGCATTTGCTAATGTGTCTTTATGCATTCACTATTTATTATGTCATAAATAGCAAAGACAGTAATCAACATTTCTTTAGCTTCATTTTCACATTTCAAGATATTCAAAGGTATTTAATTTTTTTCCTTTAGACAATGAGCTCAGGTTTTTAGACTGGGCTATTTCTTTCAACTCTCTGATAGCTACTAATAATATCCTTACCCTATTTATAACGTATTTATTGCAAGTTTTATCATGTTTAACAAATAAAATGAAAAATAAATTAAACAGAAAAGAATCAGGTTTTTTACCTTTTCTTTTGTTTGCTAGCTAGAACTGCAAATTAATTTCATAAGTTTAGCAATTAATAAATCTATTTGTCTCTTCATTTTACAAATGTTTTAACTTGCATAAACATGGAGTACAGAATAATTTTATATTTGCTAAAATGTTGTTTTCACCCTTAAGAACATGTACTTAATATATGCTTACGTTATCTGGAAAATGCGACCTTCCTTTGGGGAAAGTTTAACATTGTCCTCCTTGGCTTCAGAGCAGAGCATTACATTTCTTAATGCAAACCAGAGTTTTTACAGTCTCCTAAAGTCTTCTAGTTATTCACAGACACCTGAATCTTGATGGTATTAAGAACCAGTGGACACAGTTATACTGTGCATAAGCCTTTTGTCTTGGTTCACATGTTCACACGTGCTGAATAGTGTCGTCAGCATGGCAGAGTTTGTGCAATTGTTCCCAGCTCATGGATACAGGTCTTAGTAAACAGTGCCTTGAGAGGGAAAAACCTTCACTGCTTCTTTTCCAACAGGTGAGCAGTTACATTTTCTGGACTGCTGATTAAGGCAGATTGGTTATTAGATTTCTGCTGAGGTGGACACCTCTGTAGAGCTGGTGAGAAGGAGCACAACAAGCAGACTTCAGTTGTTAAAGGGGCAGCTTTTTTGGAGGGGCCGGAGAAACCCTGTGAGGCAGCACAGCTATGGAGATGCTGGGGGTCTCCCTGCCTAGGCGAAGATTTACACTCCTAACCCATAATATCTCATATGCAGGAGCTGGATAGGGGATTTTGGCTAGTTTTTATGGAATATGTTGTACTGCCTTCTACTGAGAAATTAATATTATTTCTAGAGCATAGAAAGTTAATAAAATGACAGTAATAAAAAGACTACTGTATCATTCAACAGTGACAATTTTATTCAAAGAAACAAAACATTCTATTTTTATTTCCTGGTTTATAGAGAAAACATTCTTATTTTAAAATAATCTGACTGTTTCCCTCTGAATTAATTTATTCTGCAAAACTTGCAAGAATGACCCAATTATGTCAGGAAATGCACACACAAATTAGGTAACTATTCCATATGTTTTCATCCACTGTTATTTTACATCAATATCCAGCATGTACCAAAACAACTGTTTGCTGTGAAGGCATTATTAGTTCCAAACAGATGAAGAGATGTCGCATTCAATTTTTTTTTTCTTACATCTTTGTTCTAACATGATGGTAGCAGAAGGTAAGAAATCTATGAGTAATTGTAAGGGAAAACAAGTTAAAAATGAAAAATGCTACTTACAAGTCTGCATCTTTTACTGGTAATAAGATGAAAGACTTGTTGTCTCATTAAAAGTTAGACACAGTATCCAACTACTTCATAACATTTTACCGGGAAGATGTAATATATTTTAACAAAATATTAACCACTTTGAGTGGCATTTCCTAGTAAATTTAATGTTTCATATCTAAATCAGAATAAGTACTTAGATGCACTAAACTTCTCTGGCTTGTTTCATTGACCTGAGTTCTTTACATTTAAAAAGCATTTCCATTTAAAGAATACAGTTTATATTTATTCACACATTTGGACAAGCATCCAGTCTTTAATTAGACATATACTTGAAATTGATCAAGTTCTTAATGGCTTTCTGAGTGGAACAATTGTTTTGCTTTGGTGTATATATGTGTATGTAGTATGGAGAGTAGCAGTAGAATCACTGGAAGTGTCCAAGGCTGGGTCGGACAGGGCTTTGAGCAATCTGGTCTAATAAGTTGTCCCTTTGTATGGCATGTTGATTGAAACTGGATGATCTTTAAGGTCTGTTCCACCCAAAGCATTCTAGCATTCTCTGATCACTAGCAAAATTAAAACCCATTATTTTGAGTCCATTTTTCTTCCTTTTTTTTTTTTTTTTGTTAGTTTGTGTTGTTAGCATGTGACTTTATTTGTATTTACACTCATGAACTGTGAACATCCTGCACTTTGAACTGGTTTTGTTCCTACTAAGGATTACTGTCATAACTTCTCAAATTATGGAAATGGGCTTGAGCTTCTTGGATGAATACAGTATCAGGTGTTCTCTAAAACTTTTGCTTCAGGCTGGGAAGTTTTGAAGTAAAAAGATACTCCTGATACTATATGTACTCTAACACTCATATTGAGATAGTTAAAAATGTTTAAGTATGTAAAAGGAAATTATTTGCATGCACACCCACATCCAATCTATTCAATACCTGAGTGTTTTATCTATTACATGACAGTAGAAATATCCTCAACAGAATTAAAATTCTAGAAAATATTTTTTATGCTTTTTCATTCATTTCTGTATGTTCTCTGTAAAAATGTCTCACCAGCAAATTTCAAAATGCCAGCTCTTCTGTGAATTGAGTCTTTATTTGCATGATGAGTTTTAGGTAATTCTGCATCCCAAGCGAATAACCAAACACTTTAAAGTGAAGAACAATATTGTATGAGACTTCAATCTTTCTTCTGCCAGTCCTCCTAAGATTACTTTTAGGCCTAGGAAGCTTTGACAGGGATGGCCAGTAGTGATAAAAATGAATCAAAACAATGATGGGGGCTCTGAATAAAATAAAAGAGCTCTGCAATGACTGCAGTGTGAAGGGCATGTAGGAACTGTCATTTCAAAAAGGCTAAGTGACATGTCAGTGGCAAAATGGGTCATGCTAGAAAGTATTTCTGTCCAAAAGGGAGTTCAAGTTTGAGGATAAGGAGTTGTTCAGCAGGCAAATGCGTTTTGAGCTACTCTGAATTTGAAAATGGACATTCTTAGTTTGCAGTATTTTGGTTTGCTTTTTACTGGAAAGAAATCTATTCAAAACAATCTCTATCATTACAGAGAACAAATTGGAGACAGACATAAGGGAGTTTATCCTCCACTATTACAGTTAGAAAATAAAATAAAAGGAAGAGTAAAATTCTTTCGTTTCTTTGGTAAAAGCTGCAAGAAATCAATTCTAAAGCAGTTGTTTACCAGATAGGACACCTGCCTAGTAGGCAATCCCAGCTAATAGAAATTTTTGGAATCTGTAAAGTTTAAATGAATTATTGAAGTGTGGATTTATGACAGTTCATTAATCCATAACACAGTCAGTTTACTAACTGTTTATTTAGTTCAGTTTAGAACTGTATTTCAGTCAAACATTTTCTTTGACAATTAACAGTATGCCATTATATTATTGTCATTTTAGATAGCAATTTTTCAAAGTCATATCATCTTTTCCCTTCAATCTCTATTTTAATCCTATTCTATGCCTTCCCTGGATGGGTTTCACATTTATCTTTTGGCCAATTTTTTTTCCCTTCTAGATGAGTGTCCTTGAGCAGTAACAAGATCCATCAAACTTCTGATAGAATTGTATTTCCCAAGCCAGGTAGGAACTTCAGAATCTGTTTCTGTAGTTCAAAATAATAAAGTAAAAAAAAAATGGGTTAAAAAAATTTTAAAAATATTAAAAAAAGAAAAATAAGAAAAGGAAGTGAAAGAATTCTCTCAGTATATAATGAAAAATAATTTAAAACTGATAAATTCTATATCCTGACTGCTAAGAAGCCATATTATGTAAAGCAATGTTTCCACAAGCATTATAGAACCAAAGGTACTTCGGATGAAGTATTATGTCTTACAAACATGACAAGATATGACAACTTATAGTACATGACAAGATTTCTCTGAAGGCTCAGAAAGGGCTTGAATAATAAATTCCAAAACTGTACTCCATCTTGGGATTCTGTGACTAAAAACTGAAATAAAATATTTGTTCCAATAATGTATTACTTTTCAGTCAGTTACAGGGCTGCTCTGAAGAATTCTATTGATATTTAAAATAAAAAACAAATTAGATATTTGGTTTTAGATTCCTAAATAATTATGTTGTATTAGCAGTGCAAATATGCATTAGAAATCTTAGATATATTAGATAAATTTAGAGACATCTATCTTAGGGATATAGACATATTGGATATATTTCTGCAAATAGCTCTATTATGAACATTCTTGTTACTTTGTAAAATAGACCTAATCCTGACCAAAATATATTTGGTCACTCAGGAACAAAGTCAAACTCTAAAGATTAGATAAAAAACAATTCAATTTTTTGGAAAGTATCCTCGGAAAATTCCTGGAAAGCTCAAAGGAAAGGAAAGGGCATAAGCTTTTTAACAATGCATCCAAAAAGAAAGTTTTGGGGGTTTTTTAATATATCCTTTTCAGTTTAAATTTCTATCATGCCACCTCAAAATTAAAAAAAAAATACTATGGAATGAATCGCAAAATAAAATAAAATAAAATAATATGCACAACCTATTCTACCGCATGCTTGTGCTGATTTGATTTCACTTGAAGCTAGATTAAGTTGTGTTAATTTGTAAGTGGACTGGAATAAGTATCCTGAGATAAAGAATCATACTTTTATTTTATTTGACCTGTTGGTGTTAAGTATGTTAATTTTATAAGTACCAAAAAAATCCTTTTTCTGTAATATTTTTCTCTGATATGAAAACTATTTTGACTCCTTTTGACATGTTCTCTGTAAATTTACTGTCAATAAAATAATTTAAAGAAATAAAATATTGCATCTTCTTTTCAAAATACAAAACTTTCAATCTTACTTTGTATTTTTAATAACTTTGGGACAAAAATGCTCCATCCCAGTAAGACTATATAATACTAAGAAAGGGAAATGAAAAGCAATCTTTAGTATCTGTGAAAGACAAAATCGGAAAGTGACAACAAAATCTAGATAAATTATTCACATCAATTGTACAACAAGGAGTAAGAAAATTTAAATTTTGCTACTTCTCATTAGGCAGTGGCAAAAACACTGTTCTGAGGCAGGTCATGTAATTATATTTTTCTGTAACTACAACCAGCTATTCCATAGGGTCTCATACATGGAAAACCTATTCACGGATCTGCTGCACCATTTCGTTCTCCATTGTGCTTTTTTCTTGTGCAACACGTAGCTTCGTGAGCAGATTATTACACTAATTTGTGAAGGCTCAAAGATTTTGAGATAAGCCTGAGAGGCAAAGTAGAAAAATAATCATTTTTTTAAGGGAGAAGAAACAAAGTGTTTGTTCCAGTTTAATCTTCTGTTCTACACCAATATAAATAAGTAATAGTGAGGGTTCTAATCAGTGTTATAATCCTTTCCTTGACATATTTTTATGTTATTGACAATTTTCACATGAAATTCACTCAAGAGAAATAATTAAGAATATTTTTAAAGAGGAAATAATGTTTATGTTTTGATTTTGTCCCTGTATTAAAATGTGAACATGAAAATTTTCACTTCCTTTTCTTGTTTTCCTTTTATCCAGTATCTTACAGACTTATTTTAGATTTTATAGGATATTTTCTATGCTTTTATTTTCTTTCTACTGCCTTAACCCCCGTATCATCACCTTCCCTGTTAAGCTAAGGGCCACAGCTTGAAATTAGATTGTTTTGGTGAGCTGAGGCCTTAATCCAACAGATGAATGACATTTTCTTTTTATGAAAAATCAGTTCTGAAATATTCAGCAAATAAAAAGCTTTAATACAGTTTATTTATCACAATTCTTCATTACTAAACTCTTCCTATTTTTTCTATTAGGTTGTTGCCTGTTTTTTCTCATGATACAAATACAGAGCTAAAGATTTTAACAGCAGCTGCCACAGAGAAAACAAGCTGACTGTCATCTTTCTTGGTTCCTTTCTGGCCAAAACAAGTGGGAACGCCACTTGCAAACACTCTAAAAGTTTTCCATCTAGCAAAAGAAAGTATGAATTGGGATTTAAATCCAAATCCAACATACAGCTGTAAAAGATGCTGTAACTAAGATATCAAATTAGTTTTTAACAATACTTAAAATAGCTGTTTAGATAACCACAGAATATTAGTATTAACTTTTGTGAATAATTTCAACATCTCTGTAATAGCTGCCTAATGGATTCTTAATGTTTAACAACACCAGTGGTTTCTAACCACTTACTACAGTAGCATTTCATAGCTGTTGATGTAAATGATGGCTTCAGCAATTGCCAGTTGACTTACATAATTTGAGTAACAAACATGACAACTATTTTGATGCTGGTTTATTTTTGTACTGACAGAATTGAGAACAAGTGTTCCAAGTTAGATAAACCTCAAAGTCATTCCTTCAGATCCCAGGAAAGCATGTCAACTCTGTTAGACAACATGTGCAAATTATAATCTAGTAAAAACAATGGGTTTGTTGTGTTGACAAGTTTTAAACACTATGTAATTTATTTACATAGCAAAAATAACTCCAAAAAACTAGGCTAAAATATGGGTAAAAGATGATATTAATTTCTTCTGAGAGTGCTCTGCGAATATCTGTTGACAGCAAAAAAAAAAAACAACAGATTCTGAGTGGACCTAGCTGAATATTTCCTATGAAATTATTTTCCTTTTAGTCACAACTGATCTTTTCATGTTGAACGGACTGAAGGTATCAATACGTCTGTAGCTGTTATGTGGAGGGATTTCAAAGTGCACCCTTTATTTATCTTGACTTTGTGCCAAGATCAATGATAGGTATAAATCTATTTTCAGAATCTTTGTTTCTATGGGTAGGTAACCCCCAAGAAGCCACCTCATGCTTTAGGTAACTGTCCTATTTATGTCATCAGGATGCAGAGCTTTTTAAACGCTGCACAGCACAGTTGCTGGCAAAATCTATTTATCTTTGTAGTGGTAGTGGATTATTTTTCATCTTATCTCTAATTTTTCCCCATCATTTGTTATCTCTTAGCTGTGTTTCTCTTATCTTTTACTACCTGTATTCCCTTCTCTTTTATATTATATATTATAATATATATATATTATATAATTATATATATATATAATATATATATATATATAATATATATATATTATATGGTCTGTTTCCATTTCAGAAACTAGTCCAGAAATTAACATTAGAACATTAACATCAGAACCAATTAAGAGTTCCTTGTGCCCAACAAGACACATTGTTCTCCTAGGAAGAACAGTACCTTGAAAATATTTGTTACCACCTGGGCTGACTCAGGTTCAATGACATTTTAATTGTTGCCATGCCCCTCAGAAGTCACCCAACACTTGGATGTTTGTGAACATCAATCAGACTCAGGGATACAAATACCAAATACTTCTCTGCTCATAACTGATGCTAGTATAGACTGACATATAGACATCTGCCAATAGCTTGGCTTCCTAGCTATTTTTAACACTGTCAAAACAACAGATTTTTCTGGGGAACAACAGTTTTACTTCTTTGTAGGAAAAAAAAAAAACCAAAACTGTTTATCCTCAAGAGACACACAGTCTAAATGGCTAAAGTTATGATTATAAAAAAATGAAAATAAAACTTTTTATCAAAATATTTTTGAAATTATTGTTGCAATAATTTCTCCTGCCTCAGCTTACAAGGTTAAACAAAAAGAATTTAAGGATGGAGAGAAACATTACTATATGTATAGCAAGTTCTTCAAGAGAAGATGTGTAGATGGTGTTTGATTCTTAATTCACTTTAAAATGTTGCTTGTGAAATACTAGGCATTAATTCAGTTGCTAATAACTTAAAAACAATACGAGGTAGTTTGTATATTTCAAAACTTTGTATTTTTTAAAGTGCAGCAGAAGTTTTAACCTATTTAAACCAACAGATTACTCACAGAAATAGAAATATGTGTTACATCAATCATGTAACTCATTAAGCCTTGCCAAATTTTTTTTCTCCTCCTTTTTGTGAGTGGGTCTAGTATGATCTTATTACATCTTTTGTGAAGAAGCTTTCAAGTAGTACCTATATCAAGTTACTGCCTGACCTGAAGAAAAAAAGAGAAAATAAACACATTGCTTTTCCTAATAAATACAGCAAATAATTTTAACAGTAAGCATATACTGCTGTTGCTTACTCTATTTTTCTTTGTACACAGATGCATTGATTTCCTTTCTAATTTTTTTCTATGTTTTTGTCAAATTAGAACAATTATGTACTACATTTCCATCAATCCTATTCTTTCTTATGCAAGTCTTCTACAGTGAAAAGTGGTGTTCATATTTTTCCCCTTCATAATATTAATGAAAAGCACAGGATAAACACAATTTTTGAGCATGAAAATATAGGACTGCCAATGAGTTTCAACTCCGTGTAAAACTGGGAAATAAATTTTGATGAGCTGTGATGCTGAATGATACATACACTTATGAATCATCATTGGCAATGATCTATTCTTTCCCAAATTACAGGGTTATATGTTGGAATTTTAAAGACTCGTGGAGAAGAAGAGTACTCTGTTTTCTCTGGGGCATAAAGTAGTTTACATAAACTGAAAAATGCAAATATTTCCCTGACGATTTGTTTTCCTTGGGAAATTAAGACCTTTTAGTTGTGATCTTATTATAGAAGAAAATAGTGCCTGAATTTCAATTCACTAAAACTCATACCACACACTGCATACTGTGTTGCTTGCAGAAATATTTGCTACCAGGGATTTGAGGTGAATTATGCAAATTGAGCTGTAACAGAAACCAGATCCAATCTTATGAGTCAGAAAGAAAATGGAGTAGAGCAAGTGCTTACACAAGCATCTAGTATTTCACACTGGCCCAGAAAATATTTATTGTTATTGTTCAGATTGCAGAGAAAACATTTGCATAAAATCTGTATTATCATATAATATGCATGAGTTTATAAATCTCTGGAGTGAATGTTAGAAAAGAAAATATTCTATTTTTATTACTTTTTTATTCTTTTAAATAAATTTAAAGATATATATTTGTAGCTTCAGCTGCTTTGGGTTCCTTAATTTTTTCCATCTACTGTTCAAGATTAACTTTTGCATTCTGACACTTCCTCTTTCTGTTTTTTTCGATCTGAAAATTAATTTATTTACAAGTGAGGAGCACAGCGCCACACAAAATTTTAGTCTTGATGCTTCCAAGAGGATGTGCAATTAGGAGCTTTTGTTCTTTCTCAACTATGACAAAGAAATGCACAAAGATTTAGGGTTTTTTATTGTGGGTAGGTGGAACTTTAAGAATTCTAGGGCAGGCATGTATACACCTGCTATCAACAAACTACTTTCTTTCCAAGTGCAATTTAACAATCAAATACCAAAAAGAGACAACAATTTGCTATTATGATACCAGTGAATCTGCCACCCTTCTTCCCAAACAGCAAACCTATGACTGAAAGTCACTGACTGAATCATAAAAACAATCAAAAGCACCATTTTCCAAGGAAAATAAAATTTTGTAGATTCACAAAGAGATAAAAAAATTCAAGGCTCTCTGCCAAAAAAAATCACAAAAATAATCCTTTGGGTACAGGTCCACTGTGTACTTTCCTTTTATCCATCCTGGTCACAACCTGCCCCTGAAGAAGGAGTAACTGAGGTTATTGATAATAGATCCCCTGTGGCAGCTTAGAGTGAAATGACACTGAAAGACCAGGGTATTTATGGCAGGTTTATTTTAGAACAACTTGGATGCAATTTGGATAGGAGACGTGTAGCTATTTTGGTTATTATCTATAGAAATATAACAATATAAAAGTATAAAAATAAATAAGGAAAAGAAAGAAAGGATAAGAGTAGATAGTAAAGAGGAAAGATGGCACCACCCATAGATCAGCAATGGGACTTGTTCAGATTTTGATGTCCATTGGTAAAAGTGATGGTTGCAGTCTTGATCCATCAGGGTTGAGGGGAACTCATGAAAAAAATTCAATGGTTTCAGGTGGGAACACCCAAGTACTTCACCTGTGGGGGAGTTTTAAATTGTCTGATGCAACACATGTCCTTCCACCTTCTCTGGTGGAAGGCCCAAGATAATGAGTCTAGGGGTGCTTCAGGAGACTTTGATGGTTTATAACACCTCCTAAGACATTACAGCTGGTTTATAACACCCTCTAACACGACAGCTCTTTCTCACACCAGTATAGTTGAGACAGTTACGCCTTATCAGAAGAGATGAATACTTTCAGGCTTATTCATCAGTCAGTCCCAGGTCATCAAGAACACAATCAGTTGCAGGGCTAAACTGTTTTATCTAAACAGAAGTCGGTTTGGTGTGGCCATCGTCCAGTGGTGGATGCTCACCCCCTGCTCGTGGGGTGTTCCTACACAGATCAGCATCCCCCCACATCCAAAACCTCTCCTGCTCCCTTTAGGTTGTTGGATAAACACCTGGCCTCAGCAAATCTCCCACTGCTTTTGCAAATGGTCAATCTTTTGAGTCATTAACATTTAACATTTCAGTCTCTCACAATCCAAAGTACCTGAAAGCACGAGTCCCAGTTAAGATATGTTCGTTTTTTAATTGTCTCCAGTAATTTCTTTATGAGAGGTAAAAAGTTGATTTATAAATATATGTATAGCTCTTGAACTTCAAAGAAAAGTCTAATTCCTGTTTGCAGATCAGCTTTGAGGTTTCTAGGGAAGTTTTCATGCAGCATAGTATATGTGCTAAGGATTTTGCAGGATTCTTGCTTGACAAAAGATTAACTTTAGCATTGAGGACTAGTTGGTGCAATTCTAACTCTGTTTAATGATGGCATAAATATGATGATTTTTACATAAATATCTTGTAGCAATTTTGAGAAATTTTAGTATAATTTTGTACATATGTCACTGAGAAGAAAAGCATTCCTTGGGCAGAGAAGCAGAAGATGGCAAATTGTGGTGCCAGAAATGGCAGAATCTGGAAATAGCCAAATAATAAAACCTCTATTATCCTCATAGTGAGGAACTTGTAGATTATACATGGATTTGGTTAAAAGCTAGTTAAGGTAGTAGTTCAGCACTCTCTTGAACTGCTGGAGAAAAGACAAATCTGAGCTCTAAATCTACCAGACTTCCCTTGTTTGCTGGCAAAAGAAAAACACATCTTACTTAAATATTGTCACTGGTAAGGGAAAATGCATTTCCTTTGATTCCATGAAGAACAAAATACTAGCTAATGTTAATTAATAATTTTGGCTTGTAAAATACTTGGAGCACATTTTTTTCTTTACTATTTGCTATCAAAATACACATCATTGCCAGAAGACAGCAGTGTTTTTGGTTTGAAGAAAAGAAAATTATTATGATTAAATCAAATAGAAGACAATAGTGCAGGTATATGAGTATTTTATGCACAGAGAATTGGACTATATGGTAAGAAATTAGTTGACATTCACTTCTCAAAAGGAAACTATTTTGAGCAAGTCCACTATGTCTTCATCTATTAACTTATGAAATATATTTGAAAGAAACATTTTCTTAATCAAGCAGTAAAGGGTGAGAATTCAAAAGGGGTTAAAAGACCTATAGCTCCCTAATTATCACAGCTCAATGCGTAGTATGTATATTTCAAGCTATGCAGTGTAACAGGCCCCAGTTAAGCATCTGCAAGCATTTAATTTCTAAGGAAGTAATAACTAAACTAAAGCCTAAAAATTAATTTAGAACCATATGACTAAGAATCATGAAGTTAAATTAAATCATAGTATTCTCACAAGCAACTTGCTATGATTTCTTCTCCAGTGAACACTAATCACCTTGTACGGCAGTATTCAGAACTACCAAAGTGATTTGGCAATGCAGCATTAAGATTTCTAGATATTCACATAATCACAGAATCATGTAGGTTGGAAAAGACTTCTAAGATCTTCAAGTCCAACCTTTGCCTGATCACCCCCTTGTCAACTATTCCATGGCACTAAGTGCCATATCCAATCGTTATTTGAACACCTCCAGGAAAGGTCCTGGGCAGTTAATTACAATGTTTAACAAAACTTCTCATGAAAAAATTCTTCCTGCTGTCCAATCTGAACCTCCTCCAGCACAGCTGCAGCTGTGTTCTCTTGTCCTGTTGCTGGTTGCCTGGAAGAAGAAGATGACCCCCACCTCGTTACAACCTCCTTTCAGATGGTTGTAGCAAGTAATAAAGTCACTCCTGATTCTCCTTTTCTCCAGGCAAGAGAAAGCCATATTATATGAAGTACAATTCCTCTTTGAATTTTAATTTTTTAAAATTTTTATTTCATTTGATAAATTATAAGCTATGATATTTATTATATTTTACAGCAATATTTCTTTGTATTTAATAGATATGAAATGGAGAAGAGAACAAGCATATTAACTAAAGTTCATTAGATGACTGTGATCAAAGAGTAAAATAAGAAAAAAAGTTATGACTGCTGCATCTGCATACCTGTGTGTGTATATATATGCCAAACTTCACCTTAAAAGATTTGGCAAACATCCCATTGCTGCCAGTCACAGGTCCAATGTAGTACAAAGGAAATTAAGCCGTGAGAGGAAAAAAATCAGACACATTCTCTGTCAGGCTGGACAAAAGATCACGATCCAATGAGAATGTTGTCTTATTTCATACACTGACATTATACTGTTGATGCTCTCAGCAACTACATACTAGCATCTCAATTTGAAGAAAACCACAGTTTTCTAGGGAAACAGATATTCTGGCCTCTGCTGCTGTTGAAACCCACATTTAAAGGCCCTTGTGATGCATGGTCTCCTCTCCAATAATTGTCACTCAGACCTCTGCACACATATCTACAGAACAGGCAGAAGGGATCAGAATTTATCCTGAGGAAAATTCTACATTTACATATATTTATAATGAAGAAAATATTTACATAATTATTTTCCTGAAAATTAGCATACACAATTGCAGCATTAAAAAGGTGAAAAGCAACATAAATAAGTAAAGGTAATTTCCACTGTGAATAGTCCAATTGAGTGAGGTCAACTGTATTTATCAAACATAAAAATTATAATAGAAGGAAGCAAAACCATCTCTCTCTATCAACATTTTCATCAAAATGAATTGGTTTTGACTAGCAGGATATTCCAATGGACTACTCACTGTCAAAATACAAAAAAAAAAAAACTCTTAAAAAATATTTCTCCCCCAGCCTCCCTCTAGCCCTACATACACCTGTGACAGAAAATGTATTTCAGCTGTTTCTAGGCATGGCAGTTTTCTTTTTTTTCATACTAGAAATAGCTTAAGAATAGACTATATATGCATTTTATACAATCTACTACCTCAGGTTTCTCTTCAGTCCTTACTTAGCAATTTAAATATGGAAAAGTTTATCAACTGCAACTTTAACTTCTGGGCAAGTCTGCACATCGGTTTGGTAAGAATCCTATTCACCTGAAATAAATAAAAATTCCCAAAATCACAGAGTCACCAAATGGGTCAAGTTGTTAGAGTCCCGCAGTCTTTAATAACTGGGTCCCTGGGTCCCTGCTCAAGTCCCTGGGTCATCTGGTCCAGGCTCCCTGCTTAAGCAAGGTCATCCCAGAGCACACAGCACAGGATTCTGTCCAGATGGTTCTTGAATATATCAAGTGGGGGAGACTCCACAACATCCCTGGTCAACCCGTTCCAGTGCTTGGTCACCTGCACGGTAAAGAAATTCTTTTTAATCATCGGGTGGTGCATCAGCTTCTGCTTGCTGTCTCTTGTGCACTTGGCACTACTGAGAAGAGCCGGACTCCATCCTCCTGACACCATCCCTTCCTAAGCTGTCTCTTTTAAAAAATATTTTAATGCTAATAATCATATTTATCTTGCACAGATAATTAAACGCACCATCAAGCTGAGTGAGAAAGTGATATGCACCACTGTATTTTGAAAAGTGTACATCAAGGAAAGAGGGAAGCAAAATCTTAGTGTGAAAATGAGATCTCTTAGTACCTAGTGACTATGTTGTTTTTGTGATTTTAATATTTGTATGGCAGACTTAACTCTCATGGTCCCATCTATATATGTTCTTCTATTCTATTTTTGAAATGTGTAATATTTCTTAAAAAATAAAAAAAACCCTCAATTGATATAAGAATAATAGCAAGATACAACAGAGGTTAGTTTATCCATTCCCTTTAGTTTGAGAAAACCAAACCCACAAAAGGTAACATCACTTGTTAGTGATCACGAGAAAAAATGATTTTTTTAGTAGAAAATTTATCAGTAGAGCAAGAATAAAGATCTTGTTTCAGGTTGACAAGTACAACATTCTTGGTTTCAGCTGTTTTAAAAAGAATCCACTTCAAATTTTTAAGATATTTAAAAGTTTGGGAGAGGTGTTTCAGATGTCTGGAAGTGTTTAGAGCTCTTTGAACTTATGCTGCATGGTGCCAGTCTAAACATTCAGATTTGCAGATAGATGAATTCTCCTTCTATGCAGTAAATTGTAAAATATATTTCTTATGAATTCTTCTTATTATGAATTGTGTTTTACTTATTGGAAACATTTCTGAGTAATTTATATTATTTACTATTGAATACTTTTATCTGTGGACTGTTTGGAAGCTCACTGCTGTGACACAGAAATTATGGAAATTAGTATTTTAGCCTTGGTATAAGAATTTTCCCTCTGGATCACAACAAAAAATTAATGGTCAAAGTCCAATTGGAAGTCTCTTCGCAGACAAGAATTAAAGCTCCCCATAAATCAGTATATAGTGTATGTATATATATAAATTATTAAGTTCATTGTTATGAAATTAATAGGGCATGTTACACTCATCTGCTACTCACGACATCTCTACAGGGCATGAGTTAAACAGCAGTGCAAAAATTAAGTGCAAGTTTTCTCAAATGTGGCTGCCTTTATCAAGTACCAGTATGACTATCAAATTGAAAACAACAATAAAAAAAAGCCAAACAACACCAAAAAATGCCTTTGTCCTATTTTAAGGCCAAACAGGTAATAGATCAGTTATTCTGTTGTTAATCTTTACAAGTGTTTCATTGCAGTGTTGGACCCATGCATTCCAATATATTCAATCCCCTCTAGTTGCTGTTGTCAGTCGTTTGCACGACTCCCAGAGAGAGAAGGAGTATGCGTGGCATGTGCTGAGACAAATTAATGTCCAGCTATCTGAAGTGAGCATCCGGTGACAGAGGATGGCAGAGAAGTGTGATTTTTACATTTGGTCTTGTTTTTTACTGTATTTATAAAAGGCAAATGAAAATTATTAATTTCAAAAGGAAAAACATACAAGAAAAACAATAAACTGAGATGAGACATAGCTATTTTCACTTTCATGTGAACTTCCCCAGTTCTTACTGGGGAGATAAATGGATATACATAGTCCATCCTTATCTATGAAAATCAAGAAAACGTTCATAGGAAAGGTGGCTAAGTGTTTTCAAAACAAAGATACTACCTATCCAGCTCAGTATTTAAAAAAATTGCAGCAATAGAGTATTAGGGTTTACTTCCTCTTCTAGCTTGGTTACACTGCACCAGCATGGACCAGTGTTCTGATGGATGTATTCCCAGTTGATGAAGCCACTTTCAGTCCACACATACAATTCTCAGCTGATGAAGAATACAAGGGAAGTGATCAGATCATTATTCCTGAACCATTTTCTAAATCTTCTGAGTCACTGGATGGATCTTCAAATACATTAAAGGAACGTTAATATAATGATATACCTCATGCTCAGCTAGTAAAAGTGCCTAATATTGTTCATCCTGACTGAATAACAGCAGCAACTTGATTTTTCACCTTCATTATATTCTTTTTTTTTTTTTTTTTTTTTCTGGAGGGAGCTTTCTAAGAGGGAATTTTCTGGTATTTCTTTTATAATCTTAGGAGTTCTTAAAAAGGTACTAGAAACATTGTAATTCTTGTGGTTCTTTGGATTGTACATCAGACTTAGCAGAATACTTTTGAGTCACAATTGTATTCTTATATTTGGCCAACACTGTTCTCAATCTCCTCTCCTTCAAAATACTTCAGAATATAAAAGCTCTTCTATTCCCAGGGATTAATTTACCAATTTAAAGTAGTTAGAATACATTCTTTTAATGTCTGTTTCCAATTTTCCCCTGATTTTCCCTTCCAGCATATGAAAACAGACTGTCTTTGCACTGTGAAGTCTTCAATTAAGCAGATAAACAATAGTTTTACGAGAAACATTCATTATTATATTCATTTCCCCTTTGCAATTTAAACCATCAACTGAAAATTTAAATAAATAGAAACCATGGATAATTTGTAATTAATTTTTCCCCACTTTCTCTTCATCTAGTGAACTGTCAAAATATTTGCTCATGACATAATGAGTCAGATTTTTTTCTGCCTTTTCCATACTTTCCATGTTTTCTGGTGTACATGGAGGCAAAATTTCTATAGCTATCAGGTTTTCTTCATATTCAGAGGAAAAGCCCATAAAACTTCTGTTTTCAAAACATGCTTTTGATTGGACATAAACCCATATTATACCTCACACTTTTAAGAGTTTCAAGAACTTAAAAAGTCAAAATCATAGATTACCAGAAGATAAAAAAAACATACTAATCAGAGCAAAAAGTACAGAACAAATTTAAGTATGCTCTGCTTCAGGTTGTATTAATTTGAGGAAGACTGTGATTCAAACACAAAAAAGTGTTACTCTAAAAGAAACCCCAAAACCCTGCTTATTTAAACTTCTTGAAGTTGTAAACTATGTGAGAAAGAAACTGGTCAAGTGAGGAGACAAGTAGATATGAAAGGCTGGAGTAGTTTGGAAAGTTTCATTGTCCAGCTCTCCACATTCCTTCACAGTTCTGTTGGAAATTTCCTATTATTATGTATGACACAGCTTAAAGAAAGCAAGCTTACCCTGCACAAATATACATGGTGATTGTCTTTGCCTTTCTTTCCTGTGATGAGGTCATACAGTTAAGAGCGAGTTATATCCAAATTAGAATGGAGTTTAATCAAGCATATAAAAAGGTCTCATTTGCTCTTGGGATCCACACAACACAGAATCATTTGACAGGATCCATTTGACTTCTGTCTTGATATCTGAGGCCCACTTTGTGCAACGCGGGGTGGAAATCCTTTTTGTTTCTCACCTCAGTGATCAACCCCAGCTCCTGCTCACTGAATATTTCAACTTCACTGAACATTATAGAATTTGTGAACGTGGTAAAAAGCAAGAACAGAAATATTTGCCATTGTCGTCAGTAAATTTCATCAGGGATTCTACCTGTGCAAAGCATGCTGGATTTATTTGTGACTGTGATAACCAATGATTGATCAAATTGTCATTAGCTTGTTCTGGCAAATTTTCATTCACAAATACAATCATATTATCAGTTACATTTCTGTAAAAGTTCATCAAAAGAGCTGTTGATTATAACCCTCAAGAACTATTTTGAAATACTTTTGAAATTATTTCATTAACCTGCATTAAAAGTACTTCCAGAAGTAATTTTTAAATTTTTGATTTTAATTATATTTGCAAATCTTAAACATGGCTAACACAATCACTTTCACCCTTCATAAGGTGGAAAATTTCCTACCCACAGGTAACACAACCTGCAAAGGAAACTCTATTAGAATACACTTTGTGATATTAGTTTTACCATCTTAGTTCTAGAACTTTTTTCATATCCTCATTATCATCAGAGACACAAAACTCAGAGTCCAATGCAGAGCAAAAGATTACAAAATAATCTTCATAGAAAATCCATTTTAGTTTGTTAGCAAAGAAAACTATAGGAAGAGGTAAAATGAAAAAAAAAATAGATGTGCATTGCAGAAAAAAAATCAATATGATTCTATGCTTGTGCACAGGCAGTCTTGACATTTCATTATATATTATTCTTGGCATTCACTTTATATTAACACATATAATTTCTGAAATAGCTGAGAAATACTTTAAAGTAATTTAAATTGAGAAACACTGTATTTCATAAACTAATATTATTGACAATTGTTTAGGGAAATTAAAATCTGTACTTTACACCTCAGATCTCAGCAGTAACAAAATAATAAGAAGAAAGCAAAGCAACTGTCAAAGGCAAAAAAAGTTAATTAAGTAATGGAAAAAATGTAAAATTAATGAAGAAAATAAAGGGGGTCAATGCAACTTCTTACATGAAGGTAAAAGTTAAAAGAAAAGAACACGTTTATGTGTCAAGTTTGTCCGTACAGGTATTCAGGCTGGATGATGGGCTGATGCCAACTGTACAAGGCTCACTAAGGTGCAGTGCTTCAGTTACAGAACCCCCTGCAGAGCTGCAGGCTTGGGGAGCAGTGCTTGAAAAGCTGCCCAGTAGAAAAGGGGGATGCTGGTCCACAGCTGCCGAACATGAGCCAGCGTGTGCCCAGGCATCCTGGCCTGTGTCAGCAATAGTGTGGCCAGCAGGACCAGCACAGGGATTGTCCTCCTACCCAGCACTGGTGAGGCCACACCTCAAATCCTGTGTCCAGTTCTGGGTCCCTGACTGCAAGAAAGACATTGAGGGGCTGGGGTGGGTCCAGACAAGGGCAAAGGAGCTGGGGAAGGATCTAGAGGGTAAATCCTCAGGAGCAGCTGGGGGAGCTGGGGTTGCTTAGCCTGGAGAAAAGGAAGCTCAAGGAAACATTATCACTCTCTACAGCTGCCTGAAAGGAAGTTGAGACAGGGGAGTGTCAGCTTTTCTCCCAGGTAACTAGTGACAGGACAAGAGAGCCTTAAGCAGAGCTAGGGAAGGTTCATGTTGGACAACAGGAAG
The DNA here is from genome assembly GCF_015832195.1 of Motacilla alba alba. Taxonomy (NCBI): domain Eukaryota; kingdom Metazoa; phylum Chordata; class Aves; order Passeriformes; family Motacillidae; genus Motacilla; species Motacilla alba. The sequence goes on from NC_052019.1 coordinate 20,816,066, forward strand.
AACTTCTTTATGTAGAGTTGTTAGGCATTGGAATGTGCTGCTTAGGGAGATGGTGGCCTCACCATTCTTGGAGGTGTTCAAGAAACAAGTGGACATGGCATTTAGTGCTGTGGTCTAGTTGACAAGTTACTTATTGGTAAAATATTGGACTCTGATCACAGAGGTCTTTTCCAACTTAAATATTTCTGTGATTATGTGGAATAAAAAAAGAACCATGGATCTTAGATATGTGTTAAAGTACTACTTAATGGAAAATACTCTTACTGTTAAAAAAACCAAGTTTGATATCAACAGGCATTCACTTTCCATGTGCTTCAACTATTGTTGGGTCAGTGAGGTCAATGTAGAAACAAGTTTTAGTCCAATTAATTGTAATGCATTGATTATTGTAATAATTCATCTCAGATGTTAATTCTAGGAAAAAAAAAGTCGGATTATTTTGATTTGCACGGTAACATAAAATCTACAGTTATGAAGAACTTATTGTTGCCATCACTTCAGATGTTTAAACAGAATATAAAACTTTTTCAACAGTTTGATTTTGTTATCCAATTTTTCTGACTATATAATTTCTGAACTGCTAAAATCTTCCAGAAAAATAAAATGCCTAACTTAAAATTATAGCACTGTGTGTGGTTGTACAATACCCCATGTAGTGCTGTGTTGTAGTGCCACAAAAATTATTATTCAGTGTAATGCATTATTTATAGTTTGGGCTTGCAGATGCTGAAGTGTATCATACATCAATAACTACTTTGTTGGCTATCAGTAAAGGTTGTTTGAAGGGGAACTTTTTGCTTCTTTACTCAAGCAAATTCAGAAGAAACAGAAAAAGAAACATTTTTGTTACAAACAAATCAATGAACTATTCCAAAGAAGTCTCTTAAAGCAAGATAAAATAAATCAGATAAATAGAAATACAAATATATATAGAAAATACTCTGTTTTAGAAAGTCCTCGTATGACCTTATTTTGAGTTTGGTTGCTTCATCTCAGTAAAGATGTACCAGAGATTAATGAGATTCATGCAAAGGCGACAAAAACGATTAATGATAAGGTAAGATTTACATAATATGAGAGGTTACAGTGACAAAGTAATAGGAAAAAGGAATACTGTGGGAAGTTGAGTAACTTATGAAGGACAAATGGAAATGGATTACTTTCACTTTTTAATTTAGTTTTTGTCCTGGGTTTAAAAACTCAGTGGGGAAATTAAGGCCACTAAAGCCATCCCCTTTTCTATCATGGAGAAATAAATGCTAAGGGAGACTGAAGGTGGAGTCACAATTTTTTAAAGAGGTTTGTAATAAACACAACAATAATAATTAAGGAGTTCACAAAATGAGAACGGCTTAACCAACAAAGGCAAAGTATCAAGCGCCCCCTCCTCGTCCAAGGCAAAACCAAATTGTGGCTGCCCCCATGCTGTCTGCCATGTGGTGCTCATGAGAGCAAAGGATAGCACACCAGAGAGGCTCTTTTTGCAGCTCAACCTCCTCCTCCCAGTCCAGGAAGAACGCAAAAACAAGAACAGAACAAAGCCTGGAGAACTGGTTTGGAGCAGGAACTACTCTGCTGGGTGATGGGTGCTGTCCAAGCTCCCTGCTCATGGCAGGAGCCGTGGTGGGCGGCACTGTCTGGAGCAGCCCCAGTGTGAAAAATGCCTATTTTATGATTGGCTTTATATTAATATTATATGTGTTATGTTAGAAAGTTATGCTGTATTAATTTTCCTAAATAGTGTGTTAAATATAGTTTCAGGTTATAACATAATGTTAAAATAGAAGCTATGATGCGTAAGATACTTTTTTTAAAGAGAGGACTTGCACCAAGATAGCAGCCACAGACACCTAAATCATTCACAAAAAAAAGAATTTATTGCTCTCTTATCGAGTTCTTCCCACCTTGCTCAGCCCTGAAGACACAGTCAGGATTAGGAGGAAGAAGTTGACATTGACCAGACAGAATCCTTTGTTTGAATGGAATTTATGCATCATGTATGAGGTGTATGAATATGAAATGGGCTATTGCTTTTAAGGGTTAATCCTCTGTAAACGTGTGTCCTTTTTCGGGCTTATTTTGCCCAGAAAGAGGTACCCGGACTGTCCCTCTTTGTTTTTATTGTCTTGTATTGCCGTAAATCCTAATTGTCCAAATTTTTATTACTCTAATTATATTACTATTTTTATAACCATTTTATTACTATTAAATTGTTAAAATTTTAAAACAAGTGATTGGCATATTTCACACCCATTATGTTCGTATTTAGAGGTTCTGAAAGAACCCTCTTACCGAACTTCCCCCACATTTTTCTGCTTATATTCTTTACTTGAGTGGCTGTGTAAGAAAGATAGTCTTCAAACTATTATTCCCTCAGTTTATTCAATCTAAAAAGTCTAAAGGAGACTGTGAGATTATCCTTTTTTCTTTTGAAAGATGATTTCTTTCTTCTTTTTTTTTTTTAACTTCCACAAGAGTTTTTATTTTTGACTCTTAAACACTGATTGAAAACCTGCACTGTATTATGAGATAAATGGCTGTGAATGTTTAAAATTCAGACAGTGGCCTGTGAGTGACACTGCATATAGATTTTGTATTCTAATAAGAGGTTAACAGCTCAGATTACCTCTTGTAATTCACATAAGTATTCCTGACACTGAAATTCATGATCCAAAAAGGTGATAAAAATATACCCAAAAGAGAGAAAAAGGAATACTGAGGAAAAAAATATACTGTCACTTGAAGTAATAGATTTGGACAGTACATTTTGCATTAAAAGTATATTTTTTGTGTAAACTGAAGGTGAGCTGAGAAAGGATTTAATCATTAGAACTACAAAAATGTATGTTAATTGTGAAAAACATAAAGGGTTTGTAAGTTTTTATGTTCTCCCATTTTATGATTTAATTGTGATTCTAGAAGACTTTTCCTGATCTGCTTCCAGCACTGGCTAGCCTGCTACAATACTATTCATTGCTTCTCCATAGCAGGAGGGATGAGCCTAAATCAGTCTCTACATTTCCCTGCTATAAGAGTAAAGAAGATGTTTTCTTCAAATAGCAAGAACTTTTTGCTAAGAGACACTGACTACTAGCCAGATTTAGAAACAAGAGTTTGGAGCAAATGAAGGAATTAACTAACTCGCTAAGGCAGCTCCTCTGTTACAAGACACTTTAACTAACCTGTATATTCAATGATTGTGTTCCAGTTTGTTTCCAGATGTTTGCAGATTAAGCTGTAATGTAGTGCATTAAAGTTCATTGGTTTATTCAAAGTCAGGCGTAATAGTATCCAAAATTAAAATAGGATTTTTACGTTATAGTAAGTTAAGAAGGTGTCTTTTTTTCCCTCTGGTTTTAATGCAATCAAATACCAATAATTTTATAGGATTTTAATGGGTTCAATAATACATAAATATCTAATTATATTATTAGAATACACCAATTTTAAATATTGAAATGCAGAAGGATCATCAACAAGGTTGTTTGATAAGATGTTAAGCTTTAAATTCAATTGCACATAGAAATGGGGTTCATCTGTAAATTTTGAAAAAAAAAATAATAGACCTTGGGTTTTATTTGGTTTAATTTTCTGTTTATTTGGTTTAGTTATTAACAATCTCACATAACTCTAGCTAAGTGCCTAAAGTTGATTGCTTAGTTATGTTTGTTGGCAACAATCAACAGATTAAAGATAACAAATCCAAGCTCAAAAGAGCTGCCTGCGAAGGACCAGATGATGTTAACTAGTTTTGCCTGTTAGCCAAGGAGAAAATATAGACAACTAGATTACACCAGACACAGAACATTGGATGTCAGATGACATGTATCTTATCTGATGTGTTTTACTTAAGTTACTAATATTTTTTTCTCTGGATGCCTGCACAGAACTGCATAATAAAAATAGACAATCATGTCTACTCAGGAGTGTATCTAAAACAGGTGACATGAATAATCTCAACAGAGACAGAAGAAAACCAGCTGCCGTGGTTTAACACCAGCTGGCATCTAAAGCCCACAGCTACTTGCTCACTCCCTCTCAGCAGGAGGGGGGAGAAAATCAGGAGGGTAAAAGTGAGAGCACGTGGGTTGAGACAAAGTTTATTAGGTAAAGCTGTGCACACAAGCAAAGCAAAACAAGGAATTCATTCAGCACTTCCCAAGGGCATGAGTGTATTCAGCCATTCCCAGGAAAGCAGGGCTCTGTCACGTGTAATGGTGACTTGAGCAGACATGCACCACCACAAAAAATTACTCTTGTCCTTCCACCTTCTTCTTTCCCTAGCCCTACATGCTGAGCATGATGCCAAATGATAAGGAATATTCCTTGGGTTGCTTGGGAGCTGTCCCAGCTGTGTTCCTTCCCAGCTTCTTATTCACCCCCAGCCAACTTGCTGGTGAGGTGGGGTGAGGAGCAGAAAAGCCATTGATGTTTTATAAGAACTGATCAGCAGTAATGAAAACATCCCTGTATTATCAACCCTGTTTTCAACACAAACCCAACACATAGGCCCATACTGGCTACTGTGAAGAAAATCAACTCTGCTGCAACCAAAACCAGCATGTCAGCATAAATGTATTTAATTCTCTTCCTAATTTTTAAACTAACAAAACTATTTGGGATAGATCACTAGTCCATTCATAAAGAGATGGATGCCTTCAAAAGATGCTTCATGCCAATCATGCACAACCATGTGCATATGTGATGGAAAAACTTTTTTGTATCCTGTGACTTTATTGACATCACAAGAAGAGAACCAGATTTTTTCTCTATATTGTTTATGCTTAATCCTTACAGGAAGAGGAATTCAGAGATAGAAGACAATATTTTTTTCAGGCTTCTGAAATGTTGCCCACAGTTTTCCAAACCATTTTGTACATGATAAAAGACTACATTTTAATCTGGAAAATGTAAAACCTTTGTAAGATTTTGTGATTTTACACATGAGATAGATATTGCCTTTGCTTCATACAGATAATTATCACAAAAATCTTGCTTATAGCTGAAGGTTAAGGTAGGAATTATCTCTAGAAACCAAATGTGCTTAATTTTTAATATATTTCTTCTTTATTCTTTTTCATTCATTCACAATAAAATGTCCTTTGAGACAGTGTAGCATCTTAATACATATGCAATACTGTGAATCTGAGCAGAAAGTAAATACTATCTTTACATATGCATGAATGTTAAAAAAGAAGTATCAACTCCAGTTCCTTTTCAGTAGTGAATACTTATTGGCAATACACCTTTTAATAATCTTAACGATGCATTCCAAGGAAAAAATTAAGAGAAAAGACAAGTAAGCAAAGTTTATTATTAAAAATATATTATGGATTCATTTTTTCTTTTTAGTAATTTTTATACCAACAACTATTTGAACATCAGTGTTCTCATTTACATCCATGACTACAGGCAGGAAAAAATGTGATTGAAAACAATGAACTATGAAGTTGTGCATGTCTTTAGGCAAGTGAAGAGATTCAGCCCCTATGTTCCATATCGTAGTTTCAAAAGGGAAGATCACAAGATAAATATCTTTGTCTTATGACAGTCCCTTAATGGACTAAGTTTCCTTGTGGATGATCGGCCGGTTTCTAGCAATCTCAAAAAAGCATACTACTACTTCAAAACAAAAAGCATTCAGGTTTGTTTGTAAAACCTATGCCTTTTCTGAGATTTGTTTTCTTAGGTCTGTTTGTTACAAACTTCCTTTTTTTTTACCAATTGCTAACATGACATGTATTATCTCTGACCACCAAATTAAACCATATTGCAGAGCTTCAAAAAATATGCTCACAAGTAATGGATATTCATTTCAAAATAAGGTTTCCTAAAATTGTTTCTGAAGTCAGATTTTTTTTTTTCTTCTTAGAGTTTTATTTAATAGTTAAACTCTTTTTTTTGTTGTTTTTTTTTTTCTTTCACTATCATTTCTTAACAGGATCAAAGACAGTTTTCATTACATTCAGAGTTCTAACAACACTGCCAGCCATGAAATGAACAAAATTCAGATATTAATAAAATCAGCCCTTTTGTAAAGTATTTTATACATGTGAAAGTTGTACTTCTCATTAAATTTCTTTTATTGCTTTAAAGCACCTGTATTTTATGAGGCCTTCTCTATGAAATATAAAACAGAGGTTTACAATGCTTGGAGTTAAAATTGCAACCATAATTCAAATAAATACTGCTGGGTGAAGACATAATATTAAAGATCTCTTCCAGTAATCATGGTATCTTATGAAATAACTCTGATGTAGTTTACATTATTTTAGATCTCAGAAAAATTCACCAGTGTTACATGAGAGTAGTTCAATTTAATTCACCTGAGAATGTTTGATTAAGAGAAGAAAGACGTGAAAAGCAAAAAGAATATTGAGAAAAGTACAAATACGAAATACGGGGTCTAATCTAAAACTTATTTCTAACATATAGTGCTATCTAAAAAAAAAAAAAAGACAAAATAATTTTAGTGTTATTTTTATAGCGTGTTACTGGCTTATGTTGCTCTGTTTACTTCTGCACTGGCTGCCTTTAGGCTTAAATTTAGTGTAAATCCAAGTTGCTGAAGTAGCATTGGCTGTATCTCTGAAAAGCTACCTTCAGGGATCTGGGCACACCCTCAGTGCTTACAAGATTGATTTGTAGCTTCAAGCATAAGACTCTTAAGGGGATCTGAAACTAGGATGGCCGCACAGGTGACGTTATATCCTGCTCAGGGTGAGATAAGGAGCTGGATGCTCTGTTAGTGCCCTCTGATGGGCACCTCATGCAACCCTTTCAGATAACACATGAATCAATAAAATATATACTTAAGATGACAATAATATATATATTTTCAGAAAGAATAAAAAAATCCAAGCAAATGTAACATGCTAAGTGTAAAAAGTAAATGATGTTAAAAACTTGGAAAAATTGAGATATAAGAAATTAGTTTTTACATCTGACAGAGGTGTAAATCTGTTATCAGAGGCAAACAAATAGGAAAAGAACCCCAATAATAATAATTTGGATCAACCTTTTTATTAAATGTAATTTTTTAAAAGAATACTGTTCCAGTACAAATATGAAAACTTGTTATAACAGCAAAGAAACCAAAGGGCCAATTAATTAATTAATTGGTGATATAGGGAGATGGAACAGGAAGGATATTTCATCTTTCCTTAAATTGAGAGGCGTTTACCCTAAAGCAGGAGGTGTTTACTCAAGCTGTGGAAAAATCTGAATAGATTTTCTACATTGACAAAATGAGTTACATTTCTCATTGTCTAGCTGTCTTCTATCCATCCAGGTGTTGTGTTAGAAGTAGGTAAGTTGTTAATAATGTTTGAAATACCACCACTTCATGTGTACAATTGAATAACCCTGGGAGAAGAAAGGACTGTTGCATGTTGATAATTTGAATATTCTGTGCAAAGGGGACAGATTTCCAAGAAATGAACTTTACCTCAGAGTATCCTCTAGACTGAGAGAACTCATGTTTACATTTTCTCAAAATATATCACATAAAGAAATACTATTATTTACAATATTGTCTCTTTAGTGTTTTATGCATTTCTAGCCTGAATAACATGTTCTCTAAGGGCCCAATTTGGCAAATATTACAGCAGTTGATTAATTTTACTTTCATGTTTCATCCCTTTGATGTCAAATGCATCAGGAAGTTCAATGCAAGTAATAGTTATATAGGCGTTTAGAGAATCGGGTCTGGGATTTAAATATAGTAGAGTTTGTTGGCTGATCAACCTAGGAAACATTTATTTCCACTAGAAAACACTAATTTAAAACATCTAAATTGTTTAGGACTGGGGGAAATGAATTAAATGACAAAATGGTGGGAAAAACCTTTTTGAACTGTAGGGAAAATTTCTGTGTGTTTAATACTCTAATGTATGAGGAACAAGTCCTTAAGCTTTCTTTGACATAAAATAGAGTAAACCACATCATCTGGGAAAACAAAACCAAAGCAATTATCCAGAGGCTGATGTTCCTTTCAAATTGATAGATGAGAAAAGAAACTTGACTTCTTCACTTCTTGATAGCATTTGATAATTTCTGATTTAAGACATATATGAAGTTATTAGGATGTAATGAAATACTGTGGAATGGTATATTGTATTCTTTTCACACTACATAAGTTGTTTAGAAAATTCAGAGGCTTACTCTTTTAAAATGCATTTTCTTTGAGGCAACATAAATATGGATTTTTCCTTTGTATTTTGTTCATGGCACTTATATAATATCTTTTATTGAAAATTCCCACTTCCAGTATTAACTCCTATTTTCAGTATTAACAGAATTTTGCATTAATGGAGGCTAATATTTTCTTTAAAGACAATAAATAAATTGCATATGTTTAGTGGTTTATTTAAAATAATACTTATGTAGAAAATTACTCATAAAAATTTCCTTGGAATAGCATTATGATATACACACACACACACACACACACACACACACACATATATATATATATATATATATATATATACACAGGCCTATAATTATATTTATATTTACACAACCCCTTTATAAATAGAGATATATGTATATATGAACCTACACACTCCTAATAAGGAATATTTGTGGCAGAACATGACTGCAACTTAAATGTAAACCTCTTGCTTATTTAATCCACACATTGTATTTTATTTCTTCTGATAAAAGAAATTACTACATTTTGCACTATTCTACTTCCATCATGTTGTCCTCCTCAATAATTACTTTTTGGGAAGTGCATACCTCACAGTTTATAGTAAATGTAACCTTTTTCCAAAAACTGTCTGTGGGAGGCCCTTTTCAGTGGTAGAAGAAGTAATCAGGTAGTGAATACCTTTGAAGTAAGCCCCGAATAACCTGCTAAATACAGCGGGTAAAATGACCTTAGGGTTGGAAAGACTGCACGTTTGAACTCTCTGCAGAACTTGGCATCATTTGATAGAATAAGTACATCAGGCTTGGAGTTTACTTGGTCATAGTCTCTTCAGTATCTTTGCACAAACCACCAATACACCAGATTTTTGTATCTTTGTTACCAAAGTCTGATCAATTTTTATCTTCTCAGTTAAGTACAAAGTTAAACATCTGAATGTACTGTGTCATGGTAAAGAACATTTTTATTAACATCATCTCTTACTGACAGCTTTGTTTTAAGGCTCAGCAAATCATCAGACAGGATCTTGTACTTACTTTACATATCCCTTAAGGAAGGTCTCCTCAAACAGCTGCTCCTTATCTGCAGGCCTAAGCAGGTGTTTCTAATGACACCATCATTAAGAAGCTCAAAAGAAAAGCTAAATATACATTTTTTGCTGCCAAGCTTTTAATGCTCATTATCTGTCGACATGTTTATCTTGGCATCAGAATTTAAATGTGGACTTCTTGGTGCTGGGAGTACTTGAACAAGTTTAGATTAAATGTAAGGAAAAATTTCTTCACATAAATTGTTGTCAAGCATTGAAGGCTTTCTGGAGAAGTAGTATTGTCTTCATGTCTGGAAGTGTCCAAAAAACTTTTGGATGTGGCATTTGAGGACATGGTGCCTGTGCAAGGTTGACATTCGGACTTGGTGATCTGTTTTTTCCCTCACAAATCTTTCTATGTAAGAAAGATCTGTCACAAAACTGTCTAAGTAAGGACAATTAATATATTTGTATTTCACAAAGACAAATGAGTGAATTTGATAAGTACTTGCAGGTGCAATCACATAGTTTCATCTTCTTCCTTTATGTATTCTGTCTCAGTGTGGGTTATACAACCATATATATAACATTTTCAAATTCAAATTACACAAGCTTGTACTTAATTTTGCACAACTGCAACAGAATTTTCATTATCATATGTTGTGTCTTTTTAAGTGAGATACAAAACCTTTTCAGGGAAAGAAAGAGCTTATAAAGTAATATCAAGGAAACTGGAAAAATAAAATCTAAGGAATAGTATTTCTTTAGATACAATCTTTTCAGTGAACAAGAGATTAATTATTTGAATATTTTTTCTTTGAACTAGTTGAAATACATTTTCTTTACTGATCTGCCTGTTTCATGTCTCCTACAGAAAACATCTTTTATAATTTATGTCAAAATATCACTGTTTTTTTCTCCTTAATAACTTAGAGCAGGATCATTCCTTCTTGCTGTTTAACAGTTTGACCCAAGTCCAAACAAGCACTAAAGCTTAAATTCAAGCCTCCAAAACATAAGACTAAAATGAATAGAAAATTATGTGATTAAGTGCTTAGCTGGTTGAAGGCCAGAGTGTTCAGTATCTTGAAGACTCTTGGCGGAATGAATAATCCAATGTAAGAAATAGTCCTATTTTAAGAGTATGTATAAAGATCAGTCGTACCAAAACCAGAATTTTGGATTTATAAATTCACCTTAACTTTAATGCTGTGGAAGTCCATGTAATATTGTTAAGGAGACTATGATTTTAGTGCAGTATTAACTGTACAGACTTTGTAATTGGAAGATATCAATTTACCAGTTTTATAGTCTTCCTTCTTCTCTAACCAAACAAAAAATCTGAAAGAACATCATCTGGAGTTGTATTGAGCTTGGCTGAGCTGGCATTCATTTTCTCACAACAGCCCTCCCAGAGCTGCACTGTGCACTGGTAGCTGGAAAGGTGCTGCTAACACAGCAGTGGTTTGGGTGCTGCTGGCAGGGCTGGCACAGCAGCAGAGCTGTCTCTCAGCATTTCCCCCCATCACAGGGCTGGGAGTGGGCAAGAGCCTGGGAGGGGACATAGCCAGGCCAGCTGACCAGAGCTGACCAAGGGGATATTCCATACCATGTGACACAGCTCAGATATAAAAGCTAAGAGGAGGTGGAAATGGGGGGGGGCGGGGGGAGGGGGGAGACCAGGCATTTGTTATTTGCAATGTATGCCTTCTGGACCAACGACTATGTGTGCTGATAGCTCTGATCCTTGGGAAGTGGCTGAACATTGCTTGATGATGGGAAGGAGAGATTAAACATTTTTTTTTCTTTGCTTATGCATGCACAAACTTTTTCTTTTATCTCCGTAAACTGCCTTATCTCAGCCTATGAGTTGTTTTCCATTTGAAATTCTTCCCCCAGTCCAGCTTGGAAGAGGAGTTGTAGAGCAATTTGGTGGGCACCTGGCATCAAGCAAAGGTCTACCCACTACAGAAGTCACTGATTCAAAACATTTAATTCCAGCTTGTTCATGTAACAGTCTTAATGGTCACCTTGGCCCCTCTTGTATACAAATTAGACTTATATGGTCTAGATTGGAGAATGACTAAATGGTGTTCACAACAGGTTGGAAGATTTGCCACAAAATGTAGTGATTAAAATGTCATGGTCTATCTCGGCAGCTGTAGGAAGACAAAAAATTCAGGAGTCTATAGTGGGATCTGCATATTTTTAATGATCTGAAGAAGGTGATGAAGTGCTTGATTATCAAGTTTGCAGATAACTCCAAATAGAATAATGAGTCAATATGATTGGCATAATGACTGTTACCAGATGGACCTCAACAGGCTGGAGGAATGGGCGGCCAGGGACCTTATGAAACTGAATCAGAATAAATGCCTGTAGGGATAAATCTGTGAAGTTCACAAGAAGACCAAGTAAAAATTATGCAAGTATTGTTTTTTGCATATAGTAAAAAAACCCCAAAACCTCCCAAACTCCAGTGTCATTGCAAAACACAGTCTGCATATAATAGAGTTTAGAAAAATTGAAAGACAAAACAAGAGTTCATTATTTCCTTTAAGACTTTTTTTGTCTAATAATCAAGATAAACTTCTGTAGAGGCATGAGACAGGTGGAAGTATATGAGAAAAGGTTATAAATAATTGACTGAACTACCTTGTGGTGAGCAAAACCCAGCTTTTATCAATGAAGTCTCATGATAAGAAATCTCATCTATCCCAATATTTTTAAAAGGATTATGGCACCAATAACAGCAAAGTGAGTTCTTTAACATTTCACCAGGATTAATTTTTCATTATAAAAAAGAACTGAGTGGTTGATAGAAAATGGAACAGACTCTACACATTATCTTAGAGCTGTAGGAAAAAGCAAAGATAGCATCTCATATCTTTAATTTCCTATTTGTATTAGTATCTGGTTTTAAAATATGCATAAATGTGTAATAAAAGCAGATTAAAAACCAACAGATAAAAAAACCAACAAACTCTGAAGAGATTTGTGAGCCATGCAGATAAATCTCAAGGCATTTTCTTATGGATTTCTTAACAAAAATATTTATCTAGCATTGCCATCCATAATGTATTGAGGTCAACAAAAATTAGACCACAGATGGTTGGTGAATTTCTAAGAATAGCGAGCAATATATATTCTGGCTTGAGGAAGCATTATTTATTTATTTTATCAAATCATGTTTCTAAGACCTGCTGATTTAGAAAGCTATACTGCTTATTCCTATATGTGCATGGATACAGAACCAACCTGTTGTTAATGGGAAATGCAAACTCTTATGTATTTCTAGTTCCTAAGTTCTTGCTTAATCTTCAAATTTCTCTTTCATAGGAATTTAAATTGAAAAAAATTAATGAAAACTGAGCAATCAATCCAAACTTTTCTTTAGCTAAGCAGTGCAGGTAAAAAAAGAGTTTATGCATTACCCTACTCTTTCCAGGTTGCCTGGCTCTTCTTTCACTGCCTGTGCATTTCCTTCCTGGCCTTTAGTTTGACCAGCAAGTCTTGACTCAGTCATACTGGTCTCTTGCCTTCCGTCTCTTATTTCTTACATCTGGGGTTTTAGCGCTTTTGTTCTCTATGAAACATTTCCTTAAAGATTTGCTATCTCTGTTCTGCACCCTGAGTGTCCCTGAGGGCACTTTCTTATTAACAAATTCTTTGAATAGATTAAAATTTTCTTTCTTAAAATTCTGGGTCCTGACTTTGTCCTTTGCCTGACCCATATCCCTCAAGATGCTTTCCAACTAGCGCCAAGTTGGACTAGTCACTTAGAATATCTCTCAAAATTAGTGACAAAGTCCAGTTTTCTGATTGCAGAGTGCAAGACATTAAGGCAACAATCTCAAGTTCTGTAGAGGTATGATGCAGCAAAGTCAAAAGGGTTATTCATTTGCTTAAAATTAGGGAAGTACTTAAATATTTTCATAACCTGAGCCCTGAGAATCTCTCTGGTGTCTATTAGTGTTAATTCCAGTGAAGACAGTGCAATCAAATTTATAACATCAGATGAGACTCAGATGAGAGTTTTCCCCAGAAACAGCAAAACTGATAATTACTTGAAGCTTCTCATGGTAATTTAGTGTCTAATTAGATGGACTCTCATGGATTACTTAAGATGTTTTGTATATGCAAATATTATCACAACTTGGGTTTTGTATGTGTTAATGTAGAACATCAAACTTGTTAGTATTACCATGTGATAGAAGGAACTATGTTGATATTACTAATCAAAATTATGTTCTGCTCCTAGCTTTGATAGTGACCTTTGGCAAATTACATCCTTTGTTGTTGCTGTTGTGGGGTTTTTGTCCTCCCAGTTATTAATTTGGAAAACACAAGAGAACTTTGGAGGACTGTCTACACTAACATCTAACCTAAATTATAAGCCATAGGTCTGTGACTTCTACCATATTTTTGCAAGTATGCTTCAGGAAAAGGTCAAAAATCCTGGAAGAGTTATACAAAAGTACTTAGACCAGTATTTTAAGATGCTGAAGAAATCATATGAGAACGTGAGTGAAGATTTAGCAACAGATACTCAGAATATCTTTCCAGTCTCCAACAACTTGGTGTTCAGGGAATTAATATCTTTCTGTTTATCACTTCTGGAAATATGGACACTTAGTATATATTCTCCCCATTTTTTCTCAAGAGGAATAGCAATGCATGATGAAGGAAAAGTGCTAATAAACATAATTATTGCTACTATTTTTCTTTCACCAACATACATACTGTCATTTCTATGCTATTCATTAAAAAAGAAATACTTCACCATTCATTATAATTTCGTGCTTTACCAGATAAAAATATCTTCTTAAATTTATTAGGAGCTACACATACATAACACTGCTAGAATAGTGCAAGCTTATATTATCTCATTCTTATATCATATAATGTAATTGTAAATAACGTGTGCTTTGACTTGTCCAGGAAAATTATATGGTGACTATCCAGGACAAAACTTAAACCAGCCTGTGAGCATTTTAATGTAGGAAAGATAAGAATATTTTATACAACTGACTTATCGCAGACCACCAAAACATTTAAGATCTGAGGCTAGTAATCTTTATATACATCTTGTACAAAGAAAAGACACAATGAAATCTACATCATACTCTTTGTGAACCATCTGTCCCAGCAATTTCCAAAATCAAGGTTAACCTTTCATTTTGCCATTATGTGATCAGGATTGCATATTAAATGTCCCCGCATAATAAAGGAAAAATCTATTCAAACTGTGTGGCTTAAAAGTGCTTCCCTTCCTTTAACAGTTTAATGTAACAATGTATTTTAAACATTTTGAACTACTTTCCACTAATATGCCAGATGATAATGGTTATATATCAAACCCTGTAATTCCCTGAAACTACTTAGATTTATGTCCACTAAATTAGCTGGTTGTAAAATGTTTAGTGAAAACAATAAACATTCATTCAGTCAGACATAATTCTATACTGATATAATTACTATGGCTTGAAGCCAGCACTGACTGGGATTCTGGAAGTTTAGTGTAGGCAAAGGCAGGGCCAATGCACTCAGAGGTGTAATTGTGATTAAGATTTCTTTAAAGAGTGCTCAAGGTATGGGCCTCCTCTTCTCATACATCTGCAGATTCTTACTTATCCAAAAAGCATAGCAAAATTTTTTAGATGTCTGTCCCTGTGGATGTGTCATATTTTCTGGTTTGCTTAATGAACTTGGAGAAAGAGTGTTCCCTTTATATTTTCTATTGCCTGCTGAAATGAACCAGAGACTCTTTTTCAATTTCATTCACAGTATCTTCCTTCCTGCCTTGAGTACTGTAGCTTCATATTTTTCAGTAAGTTCCTTCTTTAGCATCTACTTTGAGAGAGAACAAGTTCCTGAGAATGTGCAGCTGGGGACTTCAAGGTTTTCCTATGCTCTTTTTTTTTTTTTCACACTCTCTACTACTTTGGTTTTTCTCCCTTTCATTATAATATAGCCAGGTGACAAACATTTTTTTAACTCATGAAGAATTTATTTCCCTTGCTACTTCTGAAAATTGTGTCTTTACTATGTTCCTTTTTTCCTCAGGAAATTGACGTATTTTTTGCCTGTAATAAGTCTGTAAAGTCTGAGACTTTTTTCTGCTTATCTTCTTTTTATGTGTCTCTCTTTTCAGCACTAAGCATTCATTCTTTGAACACTCTAGCTAGTGCTCTAATGATCACTGAAAATTTAGAAAAGTGGTATTTATTTATTTTAGTTATGCTGACACTCAGTTTTGTATAACATTTACTGCTGTCTCTACAAAAATCTTGCCTGAATTACTGATACCAATGACACTCTTATTATCCACATTATTCAAAATATTCACACAATGATCCAATCATTGCAGTTTTTGTATCATTCATTTGGCAAACAGTAGGCTTTGCACTGACTTGATCAACTGTTTGTTTTAACACTTTTGGGTTTGGAAACTGTGTGTGAAGAGAAAGCACTCCATTGTTATCTTGTAAATCTCTGATTCAGTCCTCATTTCAGACATATTTTTCAATTCATGTATTGACTGTAAAATTTTTTTTCATGCTACACAAGCATCAGTATCAATCTTCTTTTGCTTATTGTGTAGAATGTATTTCTCGGGGCTGAACCTGGCTAGCAGCCAATCATCCACACAACTCTCTCTTCACCCTCTTTTCCCATGGGATGAGAAGAAAGTAGAACAAAGGAGAGTAAATGTGGATCAAGATAAAGGAAGTTTATAAGGTGAATCAAAAGTTCTGTGCATAAGCGAAGCAAAATAAGGAATTCATTCACTGTTTTCCATTTCCAGGTAGATGTTTTGTTGCTTTCTGGGAAGCAGGGCCTTACCACATGTAATGTTTCCTCAGGAAGACAAATGCCATAACCATGAATATGCTTCCCTCCTCTTTTTTTTTAAACAGTTTGGGTCAGGTGTCCCAGTTTTGTCACTTCCAAACTTCTTGTCCCCCTCCAGCACTCTTGTTGTGGGGGTAGGGTGCAAAAAAGAGAAAAATTTCACAGTGTGAAAGAACTGTCAGTCGTAGCCAAAACACTTTTTAAATCAAAACACTAAAGTGTTTTATTCACCAATATGAAGTACAGCACCATTCAGGCTGCCAAGAAGAAAGTTAATTCCATCCCACCATCCCAAAAATTCCATCCAATACAGTGATACAAATGCAATATGCCCTTTTAGAAGAGATCTGTGGATTTTCACCTAAAGCATCATTTTCCCTTTTGTGTGATTTGGCCTCATTTATTGCACAGTAGCAATCAAAACCTGAATGGAGAATCAATCTCTTCATGGCAGAGGAGTCTCTGCCATAGTTATCACTGCACGATTTATATGTTAATGACAACTGTTAATGAACATTCTTCCATAATACTAAATATGCTGTACTATATGCATATATATTTAATATATAGTATATATTTATTAGATGTATTTTTTGTAATAATATTATTTGTTTCATTTAGATGTAGTGTAATATAAAATAATGTAGAGGGGAGGAGTGATAAACTAGTTTAAAAGTTTGAATACTTATCTTGGAAATTAATTCAAGGCATCAAGAATTTGTAGTTGCACATTTAGTGGTAAGTATCTTTTAAAATCATGCAATTAACACAGTATACTTTCAACTTTGAACTCATATCTGAATTTGATTGAAACATATAGGTTTGCATGCATTTATGTATGGCATCAGTTTAATTTTCATATTTACCACTATGTTGAAACATTTAGCAGACAGTCAGTTTCCCAGGAATGCTAGTCAGCTTCTAACATGAATTTGTACTTTCTCTTTGTGTCGTTCTCTGTTTCCTTAAGAGTATATACACCTCCTTCTCAACCAAAGGGGAATATTCTGCCACACAAACTGTATTTGTCAGAAGACCATTGGCTTTTTTTCTAGAAAGTAGGCTTGTGATTAGATGTGCCAAGTAATTCTAAAAAGTGGCACTATTAATTTTTTTGTAAAATGAGTCTTTATTTCAAGTGAAAATTGCAGTGATTTCTCTTAGAACAGAGCATGCTTGAATTATTTGTAAAACCAAACAAAAAAGTCGTTAAAAGCAAACACTGTAAAGAACAATGGAAATTCAATAGTTCAATAGTTTTTTCTTATCTTTTCACTCAGACTCCAATTGTCTCTTTCATGTGGAAAACTACTATGAAGGGAAAGGATATTTATCCAAACACAACTGAAATCATTGTATTCATCACAGTGAGCACCCTTCACTGAATAAACTGGTCAGCATGTCTTCAGTCAGTTCTAATAGACTGTGACTTCCTTCAGTGTCCTGTTAAGTGGTTTTTCGATCAAAGAAGGTATTTCCTTTATTGGAAGGCTTTCTTATCACAATTTGGCTTTTCATTCAGTCTGTGCTACTTTCAGAGGCTGTGTTAATGTGTTCAATCTTTTTGCAGGCTTACTTCTTCCATCTTCCACCTGGGCTAATAGAATTCAGCCCACAACTGTAAGCAGAGATGTGTTTGTAACTGTAGCTTGTCTTCCAGATAAACACCTCACTAAAATATCCTTATGTTCTGTAAAATCAGTAGACACTCCATCCAACCTTCACACTGTGGACAGTCCAGTAGCACAGTGCAATCCAATCCAAGCCTTGCGCTGGCCCGCTGTTCAGGAGCTTTGCTTCACTATTTTCTTCATAGTTCTCCTTTAAATAGGAATTGCATCCTTCCAACCACCATCAAATTCTACATAAGGAATTTTTTATTCAACCTGCACTATATGTGAAGTATATACATGTCCTTCTATTACTTTGTTTTTGCTAAAAATTATATCTCTATATTTTCTTATCCAATATAACAAAGTAAAATTAATGAAACCTATAGTATTACTGGTGTTATTACTGACATCACTAGATCAGTAATTTATTGTTCCTCTAGTAAATTTTTATAAAATAACCCTTTCTTTCCCTTGAATTTTTAATTATTTTTCTTATTTTTATCTCATGTCTTGTTCCTACTACCTCCCTACGGTTACCAGGATTTTGTCTGGAAGTCCCACATTCTCTAAGTTGCACTTCTGTATTTTGATTTCTTTGCTTTTGTATTCTGGTTGTAATTTCCACCTTCTTTTTTCTATTTTTTCCCCCTAAGA
Source organism: Motacilla alba alba (assembly GCF_015832195.1). Lineage (NCBI taxonomy): Eukaryota > Metazoa > Chordata > Aves > Passeriformes > Motacillidae > Motacilla > Motacilla alba. The sequence continues at coordinate 20,834,370 of NC_052019.1, forward strand.
ATCACATTATTTTGTTTGGTTTGGGTTTTATATGCTGCCCTCATAGTTCTTGTTCAATGTGTTTGTGTACCCTGGAAACAACCTTTGCATGTAAATTAACCAATCCTTCATGAAAATACCTCTTTACAGATGAGTTGCAGCTCTACCTATTGTTCAAGCCACGTGCATGCAAACTTGTATTCTGTAGTTTAACTGAGAGACTTCAAACAAATTTCAGCTCCATTTAGCCCTGCTTCCTCTGTCTTTGCCTGCTGTGGCTATGATGGTCTGTTGAAGAAAGCTTTGGTTTTCTCCAGTTTCCTATGCTGTTAGGGTAAGTGAATTAACTGTCTGAATATCTGCACTCTTTAGTACCACAAAATCTGCAAAAATAGCATAACCTTCTTCAGCAATTCAAACATCAAAAATATGTCTGTTATGTTCTGTGGGAAAGCCAAGTTACTACTGAACTTTCATCCCTTTTGTAGCTATCCATGTTTTCATTTAAGTTAGCAGAATATTAGTTTTAAGGTTATTAAAATATGCTTGATCTGTCCAAAGAGTCATCAAATAAGAGAGGAACTCTGACCAGACCACTCAAGTCCTGCTCTCATGTACTTGCTTTTAATTTTTAGGATCAGTGGCCCCCACCCTGGGTTTCCTGATTTTATACACTCTTCCTACTTGGAAACTGCTATCATCCGTTCAGCTCCAGATGTCACTTGAGGTTCAGTACTTTTTCCTTTAACTCAGAGTGATGTATTTTCCTCCCATGTCTTACCTGGCTTTATCAGGAAATGTTCTGAATGCAGAAGATCCCATCTCTTCACCTAGTGATATTATTACCTGTAGCTGTCAGGAGCAGAAACTGAAAGAAATACTGTCCTCTATCCTGAAAAATCCTTACTGAAGATGAATTCTCCAGGGACTCAGCTGAAATTGTAAAAAGAGCTTTTTAAGAAGACAAGTGTGAAATTCTTATAGCTTCAAAATTAATAAGAAATTATTGTCTGCAGAAAAAGAAAAAAGAAGTCAATCTCTACCAATAAATTTCCCTTTTGTTGTTGATCTAAGAACATAGCCTTTCCTTTCTTTTACCTCTTAGTAATAGTCTTTGCAGATCCAGATCAAAGATTATCAAAATACCAATACATTTTAATTCTGTTTCCTTATTCACAGAGAGGGGAAATACAGCTATGTCAAAATTCAAGCAAACAGGGATCAAGAGTTTTTTCTGGAAAGTTATGGCAACATCATATCTAACAAACCCCTTAAGTATCTATATTTAAATATCTAGATATATAGATGTACAGGACAGAGAAGCTCTAGGTCAACACAGAATTCCCTCCCGCAATGATATACTCTGTTACATGAGATATTGAAATTAGTTATTAAATGGAGACCACTTAAGAGTGGTATAACAACGTTCTAAACATTCCTGTTCAAAAAATACTTGCACTGACAGTCTAAAAGGTCTAGTCTAAAAATTAGAGTAATAAAAATCTTAGTTCTTTTTTAGTTCTTTACCTATTAACTGGAAGCCCAGCTAATAATACCATAAGACCATGCTAATCAACATTTGGATTTTGAGTTGAACTGAATGAGAAAATATACAAGTAACTCTCATTAAGTTATACAAAGTAAGTTCATTAATTTGTGAGCAGTAAAGTGCTCTGGGTTACTTGTTTGCTTAATCATTCACTGAAGAACATGCCTACACTCTGCTTCTTGAACATAAAAAAGTTTCAGCAGTGTGAACAGGATAGGTGGATGAGCAAAATTATTTTAGTTAACACTGATGAGTGTCAAATGACTACCCCAAGGTACAACATCTGTGGGAAGGTAATTGGGAAGGAGCTACTCAGCTTCAACAGAACCAGTGCCACCCTAGAGTGACTTAGGGAAGCAGAACAATCATAGTTTCTCTATTTATTTCTCTATGTCCTGTATTGAAGAGACAATATCCACTCTTAACAGATTTCCTTACCTTAATATTGCCCCAAAAAACTTTACTTTTTCCCATTTTGATTAGGGAGATACACAGACAAAAATGTGAAGCAGGGTAGCTTGATGTATGACCAAAAAACCCAGAAATTTATATCTATTAGCAGTTTTAAAATGTTTCATATTTCATTATGACTTTGGTATTCCTATGCAGCTAACACATAATAATTGGAAATAAAATTTCTATAGATGATAAACTTCTCTCATGATACTTCCTTGTCATACCATTAAAGAGGACCAATAAAACAGGCTTATGGTGTTCTAAAAATTGCTGAATACAGACCTGGGTTTGTTTGCTTATTTTTGTATTATGTGGCTTAAATCTGTTAAATTGTCTTGTCTCCATTTTTTCCTTTATGAAGAAATATTTCACAAAAATAAAAGAAACAAAAATCTCATCAAGGCTTGAAAATTTCAGGTGTGGATCACAACTTTAGAAAAACTAAATCATTAAAATTGATTTTTTTGAAACTATGAGGCTTGAAGACTTTTTAAAAATGTCTTTTTTGTTGAATCTAAATTTCTCAAAGAGGTATTGCAATAATTCTTAAAAGCTAATAATGTAGTTAAGCTAACTCCTGTTTAAAAAATTACCTAAATTTTAAAATCAATTAAAAGTCTTGGAAAACTGATGTGTGCATTAGCTTTTAATGTCAAACAATACATCAAAGAAAACATAAAATAGCAAGCAAGAAAACTGACTCTTTGGTGTTGAAGACAAGGCCCTTTTATAAACACATTAATGACAGAGATAGTGTTTTCACTCAGTATGCACTGAGACATAATGAATTTAGGGCCCCAAACTGAAATATATTTTCCTACAGAAAGCACAGTCATTTAAAGAACCATTGATTTGTTACCTGGTGCATTTACACTTTATGATGACTTTCTTCAGAGCCAACTTATCTTACTTTTCAGATAATAAATAATTCACAAAGGAAATAAAGCAATGCATGCACACATAAAAAAACCCCACACATTCATATGGGTATTTTTTCAATGGAGTACTATCTTTTTTGAATATTAATGTCACTTAGGTGCTGTACAAGACTTATGAAATCTGAAACATTTATTAATCTTACTTCCCTTAACTAATGTAATTTATTTCTTCAGGATAAATTGTTTCTTAATTTAAGAAAATCCTCAGTATTTCATCTATATGTATATTTTTTGTTATATTATATTTGTTCATTCCAGGTATGAAAATTAAATTAGTGGATTTTAAACCACGTATCATTACTATAAATGAATTTGCTTTGGATTGAAATATTGTCTTATTTCAAGTGATATAGTCTTTAACTGGGCTTTCTATAATTATACATAATTTTAGTATACAATTAGAGTTGACAAATATTATGAAAGAGTCAGTCCTCTGACTGAAATCCTAAAAGCAAATTTTTTGTTCTAAATGTGTCATTAAGGATTGTTATCTCATCAATGAAGAATAAGAACCCTTTCATGAGGAGGGAAAAAAATCTAGAATATAGAATGCTACAATTCTAAAATAGATGTTTCTAAATCGGTCTCTGGAGAAAACTTTCCTTCTCCATTGAATATATAGAGAAATCTGAACAACAAATTCAGAGTAGAGTCCTAGGATAAGTTTTCAACTGGATGAAATTATTTTACTGAAACAGACCCAGATACCATTTTCCTTTTTACTTGTCTTCCCTGTTATTTCATAGTGCAACTCATGCTGCAAGATGTGTATGTAAGGCTTGGAAAGAAGGGCAGACTGATTGAAAGAACAGTAGTATACAGACCTCTCATAAAGCCTCCAGCCTGGGAGCACTGATGAAATTGCCCAAAATCCCTAAAAATTTTTACAAGTTCTCTTTGTGTTAAATATGCTTGCAGCCTTACCTAAGCAAGCAGACAGTCTTTGTTTCTCTGGAATTTAAATCTAATGAAATCATGAGTAAATACACAAATATTCCTACAATTCGTATATATGCATGCATGTGTGTGTACACATAAACTCACTTGTTTAATTTGCTTTAGGAACTGTCTGTTCACTCTCGCTTCAGGATAAAAATGGGATATAAAAAACTAATTTTCTGAGATCAAAGTTTCTCCCTATTTTCTAACCTGTTGCATTTTTGCCTTTTCCCAAATAATTTTCCTCACTCCCTAAATTTCTTGCTTTGTTCCTTACTTTCCTCCTCTTTCTAGATACTCCTCTGACCGTTCTCTCTTTGGTTGTGTATTTTGCACTGCTTCCTTTGAAGTCAGTGGCAAATCTCTTATTGATTTCAGCATGAGAAAGATCAGCTTTCACTCCTTTACTTCTCTCCATTTTGCTATCTCTAATAGCTGGTAGCAAAATCCCACTGACAGTGGCTCTGATCTCTGAAGTGCTGGTACACCATGCTTTTGAGTTTTGATCCCAGTCAGATCACTTTTTGACAGCCAGAACTGTATCAAAATAGAAGTACTACTGTGCTGTAGGAAAAAAAACCAACAAAACAAAACAGGGATTATGAGCTATGTTTTATTATTTTCAGCTAGTGCTGAGTGTTAAGATTTCTTGTGTCATGTGATTTCTACTTTTCAACTACTTAACTTCCTTCAGTGATCATGTTCATGCTATCACTAATTCTACCCACTCAGTAAGGGAAGCTGAAAGAAAGCAGAACAAGACAGAAATCAGTACTTCTTTTTAACTCCTGGAATTCCTTCACTATCTGGCTCAGTAAAAAATAGATGAAGATTTTGGGGATATTTTTATTGATATGACTTATATCAATACAAGGTCTATTAAAGCCAACACTGTTACTTGCAATGATTTGTTTTCATGTCTCACAATAGCAAACAGCATGATACCCTGTTCTCATGTTGTCCTTGACACCTGTCTGAACTTCCTCTGTAGTCTATCACCAAGAGAAACTTTATCAGGATTCAACATTTTACCTTAGCTGAAATATTGATTGATAAGTTTGGTCTGCAACATGGATCCTGAATGTCTTATGTTTAATCTGAAATTTGATTTTGTTTGCTTGCATTTCTATATCTATGTGTTTGTGTACAGGCACACAAAAATCTACACGTACATATGCATACACAAATGTAAGAGAGAAAGAGACCATGAACAAGTGCTACTGTGTGTGAGAACACCTTCAGTTAAAAGAGAATGTAATGTGACATATTGGGGCAATCCTGAGACTTGCAATATATAAACTTAATCTTGAAGGCATTATTTAATGCTTTTGAGTAGCAGGCAAGATTTCTTTCATGGTATTACTTTATGTTGTCTGCAATAAAAATATATACCTAGGCTGAGAAAGTATGAACTTGCATAACTCCTAAAATCTTACTGTCAAGAGGAACCACTTATGATAACACTTGAAATCTTAAAACTGTATTTCCATAATCACATTGGATAAAGCTTCCCATACCAATTCATCCCAGATACAACTGATCTTTTACTCTGTTTCTTTTCTGCATGGAAAAATTGTGAAGGAAAGTCAAAGATGAGACAATAAAAACACTGAAAAGAACAAAAAGTAGAGATGAATATTCCAATTAAGAATACAGACATAGCTTTACAAAAGTAACAGCTGGGGAGTTTTGTGTTTGTCAACTTAGCATGCAAGACATCTTTATTGTTAAGAATGCTTAACATCTGTTCATTAAAAATCAAATTTTAGTATTACTTAAAATACAATATCAAAAATGCTATTGAATATTGTTACTCTCCCCAAAATAACATTTGTAAAATGATCCTGATTTCCTCTAAAGATAAAATTTTTTGATGTCAGAAAAACTCCAACAGCTTTGAATGTAAATTAATAATTGATTTGGATTCTTTTCCTCTTGAGACATCATATAACTAAAAAAAATATAGACTAGATTTAAAATACTTGACTTGGTTCTTCTACGTATTTGAAACAAAACTTTTTGTAAGAATATCCACTTGGAATTTCTTGATAACTCATAAGAAAAGCCTTTCATTACATTGAAAGCTATTTTGAAACTAACCCAAATGTCAGGTCTAATTATATACATATAATAAATTTTGAACAATCTGACCAATTTTGCAGACTCTGGTAAAAGGATAAAAGATTTTGAGACCTATGTAAAACTTCAGAAGTCACAAAGAAAAATTACCTAGAAATTACTTTTACTCTGACATATTAATGGCATTGTGCTAACCTCTCATTACAGAATATCAATCATATTGCATTAGGTTACTAGGTGCTCAGCATCATTTCCTATGTTACAATTATCAACTGCTTCATTTGGGTTTTAACCATAAGGTAAAATTTTTATTTTTCTTTATACATGACATAAATATCATTGAAATTATGCTTGTTGACACAATATTATACTCTAACACATGGTATTAAAAGGTAGTTCCCTGATTGCAAAACCAGTTGGAATATATTTTCTAGGGCATTTTTGTTTCATGATTGTATTTTAATGATATAATAGGCTTGGTGGCCAAAGGTCTTGTTGAAAATTTTATTTGGGCTGTAAAAATGTGTGACAAAAAATCAACATGTATATTAAATAAATTTAGGAATACTTAATTAACATGCAATTTTTTTCTGAATGAATGTGTCTCTTATACAGCCATGCATTGCTGTTTGATAACAATACCTAGAAAAAACATATCAAGCATTTAAAAAGCACATTTAAAGTACATACTTGCACTAAAATATATTTGTTTATTTTTTTCAGTTCAAGACACTGTCCCTGGAGCTGTATCTAATGTCTTCAATTTAGTATAAATATAAGAACCATATAAACTATTTGGAAGTTGAGGCTCAATGAACTATTTTTTTTTATGATCTAGTAGGTGATGGCTGTATTAAGCATCAGGGAGAGTTATAATAAATCTTAATTTTCTTTTATTTGTGTCAAAAGTGAAAAAAAACCAGTGTCTAGGAAATCAGTAAGTTCAGCTGAAAGATGTGTTTACTCTAAGATCAAACTCGGACCGCTTTGCCACCTTAAAAATGGTTCATCTTTAGCAAAGGAACCTTTTATCTATGATTGCATATTTTTAAAAGGGACTTTAATTCAAAAAGAAACTGGAATTTGTCTAGTGAAGCAGAAAGATATTCAGAACAGCATATTAAATAAGCATCTCTTCTAGCTTTTTAATTAATAGAGTATAAAGCCAAGGCTGATAAATACTAACAATTTATTGATGGCTAGTTGCATCTTTGATCCTAATTGAATTCACTTACTTGTCAAACGATACATGAAAGAGTGGCTTTTTCTTCAGATGACTTCATTATACATGGATTTTATGAGCTCTGATAATTCTGTCTTTTTCAAGACCCAGAAAGGAGTAAAAGGATCCAGTTCTTCTTTAAGATCAACAAAATACAATAGCTCATTTATTGATTCTTCACCACATTCTGTCTTTAGGGGATATTATCTTTACTGACAAAGTATTGGCTAAAAAGGTTTAGTAATTTCAAGAAAGCTTTGTTTTGGGATCTTCTGTAAGCTAACCCAGGACAGTTTCTTCATATCCTTATACTGTGTGCCAGCATTAGAAAATAGCTCTCTTAGGAAGAAATGGTTCAGCTTCTGGGTTCCTGTAACATCAGCATTTGTTGTTAGCCAAAAATGTGTCTACAAGGAGTGCTACTCCTTGTATAATTTCTGCTGCAGGTGGTTCCATCCTCTCTGAATATTTTATCAAGGTCCTTCTTATTATAATTCCTTATCTTGAATTTCACATTATGAGGTGTGTGTAACATCACTACAACTATATATATTCTTTGGTAAAAAGCTTTTATTACTGATTTATATTTTTACTTTTTTTAAAAATCATTGTAAAGAAATAAATTATTAATACTGTATGAGCAGCATATAAGATTCATGTTTAAGAATCAAGAATATAGCTGATAGCTGAATCCTCTGGTGTTTTTATAACTAAAACTTCACCTGGTCCATTATGAGATTATTTACAAGATATTGCTTTTGTTGCTTTTGTTCCTTCCACTACTTGTCAGGCAATTCTATTTGATTTGCCTATAAGCAAGACCTATATTCAATGTATGGCAGTCTGTGTATTTAAATAAGCTTCTATTTCAAGCAAAATATTTTTAATTTTAGGTAGTGGCTTCTTTTCTCTAAAGACACTTTCAATATCTGATTTTTTAGCATTCAGTTGGGATAAGTGAAGTAAAGCTTTTATGCTAAAACACACAGGAAAATAATTTTAATGAGAATGTAAATAAAGAATCATTTCTCTGTTTTTGTGCCCATGAAATAGAGTTTACATGCCCTATTTTTGCAGTTTATCAGACTTTTTATAAATTCACAGAGAGGTATCTGAATTAGTCTCTAATGCACTACATATATTTTAAAAAATCAATGCCTGAGGATTGCTACTGTGTTACAAAAAAAATCGCTTTTAAAAGCATTTTATGTCTGCTTTTGCTTTCAGATATGATATTCTTACACATTCTCTTCAAGAATAAGGAGAAAATTTAGAATAAGGATGTCTAGGTTTTAGAAGGGAAGGTTTTACTGAGGGGGCTGTGGGGCAGGCTCTGCTAGGTCCCATGCTGGAGCAGTTCTTGGAGAACTATGACCTGTGGGAGAGACCCATACCAGAGTGTTTGGTGAAGGACTGCATCCCAGTGAGGGGACTCCACGTGGAACAGGGCAGCAGGAGGGATGAACTGACCACAGCTGACTGCAAACTGACCACAGCTCCCCACTCCCCGTTTTCCTTGGGAGCTTGTTGGTAAATGGTCACCATGGTCCTACATATAAATCAAGTATGTGGATCACAAAATTCTTCCTGTAACAGTTTTCCAGATGCACCACTGCAGAGAGGCACTACAGGAAAAGCCATCAGCTACAGATGTTGACATTTTGGTAAGGTGAGGGGAAAAAAAAAAGGTAAAACAACCCAAAGTTCTGGGATAGTTAAGATTGTTCTGTACAGTCTATGTTTTTGAAAATAATTGACAGCTAAAGGTTTCGTTCTGTGGCTTGTTACAGTCTAGGACAGGGGTGGAACTTTAGTAAAACCCAAATATAATCGGTTCTGTGTTCTGGAGTTTTTAGACTTTTCCTGGATTACTGCCATAATTAGGTAACTGAATGGAGTAAATAAGGTTTTTAGACTTCAGCTGTTTAAATGATTAATCTATACATCAGGTGACAGATGTTTTGGGGTTTTTAAGATAATTTCTTTGGCCTCCTACTGATTATGTTGTCAGAACTGAAAATTAACATAAGGCAACAGAAGTCAATTGATCAGTTCTTAACAATTAAGAGTAGCTGCTATTCATAGATGGGTTTTAGGGAATGATGCTGTTTGAATCTAAATGATATGGCATATTTTAGACTAATACACACAGTTGTATAGACCCTAACGTGAGGTAATTAACCTTTTACTCATATCCCTGAAGCTCTACTAAAACCACTATTATTCACTTACCGTCTCTGCAGAGATCATTTCACCAGGTTTCAGCTCAATAATATTCATAACATGAAAACAATGGCTGAAAGCTAATACAATATATTGAGTGAGATTCTAATATATTGAGTGAGATTCTTCTCAACAGAGCATGAAGTGAAATCTATCAAGGCCAGGTTGGATGGAGCCCTGAGGAGCCTGGTTTAGTGGAAGGTGTCCCTGTTCATGACAAGGAGTGGAACTCAATGACCATTAATGTCCCTTCTAACCCAAAAAATTCTATGATTCTGTGACCACTGGCATGTACTTGTGAAAAAAAAATACTATTATGTGTAAATCTAAATGAAGTAAAATTTATTTACAGCTTATTTTTAGTAATTTTTGCATATCAGGACAAGCTCAGACACTACTTATAACTTCTGTAAAAGATCACCTCTACATGACTGTATTGTGCTACTGATTATAGAGCATGTCTCTTGGATCCTTTAAATTGTGATATAAAACCATTCTGCAGACTGATGAGCTGAGAGGATGCCACCCACACTCGATGTCTATCCTTTGTTTGGTTGAAATTAGTGTAAGAATATTAATTACTTATTTCTAGAGATACAATTAAAACTGATTCATAGTGGATTCAAAATTCAAATGGAAAGTAAATTTGAAATATCATTATATGAAATTTTGCTTCTTAAATGGAGGTGATATAAAATGATGGCAGGTACAATTCCACATTTTATACTCTTCTCTCAGATGTCTTTGAATCAGCAGAAGGTTTTGTCCTCTAATCAATTAGGAGAATATGAAATTTTTATTATTCAAATAGAAACAAGAAAGCGTTTGTTCTTTTTTTTTGTTCTGGCCTAGAATCCAAGGTCATCAAAACACATTACACTGTAGACCTAAAGACATCTGATCTGAAGATAATAAGATACTCCTGTTGAAAGCACATTTGACTGTAGCCCCAGAGATAAAAGGCAAGTGACTAATCATCTCAGCTCTTTGCCTGAGTTTATTTCTTTTTTTTTTTAAATATTAGAAGAGAATCTGCAGAGCACAAAAGCAATAGCAAGGATGAAGGTCAGTTAGAATATTGTTGTACCACCACTTATAAAGAAAACAGCTCCAATGTATTTTAGAAAATCAAAGAGGCTTTTATACACTCACTAATAAAAGATGCCAAAGTGCTGTTAGTAGCTGATTTAAAGTGATTTTTGCTTGTGGTGATTAAACCCAGCGGGCATGCTTGTTTTACAAACAGAATCTAACTCCTTTTGTGTATAATTCTTGAAGACACATAATGCATTTTCTGTCACAGACAAAGAAATGCAAGAGCTTTAGTATCTTTCACATAACAGATCAGATTTAGGAGATGGTTATAATGGAAGGTTTTTCATCTGACTGACCAATTCTATTAAAGTGAGGCCCCAGCCTGCTGTTAGCTGATGTTCCTCTCCAGCTCTGAGACATTCCAATGGTAATCCTGAATTAAATTAGTACACACTGTAAAGTCTGAAAGAACAACAACAACAACAACGATGAAAAAAAAGAATGGATTTTGAGGAAATAGTACTTAACTCACTCTTTCTTTTTACCATGTCTCTGCTGAACAGAGAAACATTAAGTAATGTTGACTTTCATATATTCACCTCAGAGATACAAGAGTACAGTCACTTCTCTGGAAGGATATTAAAATGCTATTACTGAAGAGCAATGCTCATAGCATGAAAGTTATAAAGAATAGTCTCAATAATTAAGCAAACAGGTACAATGGCTTTCAAAAAATAGTTCTCAAAAGTAGTTCTCCAGTGCTATTCTGGTTTGTAATTTGCTGTACTGGCTTTCACCTTATATGATGCTTTCTGTGCTTGACTGCAGACCATATGTTTCATGTAAAATGTACGAATTACAGAGGACTGTGTTTGCCTGTCAGATTCTGCTTCTTCATGGACTTCTAACCAGAAGCATGTGTGGTAAAACAGAAGCATATGTCTTATGTGAATAATTGCATTTCAAAACTATTTGAACGCTGTGTATAAAATCATGTCATTTAATTATTTAAAACATATGTTAGATAATCTAGCTGAAATTTTAATGGCAGATGTTGTATAACCTGCTTCTTGCAATTGACACATGTGCAGGTTTCAGTGTCCAGAGCAGGCACTCACGTCCACTGCAGTTCATTAATGTTTTAGCTGCTGCAGTTGTGCTAATCTGTTTCAGTGGCATATGTGTTCACTCAGTAGTTGTTTGGTGAAAGTAAATTAGATTGTTAATTCTGTTTTGGGATTCTTCTCTTTTTTACTGCTGTGCATTAATTCTATTAACACACCCATTCAGAAACTTTGTGCCAAGATGAATAACAAGCGCAAATGAAAGATAGTTCTGCAGTTCATTAAATAGGTGATAAAAAAGGCAGACTGTGTGGTAGGCAATAACAGTCAGACAGAAAGTAAACAAATAATGTTTGTCTTGGCAGAGTACTAGCTGATACGGCAATCTTTATGCAGTCTTTCCAATTTATCATGATAAAATCTGTCATACAGATCTCAGAAAAATCAAGGCTACATTTACAGAACTTGTTAGACACAGAAAAGATATGATGTGTAAAATCTGTTGCTAGTCTCCATGCGTAGATACTCTCTTATTGCTCCCAACTCTTATTGCTTCCCAGTAACTGTAAATGACAAGAAACAAGCCAACCACCAGACCAACCCCCAGATCACATCAACCCAACAGTTTAGGATGGGGTAGAACATGTGGTCTAATAACCAGCCTTGTATGTGCTGCATGCACATTCCCTGACAAATGGCAGATGGCACACCCTGCATGGTTAAGAAATTCACAAGTTCCCGTTGCTCAGCCTTGAGCACATAATAAAGCCATGATCCCTGACCTAGTCAGGCAACTCCTGAGAAGCAGGAAATGTTAGAGTCTCTATCAGCTGTGCTGGAAGGCTGGCCATGTTGCATTTCATGTTTTGTAATGGAGGAAAAAGGGACGCCCATCTTTTGCAGGAATTCAAGAACTTTAGTGTAACTTCAATCTTAAAAATCTAAATGAACCAAGACATTTATAACAGCTAGCCTGACACAGTGATACTAGCCTTCAGAATCCAAAATATTTGATCAAAGCAAAATAAATATTAATATCAATCCAATTAATAACTGTTGCACAAAGTTTTCCAATTGTGTTGTTTTTCTTTCAGATTACATTTACAGTTCATATACACAATACTAGTACTTCTCAAGAAGAAAGAATGAGGGTATTACATCAAAGTGACAGCATCCCAAATTCTTCACCATAAATGTGTGGTGTTGATGGTGGCATTTTCTTTTCCTTAGTCTGGGATTCACTTGGGATTATTCATGTGTATTTTCTAACAGAACTTTACACCTTGCTTTTTCTATACAAGTCTGCAAGTCCACATTACAGTTCAAGTTTCTATTTATTTATTTTGAACACATACATTTTACATATTAGATACTTGCTCTTTGTTCATTTTGTTATCCTTGAAATAATTTTCTCTGCATCTCTTATCTTTTAACTGATTGTTGTTTATATTCCCAGTGCCATCCAATGCCATCCTTTGCCTCTTCTATTATCATGCCATGGCTGCACTCCCTTGCACTGCCTCATTCATCTCCCCTTTCAAAGGGCAGCACTGTGCACCCTGCTTTATCAACCTATTTGTTTTAAGGACTAAATATGCATAAAATAAAGAACAGAAATATTTTTAAAGATCGTTTTAAAGTTTGGCCTATTTAAATGTTGAAGTCATCAGCCCACCAAAAGTTCTGTTCTTAACGTTCACACAGAATGTTAAAGCTAATGCCAGAAATGCTAGAATTACTATATATAGCATAAATACTAAAGTATCAGGGCTATCCTATGACAATTATTAATAGGTTAGTATGTGAAACATTTTGTGATCTTCATAGCTGTACAAGTTAAGATAGACAATCAATCATGTTAACTGAACAATATCTTATGTGCATCCTCTGTACAGAAAAAAAACAAATAGTGATGAATAAAAGGTTTGTAATGTTCAGACATTGAAGTGTTAGACACAAAAACAGAGTAATTAAAATAATTGTTTATTTCTTTTTTATTTCTCAAATTAAAGAAATACGTCTTTTGCACCTTCGCTTCAGAGCACATTGACAAAGGAGGGAAGATAGGGGAGTCCCCACTGCAGTCCTCAGTGAAGCAAGTGTTCTTCCAGCAGCAGTGGAGATGTCATGCCATGAGACACTGTGCTGTTGAGAGAAGCATTTTGCCCTGCTCTAAGCAAGACAAATTGAAAAGTTACAGCCTAACCCAGTCGAGAAATTTGCTGGTCCATACGTGCTTGTGAATGTGGTCAAAAAAGAAATCACTTAGGAAAAAAATAAGAAATGGTACTTGAAAAGTGGATGGTGAAGCAGGAAAACAGCAACAAAACCTATAAGAAGACAAAGAAAGAACCTGAAGTTGAAAGAAAAAAAAAATTTTGCTTTTAGAATACACTTTGAAATTTAATGATGCAGACAGTAGCAGCTGGTTCTGTGCAAATGCAGATTAACCTGGGTCCCTTGATATCTTCAAAACATGTGTAACAAAATTGAAGAGAAACTTAAAGGCCACCATCTTTCTGGTTGGTATTCAGCTGTGCCTGAAATTAGGTCTGCTTGATAGGTAATAAATTCCTGCTGATGCCTTAAAACATTAAATAAAATATTGGTTTTAGTGTAATTATTTCACATTTCTGTTTCTCAATAGTATTGCAGAAATGCTTACTTGTACACCATCTGCTACTTCCATTTTGACATGCCATCCATTAAACTTTGGTCCACAAGGGCAAGGAGCTAGCATTTACTTCTGGTGAAGTAAAGAGGACAGGGAAGTGCTAGAAAAACACACATTAACATTACGGAGTTAATTTATCTCAAATGTTAGCAAAGAACAAGATTGATATTTTTTTTTTCCAGAGGAAAAAATTTCCCAATATAGTCATATTTGCAATACTTTGGAAAGACCTGTCTTAAGCACGTTCACACCACTGATGGCCATCTTCTGCAAGCTGCAGGTATTATGATGTATCTTACAGACAACTGGCCTATGGAGAACATGACTACTTAGCAAATACACAGAAATACATCTTTTCAATACACTTGGTAAAATTAGGTTAGGAATTTTTGTTATTTTCAAGAGAAAAAGAAAGACAAAAGTCACTAAAAAAGTCACAAGCTTACAATTCCCTGTATAAAGGCTAAGAAGTACATTGCAGTGTTCCTTTTATCTTTTAGGAATGAGCATTCATACCTGTAACATAACAAGAAGTATTGCAAGAAACTATAAAGAAAAGTCAATATTATAATTGAAAGGGTAGAGGCTTAGCAGGGAACCAATATCAAAGATGTAAGGTTTTAAATTATTAGTGCTAGAAGCATAGAAGCGATGCTGATCTGCAGTTGAACAGTACATTCCTCAGAATGTAATGGAAACAAGAATGGACTGAAGGAAAATGAACATTCTGAACTAGTGTTTTTCCTGCATGTCACCCAACCCTCAAACCACTAAAAGCAATTATTTTATTTTTACCTCATCCTCTGTCACATAAGCTCAAAACCCAACACAGGCATGTTCTATAATGTTCCTACAGGCTGACAGGATTTATAGTTTTAATTACCACTGGTTTTTAAATCTGATCCCAATCCAAGAGCTGCTCTGAAATGACACACCAAGTCACACATTGCATCATTTTTGTATCTACAAAATTACTTGGTAAATGTTGCATATTACAATAAATAGAAATTGCCATTTGAAAAATTGTGCCTACAAACAATTAATTGTATTATTTTTGTGAATATGTGCTGTGTAACTGCTGTGTCTTTAGCTCACAAAGTAAAATGACATGGAGGAAAAAATAGACATCAAATTGCTAAAGATTCTGAATTAGACCCATATTTCTCACAGAAAGATATCATAGCAAACACAAGATAGAGCAAAATAAATAACTTCAGATAATTTCTTTCATTTTTTCAGTAATTTTCCAGCCAAAAATAATTAAAAAATAAAATAAAATAGCAAATATTTAAAATAATTTTAAAAACCAAAACACATGAGTTTTAAAATCTGCAAGTAAATTTTGAACTTATCCTTGTACTTATTTGACTTAATAATTTTTCCAGTTGATCAGAATTCAGCACTGTGCTCAGAAAAGTATAGATAAAATACCTGGTGTATCTGTTAAAAAACCTCATTTATCTCTTAAACATGGGACCTGCTCTTTTTCAGAGTTACAAGTACTTTAACAAATAACATAATTGTGAAGTGCATTGTTACTTGTGAAACATTTTCTATTCAGCTTTTAATTTCTTTTAATAGATGACAAAAGTGTAAGGGACAAATGCAGAGCTGGCATCACAAGATGACATGGGTATCAGTTCCCAGCCTGCAATTCATATCAATAAGCACTGAGGTTTCTTTAATATTATCAAGATTACAGAATGTTTTTGGTGAAATGAAACACTTGTAAATATAGATAGCTGTGTGTCTCAGCAATGCCTTTTCAGGACTGAGTACTCACAACTCTTCTTTCAGTTATTCTCAGAGCTTTATATCAATCTGTCAAGATTTCTTTTTGCTACTCTCACAAGAGGATTTGGAAAATTGTGGGATGCATGCCTGTCCCAGCGCACAGAGCTATATATTGTATACCTAGCTATTGTACCTCTGAAATAAAGAGTGTTCACTTACACACATGGACAATATTTTCAACATGCTGGGAGTGGGCTATTGTGTTTGAGTGACAAGGTTTACTAATGTGGAGCTACAAGGGATGACTTCTCTGAGAAGCTTCCTACATGTCTGACAGAGCCAGTGCCAGCTGGATCCAAGGCTGACCTGCCACTGATCAAGGCTGAGTCCATCAGCAATAATGGTTGTGCTTCTGTGATAAAAGATTTAACAAGGAGAGCAAAAAAGTTCCTTCACAATTGCAACAGAGGAGCGAAATTATGTGAGAGGAACTCTGCAGACACCTAGGTCAGTGGAGAAAGAGAGGCAGGAGCTGCTCCAGGCACCAGAGCTGAGACTCCCCTGCAGCCCCTGGTGCAGTGCATGGTGAGGCAGCTGTGCCCCTGCAGCCCAGGGAGGAATACAGGAATGCAGAGATCCACCTGCAGCCCTTGGAGGATCCCACACCAGATCAAGTAGAAGCCCAAAGGAGTCTGTCATTCCAAGGGAAGGCCATGCTGGAGCAGGCTCCTGACAGGAGCTGTGACCATGTGGAGAGAAAAGCCCATGGTGGACCAGTTTGTGAAGAACTGCAGCCCATGTGAAGAACTCACACAGGAGAACTTTCAGAAGAAATGCCTCCCAGGAGAGGAACCCCACACTGGAGCAGGGGAAGAGTATGAGTACTCCTATCCCTAAGGAAGAAGTGGCAGAAAGAATGGGTGAAGAACAGAACGCAAGCCCCATTCCTAGTCCCCTTGCATTGTTCTGGAGAAGGAGCACAAGAAATTAGGAGTAGTACTGAACCTGTGAAGAGAGGAGGGGTAGAGGGAATTTAAGATTTGGTTTTATTTTCTCAATATACGTCTGTGATTTGATTGGTAATAAATTCTATTACTCTCCTCAAGTAAAGTCTCTTTTGCTTGTGACAGTAAGTGACAAATGATCTCTCCCTGCCCTATCTCTCCTTATATTTTCTCTCCCATATTCAGTTGAGGAGGGGAGTGATAGATGAGCTTTGGTGGCCACCTGGTATCCAGGGTCAATCCTCTACAGACATTATAGTGAATTTCTTCTTGTATTCTTTTATTTATCCTGGTTTCAAAGGCCAATAGTGAATTTGCAGTCATTATATATTTTAAAAGTCAAATAGTTCAAACATGAAACACCAATCAGGTCCCCTTTGTAAGCAATTTAACAACTCCTCATGAGAAAAATACATTAGGAAAGAAGTTTTTCATTCATTTTGCTAAATCAGCATGAATTTACTATTCATGAAATTATCTATTGACAGCTAATCCTGCTCTGCAATGGCTTGACTGATTCACCACTATCATTGTGACCCAGTTCAAATTCTTGTATTTGGAAGAAACACATAGGAGAAACTACATTCCTTGCAAGAGACAGGGAGTAATTTAATTTAGAAACTGAAAGAAATAATGGATCCATGACAGGAAAAATTTTTGGCAATTAGCATTGCATTCTAAATGATAGAAATGTATTTTTATTTGATGGAATTGTCTGCATTCTGTTAGGGTCTTGAATTATCTTATTTGTCTCTGTTGAACGATCTCTCACTGGTGGCAGGAAAAACATCTTGGCTCTCTCCTGGTCACAAAATAAAGTTAGCCACATCAATGATCAGATCAGCCACACATTTCTCTTCCTGCTCAAAGCTGCTATGATCAGAAGCAGAACTGCTTGAGAGGAAGCACTGAGCAGCTTCAATGACATGGTTTGCTTTACCTTACAAGTTCCCTTCCCCAATCCTGAATGAACAGCTGCTTCTCTCTGTCCACTGACCTTTGTTTTACTGATTTTACTTTCAGCATTAGTCATAAATTCCTAGTAATGCAGCATTCCACCATGCCCTAACTTTCACATCTTTCTCCCAAGTATTCCACTTCACTGTCTATAATGTCTGATAGTTTCTTTTGGTTCTGTGTTACTAGTTTAGTCCCAGGTCAGTTTTGGCCAATCAACTTTCCCCTTCTATGATCTGTGAGTTTCTCATGTTCTCATCTTTAAAGTTTAATTTATTGTTAGAAACAAGTCTTCTTACTATATTAAAGTCTGAATATAAGTGTTTGCTTGCATGACAAGTGAATGGAAGAAAGCAAGAAGAAACCTGAGACATTTTACCTGAGATTTAGGTAAAATCTCCCTCAGCTTCCCTACTTCCCTTCTGTCTTACTGATTCTGTTCCATCACTGTCACATTCCAGCTCCCCTCACAGAGCTTCAGTCTGTGTGCCCATGTACGGAAAGCTACTTGTTTTTTATGAAATTAAGAACAGCAGGCTTATATTCTAAATATGCCATTATCTCTGTGCTTTAAAACACTGGCCAAGAAACTTATTTGGCATTTCTTCAAGAAATACTGTACAAATCATATAATCCATAAAGAAAACATGGTACCAAAATACACAATCTTTTAAAATACTTATCACTATGCCCACAGGAAAATCTTTGCACCTTCTTCCTTTTTTAAAATTTTCTTTCTTAAAAATATAGCTTTTGAAGAAAGAAAGGAAGAAAAGAAAGGTTTTCTTTTTTTTTTTTTTAATATAGGAAAGCAATGTATTTTTAAAACTAAGTTTCAAGAGCTTTAAAGAATTAATTCAGAAAAAAAATTCTACTGATAAACATGTCTCTCAAATATATTCTGTCCTGAAAAATCATTTTTCCTGCTTAAAAAAATACCTTAGCTTTTCGGATTTTTTTCTTTTTAAGATAACTTGATGTGAATACAGAAATGATTCACCTAGCACAATACAGCTGGTTGAAGATTAATGAGTTGTTTCATTGGGTTCAAGCTTTCAACTTGTTTCAGCTATACATTAGTGGTACAATTAATTTCACAACACTGGGGTTTTGTCACCCAGCACTTCCTGTGGAATTCTACTATGATAAGTATTCTTTAATTAAATCTTTAAAATGTCACCAATGTTGCATTCTACAGATGAAATGCAAAAATACCTTCAAGGTTTACAAAATCTTTAGTATTCAGTGAGTGAAGTAATATGACACAGAGAAAGCCTCTAGGCTGATGATTTCTTAGTCTGTTTAGCTTGAAAATGCTGCAAATATTTAATGAAGAGATATTTACAATTTGACTATGAAAGATTTGTCACTTTAGGTTATCAAGGTGAAATAAAGCAACAGTTCATTCACTCCAGAATATAATCTTTCATATTCTCAGTGCAGGAGACTATCAGATAATTCAGATTTCCACTGGAAGTCTAAGCATGGGACCATTTCCATTCACACTGTGGCATTCTTTGAAAGCAGGAACAGAAATTAAATCTTCATAGGACTATGCTGTGAAGTCCAGGCTGCAAACCATTCTTAAACATACAAACATTATAGATATACATATATGTATATATATATTTTTTTTTTTCATTTCTAAAAATATAACAAGTTTTATGACCTTAACATGGAAGGTAAAATCATTTTCTCTTTCTTCAGGACATGGGGATAAATGCCCTTCCATGGCTGGCAGGTTGATGGAGGTGATTGTCCCCTCTACTCTGCCCTTACAAGACCCCACATAGAGTACTGCATCTAGCTCTGGGCCCCCAGTATGAAAAGGATATTGACCTATTGGAGTGAGTCCAGAAGTGGGCCACAAAAATTATCTCTCCTATGAAAAAGGCTGAAACATTTGGTGTTTTTCAGTCTGGAGAAGAGAAGTCTATCAGGAGACATTATTACAGCTTTTCAATATATAAAGGAGGCTTATAAGAAAGATGAGAGACTTTTTACCAAGGCCTCTAGTGACAGTATAAGGAATAACAGTTTTAAAATGAAAGAGGTTAGGTTTAGACTGAATGTTAGAAAGTTCTTTATGAGAGTGGGGAGGCAGTGGAACAGGTTTCCCAGAGATGTTGTGGATTCCACATTCCTGGAAGTGATCAAGGTTCAAGATCAGGTTCGGTGGGGCTTTGAGGAGCCTAATATAGTGGATGATAGCAATGTCAAAGGCAGGGGGATGGGACTAGATGGTCTTTGAATGTCCCTTCCAATCCAAATTGTGCCATGATTACAATATTTAAAATACTGAGCACCACATTATTACTTTTTTAAATATTTTCTACTTTAAATAATTTATTATAATACTTTTCTTTGGATAGAATAGCATCAACATTCTATCCTGTGACTTTCAGCATAGACTCTCTCAGACTCATTTTCTGAAGTATCTGGATAAGAAACTCATAACTTGAAATTCAATGGTTTCAAAGAGTTGGGACATAAATATTACTAAATCCCTGAAATATAGGTACAAATGTTAAAAAAATAGAGAAAATGGAGACCTCGTCCATGAAACATTATTCTGGACCAGAGCTGTCTTAGTATGATCTACAAGTTTTTTGGAATGAGGCTGCTGTTTCTGTTACATCTATGGTGGGTGGATGCACTTCTCAAACAAAACATTTGCTAAACACGGTTTCCCAATCCATTATTTATATTCATACCTGAAAAAAGAAAAGATTCTGTAATAAGAAACCAGGTAGGAACTATACATCTTTTGATAGAAGACTTCTATCCAGATAGCTATTTTCTGATCTTTGCTCATCCTGACTGTAGGCTCCACATATCTATTCCGTTCTGTCACAAAATTCTCAAGCTTCAAAAAGATTTCTTTGAAGCAAGCCTTTGAGATAGCTAGAATAACTAACTTTGAGGTGGTTATTTGGTCACTGAAGAGAGAAAAGTGGTCACCTTCTTTTCTTATGCTTTCTTTTCCTTTAGTCTGTTAGTATTTCAAAGCTTGAAATGCTGTTCTTTTTGTAACTTACTGAGTGAAAGATTCATGGCTTTCATTTGAATGATATCATTAGTCATATAAGAGAAAAGTGACTAAGACAAAAAGAGAGAGAGTTTCACAGGGAATAAAAAGTCATTATATCCTAGTCACAAAGTTTTCTAATCTGAAAGAGTACCTACAGTACCCTACAGAAACGCTTGTGAAGTGCTCAGCCCAATCAAATCTCCCCATGGTTGTCCTTTGAATTCTTTATTTCTAGCTTCTGTTGCATGCATATTTAATCAGACTTCTCAATTCTGTATATGCAAAGGAAATTTTAAATACAATATGCTCTATAGAAAGGAAAAGGACCCATTAACTCACTTCCAAAGCCAATGATTAAATTTTCAAAAAACACCTTCTGTGAAATGGAGTTGATCATAATCATCTCCTTTTTAAAAAGATTCATGATCATTATCTTGTGCCACAAAACCATATATTTCAGCCAGCATCTATATATTTAATTAATAATGTCAGTTTTAGCTAAATATTTACTAAATATTTTACTCAGTTTTAATGAACACTAATTATCCTATGCAGTTTACCCATCATCATTTTTAGCTGGCCTAAAAAGGGAAAGGAAGGATAATACAGGAGGTATAAACTTTTAAAATCAAGGTGATTTTAAAAGAACTATGCACATTCATCATCAGATTGGTTTGCAGACCAGAGTCCTCATGAGGTCTTCGTTTATGTATCCTTGGGAAATCTTTCTCTAAGGTATTTGAAACAAATTAGAAGGGAAGCTGAATAACACATCATTCACAGAAACTTGAATATTTCTGAGATTCATGGACCATTGTCTGTTGGTTTCCTCTCTTCAGACTTGCACTAAAAGCTATCTCTCCAGGTTGTGAGAAATCCTTATACCACATATCATCTCCTGTGGAATCCCTTATTTTCTTAAGTGGAATTGGAGGGTATTAGGCCGGTGCTGTTTGTCCTGTTTTTCATAGGTATTTTGCCTTTTAGGTACACACCAATTAAGATAAGAAGAGAAACTTCCACTGTCTACAGCAGTTTAGAAATTTAACTTGGAAGGGATAGACCCATATCTAATATTTCTCTGACTATGATGTCACAAATATAAGGGCAAATTTCCATGCATATCAGTGAGTAACATATTTTAAATTAAGAAGGTGGTAAGACCCAGGTTGTAGAGATGAGTGGATAGAAATGCCTCAGTTTTATGGACAGGGTGATCTTTTTATGACCTTCACACATCCAGATTTGAAAACAGCATTTAAGTTTCTTGCAGATAACAAATCCCATGGCTACAGGAAAAGGAAGGGGACAAAGGCATGATTTGCCTTCTATAAAACAGCCTTTTTAGTAAATATTTACAAATATTAGACCAATTTTCAGTAATAGTGACTATTTTTATGAATTCATTCACTAACATTCAAATTATGACAATTGTCTGTGTTTCAGTTCATTGGCATGCTTCAGTTCTCTACTAAGAACTTTTCTGCTTAGCTCAGGTTGTAGTGACCCAAGAATTTATTTCATTAGATGACAAGTGTTCATTAACTGGAATGGTTCTTAAATAGAAGAAGGCAGTCTTATAAATTGTACATTGAACCCTGGTAGACATTAAATATAATTATTATTGTATTTATTTTATTTTAAAATTTTTAACTAAACTCCACTGCTATTTAAGGAATAAATACATTGTTTTACATCAAACAGTCCATGTATTTCATGGACCTTTTATATTTTACAGAGGAAGACACTACTAACCACTCTATCAAGTCAGCAGAGCAGGCAGCTAGGATTGTTTCCAAACAGGAATATAATAATAAGCTATCCCTAGCTTGTATAATGTTTTTTTAACATTAAAAACATCATTTCAATTCTTCTCAGGTTTTTGTAATAGTGGAGTAATGATGCTGAAATTTTTGCAAAGAGCTTAGATATCCACATGTGCGTACAGGCACACACAGAAGTAACAGAGAAAATAAATGAAGTATCAAAATATATTTATGTACAGGAAACTATTTTTGTCTTAGTGCAAAGAAAAAATATTTTTATTTGTAGTAAATCAAATACACCTACTAAAAAAATAACTTCAGTCATTCATTACTAGCCAGTTACATTATATGGGTACACTGCCGTCTTCCATACGAACCAGCAAGGGATTACTTTTTAAGATACTTGTTATATTGCCCTTCTCTATTTCCCTTTAAAAAGTACAAAATTTGAAAGATAACATGCAGTGTGTGTTTATGTACATTTTGTCAAGGAAAGTTAAAGGAAAATATTTGCCTCCCTCATATATTTTTTCTTTTTATTTCACAGCAATGAAAAACAAATATTTCTTCTTTTTGGTGCTATGTAGGAAGCAGAAAATACATAAAGATATTTCAGTAAATTTTTTAAGTACATATTATAATTCCTGAAAACACTGATTCCACTAGTTTAATCCTAACTTAGGTAGCACTGTAATGAATTAAAATTTTTCTATGCAGCATCACACAGCAAATTTGAGAAACTTTTTTTTGTTTTTAGATTCATTCAACTGAAGGACCTTGTACTCCTGAAGATGAAGCCAAAGAAGACTCAGCAGTAACGATAATATGACTACCTTAGACTATCAGAATCAACATTAGTGGGAACAATATTTGTCAAACTACCATCACAAGACCAAGACAGCAAATTCCATGTGAAATTATTTGCTGTATTATGCATATTGTACCTCCTCTTTCAGTTAAGCAGTCTGCCCTTTTTGAGAAATCAACGTAATGTAAAAAGTATAGTATTTTTTTAATATAGACCATCTGTTTAATATTTATTATAGAATGTTTTATTCAGCATCCATGGAAATCATTCACTGTCTGTCACTGTTCAAGTCAGTGACAGATGCAATTAAGACTTGTGATCCATGGATGTCTACATTCATAGTCAAAAAAGGGAAGTAAAAAAGTAATTTCAGCAATATTAATGAATATATAAATAGGGCTAAAAGATACTGTTTATCATCTGATCTTATTCCCATCTGTCCTAGTTATGCATTTCAGCATCTGTACCATCTTTACACCTACTGCTTGTTCTTAACTATGAAAATTTAACTGATTATAACTGACATATTTGAAGGTTTGTTATTAAACCTATACAATTTTCCTATCAAACTGTGGCAAAACTTTTAGTTCTCTATTCATAAGAGTTGTAAGATCTTTACTTTATAAAATTTCCTTACTAATATTTTATCAAGTCCTCATCTTTTAGTACACTTATTTTTCCTTTTAACACTATTCTTGTCTCTTTTGCTAGTTTTTTATTCTACCCAAGTACTGCAGATTTACAAGATTCTAAGTTAGTTACAGGTTAGAGGACTATGGACACAGTAACTCTCATCTAAAATTTTTTTTTTTTCAAATTTAAAACTTATTTTTGCCTTAAAAATACCATTAAGCTTGCATAAGAGCCACCTTCTATAGCTTCCAGAATCTTTCTGTGCCTTTTTTTACCAGATAATAACTGTTTGATCATGAAGTTACTGCTAGCAGAACTTTGCATGTCACAAACATTAGAATATTTACGGTGTAGGCAAACAATTGTCACCATGGCAAAGGCTTAGCTGATTTCATGTTGAGGAAGAGGGAATGAACAATTCTTGACACAGTCTGTCTTTAGGATATGTGATATAATGGCACCTTTTCTAGACTTACAGAGGCATCTGATATTTACATAATGGAGTACTGAAATGAACCTAAAAGAAGCACTGTATTACTGAAAACTGTAATCATTTTTTGGTACAGAGTTAATATTACCAGTCTCTGGTGGTTGTATTGGTTTTTCAGACTTAGCCACAGTCATTCAGAGAGCCTCACCCTAAATAAGTGGCTCCATGCTCTTTTTCTGCCAGCCTGTTGCTCAAACAAGCTGAAACCAGCTCAGGCCAGGGCAAGCTAAGCCACTGCGCTGTCAGGTGTGGTCAAAGCCAGTGGGGATTTGCTATTGATGGCAACCATCACTCACTGGTATACTTCCATCTGTATTACAATCATTCTCTTTTCACTGTAAACTATTAAAATAGCAGTCAGCAGTGAGACCTTTCCAAAAGAAAATATATGTTTTTAATCTGTCAGCTTTCCACTTCTTATCAGCATTTAAGAGTCCCATTGTTAAGTTGTTGGAGTTAAGTGGTCAGTCTTGAGAACATTCCGAAAATTGGTGATTGAATATGCAATTGTGATAGGAAACAGGCTTATTTTCATTTTTAATGATGTCATGTGGTACATGAAATAGTTTTTTTGATGCGTTGCATATGTGGAAGTATATTGGTAACAGGATTAACAGACAGCTCAAGATCCTGCGAACACTTTTGCACTTAAATATCTCAGTTGGCTTGTATGAGACTGATCAGCTGTACAAAGTAATTCACACGCAGAACTCTCTATTTGCAGCAATACAGTCTACGTTTCAATGTATGAACAAATACTTCTGTTGTATAACCCCTATGTTTAAATGTCTCAGGAATTCTTGTCTGGATTACCTTATTAAGCACTTACTGAAGAATGCAGTTCAGAAGAACATATCTTCTTAAATTAACTGACTTTTTAATCAAGAATAAATGGCCTATATGTCTCTTGTGACAGCAAAATGTTCAACTTCATGAATTAGGAGTTTCATTCACTTTTTTTTCACTATTATGAAAGGGGTGATTTTGCCAGTTTAAGTTCTATCATAAAGAGTGTGTATACCTTTACTGTGTTACTTCAAAGCTGAAGAAATGACAGTCCTCTCAATGAATTGTGGTAATGCAATCAATAAAATCCCCAAAATATTTTATCAATTTTTAATTGAAATAATTCATATTTTGTTCAAATTATTTTATTTTACTTCCATTAAGAGATCTGAAATATAAAAATGTAGAGAAGATCTCAGCCTAAATTTTAAGCATGGCTATAACAAAATTTAGAAATAATTCCCAAAAGCATTTCAGCAATTTCATGGATTCCAAACGTATAACTCAAAAACAGAACATTACAATTCCTTCCCTTAGCTTTCTCTCCTTCCAGACAAATAACAATGTATTCTTATTTTGTAAGCTGCAGCATGTATGCTTCATACCACTGTTGACTCTGTTAGAGATCTGCATGATAGATTAGAGAATGACGATATTTAAATTTTGCAGTATCCTTTTGTGGTACCCTAATCAATTATTGTAATTTGTAAAGGGTTTCAAAATAAATTTACAATTGCATTGGACTATGTATTGAACTTTAAAATTAACTCTTCATATTAAAAAAATCATAAATAGCCAAAAAGCTTTGAACAACTAAACCTTTGTTGCTAATGATCTCTAAAGCATAAATGCAGCTTTGATAGCAAAACAAGTCTTATTCCATTACACACTGGGTCAGCAGCTACATCCTCTCCCTTTTATTTCTCCCAATATTTCTGAAGCTTGAAGAATGCATGCAGTGTTCCTACGTACATTCTTACTGCTTCCAAAGACAAAAAATTATATCTCAAAAATCATTTGCATCTGTTTTCCTATGTAAATAAAAGCCATATTTAGCATTTTTTTTTTTAAAGCAAATTACTTCTGAAGATTTTTTATGTCCACATTCCATATACATTTCATTTCTCTTTAAATTTCGGGGGTGGGTGGGGGGATGAAGGGAGAAACCATCGAGAGGTATTGACTAAAATAGTAGGATTAATTTAAAACATTGATTGATTAATGAAGAATTGAAAACTCTTTATGAAAATCACTCATCTTGAATATATGTTTCTCAAATATTTTGCATTGTGCAGTAAATTCTTTTCTGCAGCAAAGATTTTAAAACAGATCTCTGAAGACAGACTTCTAAGTGAGTATGCAGGTTACAGCCAATCTAAAATGTATTTTGATCTTGAATAGAGAATGGGATATCTTACTGAGATGTGTTCAGCACTTCTGAGACTTGTACTATTCAGTTGCTGTCTATAAGAGCACCTCTGAGAAATGAGGCTCTTAAAATTTAAGCAGTTATCATTATAGTGTATCAGCTTTTTAGGATGGTAGTATTTCATGAATACCATTTTTGTAGGTGTTTGGCCAGATGTTGCTCTTTCTTTCATGTGACTGCTGATTTAAATACAAAAGTCATCTATTCCACCCTTGATGCAACTGGGGAAAAAATAAATTTGTTCTAAGTTCTCTTAGTCTGGAGTTAAGCATCCTCTGCTCTAAGGGGAGTTTGAATTTCAACCCAGCAAAAAAATAATTAGAAAAAAAAATATTGTTGCCATTTGAACAATAGAATGTCAAAATCTGCTATATTAACATTATTCTAAAATATTCAACCCTGAAGCAGTTCTAGCAAACTTTGAATATGCTGAATAGGAGATGTAAGGAAGACCAGGTGGGCTTCCAGCAGCAGGAGGCAATATAGGAGAAAAACAATCAGAAACTTAAAATGTATAGTTTAGGATATTTTCTACAGAGATTTTTTTACAACTCTCTGAAGTCAGCACCTGCAATTTTCTCCTCTTCAGCATTTACTGAAACTTTTGCAGAGCTAGTAAAGGTAATTATTTTATTTGAAATCCTTCCACAGTCTCTTGTGCTCTTGCTGTTATGTTATCAGTTCTGCCACTCATCTCTCCTGCTAAGGAGTCTTGTTTATTAGGCAGAAAGAAAGACAGCACTTCTAAAGTTACACCTAAGAACACCCTTACTATGATACAGTATTTTGTATATTTATTTCTTTGGGAGTTTTAAGTGATCTCTCTTCAGTATTAATAATTATTATATATTTAGAGCTGTGAATATTGTTAATGTGTTTTTTATAACATAGCCATTATGGATAATGAAAACAGGCCTGTCAGTGAGGTGTAATAGACTGATACAAGGTATACGTATATAGTGACTTGATAACATTTGCTTCTCTTGTATGAAAGAAGGAAACTGAAGCTGCAATGGATGTTTAAAGATCTTTTCTTGGTGGTGAAAAAAAACAACTTCTTCTATGTAGAAATGGAAGAAGTAGCACATGAAAGACAGGAATAATCTTAATTATGGCTTTAAAATTCTTACCATGTAATAATCCAGAGATGTAAGGATAGAGTCACACAAAACAAAATTAACTCCAGAAACAATAATCCACATTTTTCAGCAAAATTCCCCTTTTTCAAAGTAAAGAAGTACATTCTGCTTGAATCTTTTCAAGTCTATCTGGGCAATATACTGGGAAGCATCCAATATTGCAGGTAAAAAAAAAAAAAAAAGAACTTTTCTAATTCTGCTGTGTTCCTCCTTTCTGAATAAAGATTCAGGTTAAGCACATCCAAATGTTTGCAATTCTGTAAAAGTGACAGAAATTCTGCACTCCTTCAAAAAATGTAGCATTCTCATTCTACATTCCTTCAAAAATAATTGGTATCCAGTTTTCAATGCATATCACTGACGACTCATCCAGCCCTTATTTCAGCTGCTTTTCTATGAGGATGTTATGGAAGTCAGTGTCAAAGACTTTCCTTAAATCTGGGTATTCAGAATCCACTTCTCTCTACAAGTCAGGGCATTTCCTCATAGAATCATGAACAGGCTATGTCCCTGAGTGGAACACCCCTGCATATTTTGAAGACCTCCGGAGATGGTGTTTCAACTGCTCCCCTAGGCAGCCTGTTTCAATGACTGACCACCTTTTCAGTGACAAAGTTTTTCCTAATCTGTAATCTAAACCTCTCCTTAGTGCAACTCAAGGTCATTTCATCCTCTTACTTGTTACATGGAAGAAGACATAAATGCCTACCTCACTACCACATCCTCTCAGTTGTAGAGACTGATAAGGTCTCCCTTGAGCCTCCTTTTCTCCAGGCTAAACAACCCCAGCTCCTCAGCCACTCCTAAGATTTGTGCTCCAGACCCTTCCCCAGCTCCATTGCCCTTCTCTGGACTTGGTCATTCCCTCAATGTCTTTTGTAGTGAGAGGCCCAGACTGGACATAGGATTTGAGGTGCAGCCTCACCAGTGCTGAGTACAGGGGGACGACCACTGCCCTGGTCCCGCTGGCCACACTGTTGCTGACACAGGCCAGGATGCCATTGGCCTTGGTCTCCTGGGCACACGTCTGCCTCATGTTCAGCCAGATGTCCACTAGAAGCCTCAGCTCCTTTTCCTCTGGGTAGCTTTCCAGCCACTCTTCCCTATGGTCTGTAGAACTGCATGGGGCTGTTGTGACTCAAGGGGAGGATACAGCACCTTGCTTTTTTTGGACCTCATACAATTAGCCTCAGGTTGCTGATCCAGCCTGTGCAGATCCCTCTGCAGATCCTTCCTACTGTCAAGCAGATCAACACTCCTGCCCATCTTGATAGGATCAAGGTACCAAGTTGGTCAAGCAAACCTTGATGATAGCTTGATTTGCTTTATGAACTCATGCTGACTACTCCTGAAGATTTTCTTGTCCTTCATGTGCCTGGAAATTAGGATTCAGTCCATGACCTTCTGAAGGATCAAGTGAGGATCACCAGTCTGCATTTCCCTGGATCCTTGTTATTGCTGAAATGTGAACTTTGCTCCTCATACTATAAAATGGTGCATTCATATCAAAACCAGAAAACCGATTATTTTTATCACCTTTTATAAAACTAAACTTATAATAAAATCTTTCTTTGATAGGGCACCTTCACATTTTCTTCTATTATGAAGAATGAATTATGGATACAAACTAAGAGCTCTGTCACACCCCAATTACCTCATTTCCAGCTGAATACTCATGACTGCATCTGTGACTGAATTAGAAAATATCTTGCAGGTTAATGAGATCTCGGTTAAGCACATTGAAGCTGGACAAGGGAAACCATATTTTTTTCCATATTTAATAAAAATAAATTTTACCCATAAAAAAGCAGTAATGGGCATTATTTTCTCGATGCTCTATGAATTTTAAGACAACTAATGTATTTCCTATTTCAAACTCATGGTATCAGTAATTCAAATTCTCTCTTCAGGAGGAAAAATGTAGTTTTTTCTTCCTTTTAGAGGAGTTGTAATGACAGAATGGTACAACAATTGAAAAGAAGTATAAAAAAGATCCCAGTAAGTACCATTTATAAATGCTTGGCATGCACTGGCATATAAAAAATGCTTTATTTCTAAATAGAACACTGTAATTTTACCTGGAAACACTAATATTAAAAAGGCAAAGGAAGAAGAATGATTTTTTTTTTATAATTAATCTAGGAAAAGTTTTCTTGGTGTCTTTTCCAGAGGGGGAAAAAAGGGAAAAAAAAGAAGAAAATATTATAGAACACTGACATATGCATGTGAAAATTTCAAGAAATTTCATTTCTAAGTACTGAACAAATTAAAAGCATAGCTTTCCCAAAATAAAATAAAAAAAAAGAAAATATATATATTAAGGAATTGCTTTTTCCTTTTTCAATTCACATGACTTCTTTCTACTCTGATATAAGATTGACAAATAGCAAAACCATAGAATCATATGCTTTCTGGGTTGAAAGGAAACTTTGAAGGTCATATAGTCTAATTCTCCTGCAATGATCACAGATATCTCCAACTGGATCAGTGTGCTCTAAGCCCAGTCCAATCTGACCTTGAATGCTTCCAGGGATAGGACATCTACAACCTCTCTAAGCACCTTGCTCCTGTGTCTTACCACCCTCTTTATAAAACTTTTTCCTCATACTTAGTGTGAATTCATTCTTTAGTTTAAAACCTCAACTCCATGTTCTATTTCTACAAGCCCTACTAAAAAGTTTGTTCCCATGTTTCTTTTCAGCCATCTCTTAGTACTGATACATTCTCCCTGTAAGTTTCTCTTCTCCAGGTGGAGCAATCCCAGATTGCTGAGCCTTTCCTTAGAAGTGCTTCATCACTCATCATTTTTGTGGCACTCTGGCCTCTCCAACAGTTTATATTCTTTTTGTCCTGAGGACACCACATCTGGACACAGTACTGCACATGGGGTCTGGGCAAAGGAGGAGAATCATCTCTGTCAACTTTTTTCTGCAGCCCATGATGTGGTTGGTTTTCTATACTGCAAGCGCACATTGCCAATCTATGTCCAGCTTTTTTTGGAGATACACCAGTGTCTCCAAATCCTTCTTGGTGGAGCTGCTCTCAATATGTTCAACTCCCCAGACAGGGGTTGCCCCACCCCAGGTGCAGCACCTTGCACTTTACCTTGTTGAACTACATGACATTCCCATGCGCCCACTTCTTGAGCTTGTCCAGGTCCCTCTGGATGGCATCCATCCTTCAAGTGTGGCAACTGCATGACTCAGCTTGGTGCATAGGTAAGAACAAATAAATTATTGTTATTACTTAACCAAATACCCAGTGACTAAGGAGCTCAATATGTGGCATTCTACAATACCTGATTTATGTACAGGTTTTACCACAAGTGAGTTTGGCTATGTCAGAATAGATGTTGCCATTACAGATACAAAGAAAAATAAATTTTCATAAATTCTAAAACACAATTACAGTGACTCAGTCCTATTCCACCTAAAGTTACACAAGCACTCATATTCTTATGTTACTCTGGTATCTGCTTTAAATACAAAGCATCTCTTTGTGTTGTCATGGTTCCTAAGCGCAATAAAATACACATTATCTCAAGGATTAAAGAGAAGAGTACACATTTTCATTTGAATATGTCAGTGCAAAATGACAAATAAAGGCATTTTATCTAGCAAAATTTAAATTGCTTCTTCCACATGGAGAATTTCATATCAAAATGCCTTTTCTAAAGACTAATATTTCTTATAATATTTCCAGGATCATATGCTTCTTAGAATGAAGCAAGCTAGTGAATGAAAAAAAAAGAATAAATATAAGAAGAAAAAATCAAAAGCTCTGACCCATTTGGAAAATTCAAATACTGTTTTGTTTTGTTTTTTCAAATAAATTTTTTACATTATGGAGTTGCCTGGAAAAAACAGTAGAAATTTCATTAAAACTCCACACCTTGTCAAAGCATTGTTCACAATGACCATTCAAGTTTTACTGCAATCAGGACATATTGTTTCACAGTGGTCCTGAAAACTAGCCAACAGATAACCTGACTTTCAGCATCAAAGATCTCCTCATATACTGAGCCTTGCGCATCACCATTCACTCAAATTAACCATTTGCTTTCTCCTAGTATTATTCCATGTTCAACACCAAACACAATTTTCATCCAGGACACATCTGTGTTCTCATTAATCACATTTATCAGTAGTCAATGACCTGATTATGAGTCTAGCAGACATGAGTGCAGGTTCCAGAACCTTCAGGACATATGCAATTAAGCCTGCATGCAATTTTACAACAAAACTACTTCACAGCTATCTATACCTGAGACACATCCACTATATCTACATAAAGTAACTATATGCTTCAGTAAATATTATGTCTTCTAATTAATATATTGATTTCCCTACAACTGCATAGATGTGTACGAAAATTGTTTATGGGCATTAACTGTACAAGATCAGTCATGATCAGTTTCTGGTATAATGTGAAGAATTTAGCTGATGTAGTTTGGTAAAGCAAAAGAGTATGCTTGATCCACAAATAACCTAACAAAGTTCTGTTAATTAGAGACAATATTTTAATTTTAAATGAAAAATCATTAGGCCAAAATCTCTCTTATGAAGAAATGTTGACCTGGATATTCCTGGATGTTGAGAATATTTTCACATGTTTGAATATTTGACTCCCATTGAAATGAAAGTTTCTCATTTCAACAACCTTGCTTCTTAAAAATACATTTTTGTTTATGTTTTTTTAACAGATATCTGAGCAGTCAAAGTGCTATTGTTAATTGAACAAACATCACAATTACATAAAGAATCTCAGATATGACAGAAGTTAACGTTTACACTTCATTAACCCTGTTATTTTTTTTGTAATATTTTCAAAAGCCTCAGAACAGATAGCCATCAAAATGTACAACACTAATTTTGAGGTTAAACTTTAGATCTCTTAATACTGTTTTTGTGCCATTTTAGGCATCTGTGAAAATGAAGCCACAGAAAACAATAAAAAAGTGAGCAACAGTTTCTTTTCTTTTGTAGAGTAAGGTTCAAAGAATAATGTCAATTATTAATGATTAATAATATCAAGGTTTGTGTTTATCATCTAAGGATAAGGTAGGCACTTTCATAAGTATATCAGCAGTGTTTCCCAGATCTAAATTTTTATTTTATATTCTCACAAGAAATAATACATAAGAAAAAAAAAACCACCCCATAAATAACTGTAAGTACAGACCTTTTCCTATAAGATAACTTGACAACATTTATATTGTTTCCTATTCCTTCAGCAGGAGACAATGCAAAGTGAAAAATGTTAGCTTTGTTTAAACTATAAGCATAAACTATACCAGCTGGTGCACTCCATTGGGAACAGATATGTGGGTCAGCACATTGCATCATCAGCAAATGTGCATCAACAGCACTTCTTCAGCAAATCCACCTGCTTGAGTAAACAGACAATATGGGGTCCCAGAGTAGCAAAGTACATTATTAAAGAGATAACTTCCTACATTTGTGGCCTTCTTAGCATTTTATTTCACATAATAGTAGTATTTTTTCAATAAAAGTATTTCATTTGTAACTAGCTTCAAGTTCTGAGTTCATAGGTTCTTTAATGACAATATAAAGGAAAAAAGTAACTTTGCTAATATGGCTATAGTGCAGGAAAAAGCCATCAACAGAGTATGAAGTTTATTTTCCTGGATGTTACTTATAAAAAATAATTGACAACTATTTTATTGTCCTAAACCAAGTCTTAAACAGATGTTGGAAGTTTAGTTAGTTATTTTGGACAGTAAGCTTTCTAGTAACCTTTGCTACATCTAGAGTTTAGCACACTGTATAGACACAAACACCTCAGATATGACCCATATTTATATGCTGTAAATAGTTATTGCTGTAAATAGAGCATTCAGTTTTCCTGCTCTGCCTTGGAAGATATTTAATTCCAGGGGAGTCAATTCTTCTTCATCTGAAAGGACAGGCCTATTAAAAACAGAGAACCACACCAAAAAAAAAAAAAAAAAAGAACCCCCAAAACCCCCAAACTAAAACACATGCAGTCAACATAATTGAAAGCAGATGGGATTAACTGAATACAGCATAAGCATAAATAAAGACTGAAAGACCTTATGAAAATCTGAAAGTCAAAGCTTGTCTCTTTGGAATAAGCTGCTGCAGGTTGGCCTTCAATGAACACTCTTGATGTTTAGAAGGGTAGTTCAAGATCTATGTCTTGTGAATTAATCAGCATATTCACATTTTGGAAAGGTTATAAAAGACATAATGCTGGCTGAACATTAATTTCTGAAAAAAAGTCACTCTTTCTTCATGGGAAATGAACTGTTTCATATTGAAACAAAATGTATTTTAAATGAACAATTTAGAAGCTGTTTAAAATATTCCAGCAGTATTTCTGTTCCATTATTCTTGTAATTTCTTTTTTTTTGCATTTGAATTTGCATGTCTAAAATCCGTGTTGGTTGATGCTGTAAATATTCAACAGAAAAATGTAGTAAAGAATGTTCTTCTTTTATACTAAAATATATAATTTTGCTAAACATCAAATATTAACTGTCAGTGTTCCAAAGGTAATTCAAAAGTGTAGCCTCATCGATTCTCTTGATTAATGCATATATATATATAAATAAAATAAATAGACTTTATGCTATTTTTTCTGAAGAACTACTCCCCTAGACTATGCTCACACACACTGAAATTCATCATATGCTAAGATTGTTGGACTTTTTGAATCCAAAACATCAACAAGGAAATTTTTATTAGAACTGACAGAAGAATTCAAAGAAATGTTGAATTTAAGTCACTGAGAATGACCATCCATGTATTAGAAGTGAGAAATAGAAAACTGAGTTACATGTCCTTTAGAAGGTGTGAGAATAAAGCAAAACTGTATTTAAAGACAGCATGAATTGAGAGGAGCCAATCTTGCTACTATCAATTTTAGTTGTTGTGTCTCTGTCTTCTGAGAAATAGAATAGCAGGAATGAGGGAGGTATTTATAAACACAAACTCTACAGTCATCTGGATTTTAAGTATTGGAAGACTGTGATTAGATTCCCATTGGGTTCCACTGTGTAGGTTTAACAAGCAAAATGCCTTCAACCTTCCTTCACACATCATGCTCTCCAGCATTACAGTTATCTGCAACCATTTCAAAAATGCACTCAAGCTTTTCAACTTTTTGCTTAAAATGGGAGAACCAAAGCCTGATACAATATACAAGATAAAAAAGCCTGATACATTTGATATGTAATTTAATGACTGTAGAGCAGGAATGGTAACATCTTCTGATCTACTTACTATACTCTTGCTGATGCAGATCAGAAGAGGGATATATTTTGTTGCTGCAATGGTACACTGCCAACTGATATTTTTATATGATCTATATGTAACAAAACTAAGTGAAATGTCCCCTGCCAATGGATGAGCTTCTGGCAAATAAAGTGATGGTTTTAAAATTGTGTTACTTAATTTCATCACTGATTAGAATATTATTCAAACATCTGTAATCCCAGTTTGGAGACTAGAAATTACATGTTTAATTGTTTAAACAATCTCCCTTCTCATCTCTGTCAAAGCAGACATTACACGTAGAAAACACTTGCTCTAACCAATGTACATGTGGAGAGAAAATCTCTTATTTTTCTGCCACTAGTATGCATCTGCAAAGTATTGCTTAAGACATCAAGAAATTGAAAACCTTTGTTAGGAACTGAGATCAGTAGAAGAAAACCTGGGGACAAAACTCCCACATTTTCTTCTGAAATATTTTGTAACAGCTAGGTAAAGAATTCCTTATTAAAAAATTGTTAGCAGTATTACCAATTTTGTTTGCAAATAATATTTTAACTATTCATATTTTTTATTTTTATTTATAAAAATTATTCATCTATAGGTATGTTTTAGCAAATTATAGCTCAGTCCTAAACTTTTTACTGCAAGGTTTGCTAACTTATCAATTATTTGTCACCTGTTCAGTGTAACAGATAGGTTGAGTCACAATTCATTTCATTTGTCCTCCTGATGGGAGAAGTTAAGCATTTGAAATAATCTGAATTATTTACTGCTGCATATTTCCATCATCTATGTGAGACTTCCCCACATATCTCTTTAAATATATGATATTTTTGCTTTATTCAATCTTTCATGTACAAAAGTGTTTATACATGAGCTGAACTTGTTTAAAATCTTCAGCTGCACACATGCACAAAGGTAATGTGAGATGATGCTCCTTGCTAGATTCTGCTTGAGCTACATTTCAGTCCTGTCTCGTGCCCTTTACCTTTCTGATCTGGAGCTTGATATCTTGATCTCAGACCTGCCTCATCACTGTGGACTTGTCTGGTGGCATGAACTCTTTGATAAACCAGCATTACTACAACAGATGAGCACTTCTTGCTTGGGTTCTGTGGCTACACATCTTGCCAGTGAGTCTGGGGCTGCCCCTGCCAGTCTTGTTGCTGCCCTCAGCTTCGAACTCACCTTCTCAGGAGCCCCTTCCTGGTGCTCTCTGAAGTCTGTGGTGAATATTTACCTTTTTTGTACTTTACCAAGTATACATTTACAGTTTTTGGTTTTTGTTTTTGTTTGTTTTTTTTTGTTTTCTGTGTGAGTGTTGTTTTGCTTGCTTTTTTTTTTTTTTTTTTTTTGTGGTGGTGATTTTATTTGGTGTTTTGTGGTAGGTTTTAGTTGGATTGATTTTGTGAGTTGTTGGAGTTTTTTTAGCATAGCTTTTCAAACATCAATATTTCAAAGACAAAACGCATACTTCTGAAAAAAAAAAGTTCAGGCTATGACCTTGCTTGTTCTATGATTCTTCCACTTCTTAAGGCTATGTATACTTTTTCAGCTAGAAAATGATCTCCCCCTTGTCAAAGCATCATAGAGGTTGACGACTTATGCTTTGATGAATCTTATGTTTTTAGGGCATTGTTGATGATTATATAACGAATGAATATGATAGAGATAGAAGAGTTTTCTGATTCAGTCCTTTTAAGAGCATAAAACCCACATTATTCAATTATAATTTTGGGCAATGATTTTTAATCTGAAATGCTATTGTTCCATATTCTTTCACTGTCCTTCACCAGTCTCATCTGAATTATTTTGCACCTGCTCTCTAGATGAAATTCCATGTACTGCATTTAATGTCAGACAGATTACATGCATACCCCCTTGTTATCAATTTAATTACTGATAAGAATTGATCAAGTTTGCTTTTAAGCCCTGCCTAAACTTTTTATGACAAAATACTTGCTCCACAGAGTGGATTACTGTTTTTATTTTTAAAAAATAGAGAATAATTTGGAAAATAAAATATGTATGCCTGTGATTTGGTGGCTTCCTTACCTTCAAACTGGAGAGACATGTATTTCATTATTAATTATTGAATAAGGAGTTGGCTGGCTGGATGCAGCCGGAGAGTTGTGGTCAATGGCTCCATGACTCAATGGAGGCCAGTAACAAGTGTTCCTCTGAACACTATCCTGGGACCAGGGCTCTTTAATGTCTTGATCAATGACATAGACATTGATATCAAGTGCACCCTCAGCAAGTTTGCAGATGACACAAGCTGAGCAGTGCAGTAGATACAATACAAGGAAGGGATGTCATCCAGGGGGACCTGAACAAACTTGAGAAGTGGGTCCATGAGAATCTCATGAAGTTCAACAAGTGTAAGTGCAAGGTGCTGCACCTCAGCTGGGGCAACCCCAGAAATGAACAAAGACCTGGAGGAGAACTAATTGAGAGCAGCCCTGTGGAAAAGGACTTGGGGGTTCCTGTAAATGAAGAGTTGGATGTGAGCCAACAGTGTGTGCTTGCAGCCCAAATGGTGAACAGCATCCTGGGCTGCATGAAGAGAGGGGTGGCCAGCAGCAGGTGAAGTGTGGTGATTCTGTCCCTTTGCTCTGCTGCCATGAGATCCCACCTAGAATACTGAACCCAAATCTGGGGTCCTCAAGACAGGACATAGACCTGTTAGAGTAGGTCCAGAGGAGAACCACAAAAATGATCAGAGGGCTGGAGCACCTCTCCTATGAATACAGGTAGAGACAACTTGGGTTGTTCGGCCTGGAGAAGACTTCAGTGAGATCTCACTGTGGCCTCTCAGTACTTAAAGGGGGCTTACAAAAGAGAGGAGCAACTTATTTTTCTGATGACTTAGGGAACTTCTGACTTTGAATATAAGCAATACTAAAGAAACATAAGAGCAGAATTGATTGGAAAATGTACAAAACAAGAAAAATATTCTGTGTCAAAGGAGCCTATTGTGACAGGGAGTAAAATTCAGTATTAGTTTTACTTTCTTCATCTAAAGTCTGCAGCAGAAAATGATGTTTTGATGTATTCTGGCTGACACATTACCAAAATGCATCCCTTTTCTCTATTCTGTCAGTCTCCCACTCTCCAATTCAGCACAACATAAGTGTGATGGGCATGAAGAAGATGAAAAAAAATATATATGTTCAAAAGAATACTTTTTTTTGTCTTCCCCCAATTAAAACCATTTTGCCTTCAAGGTCATACATTCTGCCTGTTTATTTGTCTCTTCCCATGTGTGCCTCTTCCTGATTTTTGTAAAATCTTGTGGGTTGAAGGAAGGCAGCTCCGTCATGGCTAAATTTTCTTTTGAAATGTAGAGCTGGTAACACTGTCAGTAGAATTTCTGTTGTATAGCTATCATGTATATAATACTGCAGCAGTTCTGTTCTCAAGAAAGCATGGCAAATGTGATACTCTTCTATTTCTCCTGAAGAAGCTTGGTTTAGCAGAGTAGAAATCTGGCACTGCATCCAGATGCCAAGCAGCACTTGGCTGTTCTTTGTTAACTCAATGCTTTTCCCAGAATAACAAGCACAAACAATCCAGCCATATTATGCAGGTGTTTTGTGTCAAATGTTTTGTAATAAAGGCCTGCCAGATTTCCAAGACTACTCTCAAAGTCTGTAAAATTCTAGTTATCCACATGCTTTTACAGTTAGGAAGTACAGATAGGACACCAGCTCTGCATTTCCTTTCATCCCTCTCCCTAAGAAAAGGGAACAGAACAAAGAGCATAACAACATCTTCCAGCCCTAGAGTGATTAGAAACGTAAATCAGTAATATGAACTTTGTGATTATTTGCTTTCTCGTGGTGTCTATGTGAATACACATTGAATTCAACTGAGAGAGCTCCCTTGCTGTTTTGATTTCAATTTTAGTTACAGTGAACATCATAACATATTCAGGTTTGCAGCATTGACTTGACCTTGATTATTTTCTCAAGGTGAAACACTTTTTTGTTTGTTTTTGGTTTTTTTTTTTTATTTTTTAATGTACTAGGTTCCATAAAGAATTTCTGTTGGGAATACTATGCAATGAGCATATCTTTTGAATAATTTATTCTATTTCTATTGTTTTATTATATTTCAGTACCCTATAACAAACTTTATTTTTCTTATTAAAATAAAGAAACCAAAGCAAAGTATGCAAACAAAAAAAAACCACAAATAGTTTTCCTTTTTTTTTTAAACAAAAGTCCAGCCCTCAAAATGGGTAAGATTTATAAATCAGAGTTCTAAAAATTTCTAAAATCTAAAAATTCTGTCATAATTTTGATGTCTCGTAAGATTATTTTCTTTGTATATCTCTACAGTGCAGAAAAAATGAAAAGGAGATCAGGTTCATCATGGGAAAGTACTTAAAATATGAAAATAAAAACTCTGAACAGCAGCAAAACACTAAGGAACTATTATATGCATTTTTCCCAGCTTTATTAACTTATTGAAATTTATTAGAATCACACAAGACATTCTTGTTTTTCAGTACTAATGAAACCTGTAATGTTCATTCCTTCCTTAATGTCAGAATTATTTATGTCAGAAAGAATATTTTCCTGGCGCAAACAGACTACAAGCATATATATGAATCTGCTAAAATATTGATCTTATTAAGAATCTGCTTCTTGTTAAACTTCAGTTCCATACATATAAAAAATTAAACTTTACTTTTTAATAATAAATTGTCATTTATGTTTAAAAAGTGCAGAGATGAGTGAAATAAAGATGTAGTCTTAAAAATAAATGTAGGAAACAATTTTCTTAAAACTTTTTAATAAGATTACTTTTTCTTTCATTTTTAATGTGATCTTTAATTCTTTCATATCTAAATCTGGTTTTATTTTTCCTGCCAAATAAAGGCAATCATCCTAATCATGATCACTGTAATGGCAAGATTCAATGCACTCAGAACATGTCTGTCCAGTGGTTTAGGTATTTTTTGCATGCCTGTATTTCTGACCAAAGGAAAGAAATCACACTTATGGCATTACTAAAAGTAAACCAGCAACTCTCCCTGAAAATACACTTCTGTGCTTTTGTCTCTGAAGCTTAAAAGGATAAAAAGCCCCCAAAGCCCCACAGATCCAAATTATGCATAGATCCACCTGATAAAATATAAATATTGAACCAAAACTGCTATTGTGGAAAATGATAACATGTCAAAAAGAATCATGTTCCCTGATTAGAAGACACAGCTGAGATCCTCTGAGGTAAAAATGATCAAAGAAATAATACTGCCTAATAGAGTTGCAGTAACATCAAATACTGAAGACACTAAAATCCTTGCCAAAATATACACTTGCAAAAAACTTTTTTAAAAGTTAACCTTGTAAATGGCAGAATATTAACGCAATATTGCATATTCCTTTTCAATAGGATTTCATTTTAAAATATTGTATTATAAATGTAGGAGTTAGATTAGTAATTTTTGAATACCCTTTTCTTTCTGGATTGTCTAATATATGATATAATTTTCCTAGAGGTTTTTGAGTCATATCTAGATCAAACTTTGGATAACATTGTCTGTCCTTAAAACTGACCCTTCTTAGAGCAGCAGCTTGGATTAGAGACCTGCTGAGGTCCCTTCCAACCCAAATTACCCTATGATCACTTTGGTACTAGAAGGTTAAAATTTTACCTATTTTATATCAGAAATCTAGAAGGTTCCCAGACTAATTTTGTCTTTTTTATCATCCCCATAACCTGTAAAAGTAGTTATTGGATCCCTATGAATGGCAGACTTGACATCTTTCCCCGTGCCCCCCACTTGTCTTGCCCTCTGTTTTTCTCCTCCTGGAGTGAGTGATTCAGTGCTCAAGGAATAGCTACTGAAGAATTTCCTTTATAAATAACACAGCAAAACTCAACAACAGACAATAAAATAAACAGAATCCCTACATATGACAGTAACGTAAAGGAAACTCCTTGCTGTACAGACCAACACCTCAGTTCTGTGATAATGTTATACTGGTAGTGTTGTCCTTACCCTCTTGGGCAAACTGCCAAATTCTGCTGTGGTGATAGACAGTAAAAGTGGCAAAAACTGAAGCTGTTCAACATAATTCTTCTTGCAGCATTCTGTCACTTCAGATGTAAGCACAAGCCTCTACAAATGCAGACTAGAGGGGCAGGTTGGTTTGTTCTTTTTTTCTTTCATCCTATGCAAAGTGATGGGGAAAAATGAACACGGGCATTAACAGGTTCTTCTTAAAAAGGATGTGTACAAAATATGTCCTCAGGCTTTTGATCTTCTACACATGGACAGTTTGTACTCATAAAAATTAAATAAATAATAATCTAATTCCAAATGCTGTATAAAGGCAAGGTCTTCTTACCTCTTGAAAACACTTTTTATCTCTCTCTGGATGCTACATTTAAAGATACTAACTACAAACAAGTTAATTTAATCATTTTAGGGCTCTTGCATTCAGAGGATAAAAAAAATACCAGGTATTTATAAGTTTAAGGGGTTTTTCACTAGGCTTCATAATATGTTCAGAAATAATTTCTTCAATGTATTATATATCAGAATATAATTGCATTTTTAATATATTTGTAACTTGGATTCCCTTCAATAATATCTAGTTGCCTAACCTTCTAATTAAATGTAAACGTGGTTTTAAGGAATTTTTCTTCTACCTAGCTGGAATGTAGTAAGAGCTAGCAAGAGCATAGTATTCTGTAAAAAATTTTACTTCATGTCCTAATTATATTATGATAAAAAAATCACTTTTTAAGACACACTCCTTTTCATGTTATTCTTATCAGTAAAATGAACAGAAAAAACTGGGATCAATCTCTAATAAATATGTTTATTAGAATATGATTAAACATTAAATATGTTTATTAGTTTATTATATGTTAACAATATATATTTTTTAGTTTGAAATGTTTATTAAAATTGGATTAATCTAGATAATAAAAAGCATATAAAATACTGAACACTATCATTAGTCCAACAAATTTTCCTTAAGATTAATAATTGTTCTGCTTAAATATTTGAAATTTAAAAATCTCAATCAAAGTACACAACTCTGAGCAGAAGGGTCTATAAATGATGCAGTAAGTGGACCTACAATTTTAGGCAGTGATCCATACAATCTACTTCAAATATATACTCTATGATAAGTGGGTTCATGCCTAGTGATATTTTTCTTCCCCCTACTGTAACACTAGTTAACCTGATTAGATGAAATAAAACAATTTCATTTTTATTTTTAAATTATTAAAATTAGTAATTTAATTTATGCAAAGTAAATTTCAAAGAATGAACAAGGGATTAGGCAGTTAGGAGCATGACTATACAAGTTTATTCTTTTGAGGCTCCAGAATGGTTCTGACAAAATGTTGAGAAATGCTAAGTACTATATTGTTGAAAGAGCTTTCAAATCTTTCTGCTTTCAAACCTAATGAAGAAGGAAAAAAAAAAAAAAAGAAAAAACAGACAGATTTCTTCTCATCCCCCCAGATTATTAGTTTCCTCTGGAATCAAAACCCAATTTTTTTAACTAGCTGTTCAGGGTGTATAGTTTTCCATACTGCTTTACTACTATACCTTAAAAAGGATGTGTACAAAAGACAAATTTGACCTCAACTCACATAGTTAAGCCTGCATGATATGCGCTGCTTGTTTGCTCTCCTTGGTTGTTAGTTTTATGAGAATACCAGTATTAGAAAGTCCATTTTACCAGTATTAGAAAGTCCATCTTTCTAGTTTTGATTACAGTGAGACTTCCTGGCTTTGAAACCTGCTTGATTTTCTCTTGAGCAGAAGCTGTTGGGCTTTGATAATACATTCTGCTCCTAGGAAAGGAAATAAGGGGCAGTATCGTTAAAGGAAATTAGTTCTGCTGCTTAATTGATAGTTATTACAATTACATAACTTAATGGGAAAAATGTACTGTATCAAGTCTTATATGTTCCAGCTTGGCAGCTTCCTGTGAATG
Source organism: Motacilla alba alba (assembly GCF_015832195.1). NCBI lineage: Eukaryota > Metazoa > Chordata > Aves > Passeriformes > Motacillidae > Motacilla > Motacilla alba. Next base: position 20,877,537 of record NC_052019.1, read on the forward strand.
CCACCTGCATATTAATTATGGCACAGTGCTCACCTTGGTTTAATATTCTGCTTCTTTTGCAGAAAATGAAAGAGAAGAACTGAATTTGAGAGCAGTTGTAAGTTATTCAGAACAAAAGTACAGAAACTTGCTCTAGACCTGGCAGGGCTATATTAACTAATGACAAGAGTGAGAAAACTGTAAAAGAACAGATTAGCAAATCCCTTGTTGCAGACTACTTCATCAAAATCAAGGTAAGTTCTCAGGCAGTTTTTTCAAGGAGAATTCAAGGAGGGAAAGAAAGAAAGAAAGAGAATCAAGATATAGGTAGTAGGTTCATTCAAGCAAGACAGTTTCTGGGGTTTAGGGGATTTTTAGCTTTCTCCTTGTGGAAGCATTGTGGCAGCTGATTTGCCTCGGTAGATGTTTAGCAGTCACAAGAAATCACATTATTTTCAAGAAGAGAGAAGAGAGCTTTCACAGAAGGAGGAATTGAGAGGTGGAAAAAATATGTTTGTGAACAAAAAGGGTTCAGAAGTCCAAAGGGAAATTAGTTTGAAATCACAAATAACACTGATGAGATTTCAGACCCTGAAGAAAGTATTCTGAAAGTTGCCAAATGCATTAGAAAAAGGTACAGCATCTACACTGGGATTTTTTACCTTAGTAATTACATCTACTGAAAAAACCCGGGGATTCTGTGGCGTAGACATTAGAAGTAAAGTGGCATAGACTGACAGTCTGATATCCTGTTAAGAAAGGAGACATAGCTTTTTAGAAAAGTGTTTCTCTGTGACCTTTCCAACTTTCAACTCTGCAGACACCAGCCTGTGAAAAAATGCAGTGCTATTTTTGCATGTATAAGAACTGGGACTATAACACTTCTGCTCCCTGACAGCCTCATTGCTTCTTTCTTTAACTGAAAATTATCAGTCTCTCTCTAAGTACTTTTTCAATTCAAAATATATTTACTTTGGAGATGTAGCCTTTGGATCCTGATCTTGAAAATATTACTGCATATTTTGTTACTTAGGATCTGTAGAAGACTCTCAGGTACAGGTGTGTCAAAAAATAAAGTATTTCTAGATATGCAAGATGTGAATGTAAATTCCCTTTCTGACAGATGTTTATTTACTAGTGTGTTGTCTTTGTTTCTACAGGAAATGTGCTTCGTACAATAATCATGTAGAAAAAAATGACACACTGCAAATACCCCTCTTCCAAAGGCTGGAGGAAGGGAAGGGAAGGGAGGGGAAGGGAAGGGAAGGGAAGGGAAGGGAAGGGAAGAAGGTTGCGGGAAGGGAAGGGAAGGTTGCGGGAAGGTTGCGGGAAGGGAAGGTTGCGGGAAGGGAAGGGAAGGTTGCGGGAAGGGAAGGGAAGGGAAGGGAAGGGAAGGGAAGGGAAGGGAAGGTTGCGGGAAGGGAAGGGAAGGTTGCGGGAAGGGAAGGGAAGGGAAGGGAAGGGAAGGGAAGGGAAGGGAAGGGAAGGGAAGGGAAGGGAAGGGAAGGGAAGGTTGCGGGAAGGGAAGGGAAGGGAAGGTTGCGGGAAGGGAAGGGAAGGTTGCGGGAAGGGAAGGGAAGGGAAGGGAAGGGAAGGGAAGGGAAGGGAAGGGAAGGGAAGGGAAGGGAAGGGAAGGGAAGGGAAGGGAAGGGAAGGGAAGGGAAGGGAAGGGAAGGGAAGGGAAGGGAAGGGAAGGGAAGGGAAGGGAAGGGAAGGGAAGGGAAGGGAAGGGAAGGGAAGGGAAGGGAAGGGAAGGGAAGGGAAGGTTGCGGGAAGGGAAGGGAAGGGAAGGGAAGGGAAGGGAAGGGAAGGGAAGGGAAGGGAAGGGAAGGGAAGGGAAGGGAAGGGAAGGGAAGGGAAGGGAAGGGAAGGGAAGGGAAGGGAAGGGAAGGGAAGGTTGCGGGAAGGGAAGGGAAGGGAAGGTTGCGGGAAGGGAAGGGAAGGGAAGGTTGCGGGAAGGTTGCGGGAAGGGAAGGTTGCGGGAAGGGAAGGGAAGGTTGCGGGAAGGGAAGGGAAGGGAAGGGAAGGGAAGGGAAGGGAAGGGAAGGTTGCGGGAAGGGAAGGGAAGGGAAGGGAAGGGAAGGGAAGGGAAGGGAAGGGAAGGGAAGGGAAGGGAAGGGAAGGGAAGGGAAGGGAAGGGAAGGGAAGGGAAGGGAAGGGAAGGGAAGGGAAGGGAAGGGAAGGGAAGGGAAGGTTGCGGGAAGGGAAGGGAAGGTTGCGGGAAGGGAAGGGAAGGGAAGGAAGGGAAGGTTGCGGGAAGGGAAGGTTGCGGGAAGGGAAGGTTGCGGGAAGGGGAAGGGAAGGGAAGGGAAGGGAAGGGAAGGGAAGGGAAGGGAAGGGAAGGGAAGGGAAGGGAAGGGAAGGGAAGGGAAGGGAAGGGAAGGGAAGGGAAGGGAAGGGAAGGGAAGGGAAGGGAAGGGAAGGGAAGGGAAGGGAAGGGAAGGTCACACTTCTGTTTTCCCACTGGATTTAATAATGTTTGTATAACAATGATAATCAATAAACATGTGATTCTCAAATGTCCTCATATTAAATTAATCTGTGCTTTTACATCAGTTGTCATTTCAGCTGGATCCTTTATTTAGCTTCATAAGTCCTGCTGAATGGCATATGGAAAGCTACATAAAAGTTGAACCCTTTTCTTCTTTCCTTTCTATTATTTCTTTAGGAAGAAAGAAATCTCTTATATAGCCATGTTGCCAAAAATCTTTGATACATACTTCTACAGCATTCATGTAGAAAAAATGATCACATAGCAGTCTTCCAAAGTCTGTAATGGAGCAGATGTGTCCAAGAAAACTTTCAAAGTCTCTTTGAGAAAGAAAAGAATATTACAATTATTATGGTGTTGAACATCTGAAACAAACCACGAACAAATAAAAAATAGTTTGAGGGAAGACTTTTACACTGTAAGTTGTAGGTATAAAGGAAACTGATTAAAAATAGTTCTTTGCAGTTGTATTGTTTTGCTGTTCCTACTCATTACTCTAAGTAACTTCTAAATGACAGAGTGCACCTGAACTAAATTGTTTCTCATGTTTAAAATGATATTTTTATATTTTTTTTCCTTTTTTAATACAAAGTATTATTAATGTCATAGTGATTTTGTTTCATAAAAATAAATAGTATTTTGTATAAGATTTAGGAATTTCTGGGGTCTAACAAAGTTTGAAATGCTCTAATTTTCAAATAATTATCTTAAGGTGGAAATTCTTATAAAGATGCAAATTATATCAAATATATCCTTGTTGTTCACTTCTACACAGAGATGTGACAAAAAAAACCCTGCCTTGTTTCTTGTGTTTTTGTTAGCAAAGCAAATCATTACAGTTTTGAAAATTCCTAAGACATACATAGTTATATGGAGATGAAGGGGAAAGATCAGTGTCAAAGAAGAAATGTTTCACCTCATCTTCTGAGATTGCTATGCTAGTACATCTCAGAAAATAAAATAATTAATGCATTTTCTCTAGCTCTTTCAAAATTCATAGCTCCTTTCAGCTCAACAGAGAAGGTTTTATCAGTGCTTTGCCATATATTTTGTTTTCCTTGAATCTATATATTGCATTAAATTTCTGAGCTCAATTTTAAAAATAATTTTTTAAAGGTTAAAATCAAATCCTTTTTTATAAGGGATATTGGGACACAGAGCAGGTAGCCACTCTCCATGTTTAGATACCCTTTATAAAAACAGCATTTGATTTCTTTTTCATTTCTATGTGTTTTATTCTTTAAACATACCTTTCTTTCTCAGGTTGTCATGTCAAAAGGAACACAGAAATATCTACATCAGGTTGAGTCAGGTCTCTTTGACTCTGCTCCTGCAGTAACTTTCCAAACACATAAAAAATCTTCACATTGTCAATGTTATGCTCTTATTTGTGTTCTTACTTTCCAGTGTAGCATCTACTACACATTATATCATTGGTTTTTGCTGATGGTGGTCTGAAGGATACAGATAGTGAAATGATTTCTGGACACTCACAGCTTTCTGTATTTTTGGAGTTCATGGGATGATTAAAATAACCATGGACTGATAGTATACATGCCATTATTAAAAGAAACCCTAAAGAATCCAGACTATATTTTTTTCCAATTAAATTCTCCTACATTGAGAAAATCTCTGTAAACAGGGGTTCCAGATTTTAATCACCACTCTTCTTTTAACCAGGACACTAATAATTCAGTTTTAGCTTTCCTCGCTGACCCCAGTAATGTACATAATGGTTACCCTTGTACACCAGGACTGATGTTCTCTGAGCTGCCTGGTACAACATAAGTGAATCTTAAAGAATTTACCCCTAGATATTTTTTTAATTTTATCAGCAGCAGAACATTCAATTTTGCAGTCCTAAATCCTTTTTACAGTTCGGAGTGAAATAAACCCTATTCACTTGCACTTTTTCTCCTGCTGAGCATAACCAACCTGGAATTGTGCTGAGAAAACTGACATCAGATCAGAGGCTGTTATTCACTTTCTTGAGTTTCATCTCCTTCTTTTAATAGTATGAAAAAAATAAATCCTTTTCAAAGACATAAGCAGTTACATGACTGCACATATTTTTAATTTTAAGGGATTTTCAAAGAATCAGATTCACAGATTGAAAAATACATCCATCAGTTCACAAAAGTGCAGCATGTTGTTCAGACTACTACAGAGAAAGAAAAGATGTTATTTCCGAAGCAAGAAGAATACAGGAGTACCAAACTCTTAAAGCCTTTGTCTGCTGTAAAACTGCACAACTGTACTGAAATAAAGCACACTAGAAATCATCAGTTTATGTATCTGGGATTTGGATTATGTGAACTTTGCAAAAAAAAAAAAATCTTCAACAGCTTGTTTTCTAAATTGTTTCCTACCTCATAACTGAAAAGACAGTGTCAGAAGTATTCTTTAGAAAAAAAAACCTCAACACACTGGCAGTTTTGGTATAGAAACTAGCCTGAGTTGGTATAGAAAACCTGCAGAAAATTGTTTTTATGTTACTATGGAAAATTAACTTCATATGTACAAGGAGAGAATAGGGTAAGAGTTGTTCACTTCCTAAATATTTGACACTCAAGTCCACTCCTATCCACTTATCTATTTCCTAACATTGCTGAAGAATACTTTTCAGCTGTTAGTCTTTTTTCCTTACCATTTTATGCAATTTATCTCTTGTTTTGGGAAGAAAATCTGAAATACCACAGATGTAAAATTCATTTAGGACTAAGAAGGAACAGAAACAAACAAGAACATAATTATAATATTTAAGAAGTTCAAAATAAACACAAAATACTCTGCTAACTTTTAGAGTCACAAAGAGGTTTCAGCTCCATAGCCAGCTGGAGGCTACATTTCCTGGAAGAAATTAAACACCAGGTATAGATTCCATCCCAAATAGCCTGTCTCTTGCTGATAGTTTTATCATGACAGTAATTAATTTAAAAGCAATGAGAACTACTCGTGTGTGAAATTTTTCAGGACTAGATATTCATTGACATCACAGCTGGTAGAAAAGGAAACAAGGAAAAATTCACTAAAGTGTTTGCAATAATGATGTCCTTCTTCCTTCAACTGCCTCTAATGGAAATTAGTATTTTCTTTTCTTATTTGATGAACTATCTTTAGTCTTTTTGAAAAACATTCTAATGATTAGATGGCAGATGCAACACAGTCTGACAACAAAGTTGTAAAACCAGCGCTTCCTCTCAAAAATGCCTGCTTAGATATACAAAATATGAAGTTGAGATAAAAGATTTAACAGTTTTGAAAACCTGCCAGATCTTTCACTGAATAAGGTTAGAAGACACATCTTCTCACTAAAGCAACAGAAAACAAATCAAGACCCAGTTGAAAACTTTTAACATGCTGTGAATCTTCTGGAGCATTCACAGTATGATTCACAGCTTTGGATTATGTCTTCCACTAACCTTATTAACAATTATTATTTTATGTTCTCACTTTTAAGCTTATGTGGCGTTAGCTTCTGATATCCACTTGCAAATCAGTCAGAATATTCTATGATACAGGAAATATCTTTAGAACAAATATTAGTACTAAAAATACCTTATGTATAGATTAGACATGCAATTTCTAGAGATATATTTAAAATATGTGCATATGCAAATCAGAGTATCATAGAAAGGTTTGGATTGGAAGGGACCCTAAGACTGTCCAATTCTAACCCACCTTCCCCAGGGAAGGGTGCCACTGGTTAAATCAGGTTGCTCATGGCCGCATCCAATCTCAGTCTGGTTTTCAACACTTCCAGGATGAGGACTCCACAAACTTTCTGGACAACTTTTTCCAGTGCCTAACTACTAAGTATGTAAAAAGTCAGCCTCCCTCTTTTTTATAAGCCCCCTTTAAGCACTGGAAGATCGCCGTGAGGTCTCCTCAGAGCCGTTTGTTCTCCAGGCAGAACCACCCCAACCCTCTCAGCTTGTTTCCTTAGGAGAAGCACTACAGCCCTCTCATCATCTTCAAGGATGGCCTTCCTTTGGACTCACTCCAACAGGTTTATGTCTTTCTTGTTGACTAATTATCTCAGGTCTAAAGTGAAGTAAACAAGGATGAGGGAGAGGAGTGCGTGCATAAGGAAAGCCAAACCCAGAAGCTGTCCTGAAAATCAGCTCCTTCCATTGGGAAAGGTTATGGCCTACAGGCTCATTGGCCAAGGCCAAGTTTGCACACACTTCCCCACAACTGAGGGGATGGAGGAGAGTTTTTGTGGGGTGATGGCGAAACCAGAGGGGGTGAATGCCCAGCACTGGAGGCTACAAGTCAGATAAAGGACACACGCTGCAGAGAGCCCTCCCTTACACAAACTGGCTCAGTTGTAAAACTAGGCCCCTCTCCCCAGGAGGCCATTCCCACAGGACATCCACATGACAGGCATCTGTCATGTCTTAGGAGTCATAAACCATCAAAGACCTCCAAAGCACCCCCCAGACTCTTTTCTGAGGCCTTCCACCAGAGGACTGCACGTGATCCACAAGTGCTGCAACAGTCCGGAGTAGAACTTCCCCCATCCTCACACAGGAGGTGCTTGGGTGTTCCCATATCTAATCATATACTAACTCTTCACAGAGAGTTATATACTTTCCTCTTCACAGAGAAAAGCAGGGCACAGCTTCCCAAGGATTTTCTGGGATTCACATTCTCTAAACCTCAGAGAAAGAAAAAACAATTCTCATCTCATATACTGCTCCTGTGTTCTGGAACAAGTGGAATGCATGGTGGAAGATTGTTTACCTGAAGGGAATTGGTAATTGGATTCTGGTGTGAGTGTTTTGATTCATTGGCCAATTGAATCCGTGTGTTTGTGTTTGTGTGTGCGTGTGTGCGTGTGTGCAGACTGTCAGCTGATAGTCATGAGATTCTGGGCTGTTGAGTACTTGTGCAGATTCAGTGTAATATAGTGTAATATTGGATAGAATAATATAGTATAATAAAGTAATTAATTAACCTTCAATGGAGTCAGATGCGTCATTTCTCCCATCGTTGGGGTTGCCCTGCTTTTACAATACTAACCCATTGAACTCTGTGTTCCATGGGACCCTCACCACCCCTCACCACTGAAAGTACCAGAAGACCAACAGGATGCAGCTGGATCCACAGGAGTGGTGAGTATCTTTCTACTTCATCTGCCTATCACTCTTTCTCTGTGCTCATTTTCCTATTTCTTTCTTCCTCTCTCTCTACCTGACATTTATAACTAAAATCTGCACTGTTGACTTCAGCATATGGTCTCATATGCACCTTAATTCGGGCAGAGGCATCTCTCTAATAACTGGATTTAACATAAAACTGCCTTGTTCTTTGGCTTGACAAATAAGAAATACCATGTGGATTTGAGTACAGATTTTGCTTGCTGCTTTTACTTCACTGAATTAAATGAAGGAAATGGAAAAATATTGCTCTTTGGTTACTGGTTATGGGTTTCCTATCTTGCTGCTTGTTCAAGAGGTCTCCGCTATATCCCAACCTTGTTGTCCATTTACCTAGGCCTTATTAAAGACAGGTGTTTTTTTCTTTTGCTTTTCTTTCCCTGTGAGGTGGATTCTTAATAAAGAAAAGGAGTAAGTCCCCATTTTTGTGACCATTACTAGATTCCTCAAAATCTAGTAAATTAAGAGTAAGACAGAGGGTATATAGGCTATAGGTATATAATGTGAGGGTTATGAGCCCTCACATTTTATCAACCTGGTAAACTGCAAACCAAAATACTATGGATATTTACTTTGAACTCCGTTGAGCTGATTTCTCTTCAAAATTATCAATTTAGTCAAGCTAATCATTAGCTTGAGTAATTCAAATATTTAAGAACTAAATTAAAATAGGTCTTCCTATATCAACTTCATGGTATATATACACACACACATTGACTGCTATATTGGCCCTGGTACTAAACTTTCTTTACGTGAATGATAGAGACAAATGTAGGAAGAGCTGCTGCACCAGCAACTCAAGGGCAAAAATGTTTGTTTTTTTATGAACAGGTGACCTGCATTTTAGCTTGCACAGTCACTTTCCATATTTAATGAACTGATTAATTTTGTGTGAACTGTAAAATTCTGTGTTCAGACCACTGACCTACATGGCTCTAAAAAATTAGAAACTTTAGAAATTATAATTGAAAGGTTCAGATGCTCTGTATTGCCTGTTTTAAGCATTTCAGATAGGATGATTTAATATTAATTATATGATCTAAACTCAGGTGAGTATTTTTAATATTAAATGTTCGAGAAGACAGATTTTTTACCTTGAAATTCAAGATTGATTTCTAGTTCCTAAGATTTAAACAGAGAAAGGTATTTGAAACAAGAAAAAAAAAAGCTCTATATTTTGTTTCTGTCATTAAAAAATAATATATATAGATAAGGGACTATAGGACCAAACCTGCAGTAGACAGTTGTTTCGCAAAGCTACAAACCAGAAAACTACATTATTTTTGCAGGTAATTTTCTCTTTGGTTTTCAAGCAAGTAGAAATAAAATTTTCATAAATCCTCATCAGATCACTACTGGAATAAAAGGTATAGTGTTCACCCAGACTACCATTTCTCAGCATATGGGAAAAGTGGAAAGTGGAGCTAAATATGCTGAAGTTTTTTTTCATACTTAAACATATAATCTTTAAAATTTTTAGGTGTCTAATCCCGAGGAAATGCCACAGACTGCTAGCACAGGCTATTAACAAAGAATCTTTATATTGCCTCCTTTGACTACTAGACTGTCTCTAACAACAGTTTGCAGCCATTGTGACTGTGTTCATCGGGTCCCAGGACAAGGGAAGAGATCTGGAAGAGAATCTGGACTCCATTTTTCAGAAGGCTGATTTATTATATTAAGATAAATATTATATTAAAAATGCTATATTAAAACTATTCTAAAAGAATAGAGAGAAAGGATTCATCTGAAAGCCGGAAAGGCAAGGAATAAATAACAAATGCTCATGACTCTTAGAGAGTCTGACCCAGCTGCATCTTTGATTGGTCATTAATTAGAAACAACCAGCATGGACCAATCACAGATGCACCTGTTGCCTTCCACAGCAGCAGATAATTATTGTTTTTCTTTTTCTCTGAGGCTTCTCAGCTTCTCAGAAGAAAAAATCCTGGCAAAGGGATTTTTTGGAAAATATCATGGCAACAGCTCATGACTAGATGTGCTGGGGAAATTTTACTGATTTCTGAATGAGTCAAAAGCAAATTGCAATCTGTGATTTTTCCTAGCTTCTCATTCTTTTGACTATTTGTATATGGTTTTTATACTCCCTTTTCTCACTTTTTTATCCCTGTGCTAAACTCTTTTATAATCATTATACATTTCTGGCTCACATTCCCTTACAATGTTTCCATAAAATATGTCTTTAAGCCATATATTTTATTCTGTTGCTGAAGCATGAAATCATGGCACTGAAACCAACTAAGTTATTCTACATGTATGCTGATATATCTGTTTTTCAGTCTTGTTTTCCTTAAAGCACCACCGCAGTAAGAAAAATCTATTTTAGGAAATCCTTTAGAATGGCAAAATTTATCATTAATAGAAATGGAGTGAGCTCTTTTCCCAAAAGAGGTACTTGTGAGATCAAACACACACTAGTAAGGCAGTGTTAAGAAACTGCATTGCGGCTGTCTCTGTCAGTCTGTTATCTACATAAGAAATGACTTTACTTACTTTAGCCAACAAAGCAGAACTTGTTATGAAGAGGGGTCTGGTGCTTTTTTTAGATCATGTTTTGAAAAAGAAAAGAATAAAGAATCCTCTCATTTCTTAGTGATTTGGATTTTAAATGAATACAGCCAAATGTGTCAACTTAATTCTGTAATCTTTAAACTACTGTAGATAACAGATGGTAGATGGAACATGAATGGGAAAAAATTTGATTACATTGTAAATCCTTTCAAGTTTGTCGATTTTTAAAATTAGTTATTAGGACAAATATTTCTGGGCACAACTTAATGTATTAATCATCATCAAGCCCTGATATTATAATCCCCAGGTTTCAAAGATCTACAACAAAACCTGGTCAAAAATCAGGAGTTTATTTAAAAAAACTTGAGGAGACCTATTGCTGCTATGTGACTAGCAAAGTATTTTTCATTTATATTGGATCATTTATCTTTCTTGTTTCTTCATATAAGACCTCATTTCACTGCACATTATGTAGAAGGGTACATTAATTACACTGAAAAGTAATATAATAACAAAATATAACAAAATATTTCAGTGTGTCTGAAGTCAAAAGGGAGGGGATGTTAGCAAAAATACATTAAAAAAAGAATATGATATCTTTTGATGACAGGGTTTTCATTGCTTGGTTTGGTTTTCTTTTTCCAATTTATATAGCATATCCCCATGAGAAACAGGGAAACTGTTTAAAAAAATAAACTAGGAAAAATAAGAGATTTTAATCTGATTTTAGATGCTAATGATCTCAGTACTATCTAGCTCATAATGGTAATAGGGCTCTTTTTCTAACAAATTAAGGTGAAATTATAAATTCATGTTGTGTGGAGAATACAGATAGCATTATTTACATGGTAAAATTATATTAAAGAATCGTCTGTATTTGCATTATATAACTTGTATATGGTTAATGAAACAAATTTTAAAAACAGTGTATTAAACAACATAGCATTTCTGCACTACTTGCCTTTTACATAATTTTCAGATATACATCCATCTATCTTAAGATGTTCCCTCTGTTGATGAAAATTTATTCTAGCACTGTGACTGAAAAGAACTACCACAACTGTGGGATGTTATTTAATGCTGGCAAAGGAAGAACTGACAGCTTGGGTAAAATGCAAATGGCTGAGAAGTTTGAGATAGAAATGAGTGTAAACAGATGGTTTGGAGTGAGCTGAAGTATTGTTGACTTTCTATTTTGGGATAATGGAAGAGTTCCTATTTAGGACTATTTTTAAATGGAAAGAAGCAAAAAATACTAACTTTAAGGAGTCTTCACTATGCAGGATCAAGGAATCTGAATGAACCTTTTCATAACTCTTACTTGAAATGAGTGGCTAAGATCCTGCAGCTGGCCATGAAAGGCTGAGTGCATCTGTATAAAGCACTGCTGGGTTCCATAGAGACCAGGAGAAAAGGTACTGGATGAGAACAATAAAATTCACCTCATCTTCTCTAATACTGCCCTTAAACACATTACCATTAAGTGTTTTCACTAAACACTCACTTGAACTTTCTTGGACTTTTTTGGTATTCCTAGCAAATTCTAAAAAATTCATTTTGCATAAGCATTCACAGACTTTCTAAAAATTCCTTTCAGTAAAACTGAATTTTACAGAGCATGATACATATCAAAAAAGTTCCTATTTAAGATTATAGTATTTAGTTAAAATTGCATACAATAGAATATTGCTATGGTGATGTTCCAATTTAGTGTAATTTTGTCGAAAATTGCTTAACATGCATATACAGTCCATTCCACACAAATTATAATCAATTCAGCAACCCATTTCTTTCAGGGGCTTGAATATACAGACCAATCTGAAACATAATAGCCTTTCATCATTTTATTGTAATGTAGTGATGTTTCATAGAATTAGGAGGATTTCTTTGTGTTTTTTCCCTCAGAGTCATAGACTTGTAAATAAAATCTAGGGAAATAGAATGTTAAGTGGTGATGGGTGTCTAAAATGTAAGCTAATAAAAATAATGCAACTGATCCTTAAGTATAAAGAGGCAGAGAAGAAAAAAAAAATCAACATGTGATTATACATAGGCCAACAATAAGTTTAATCAAAATGTAGCCACACAGTTGAATACATCTAAATTGCATAAAATTACTTTTAGTTTACTTAAGGGGTAATTAGAACTCCTCTGTTCTAAAGAAAATCAGTTTATAAAAACCCTAAGTACTATCTAGATCTATTTTAAATGTCAAAGCTTAACATGAGAGTTAGGTTCACTTCATGGGCATTTTGATGTGACATTAACGTATGATATGAAATTATAATATTTTTTCTCTTTTTTACAAGACTTCTAAAGACTTGTTGAAAACTTTGAATAGCTATTGCTTATTTCTGACCTGATTCAGTGGAGAGAATATTGGGAGAAATTCAAATGATAATATCTTAGTGATTTTTGGAAATTGTACTCCACTACTTTTTAGGAGGACTTAATAATGTCATATTGGAAAACATATTTCCATGGAAGGACACTGATATATTTTGTTTTATAAATATATTCATCTGAATATGCCCTGAATGTCTAAATTAGAGTAATATAGAAAAAGAGTAGTAAGAGTAGTAGAAAAATGTAAACTTCATTCGCACAAGCTATCAATTCCCTGTCAAAGCCAATACAAGGACTGGAACAGGAAAATAACACATACAGTGTAGGAATTCAAGATATTGGTTTCACAGCCTCTTGATATCTAGGCTTTTGGGTTTGGTAATCTGATTATTCTGTTCTATGAAATACATCAGGAACCAGTCACACAAAGACTGAATTTAAGAAAGGCAAAATGGTCTAGTTTAGAATTACTGATACTTTGAGGAAAACAACAGGTTTCTAATCAACTTAAACATCAGGAATATTAATAATGAAGAACAATTCAAACACGGTGTTCATTTTCATTTTTCCCACTTATAATTCAATAGGAAGTACAAAAATAAATGTCACTAAAATATGAAATTATAAACTTTGCTTAAATTTTTTTTCTAGTCCATAGAATGGTAAGTCTGGGAAGTTCATCGTAAGCATGTAGTTAAAAGAACTTAGCAGATTTTGAGAGAGACATTTCTAAACTCCACCCAAGGTAAAATGATACAATCATGTTCATGTTTTAAACATAACTTCATAGAGAAATTAATTTGAATAATTGTTTCTATTATAATATTATTTCTCTGAAGTTTCTCATATTTATTTTGGCCCTCTGCATATCCACTGAAATGTCATAAGGAATCATTAAAAGTATTTTCTGTTCAGTCTTTTCAGTGAAGGCATGAAATTTGAGAGACAACAATAGAAAATAAAATTTCAGGGTACCAGACATCAGCAGGTCACAACATAAAAAAGGTTGTAAGCTTATGTTTTGTTTAGATTCTTTAGCAAATTATATGGCATTGCTAGACTGGTCTGTTTTTTAATTAGAGATGCAAAACAGCAGACTCCATGGAATTAGCCATTTTGTTTAGTAGCAAATGTTGGAGCTTAGATTTTCCATACACAAACAACAATTTCATACTCACTGTTACAACAGACAATTACCTCTTTGCAATTCGAAGGTGCACCGTAAATTCTAAAACCCAGGAATTTGTGAGTCAAAAATTAAAAGAATGTTTAGGAAAGCAACAAATTCAGAACAATGTTATTCATATTTTTAATTTTTCTTTCCTATTTTTCTTAGTGTACTAAGCCTATCTGTGTGAAAGTATTATTTCTCTTTCAAGTTAATCTTCATTCATGGCTTATTTCCCCTTTAGTAGTAAATCTTAATAAAAAGTTATTATCTTTTTACAAAAGTTTATAAATCTTTTGTCATATCATAAATGGTTGCTATGGGAAAGTTGTATGTTGTATGTTTGCAGCCACAAAAGACAAAGTATTATGCAGCAAGAATGTCTCTTAGATTATCTATCACTTCATCAATTTAGTAGCTGTTTATCTATTTTGCATGCACTAATATATGTTTTCTCATTTCCTACTATTTTTTGTGTGTTTTGTTTTGCTAATTATCTACTTGCTCTTAAGGAATTTCAATGGGTTTTTGTGGGATTTTAGTCCATCTACATTAGACAATGATCTTGCAAAGTATTTTTTGACAACAGCTAGCAAAACACCCTAAAATAAATGGCCAGGATATGTATATGGGCAGATGGTCAAACATTAAAGGTAGTCACCCTTCTTTTAATACGATAAGTTTGAAATTGGCTCTAAAAACAGTAAATCCAGAAAAATTTTGGTATTTGTTGATAAAAATATGCAATAAGATTGTGTTTTTCTGGTCAAGAAAAGAACCCTTATTACACAAGGCAGAAACTCTACCAACATGTAAACATATGGAGGCTTTGGAAAGATCTAATGGGGGAAGTAAGGAGAAAGTGGCAAAAGCTGATAAAAGCATCTTGTTTTGAGAGTTCAAAGCTATACTTGAATGTTATATGTTGGCACTTAAAACTGTAGCTGTGAAATGTAAATCATGACTTCCTCTTCCTTTAAAACTATTCATTTTTTCAGGTACAGAATATTCAGGGAAAGGAGCCTGACTCTCCATTTCACTTAATCCTCTCCATACTGGAACCAAATCCCCATCTGGAGGATGAAAGCAACCATTATAGTAATTAGCCATTTTGCTGTGTCATTTATTTTATCTGTTGGAACTTTATTTCTTAAGGAACAGTAATGGATTCTCTCTTGTAGTAATGAGTATGGTGTCAATCTGTGAGGGTGACCATGCAGATTTTGTGCCTGCAGTGATCCCTGTGTTCTTCAGTGTCTTGAGTGGATTCTGAAGGATGACACAGATGACTTCAAGAAATTTCCAGAAAACAAAAGTCAAATTTGTCTTCAAAATGACCAAGATATAATAATGCATGCCCTATTAGAGACATGCTCTCTCAGCACCTGGGCTGACAGTGGGCTCTGAGCAACCAGAAAATATGATTCTAGAGCAGCTCAGTAATGATAAGAGCTAAATGCAGACACTCAGGAACAAAAAAAGGGGAGGTGTCAGATCAGGTTGAAAAGATTTCTAATGGTGTTTTTTTTAATCTCTAAAGATCTTTTTTTTATTTAATTTGAAATTTGTCTGCCTTCTAAACATGTCTAGACACATATAGTTGAAAATTTTTGTGATGTAAGCATGTCTGACATTTTTAAATTATGGTTTTAACTGTTAAATAATATATTGATAAATAAGTGCATCATGTTATGTAAAACATTTGTGTTACATGATTCATATTATGTAGAAGAACTACATGCAAAACAGAATAAATTTGCATCTGAAGTTTTGCCAGTCCTACTAAGTAGGAAGAAATGAGCACAGTAGAAGAGTAAGGCAAAGAAATCAGGGTTTCAAACATTAAAAATAAAATCTTCTGATATGAATATCTTTATTAGTGGCTGCATCTTCTAGTGAATTAAAAAGTTACCCTGAGCTATTAACATATTTTGAGGTCGTTAAATTAGACTTTTCCAAAAGATCTACTCCTATGTCACATAGAAATAAATTCATGAAAACACTATCATCTGTATTATTCAAGTTATGGGTATGACTGTTTATGGTTTTATAGTCTCTGCATCTACAATAAATGAAATCTTAGAATAACTTTCAGTGATGATTATTGTTCTGATATTACCTTATAAGAAAGGAGATCTATGCACACACACAAACACAAATGTCTATAACCACTCTTATCAGACACCTTGGATACAAAAAATCCAAGTGATTTTATATGTATATATATAAAAAAAAACACCTTATATTTCATACCTTGATAGAGACAGCCCAAAATACTGACTTTCTCTCTCAACTACTTTTTGCAAGTGAAAAGTAGGCTGGAGGAAATATGCAAACAGCCACCTTCTCAGTGGGGAAGGGGAGGTTACTGTCAACCCACTATAGTTTGCAGGTTGAGAAAATATTTACAGGAAGTAATTTTGTCTTTACCAAGATAATTTTGTAAATCAGATCTCACCCTTGGATAGCTGAAAGCAATGGGGTGTCTTTTTGCAGATGACTGAGCATTAGCAGGAGATTGTCATCAAAGCAAACTTTTAAAGTATTGCTCCTTATAAGGCATACTTGAGAAATGTCAGGTCTAAGTTCACCAATGCATTGATAGCCACCAAACTTACTGTGGACTGCCTCTCACCACTGGTGCAGTGCCTTTCTCTGGCCATGTCACAGTCTGGACACCAGAGAATGAAAGAGCCAGAAAACAGAAGTTTGGGTAAAGGACAAGAAAAGCAGTTGACTCACTTTTCCTATTATCTAGCCGTTAAGATCCAATTATTGAGAGATGCCTCTGCTCTAATTGAGGTGCAAACAAGACTGTATGCCGAAGTGCATAGTGCAGATTTTATTTAAGAGTAAATGTGAGGTAGAGAGAGATAGAAAGGTATGGGAAAAAGAGAGGAGGAGGAAGAGGGAGACAGTGAGAGACAGGTTAAGCAGAAAGATATCACCACCCATGGATCCAGATGACATCCCTTTGGTCCTCTTTGCCCTGGGCTTCTCAGTGGTGAGGTCAAAGTAATTCAAAACTTTTCACTATTTGTACATTTGTACTCCCATTCTCGTATTTCTCTTCTTCTGAGTCTGTGAGTTACGGTGACCCCCGGCAGACCCAGTCAGAGCTGATTCTCAGCACAGGTGCTGAGATGGCGTTCCTTGTGGATTCTTTGCAGTGACACATTATACTCTCCTGGTCTTGCTTACCTCTTTTTAGGCCTTACATATTTGGACAATAGTACCACCTTTCTCATACCTCAAGTTCCCATCAGGTGGCTTTATTTACAGTCCAAATTCCAGGGATCCACAGAGGCATATTCAAGGGGTCTGGTAGTCACACATGAGCAGTTTCTTCTCTACACAGTTTGCTGGAGTGGGCAATGCCCTTTAGTGGGTCTTGGCACTAAAGGCACTTGGCACTTGACACTTGTCTTTGAGACAACTGAGATCTTTATGTCTCCTACACACATACTCTAATTTTAAAAAATTGAAAATTGAGATCAGTTTTTATTACAACACGCAATAGAGTTTACACACACTAAAATGTAACCTATTATTGTGCCATACTGAGTGAGCTAGCTTTTGTAACTATGTTAATACAGGAAGGTCTTTCAGGCTATTACTGAACCTTGCTACCATACAATGGCCAACATAAACTAATATAATGGATTTATGGCAAAAGGAGGAAAAGTTAACTATACCTAAAAAATATATCAGTGTTTGGCAGTATCGTTTGTTACAAATGTCAAGTAAAAATTAATAAATGCTACAAATTATGGAACATAATGGTATTTATTTGGTACTTGTCAGTAGAAGATGAAATTGATTTTTGTAAGTATGAAATGACAGTGTGCACTATGGTAGCTCATATTTGAACTTGACAGAGCCCATCATAAATGCCATTTATTTACCTTTTCATAGTTTTTGCCTGTTTATAAATGTAGTGTTGAGGTAATGAAACATAATAGGAACCGTGTGATGTGTCCACCCACAGATACCCAATTTGCTATTTTGACAGATCATATTTGTTGTATTTTGTTGTAATAAAATTATTAGTTCTCTGAAGTTCTGCTATTTCAAAGAAAGTTAGAAATGTTCAACACATCATATTTTCATGAATATGTGGGATGCAAAGTAAAAATAATGATCTTATTCAACATCGGAGTGTTACCCTGTACTCTTACAAGTCTCATTCTTGGCTTTTCACATCTCTTCTTAAAAAAATGAGCAACAAGTGCTAAAAGGTAAGACAATAGCTATTAAAAGAAAAGAATATGATTAAGTAGTTCTATGAAGTCTGACAAAATTAGAGTAAAATCCATTGTTCATCAACATACACAATAGAGGATAATATCCAAACTCTACTCTGAACAATGTCATTAGAACAGAATTTCTTAGCATAGTTCTACAAATGCAGAAAAAAGGTAGTCTAACTGCAACCTATGCATAATAAATAATTATTACTTATTTCATTTTATTAGATTTTTTTCCTAGTAATGTGTAAATAGTTAAATAAATCCAAGCCTTCTGGTAGTGTTTTCAGGATAACAAATACTTTTTCATGGAATACACTCTTTTTTCAAGAAAATCTGAAGGAAAATCTTCATAAATAAGAGAACACATCATGCTTTTCTTGTACTTGTGTTTCCCCTGCCACTGCTGAATGATGGGCAAGATCCTTGGGTGCAGATCTTTAAGCTGTATTCTTAGAAAAGATTTAAGCAAGGTCCGTCCAGTAACAGTTTATTAGTAGCATTATTTCAAGTGAATGAATGACTAGATTTATAGTGCTCAATAAAGCAAAAATCATGTGTGCATCATGATGGCAGAATCAAGTCCTACAAGATCATCCAGATGGACTAAAACTTTGAGAAAACAGCCCATTATTAGGCATCTTTCCTCCTTTTGTATTCTTATTGGTAACAATAGGGATGCTATTAGACATTTATAATGCATCTTTCATCAAATATGTTATTTCCATTTTAGAGGATGATGCTTTTTTTAAATTATGTGATTATTTAGATGTACCTTCATTGCAATGTAAATCTGCTAGGAGCTATACTGAATGGTTTTGTGATCTTTGCTGTTTATCTTACAGGATCTTCTAAAGCTTTTTAGATTTTTATGTAAAAAACCAATTTGAGAACATTCTCACTATGTTGAGGATTGAAGATTTGGATATGGAGATGAGGATTTAATAATTTTATCAAACTATTTTGTGCAGTCAGTTTCCCCTGTCTCCGCAGTCAATAAGTGTCTTGATGATGGTTTGGGATAAGGAATTGAGCCAAATGTAAAGATTCTCCTTTCACTAGACACCATTTTTATGGAAAAAAGATTCTTAACTGCTTTTCATATTTTAGGGGTTTTTATCAAAACCAAAAATCAGAATATTGAAAAAAAGTAAAAGACAAAATTTTCAACTATCATTACATCAGCAGCTCAGAGTCCAATTGAAACTTATTGGTGTGAATTTTGTCTGATTGATGGGCATATCCACCTCTGCTACTTAACCCTGGAACTTCATCTCTCTTTTTCTGATATTGTTTCTTATACCAGCATGAAACATACCTTAGTATAACATAGCATATAACAGAAGATAACCTCTTCTCCAACATAACTTTTCATCCAGGGCTTTGCTGGAAGGTGCTATGCCTTCATCGGGGCAGTGACACTTTGATAAAGCACTAGGGCAATACATCATCAAGGAGCTGCATAGGGTGATGTATTAGTGCAATACATCAAAATGCCACTGCTCTTGAGAGGTTTGATCCTGCTTCTGTTGAAGTCTGCAGATTATCAGCCCTGAGTAAAATAAAAAGAAGGATCAAGAACGTAAGCATACAAAATGATTTTTATATTCTTATCTTTCCATCTTTTCAAAATATTTTGAACTGCCACATTTACAATCTTAATTTAGCATTTTAATCAAGGTTTTTATTATATGATTTAAGAAAGACATAATAGACTATGAAATCTGTATTTACTGTTCTTCCCTTCCATAATCACTGCAGATTCATTTGATAATAAAGAGAGAGGATTTTGAGTTTGTATGGCTTGCACTGTGAGATTCAGAGTTTGTTGCAGTGGGAATAAAACCTTAAACACTGGCAACGTAAAAAGTATTTGTTGGAAAAGCCCTAACAATCTGAGACTATAACAATGGCAATAATGTCCTAGGCCAAAAATCACATTACATCAGCAGTATCCTGCCCCTGAAAATACCTAAATGCTCCTTTCTTAAACAAGACTGAAAAAACCCCCAAAAACTAAAAACCCAAAACATGCATGTTGTTCTACCAGTGTTTAAAACATTCAAGGTCTTTTCTACCCTCTTTTCCACTTTCATGCTCAGCCTCAAATAATGCTTTCTACCTACCTTTTTATACCCTCCTGAGACCTACCAAACCACCCTGAGGCAGCTCATAGCATTCCATGCAGCTTTGAGATGAATGGGAAATCAAAATTATCACTGTTGCTCTATGATAGAAAATAAGCTTCATACATTTCTCTGCCATTTTTAGATCATCTTTCCCTGGACATGCAACTCTAAAAACTAATTACCAAATATGTTTGCATCATGATATTTCCTAATATTGAGTTCTGGAACTGTCTTCTTCCTGTAAAGAAATAGGAAAGGATTATCTTTCTGCGGACTGAAAAAGAGGTTCAGGGTCTTTCATGTCCTTAGTGTCATAAAAAGCCCCACATATTCAAATACATATTTTTCTACTTTGTATTGTTGTGTAATGATTTCTACCAAGTGAAATTCATTCACCCTAGTCAGTAGAATTTGAAGTCTGTCTGTCATTTAAGTCCTTGACAAGACATTGAGCTATATTTCTAATATGTCTTTTTGAATAAGAGATGTATTATTTAAAAATAACACAATATTTTAAAACATTTAAATTAATATTTAAACAATTAATATTTAAAATACAATTTATGAGGTATAGTAATAAATATATGTTTTATTATGCAATATAATTATATAGTATATAAGAAGCCATGGCACAACTCACCACTGGTATGCTTTGTGCACCTCTGCAGTAAGTAGGAGACATAAAACAGGCTATAAGTACAGACAGTGAGAGACATAAATAAGACAGCAGTTATCTGCCAAGCAATACTGTATAAATTATTTCAGGGTGGACTTCATTATTTTTCCTAGATTATGTAGAAATGAAAACATAAGAAAACAAACATTCTGCAAAAGGTTCTTCTGTTAGGGTTTTGAAACCTGGAAGATTCTATGACATTATGAAAATCCTTACCTTTGAATGTGTTAACACCTGAAGTTTGGTGTTCAGTTTTCGTTTATGTAGCAGTAAATTTCTCTAAATAGTATAATTGCCATAGACATTTATGCCAAAGGAAAAACAAACATGGAAATATGAAAGCTACTGAAGTGAAATTCAGAGAATTTTTGAAGCTTTTTATCTATAAGAGTTGCATTTGATCTTTAGTCTTCAAAACAAGTCCTTGAAAATGTAGCCAGATATAAATGAAGGGAACATTTATTTTTTGAGAAATCAGTGTCTTAGTTTTTGTTTCCTGGGTACTTTCAAATATCAAAGTTTAGCTTTTGCTTTTTTTAATGACAAACTGCAATAAATATGCTTTAATATGCTTTTTATTTTTGAGACAAACTAAAGAAAATTAATTCACCTTTATAAAATCTCCTTTTTTCCCTCTTTGGATATTGAAGCTGTAGAACTGAATGACATGTTTTCCCTAAGTTTGTTTGGATACAATTAATAAAATTAATTAATAAAAAGTTATTTGATCATCTCAATATCTGAATCACAACATTCTCCAAATAATGCAAAGAGGAACTCTGGTTTATGGGAAGGTTTAGTACATATGACGGTTCATTCTTCTTTCTAAACCAAACAGGAGCAATAACAATGACTGAAAAAGAAAATATCACATTACGGCCTCATGGTGATGGTTACTTCCATAAAGAGTCTTTGGAAGACTATTTATCAATAGAAAATTGTATTAAAAAATTAAGACATAGAGAAAGTCCACTTACTGCCAACAAGTTGTAATAAAAATTTAGCATAAATTGTGCAGTTTTGAGAAGGAATGAGAATTAGAAGAAAGATTAGGTAATTAATCTTTTTTTTTGAGACTTCACATCCAATAATTTTATTTCTTGGGAGACTTAAAAAAAATAACCTCTAAAATATCACTTAAAAATGCAGCTGTCACATGGCTTACTTCTGGATTTTGAAAGACAGCCATGGAAATTGAATATAAAACTCAAAGACAGCACAGAGATTTTGAGGTTGTAAAACCTGAAACCTGTTGAACAAAAAGTGAACTTCTAAGCAGATGTAGCCTCTCCAAATTCTCCAAATTAATTGGTGTAGTCACTCAAGGATTTTTATCAGTGTAGCTGCATCATTAAAATCTGTATATACGATATAATAATATGTTTCTTAGCTTTAAATATCAGTTTTACAGGAAAAAATCATAGTCAACAAACAAAAATTATAGAAATTAAAGCACACAGAGAAATTTACAAAGAGAGTTGGAGTGGAGCAAAACCTCCTGAAATAAAAAACAAATTGAGCGCTGCAGGAGAAGTAGGCAACACACAGCCATGATATTACCTAAGTAAAGGAGTAGCACAAGCTCTTTCTGCATTGCCTCTCAGTAGTAGAATCCTTTTCCCTATTCAGGGTGCATCCAGAGTGGCACAAAAGGAGGATTCCCACCATCTGAAGAAATATTTACTTGCTATTTATATTCCTCCTTTTATTGTATCTTTTTAAAACAGCTATTTTATGACACCATTTGTTGTTGGAACTTTTTTATCAGGATTCAGAAAGAGCCCTGCATCATGTCTCTCCCTTGCTTCCCACCCTCTCTGCAGAACTTTTCTTCCCAATAAAAGCAAAATAAAATCATAACTATAGTTCAAGATTCTTTTTAAGTCACATGCTACATTATGATAATATGGCTTGTAGAACAACAGTTCATCAAAACAGTCATAATCTTCATAATACTACTTGAAAGTGCTCTACAAGACATCTTTCTAGTCATAGTTGATGAAGGCTAGGAACCATTTCTTCTCTCCTGAAAAAAGTCTTGTCATGTACCTGTGGCTGAAAACCGGGAAATAAACTCTCCAACCAGTTCACTAGGTTAGAAAGCTGACATTAGTTTATTGCAGCACTGGGTGCAGGAGGAATTGCTCCACCTAATATGCAGCACCCAGCAGCCTAACAAAACAGGTTATCTTCATGAAACTACACATTCATTACCTTTACTGAATATTTATATATATGTATATATGCTAATGATTTCTGTAGAATTTTTTGGATATGAGTAGGGGTCTTCTGAGGGTCTCTGGTTATAATCTGGGGAACTTTCCTGTTCCTCAAATTTTGCTTTTATGGTACTGGATCTGCTAATGAATTTTTTCTCCTTGAGAATATCCCAAATATGTCATCAAGTTAAGAAATACTTATCATCTTTGGTGTGGAAGAAAATTTTTATTCTTAAAAATAACATATCTGCCTGTACATATTAAGCACTGGTATAGGTAAACAGGAAATGATTTGCTGGAATTGATGTAGAGAGCTAACACAAAATTACATTAATCTCTGGAATTTGCACTGAGCACTTTATCGTACAAAACTAAGCATTAATCACATACATAGGGATCAAAATCAATTGTTCTAAAGTTAAAAGAACTTTTCAATATCTTCCCCCAGTGCTTCTTGGACACCTTTCTTTTAATATAAATATTACTTGTTTCATAACATACCTTTATTGTTATGCTCTAGCCACACTGAAAAAAATTTGTCACTATGAACATCTGGACTTTAAAAATTAAATTCTTCAAATGATGTCACATTTACCTATCTTTTATCTGAGATTCATCTATACACCTTTTAAAGGAAACATACATTGAGTATATTTATCCTTGGCTTCTGTTGGGGGACACGCTCTACAGAAAAGTTTTTGAGTAGCTGGCATTGCTGGTAACTTTATGAGGTTGACATGAGATCTACATAATCTCAGGAATGCATATCTGTTGCACTATAAAATGTTCTAACTGCAGTTGCAGAAAGGCTTTATCCTGCCTGAAGCACTGTTCTATAAGCAAAGGATAGTATATTCAAACATGTCTTTAATATATACTGTTGCAAGTGCTTGTCATAGTGTTTTTTTATCTGAACAGAACTTGAAAAGAATTTTTCCAAAGTCATGATGAAGACTTTTTTTCACAAATCATTCACTACTGGAAAATGTTTTATATGTAGAAGAGAAAATAGCAAATGGAAATGTCATATTTAAAAACATTGATAAATTGTGAACACTGTGAATGTTTCCATTTATGTTTCTCATAGTCAGCATGCTTTGATTAAACTGTGTACCACAAAGAACAAATAATATATGCTTGGAATTCGAATCCAGAAACTTTAAACACTACAGAATAGCAATGACTACTGTTGATTTTTTCCCTTGGAATCTGTTTCTCACGCTTGCCACATAAAACCCTTAAGACTTCTGAGTTTCTTTATTCACCCTTCAGTATCATCTGCTTAAAAATCCATTCAATCTCTCCTAAAAAGACCTCCAAGAATTCAACTCTCTTTTTTCTTTAAATAGATCAATAAAATAGTACTATACTGTCTTTTAAGCAAGTATCTATAACACAGTCTGAAATTACTTCCACACAAAGAAGAAAGAAATAGCTTAAGGTCCTAAATATCTCAATTCCTACATGTAGAAATAATCAGTGTATCCAAAGAATTTAGGTCTACCTCAGCTGATCCAGTAAACACGTCATGGTGACAATCCAAGATGCCAGTATAGTCCTATTGTTTAGGGTTCCTGAAGGTTGTAAAACACCCAAAAGCAGTTTAAAAATACATGATTCATAAATCTTCCTGTAATGTCAGACTCTGCACTTAGTGTGTCTGATATTGTGAATATATTTGAATTGTTCAATAAGCACTAAATCTGAAAACTATGTACATAATCTCGTCTGAAGGCTCTACATGAATAATATTGCTCTGAGTTCTGCAGCTAGTCAGAATTGTCTCCTGACTTTCTAGGGGGTTTTGTTTGCTTGTTTGTTTTGACAAATAATAACTTCTAAGCTGTTTTTTTTTTTTTTTGATTAAAAGAATAACAAGAACTAAAATGCAATATAATACTGTTTACACAAGAACACACAAGTTATTAACCAAAACAAAATCATCAGAACAAAAAAATCAATGAAAATTTACCTTGCATTTGTCGTTGATTAGTAATGAACAATTTAGCTTCATAACTATAATGTACAAATAATCTGTTTGATTTACTATTCAATTTAAATGATGCAGCTAGGCATAAAATCTTATTTGGCATATTGATGTTAGAATGAATTAAGTGTAAGGTGAGGTGAAAAGGCTGGCAAAATTTCTTCCTGTTTCTAAAAGCATTGTTAGTCTCTGATAGCACTTCTAGATTTGCAAAATCAAATCAAACATATACATACACATTTTTTCAGGATGTTTGCACAATATAATAAATTGGTATACCCCTGGAGATAACAAAAATGGCAAACTGACAAAACAGAAACTACAAGATTAAGATTATACATAAAAATTCTCATTACAGAAAGCTTTAAAAGAGCCTGAGAAACTCTTTAAACCCAGTGATACCATTTCGATAGTATCCACCATTAGGAAATACTGACCAATGATTCAATAACACAGAAGGCAAAATGATCATAATTCTAGACCTAATTGATTTTGTTTTCAGATTCTCATTTGACAAGCATAAGAAAAAGACATCCTTTGAGAGATGCAAAAATTTACTTTCAGGTGTATAAGGTGTTGGCATTTAAGCATACTGACATTTTAAAATCAGGTAATGTACTACTTTTATCTCTAGGTGATGTTGCAACTGAAATCATGAGTCCACAGTTCATTGATTTTAGAACATAAACCTCAATTACAAAACCTGATAATTCTAAAAGCAGAATGAGTTAATAAATTAGTCTGTTTGATTCTGCGTAATCCCATATTTGGTATTACTCATCCTTTGGGAAGCAGTGTTTCCATCACAGAAGTCAGTAGTAGAAATAGCATTAGAGGGGCCTACAACATGTTGACATTACTTCCAGAAACAAACTCTATATAAAATGTCTCTAGCTATAAAGATATTCTGCTTGTGAGAATAAGTGCATGCATGCATCCCCATGTCCACAGTCCTTTCGATAGGACCACTTTCCCTCACATATTACCATAATATGCAAAATTACAGTACTCAGAAAATTTGTAAGTATTTTAAGACTTCCTCTGGAGTGAGTGGTTCTGAATCAGGCATCAGACATTGTGGTTTGGAAACACATTCTCCTTGATGATTTTTCAGGCTAACTAGTTAAATAATATACT
Organism: Motacilla alba alba; assembly: GCF_015832195.1. Lineage (NCBI taxonomy): Eukaryota > Metazoa > Chordata > Aves > Passeriformes > Motacillidae > Motacilla > Motacilla alba. Next base: position 20,903,610 of record NC_052019.1, read on the forward strand.
CTGTGCAATTATTGCAGGTAGTTTTCTTCCTTTTTATGCATGATGAGAAACTAAAACTCTGAACTAAATCAGGAGACATTCATTAACTTGCACAATAAGCTAAAATGACTACTTAAAGCTTTCACCTCCGCTGTCATTTCAGATGGTATCAGAATGAACTTAATTTCAAGAGCAAAGATGCATTTAATGAAGGATTTCCTTCTTTTAGAAATGATCATTAGTAATAATGTAGGGAGCTTCATCTCATTTAACATTCTCCTATTTATAATTATGCCTGTGTATATCTTTTGAGCCACGAAACAATTAGTTTCCATTGTGTCAGTTGTAGTGATTCAAAACTGTTTAGTTCTTGACTCAGTCAGTGATGCATCACACATTCAAATTTTCGTGAACAGAGTTGTGCTCAAATACATAAGGTAATCCAAGCCCAAAATACCTGTACCATAATGTCCCAAATCCTAAAACTATAGTTATTCATGTTTTTGTGTTCAGATGTTTTTATCAGTTAAGTAACTGATAGTGGAATTATTATTATAAAAGTGTGATCTCAGGACTATAGATGAGTTATTGCCCCAAACTACCATTCCTATCTGAGATGATGAAGTTTAGCAGTCTGAATAATACCCTAAGGCTTTTTAACTGGGGAAGATAAATTTCATACATTATTTGCACACATTCAAAACAGTACTTCAGTAATTTATCCAATTTCAACAAAATAAATGCAGTCTCTATTGTGCACTGACACATGTTGCCTCTGAAGAGCCTGTTGACTGTAATTCTTTGAATGACATAAGCTAATTGGTCTGGTGAGGAAAGCAGATGCCTGGAATCATAGTTCAAATTCCATCACCATCCGTGTATTTACTTTGAAAATTCTATTTCTCTAACAGGGAAGCTGTTTGATACTGGAGTGCTATTGTGTCCCTTTTTCAAAATGTGTTGACTTTTGCTCATGAGAGGCTATGAATCTGAAGTGAGACGATCCTAACAAATATCCTTATGGGTTTCAGCATGAAACTTCTTAAAACATCTTAATGAAGGAAAACAAGATCTTATACATTATGTTCATACGTCCAGGTGCACATTAATTATGTCCGTGGGTGTTGACATGCTTGTTATTTTCAATACACTGAAATGTACATGTATGTTGCACATATATAGAGAGATAAAATTGATTATTTTCTAAGAAAATTTTTTTGCATGCTGAGTGTTGTTACATTTCCTTGTAACTAAGCAGATTTTTTTTTACAAAACATAGATAAAACACGTTAAAGAAACTACATTTTGTGTGTCTTTAAGGGAAACATCTGATTCTTCAACTTAGTAATTTTTTAACACTATGAATTTAACATTATGAGTGAACATAGGCTAGAAAAAGAATGGCTGGAAAGCGGCCCAGCAGGAAAGGACCTAGAGGTGCTGGCTTGAACAGCTGGCTGAACATGATCCAGTGCGTGCCCAGATGGCCAAGAAGGACAGTGACATCCTGGACTGTGCCAGAAATAGTGTGGCCAGCAGGGCCAGGGAAGTGATTCTTCACCTGTACTCAGCTCTGGTGATGCCACATCTCAAATCCTGTGTCCAGTTCTAAGCCCCTCATCAGGAAGGACATTGAGGTGCTGGAATGGATCCAGAGAACGGCAACAGGGCTGGTGAAGCATCTGGAGCACATGTCCTGTGAGGAGCATCTGGGGGAGCTGGGGTTGCTTAGCCTGGAGGAGGGGAGGCTCAGGGGAGACCTTCCCATTCCCTAAAAATACCTGAAAGAAGGATGTAGGCAGATGGGGGTTGGTCTTTTCTCACAGGTAACAAGTGAGAGGAAGACAGAATATGGTCTTAAGCTGCACCAATGGAGGTTTAGGTTGGATATTAGGAAGAAATTCTTCACAGACAGGGTGGTTAGACATTGGAATGGACTTTCGAGGGAGCTGGTGGAATAACTATCCTTGGAGGTGATGTCACTTGGTGCCACGGTCTAGTTGACATAGTGATGTTTGGTCATAGGCTGTTCTTAGAGGTCTTTTCCAACCTAATTGATTCCGTGATTCTGTAAATAGAGAACTGCAGCAAGAAATTTACTTATGTAGATATTTCAGTAGAAAAGATCAGTAAAACAAAGTCTGAAAAGTAGAAGCTTACAAGGTGAGAAATATTTTAGAATAAAATACAAATATTTTTTCAACTGCAATAATATGAATCCCAGAAGATAGTCATAAAGATAGAATAGGAGATACAATTTAAGTCCTCTTAAAAATAATATTCTGGTAATACAAAGATCCCAGAAAAGTGTTCTGTAAGGAATAAAATATACATGTCACATCTGGTGAAACCTGGAGAACTTTATTATTCTATGTCTCTGTGAAATATCTATTAATAAAAAACCAACAGAACTCCACAACATTAAATACTGTGCATCTGTGAAGCTATGCCAGCAAAATGATTCCTAAGAGTGATACAATATGGGCTCAAACCACACATCAGGAATCAACTGGCAGAATAACAAGTGGGGGTTTGTGCCAAGGAGATTTGAGCAGATGTTTACTCTGTGACAGCTAACTGAGAAATTACTTGAGCATAAAGATAAGAGAACTACATTATATTTTTATTGATTTTTAAAATGCATATGGTAGAGTGTGGCAAAGGGATTATTTTGCATCTTGGAGTATTAGTCCTACAAATCTAATAGCAATTACCCCTGACTTTATTAGAATACATAAAGCACAAAGAAAATTAACTACTCTTTCTCTTTTTTTTTTTTTTTCGCCTCAGATATTTCTTTTCATCTCATTTAGTCAATAATATTTTGGGTGCATCTGGGTAGATATCTTAAATAAAATTAACAGGTTTGATCTCTGCTTTCTAGGCTGTATTACCACAATAGCTCAAGATGTCAGAGCCATGTCACCAAATCCTTGAAGAGAGTTTAGGGTTTAGATTTCAGATTAGGAAAAGGTCAGGAAATACTATCTGAACAAAATGAAGCTTGGTAGAGAAAACAGTAAATTTGAAGTAGAAACATATTAACTGCTTCAAGTTAAAATGACTACATCTAATAATGGTATAGGAAAACAAGAGCCTTGATTTAATTGAACCAGCAGTAGGGAAACAAATAGGGAGCCTGTAAGCTATATCAAACCCACAATCTATAATGCAATAAAAAAGTTATGCCTGTCACGTGTTAGACCTTTGTATATCAATCCCAGAGAGAAGGCATTTCAATAGACTAAAAGCTAGATAAACAATGCATGTTTTGGGGCATTAAACCCTACAGCACCTAAAGAAGTCAATGTGCCTGAACCTTTTAGGATGATTAAAACTCAATTCTTCATACACTTAATAGAGATTCAGAAAACAAACATTATACTGGTTTTCACAGTTCTTTATATTCAGGAAATTAGTGTAAGCCAGTGTTGCAAAAAATATGAACATTTTATTTTACTGTGAGGATACATGCAGCTTGGAATACCACTGTGTGCATATTTTGCATATTATGAGAGTGCAGTTAGGGTTGTAGATACAGGCTGCTAATGATGCAGCTTTGTAGCTCCTTTAGTGTCCTCAGGCCCATCACTGTTCATGATTCTCTCCCAGGCTCAAACAGTCGATTTTATGCTTAATTAAATACAGGTTCACTAAAATAGAGTCAGAGAGACATCTGAAATTCTCATATTTTTGAATTTTAACAGCTTTTTGGCTAACAAAAGACAGCCTATTACAATAAATGTAAGCTAAATGCAAGGGAACAGGTGCAGCAAAGTGAGGTAAGTCTATAATCCAAACTTTTATAGTCTGCTGAAAATAGAATTTTTATTTTCGAAATGGCAAAATTAAATAATATTTTATCTGAAGAAAAGAAAAAGACAAAACCAAAAAGACCTTCTGAAATTTGTGCTAAAATAAAATGAGGACAAATTAATCTAGGAGAAAAAAATAATCCAGAGACAAATATAGAGAAATGGCCACAATTATGAAGTATTTTGAGAATCAGAAGAGAACTAACAAAATAAACAGGAAATGGATTAACCAGCAACAAAAGCTGCACAGTACTTTTTAGGTCTGAGGATGGGAACAGGGAGCGGACAGAGACAAAAATAAGAATGAAATATAAAAGGAATAATTTCAAGACAATCAAGACATAGACTCTAAACTAAATAATTACTGGCTCACTTTTCAGCAAGACGAATCTTGTTAGCCGATTGGGATGTATAATCCTTGTGGGTCCCTTCCAGCTCAGAATGTTTAGTGGATCTGTAAATCTGTGACTAAGGATAACTCCACATGACACCAATAATACACATGAAAGAAGAAAAATATCATCTGAACAAGCTTTGACACAAAGAATAGTTACAAAGGCCAGAAGATTAAATGAAAGCACACACACAGTAACAAGGATGTGCTTACTGTAGGATTCATTCCTCTGGAGAGGGGCATAAACTGAGGGGTGGGAAGAAAAGTGAGCATAAAGTGAAAGTGCATGTATTTGGGATGTAATGGAAAATCACCTAAAATAAAACTAAAGTAAGCTAAACTAAATTTTTGCATTTTGATTCTTTAAAGGCTACCAGCCTCTGAAGGCATATCTGGAAAAATTACTGGTTTTCAGGAAGAAGCTAGAATGTTTTGGAAAAGGGACCAATTGGTTGTAGCCTAAAGCAGTAGTAAATGGCCCTTTGTTATCTTTCTTCCTAATGCTAAGTCCCTAAGGTGAGAACAGTCATTAGAAAAACCACCTCATTTTTATAATCAGAAATACTTCCTTATGTGCAGAAGCTAAGTTGCTATCAGTTTTTAGACTTTTTATGATATTGTATATTGCTTATATCTATATATCATGCAAATGAAATTGTCAAATAATATTTACAAACAGAAAATTGTCTGAAACAGAACTCGGGATTCCTTAATTGAACTCTTGACTTGTAGCTTTTTACTGCAACTTTGTAATCTTAAAATGAATGTAACAATGCCTCCAGTGTAACATCTATGTACATTCCTTTTCCATTTGAGATTAGAGTGATATTATTAATGTTATTTTTTGCATTTATTTAACTTTGCTTTTTTCAGTTCAGGTATGGCAAGACAATATACAGTACTCGCACAAAAGAAAGGAAGGGAACTTGAGATACAGTAAATTTCAGTTAAACTGATTCATCTTGACGAATCCTAGAGAAAGAAACTTATGGCTGCATGATCAATGGTCCAGTAAAACAAGTTACAGCAATGTATTTATAGTTTTACAGTTACTGGAAAACTGAATTATTTCTTGAGGTTGAAAAGGAAAGAGTTATTGAGATCATGTGAACCAATTTCTTGCAATTATTATATACATATTGCTTTGTTTACAGCAAATGCAGAGAATTTTAAAAGATTTAAACTGACCATAGACTTCCATAGAGTATGGGAAACAAGTTTAACTAACAAATTATATATTTGGTTCTCTTTTTCTACTTTAAAAAGAGATACTATGTCTATTAAAATAACTATGAATGTTGCTATTTTCTTTTTAATTTGCTGTTTCTTATAAACTAACTTCATTTGTCAGCAATTAAATAAAGAAAATGAAGGAAATGCAAACAGTGAGGATTTTCCACAATAGAAGTTGGTGTGATAAAATTAAGTTCCTAGAACCACAAATACCTTGCATGACAAAGCACCAAAAAACAAATAGTGTTGTCACCAGGTAATTCTGTTTGTTACTGGGAAAAAAGGGAGAAAAAGCAAATATAAACCCACACAAACCCCCCTCTTACACAAGAGGGAACATCTCTAGTGTAAATTTTCTCATGCACAAGTCCTGAATCAATCAATGGGAAAAATTTTCATGGGCTTCAAAGATTCTTCATCCTGTTTTCAGGCAAGAATTAAACGTGTTCTTCAGACAGCTGACCAAAATACTACAATCTTCAGAGAAAACAATTGTTTATATTCCTTCCTTCTGACTAGGAAGTCAAAGAAAGAGAATATGAATCTTCTGAATAACTCAATTGGAATACAAGTCTATTATGTATTCTTTTTCCAAGAAGTTGTTTCCTTTCTATCTATCATTACTTAATAGTGAACAGTATAGGTAAACTGATGATTTAAAAAATACCTAAAAGTATAATACAAAAGACTGTGTTCACATCACTTTATGACTTTTTGGTGGAGGTCATAAAAACTGTACCACTGATGTAAGGAAAAGTTTATGTTCAGATCTGTGCCAAGAAACATTTTGGATGGTAACTACAGTGTATGTAACAAGAAATTCTAAGGATAAAAGAGTATAATTGGCTACTGTGGAATATTTCAATATTTCAATATGACAGGATTAAATATAATTTGCTCAAATAGCAATAATATTCTCCTTCCTGCCATTTTGGGTGCAAGCAGAGCACTCTGATATTTCTATCTGTTTCAACACACTGCTGAAGAAAGGTAGCAGATGTCATGCTAGGGAATGTCACAGATCTATCAATAGCAAAGACACTGCCTTCACAAAAAGCTGTTTATATATCTTACACCTCATAACAAATTTATGTCATCAGTAGATAAACATGATTTTAATACAAACACAAATAGAAACAAAGAGAAATATATATAAATAAAATAATTTTTATAAATATATTTTTATAAATATATATTTTATAAATATATATAAATAAAAATAATAAAAAACTGAAAGAAAGTAATTCAGTTGTTAGAAATTGTTTGTTTCTGTATAGATTTTTTTAATGTAGCATTTCCCTATAGTCTATAGAGTTTTAACATTCTCAACAGTAATATCTTATTATCAAGGGATATACTTATATGGGCTCAGCAGCTTTTTTTTATTATTTTTTTTATACAAAAGCTCAGCAGCTTTTTTTTTTTATTCTTTATGCAAGAAAGTTTTGATGAGAATAGAAACAATGATTACTGCAGTCTAAAACTCCAAACACTAGTGAAATAATGTATCATAAGATTTATATGAATAGAGAATAATATGGGTTGTCTAAGACAATACAAATTGATTTAATATTGCCTTTAGGCAAATATATTCCTGGAAGAAAAGGTTGAATAGGAATGATTTTGGTACCTAAGAACTTAATCAATGTTGTAAATGGCAACTTTTGATCAATTTAAAAAATTGCAAAGGTACCCAGTAGTATAAAAGAGATTCTGAATGACAAATGATTTGTCATTCAAACTATCTATTAATACTGCACCTGTTAGTAGAACAAATCTCTTTGGTGATATTTTCTGAACTTGGTAAAGTGATGCAATATTTTATTAGCACACATCCGTTTAGCTAATTCTTTCTGCAGTATTTGTACAGAATCGTAAAATAAATTAATATTTGGTTACTTGTTTTAAGAAGTATCTTTTGATTGAAACACTGGAACATGGTTCAAATTTTCCATGAAAAAATTATACCAAAGAACTGTTGAAAACATACAATTCCATTCATTTTCATTATTGCCATTAAAAACAGCAGTCCTGTAATTATGTGGATAACATGAACTCTCAAATACTACAGTACTTTTCCTGTATTTATATTATCTTGGGGGTCTGGATGCAAGGAGATCTTAAAATTTTAATAAAGGAGTCATCCATACTCCTATGATATAAAATGTTTCTAATCAAGCTGTGATACTGAAAAGCTACTGTGTAAGAATGCAATGATAAAGAAGTTTTATGGGTCTGTTACACAATTATTTTAATTACAATTTTTTTAAGCACAGTCTAGTTAGTATCTATGACTTCAGTTTAAGTTAATTTTTTTTTGTATATGTACAGAGGAATTGTAATCCATGTTTTAATTATCTGTTAGGCACTTTATTTTCATTCTGATCTAAGCATTTCTTTGGTCTCCTAGTGCTTAATTCAAAGGTGATTTCAGTCATTATATCCTACTTTGTGTTCAGGTACTACTTACTGTGCAATTATTTCCCTTTCCACAAAATACAAACACATAATGCCATTTGTCTTCATGTGAATCTAGTTCTATCACTAAACTTCTGGATCCTGTAAAATACGATCGGAAATCAATCTTTTCTGCATCTCATGTTAAATTTTATTTTAATCAGGCAACTGATGAAAAATATTGTGGAAAATTATTTTTTTTACAACATACTCTTATTCCAATAAAAATAATTCATTTTTAGTTCTTGAGTTTTGAATAATTCTGAATTAATTATCTGAGATAAACTCAGCAACCTCATTTTTACTGAATATCAAAATATCATCAAAGTTCTAATGTTTCCACAATTCTAAAAACCATTAAAAAGTAAAAAAAACCAAAAAAACAAACAAAAAACAAAACAAAAAAAAAAACTAACAAAAAAACCCACAAAAAACCCCCAAAAAACAAAGAGAAACCACCCCCAAACAAACAAACAAACAAAAAAAAAAACCAAACAAAAAAACCCAAAAAAACCTTTACTGAAAGGTAGTCAGTAAACTTCTGGTAGACATGTTGGGTGAATTAATCTGGTTACTTGGAATTTGCAATACTCAAGAGGTTAATTAACACACATTAGAATTTCTCAATATATTGCAAGTTGAATAGAAGGAACAGTAGATTAACACTGATAAAGCCTCATGAGCTGAGTTAGGAATTACTTTACAACCAATAATGAATAAAGTTATGAGTGACTGAGCTTTTGTTGCTTAGAGATTTCTGGTTTCATCTAATTAACAGCTCAAGCCAATAAGCAAGACACTTGTGCACTGAAGGCCTGTTTTAAATCAGTATGGGGACAAGGTTAAAAAATCTGACCTCTCTCTGTAGATAATTTCATATAAAAAGTCAGTATATATAGTCTCTTTTTATGTACTAGACATAGATATTCTTATAAATGCAGAAAAAGCTTACATAGATTTATTATGGAAAATGTTTAGAAGAAATGTTACTATGCAAGTGTTCTAATATTTTATCTCATATTTAAAAACTATCTCATCAGGACTATAGTGCTGAAATGCAAGCAATACCAGTGGGAAGGAAGTAAAATTTTAAATATCTAGAATTAAATTTCTGTTGTTCTTCACCTGTCTGTCTCTCCAGCTTGTGTTGACTTCCATGGGATTTTTAGTCAAGATGCCTCACAATTAGGTTATGCACATTGAAGTGCTTAAAATTATACTTGAAAGACTACTTACTGCTATATTTTCATTTATGCCTAACTGCAACTACAGAGTACCTCATGCCTGAAAAAAATTCAGAACAAAACTTTCAAAATCATTTAAGAGATATACTACCTTGATTTTGATCTTCAAAGCCCTTAACTATGTATATTTTTCATACTTCTAAATCTGTTTTGTATACATTCAACAAGGTTATTTACAGTTCAGTTTGTATTAACTCCAGGATCAATAATAAAGTGGTGAAATTTAATTTATATCTACATTGACAGAAATATAACTCTTAATCTTAAAATATTCCAATAATTTATTATCTTGAAAACAATATCAGATTAAAATTGATCTAAATATGTAAAGACATGTGACGGGCCAAAATTTAAGTCAAGAAAAAGGAGAAGAAGTTATAACACAAACTGAATAGACTTGAGGGTAGTGAATACAAGAGCTTCCATTTTTAAATTCCTGGTTTTGACTTATCTACCTGGAAGACATACAAAAGATGAGAATGGTTGGCTTTGTAGCACAGTTCCCTACATTTAGAGTATAGAAAATATCCCTAAGCATGACAAGAAAGGGAAAAAGGCTCTTTGCTACAGAACTTTAAATTTGTGTTTTTGTCTGCAAAAAGCCTACTAAAAGTTTTTTTTAAATTATTCTGGATACTGAAGAAATACTTGCCTACTTCTAAATTTTGAAAAATTTCCATTTAAATTACTTTTGATCCTGGCATTATTACACCAGCTGGTAAGAAAAAATATAGCAGAAATCAGATTACTAAACCCCTCCTCACAGGTTTAAGCTTAAATCAGTGACACCATGTCACATCTGGATGCAGCAGTGTGAGATGTTTTAAATTTTGAGTAGTTGAAAAAAACATGTACTTGTCAGTACCTCTGGAGGAATACATCAGTGTCATACAGCTTTTGTAAACTTAGCAAGCACAAATATGACAAGAAAGAAAAGATGCTCGATAATGGCATGAATCCATAGTGAAAAGCACAGTGACCTGTGCCCAACCACAATGTTAAAAATATTTCTCCCCCTGTTTGTATGCACTTTCCTTTTTACAGGCTGTGAATTATATATTCAGACCAAATAACAAAGTATAGGTGTGCCATACAAATATCTATACTTATCATTTAATAAGGAATTTATTCACTTGAATAAAAGTTAAGAGATTCTTGCCTGACATAAAATATATTCTTATTTCAATTTGTTGAAATTCAAGTGAAGTCAAACCAAGAGAAGAAGCATTACGAACAGCAGAGACCCCCCCCCCTTCCAAGAGGGGGGGGAAATTATGAGAATATCAAACATGATGCAATGGAGAAGAAAGAAGACAAGTCTGTCTCAGCTCCAATCATTCTGGCAAAGGAGCTGTCAAATCGGATCACCTTGACCTCCGTACTGAACATTATCAAGGACTACAGACATCAATACTAACCATACGTCAACAGTAGCTCACAGCCAAATTGCTGGTTTTTAAATTTTTTTTTAAGAATTGACAGCTTTGTATTTGTGATAGTGATTCATGCTACATAAAAATCAAACATTATCACAAAGTGTGTCATTAATGAATGGAATTATTAAAGTGTCACTTTAAAGCAAAGAAGACCAGTCTTCTAAATATTCTCATCACACTGACATCTAAATCACTGATATAGATAAACATATAGATATATAGATATAGATAGAGATAGAGATAGAGATTATATAGATATAGATGATGATATAGATATAGATGATGATATAGATATAGATATATAGATATAGATATAGATATAGATAGATATAGATGATATAGATGATGCAGAGATAAAGAGATACAGACTTAATGGCAACACAATTACTTGTGCCACTCAAGTGCTGCAATAGATGATAAAAAATTTGATCCATGAACCTAAATATTGACTCATCAGGGTAAAAAGACATCTTTTCATCAGAGATAATATTGCTACATAGTTTTCTAATTAATGTTTAGAAGACCCTTCTGTCAAATATATAAACATATTGAAAAATTATTAGTATACAGCCAGTTTTTCTGCAACATTCTCCAAAAAAAAACTAATCAGAAGAATATTGCTCAGTCTGATCCCCATAAACAGGCACATGAAATGACAATAATCAGATACAATCTTCATCTGAATTCTTACTAAGAGTAAGCTTTTTCCTCTGAATGGCTGTTAAACAAAGAGTGTTAGCTGGGAATGTAACAACATTCACTTTCACTGAGTTTGCAGATGGCATCGAGTGACACAGAACAGTTGATACTGTCTGCTGCAGCTGCAAACCAGAAGGACCTGGACGAGATGGGGAAGGGATGGACTGCCAGAAACCTCATGAAGCTCGTCAAGAACAAATGCCAGTTCTTCCTCTGGGCATGCACACCACCTGGGGGGGGGGGGGGGCAGCTTGGCAGAGAAGGCTCTAAGGGGATGCTGCTTTATAGCACGGTGGGCATGAGCCAGCAGTGTGGAAGCAAAACACCCAGAGCAGGTGGGGCTGGACTAGCATGGTCAGGAGGTGCAGAGGAGTGATTATTCCCCTCTCCTCATGGGTCATTAGGCTGTCAGTTTTCTGACCCTCTACTCAATAAAGATACTGGTAACCCAGAGTATGTTCAGCAGGAAGTCACTAAGCTGCTGGCAGAGTGCAGCTGGTTCAGCCTGGAGAAGAGCTGAATTTGAGGGAACCTAACGCTAACAAACCTTGCAGAAGGCAAAATGGAGTAATCCCATCACAGTGGTGCATGGCAGGAAGATAAGATATACTGATCATAAGTTTAAACAACAGACGCCTTCCCTGTATATAGAAGCATTTTTCCTCATGAAGACGGTCAGGAACTAGAACAGGTGGCTTCAGAAAGGTGGTTCAGTCTCCATCCTTGAGAGTTTTTGAGACCTGGTTGAACAGAACTCTGGGTCACCCAGTCTGATCTCACAAGTGACCTTCTGTTAGCAAGAGGTGGGAGTAGAGTCCTCCTGAGGTTCCTTCTAAGATCAAGGATGGTCGTGTTTCTGTGTGTGACATCAGAAAACTACACAGAGGCTGAAGACTGATTCTGTGATAAAAGAAAAGGCAAAAAATCCAGACAAACTGAAACCCAAATGACTTATAGGACTTTGATAAAATTTCTTTTAATTCCATTCTATTCGAAGTGAGATTAGATTGATGCCAATTACTGTAGGAATAATGAGACCTCATATCCACTATCTAAAAGATGTCATGAATTTATAATAGGAACAGTTCTCTCTATCAATTATACAATCCTCTTCAGCAAAAAAAGGCAGACAAGTGCTCTCTTAATTTTAAGCCCCTTATTTTGTAAACTTCTGGAGTAGCTCTTGCTGACTTTTGAGAACAGCAAATGAAATGTTATGAGTATTCCAGCAATTCTGTTTAAAAGGGCATGTTGTGAGATGTTATCTTTTATTGTTCTACAGTGTTTTTTTAGTGTAAGGAGAGGTAAAAGTGAGACATGCCTTTCTTATTTTGTTTTATAATTCTCAGCATAAAAGCTAATTAAAATTCTAAAAATAAACTGCAGTTACATGTGTATGTAATACATATTTACATATAATGTATGTATCTAAAAATGCATCCTTATGAAAAATCACAGCAGTCAGGTGCTCCTAATATTTTTCATGGTTCTGTCTCAGAAATGTGTGTGTAAATACAAACACACACATGCAGACATACAAATATCATATCTCCATTTATTCAATACAATTATGGAGAACAATACCACCAAGATAATGCAAATTAACTAGCATTTCATGCTATATTCCACACCCTGTATTTCACAGTAGTAATGTGAACATTATTTTGTTTCCTATCTCATGAAGTAAATTACTTTCCTTTATTCATGTTCCCATGATGCAATGATTATGAAAAAATTTATAATAATTTATAAAACTCTCATAAGATTAATCTTCATAAACATTCATCAGCTGTGAGTTTAAATGAATTGTAGAGAATTTACAGAAGAATCTACAGGAAAATATATACCTAACTGTTTTGATAAAATTCAATAATTTTGAAATCCAAATTAAAGTTTATTTTAAAAAGTGGTGTTTGTTTGGTTTTTATTAATCCCTATTAATATTAATTGCATAGTATTAATATGCAATTATTGGTAATCACTATAGCAGAATTGCAATGTCTCTTTAATTTGCTAATTATATGCTTTTTAGGATAGTTCATCTAAAGTGTTGCAAATATTTACTAAGCCGCATTAACAAAAACTTATTTAAAACTCACAAAAGCAGTCTGTTTGTTTCTCAAAGAAAAATGAAGAGCTGGAATTATAATTTCTCCATAAATGTCAGGTAGGGGAAATAAATATAAAAGGGAGTTTAAATGTGCATCATACAACATTCTTTTAAAAGGGCTACCATATCCCATATGCTAATAAATTAATCATAAAATTAACTTATAAATATTTTTGTAAGCATGAAACAAAAATTAAAACTGAAATCATTGTATACCCAGGCATTGCTTTGGAAACTCGGTATTTATTGACTTGTAAAATAATTATTAATAAATTATTATTCAAATTTAATATTTATTTCACCTCTATGAATTGAAATAATTTCACTTGAACAGCTGAAATCACCACAGCTGTAACAAGTGTATTACCATTTATTAAATCCTTGCAGTACATGAATTCTCCCCTATTAATTTCCTTTCATTCTGATAACAGTCCCTGTTTTCTCTGAAGTTCCAGTTTGAGACACTGTTTACAGCAAAGGAAAAATCCTAGAGAGATACTCATAGCTATGTGATTTTAATTCTATCCACACTTGTAACCAATATGAATTAACATTCAATCTTCCTGTACATCTCTGACATTCTGATATTGAAGAAATATAAGAATCAATAGGATAATTTATAGTGGATTGAACTATGGATACAATTTCTAAGTAATTCTGACACTGAGTTTGAAAATAACAAAATAAATGTTATGTTCTTTTTTTTTTTAATTGAGCTAACTGTATTAAACTAAATCTTTGGAGTAATTTTTAGTACTATTCTGAATATTTGCATTGGCATTAAGAAATGCAATTGGTATCTGCATTGAGACTTTAAAAAATATTTATAAATAGATTTCAGAGAACTCTACCTGGGCATAATTTTTGAATTCAGAATTTGCAGCTTTGCAGTAGCTGTGAATGTCAAGTATGACAGCTGTCACAGAACTTCCAGATCATACAGCTGCAAAATAGGCCATAATCGGGTTTGAAGGCCCAGTATAACTTTGAGAAAGTAGAATATTGCTTATGCCTTTGTGGCATAGTTTAGAAAGCTTGTCAGATTTATTATTAACTGGATTGGGCTGAAATTCAGGTCAGTTCAAGAAATAAAGTCTATCCTAACCCCTGTTTTCAAATTTTATGAATATGAATCATTTCAACCTATGAAGGGTTATTTGGAAAAAAATATAAATAGGTAGGCATTTTACCCTACGGTAAGCTATTATTAGTTTAGAATTCTTTCAGAAAGATTGAAAAAAAAAAAACAACCAAAAAACAAAAAACAGACCACTAGTAATCTTCACCTCAGTCTGTCTCCAGAATGTTATGATGGCAAAGGGGACTAATTGGCCTATCCTGTATATGAGAAAAAAGGGTGTAGCCTCCCATTAAATTCTCATATTTTGCTGGTGCTTTGGAAATTTGTAAAATTTCCTCCAGTAAAAGACCCCAAATCATATCTGTCTTGAGCAATTTAGCATCATTTGGCAAATATTTGAATATCAGGTGATTACACTGTTTTTCACTGAAATGAAAATGTATCTTCTGAAGTCTATTGAAGGCCTTCTGCTTAGAAGAGAAATATGAAATCTCAGAAGAGCCTGTAGATTGTGGTTGAAGAATTTGCCTCCAAAACAAATGTTCTTCTATTTTAAAACAGGAATCTGAAGCACATCAAAGATGATTACCATAAGAAAATAATTTCTTATGATTGCCCAAGATTTTAAACCCGATATAAATAACTAACTGTGAATTTAAGTAGAGTATCTGAGCAGATCAAATTTGTCAGATGGACACAGACACATCTAGAATGCATATCTATCTTTCTGTCTGCTTTTGTGGACTCCTGGATATTTCCCATTCTTTATTGCCTTCCTACAAATGGAAAACTGAAAGATTTCATTCAAGCACAGAAAGAGCAATATTAGAATAAAATATAATCAATAACATAAAATGGATTTGAAAGCACAAAAATAAAATAAATTTAAAATAAATAAAAAGGAAATACTGTTTTCTAAAGAGTCCCTGTTAGCCCTTCTTTTATCCATGCTCCTAAGTTGTTCTAGAAAATATCATTTACATAAACTAAGGATAATTTTCTTATTTAACTATTCAGTTCAATTACTCATTCTTACTGTGTTCTTAATGTGGACTCATTGAAGAATTTCCTAAGAGAAAATGAATGCAAATTAGGACGCTGTAGTATAGTTCACCAACAAAACTAAATAAAACAACAACAACAAAACAATCAAACAACCACACAAACAAAAACAAAAACTCCAAACATAACAAAACAAACTCACAAAAACAGAAAAAAATAAAATTATGCTATTTAAAAGCAACGACAGATTACTCTCTTTGTCACCACATTTTCTGAGTCTGACACAGCGCTTAATCAAACCTCTTGGGGGAATTCAATAGATAGCAGTTAACTCATGAGGGTACAGCCACCAGGATGGATACCATGTTTCACTTTTTATGTGACTTACTCAGGTTCTGTAGAAGCATCTCTCATGATCTAACAGTAGTATCTGGGTAGTGACTATTCATCAGCAAACTTACAAAGGAATATAACAAAACTCGATTCGTAATACTTTAAATAATTATGTACATACAAGTCAACCCTCTAGGTAATTCTGAATTGGCTTTAAACTTCAATATTTGCCTGTGAAAAATTAACATTCAATTAATATATAGCATTTATTCCAAGAAAATTAATTTCATTATTATCTAATTAAGGAAATGTAGCAACAAAACATATTGTCTCCAGTATATTTATACAGTAGGAGATGTAGCAGAGTTACACATCAGGAGTTTCTAGATTTTGAGGAAAAGCACAATTCTCATTTTGCTTAAATAGAAATAAAAGCTGAACTAAGATTTAGTTTTAATTAGAAAATAATATAATAGAATATTATACTTAAAAGTTTTACACAAAATATCTTTCCACTTAATGGAATGAATGCAGTACACTATCAATCTTGGACATACTTTATAAAAGCTATCATCAAAGATTATGAAGCAAAAAATAAGGGCCTGATCTTCTATGGATAAAACACACAAATATAAATTAAGAGTAATAGCTTGCTTTGCGGCTTTTGTTGATTTATATTAAGCAGGTTATTCCAGCTGAAGGCCAGAACAGACATCTGGTCGATCTGATTTAAAACAACTACACTAATCAGCATAAACAGAATAATAAATAATACATTCTTGAAAGCTAAGGAGTGTATCTAAATCTCTCTTATGCAAAGGAAAAGCAGAATGTCACATAGGTTTCTTCTAAGAGTAATGAGGAAGCAATGGGTCACACCACCTGTAAAGCATCCTTTTCATCATGTGTGAATCCAGGAATTAGAAAAATCCACAGGTGCCGGAAAGGGAGCCTGCATATTTTCTGATCTTTCAAAATAATGTAATCACATAGAAAACACTGCAATGAACTGGAACAATATCTAGGATTTATTAATAGTTCCAGAGCAAACTCAAGTTCTTCATGAAAACACTGTTGTACCTGGAGTTTCTTCCACTTCAAAGAGAATATCAGAAGACCTGTAAGTAGCTGGGAAATTATTTGCAAGAAGAATTAAAAACAGCCCCACTCATTTTTTTAAGAATTAAAAGAAAAAGTGTGGTTGTATTGTTATGTTTTAAATGTATTTTTATCAGCGATTGAATTCTATCCATTTATGACACTAAATTACCAGAATTAGAAACAGTATATCTGCAAAAAGATACAGAAGGGTAATGAAAATATCCTTATAATCATTCATAAAATAAAAGTTTATTTTTATCCAGTCATGTTACAACACCGTACAGTGCTCCCTCTAGACAGCTGCATTTTAGGCTATCCATTTTACATTTATAATATATAATGTTGCAAATAAAAACAATGTTGACTTTGCTATGTTTTGCCATTTTATTCAGAAAACACATGTCCATTTTAGAAGAAGTCAATCTCTTAAAAACAACACTATTTCTCTCCTTTGACTGTTTTCTTTAGGTCCTCTAATGCTATACTACACATTCACAGCCCAAACCTATTAAACTTCAACATATTATTTGAAAAGCACTACTCAAGTCTGTATCTGTCTCCAGTATAACTCAAATTACTTGAAGGTAAGACACACAGAAAATATTTCTCTAGGCATATGAGTGTTTTGAAAAACATCACCAGCCATTATTTTCCTCTCTAGTATTAACAACCACTGGTTACTTAGATCTACTTGTAATATACGTAAGCCTAATTCTTGAACTATCACTGAAGATCACTGAAAAACATCTGAAAAGTTTGTTGTAATCACCTTTTCAGTCTCCAAGAAATTTTAATTCCACAAGAACAAGACAATTTACCCTAAATGCCAGAAAACTCACTTTGGTAAAGAACATATTATTCATTTTCTGGCTTAGTTTATGTAGTGGTACTTTAGTTCAGAGTACCTTGGATGACTTGTAGTCAGCCATGCTATTGTGGGGAGAGTTTTATTCTTAATTTGCCTTTTGAGCAAACTACCTTAGTAGCAGCTTAAAAGTGAACCCAACAGATATCTACTTGTTATTTATGCAAAGTGGAGCAAAAAAAATGCTGTGAGAACTGTTTTACATCAGAGTTGATAGCTCCCTAATGAGACCAGACAAGAAATAAAGCTCATTAACTGAATCAGGAATAATCAGGGTTTGCATTTCTGGGGAGTGTACTAGCATTCCAAGGAGAAATGCTCTATCTCTTACATTAGCCAGGTACTCCATTTCATAAATGGAGAACAGCAATATTCTTGAGTCTGTTACCAGCAGACTTGTTTTTCATAAACTTATATTTTTCAACTAACTTACATCTTCAGCTTTAACCTGCCTTGTTTTTAGCTCAAAACTAGCACTGAAAATTTGCTGAGTGCCTAATAAAGTCATAAAATGCACTGCAGATGGGCTAACACATTTTTTAATAATGCCAGACAATCACTCAAGCAGAACAGCAACTATTCTCAATGCTGAGCCCTTTCTTTCAGCTTAGCTATTAAGATACTGAGAAAAAGTAGGAATGTAATCCATGGGATCATCTATCCTTTAGATCAGTTGTGCTCAATATCATATAGGATAAGCTTATGGGCAGATTCATTAATTCCTTACAGGGACTAAGTAAGACTACATAATTGTTGCCATAACCCTATTTTCTCCTCCTGCTTCTCTCCTTGCATTCAACAATCTTCCTAGTGCGGGAGACCCCCTTGTCCCATGGTAGGGAGCTTTCCCAGGCAGGTGCTGTCAGGGTGCCTGCTGCACCAAGACCGTCTCCACTTCGGTCTGCGCCAACAACTCCTCCAGCCCACCAGATGCCAGAGCCTGGACGTAGTAACAAAAGGTCCACCAGGAAGTGACAGAACTCTCCAGACAGTTAAATCCACTGGGATTTATTGAGGGATCAGAGGAATAGGGTAGGGACACATCCCCAAGTGAAGGAAACCATGGCTGGAGAACGAACACTAAGGGAGGATCCAGGGTATATAACTGGGGAGAAGAAGGGGGGGCCAGGGTACAAACAGGCCAATCGGGTGAGGGTCCAGGGGAGGAGTAAAAGTGGGGTGAAGCAGGGGGAGCCAACCAGAGAGAGGAGAGTGAGTGGACTTTCAGGGCAAACCAATGGGGAAACAAAGAACACAGAACTTTCTAGAAATGGGGAGTACACAACAGGTGATGGGCAGAAATCATTTGCATGACAACCTGGGGGATCCTGAGAGTTTGTTTCTCTTTCTCACTCTAAGTTACACAGCAGTGCTCTCCCAGGGCTTCCCAGGCCCATCTCCCCTATGGTCATGTCCCACAAACCAGAAATGTAATGTTGCAATACTTTACCACACAATAAAAACTTAGTCGCCCTATAAGATGTATAGGAACCTGGCATAGTGAGAGTAATATATGATTAACAAACTGTAATAACAGTGCAGGTTACTGTGATTATTTTTCACCTGAAAAGAATTCAAAGCAAAATTATTATTCTTATTATCTTTTGCTAGTTTTAGCTAGAACTTTGACCTTTCTGATTTTCTTACTCAGTGTTTGAGCAGTTTTCATACTACATTTTCTTTCCTACTCACCCCATTCCTCGTAAAAGTCCTTTTTTTTTCTTGAATCATCAGTAGCTAGCTTGGGTTTGTGCAGAAAACAGTGCTGATAACACAAGGATGTTTTTGCTATTGCTGATCCGTGTCGACACAGAGTCAAGGCTTTTCTGCTCTACACCCCACTTCAGTACACCAGGGAGTAGGCTGGGGGTGCACAAGGAGTTGGAAGAGGACACAGCCAGGAGAGCTGACCCAAGGGATATCTCAAACAGTATGGGCTTCTGCTCAGCCTATAAAGCTAGGGGAGAGAGGGAGGAAATGGGGGACATTTGCAGGCATCATGTTTGTCTTCCAAAATTCCCTTTCACACATGGCAGAGCATTGTTTTCCTGAAAGTGGCTGAGCAACTTTCTGACAATGTGAAGTAGTGAATGAATTCCTTGTTTTGCTTTGCTTGCACACATGGCTTTTACCTATTTACCTATTAAACTGACTTTATCACAAACCACAAGTTTACTTCTTTTTACCCTTTTTATTCTCTCCCCAGTCCTACAAGAGGACTGCGAGCGAATGGCCATATGGGACTTATTTCTTGAATGGGTTGAACACCTATTTAAATATCCCAGCTCCAAATACTTGTGTGTCCCTTCAAGTCTTCATGACTTCAGTCATGAATATCAGGGCATCATGATTGCGATCATGGCATCATCATCAATATCATATCCTACAGTCGTGATTAGGCTCTTCATTCTAAACAAGGGACCGTAATGGAAAAAATAAAGTTAGTTTTGACATTAGATGTATAGTCAAGCACTTGGATACTTCTGCTTTTTGTTTTATCTTGATCAGAAGGGCTGATGAAAACATTACTGGGGCCTCTGTACCCCTAGTCTCACCCACAAAGTCCTGACACAGCTGTGGTCATGTTGGGAGTTTCTCTGGCTGCAGAGTTGGTGCTGTGGTTAAGAAGCAGGGTAGAGTAGTCAGAAGCACATGAAACAGTGTCTTATGCAACACTACAGTCCTGATGGAGATACCTTGCTGCTTCAAATGGTGCTGGACATATCTGGCAAATGCATGCTTTTGTCCTGGGCAAGAGGTAGTCAGCAATCACTAGCACCTTTCACTTCCTCCTCTACGGACTCATCCTAACTTGTAGTCTGTCCCAGAATCCTCATGTCTGAATTTATTTTTTGTGCCTTCTGTCAAGACCATGACTTTGAACAGTTGGAGGGGGAAATGAAGCCTTGCTTCTACTGCCACAAATCCCAAGCTGCTGGTTTCCATGCATCAGGCAGTTCATGTCCTCTCCTTTTCAGTTCAACAGTGAGCATACCAAACTTCACGTCTGTGCTCCTAGACTCTTGCCACTACAGAGCCTTTGAGAATGTGGGTTTTTTTTTCTTGTTTATTATTCCTGATGCAAAGAAGGCTGTTCCCCTTCTCATATATCTCCTTCACTGTCCACTTTGCCATAGCTACCAGATCATACCTTTCTGAGGATGAAACAAGGAGTATGAAGCTCTTCCTGCATTCTAATAGCTAGATGGTGGAATCCATCCTCAGGAGTTACACCTAGACAGAGAGAGTTACAATACTAGAACAGATGACTGCAACAGCTGAGGCAGAAAAGTTCATCCTGTGGTGTGTTATCATGATTCATGATTAGTATTTTCTTGCAAACAACACATCTGAGCCTCCAATATGCTGTTTGAAAACTGATGTGTCCTATTTTACAGCCCATTCAGAATGTTTCTGTAGCCACATTTCTCTTCACAGAGACAAGCAAGGCACAATTCTTCCCAAGAACATTTCTGGGTTTCACATTCTCTGAACATCAGAGAAAGGAAAAACAATTCCAGTCATTTACTGTGCCTGTGTTGGGCCAAAGTAGAATGCAATATGGAGATTGTTTACCCAAAGTGATGGTGTTTTGTTTCTTTGGACTGTCAGGGCCAAGTGTGTGTGTGTGTCATGACTGTTGGCTGACTGTCACAAGATTCTGGGGAGAGAGAGCAGATGTGTGCAGGGTGGAGTGCTTGGCAGATTCAGTTTTAGATGTATAGAATAACAGAATATAATAAAGTAATTAATTATCCTTCTGATAAGATGGAGTCAGATGCATCATTCTCTCTCCCCTCGTCGGGGGTTGCCAGAGAATGATATGCTTCTCATTCTCTCCAAGCACCAGACAATTTTGGAAGTCAAATAAAAGTCTCCTCACCTTCAAATAAGTCAGAACCTCATGCTACCCATGAGATTCTAGTCATGGCTCATTTATCCTATGAATGTTGGGTCTTCTGCACACAATTTCCTCCCATGCCATTCCTTTTCTCCCACCCATTCTCACAAATGCATATAAACACAGTTCTGCAGCTTTCTTTTCAGTACCTTACGGAAGGAAAAAAGCTGTTAATATTCAACCTTCCCTTCAGATCTGAACAAATGCAGTATTTTAAAAACTGTGTGAATACTATATATGAAATGTAAAATTACATGTATAATTAGTAATTTTCAAGATATAATATTGCATGCTTTTATTGGCTGTGGGAATAGGTCGTGGACATGAGCAGAGCAAAAACAGTTGAAAATTAAAAGGACAATCATTATTAAAAAATACCAAAGAGAATATATTCTGCATAAAGCTACTGAAACTCTTTCAGAATTGAAGAATATTTTAAGCATATTTTGAAGAACTGAACCATTATATTAAAACTTGAGATTCCCTGTTCCAATGCAGCCACAATAATGTGTAACCTCTCACCAAAGGATTAGATTTTGCCTCAGCACATTACATGATAAAAAAACCCCAAAGAGCTATTTGCTGGGCCAATATCTCTCTGGTACATATAGGAACATGACTTCACACTTTTGTTATGCAAAAAAAAATATACATACATATATATATGTGTGTGTGTATATATATATATATATATATATATATATAAAAGAACTTGAGAAAAATATGAAACATTACATTTTCATCAGTAAATGCAGATAAGGTTAACATGCCTCATTGTGTATCCAAATACCAGCTGAGAGTCCCTCAACAGTCTGAATTATTTTTTCAATCTAAATGTACCCTTTAGACATTATAATTTTTTGGCTTTGTGTGATTCCTAGAACCACTGGTTACATTTGTTATTCATACCCAAAGCTCATTAGTGAAGGACAATTTTTTTCAAATTAAAGAATGAACAGTTAAAAAGAAAATAAGTATTAATGAACATGTTTACTCTTCAATTTTAGCATTCTAGTTATGCCAGAGCATGTACAAATCTTTACTTTCAGTATTATTCATTAGATTTAAGATTGTAGAATTTATTTCTCAAATTTCCCAGAAAAGAGAATTCTAGATCAAAACCATGATTTAGATTTTGTGGGGTTTTTTAGGGTGTTTTTGTGGGGCTTTTTGGAGGGGGTTTGTTTTTATTGTGGATTTCTTTATTGGGGATTTGTTTGGGTTTTGCTTGTTTGTTTTAATATGGCGGCAATGAATGCTTTTTCAGCTAGTGAACCTTTTTTTCACCAACTATTTTTGGATGTGTATATACTCTTTTGTTTTTTAAAAGCTCCTCCATGTTTTTATCTTTTTTGTATCACCCTTTTTGGATAATTATTTAAATATTTTTTTTCTCATCCCAGTTTTGATAAACAAAGTGATTTCTGTGTTCTACTTTAGTCTCCCTTAGCATCCTTGATTTTGACTTGAGTCTGTCAAGCAATGTTTCAGCACCTCCAAGAGTGCATTTCAATCAGGTTGTTTTTAATAATCTTTCCACACTTATTTGCTTTTTTTTTTTTTTTCCCTAATTCCATGTCTGGAGTGAAAATTTACTTCCTTTAAGCTACAAACACTGCCTTGTTCTCTCAGGTCATTTTTATAAGTTCAGCCAGTACAGAAATACCCTAGGTCAACTGCTCCTTACCAGGAATCTCTCCTTTATGGTTTGATCTTCTGGTTCATCTACACTGAAGAAGTATTAGAATAATATGTCAATTATCTGAATCTAAATACATCCTAGATATGGATTCAAACAAAAGGTTGAAGAACCCCAAGTTTTTATCTACTAATTCAATTACAGATTTAAATACTTTAAATCATTTCAATATTATTTCTATATTCTGAATTTATACTTTATTAAAATTCTAGTATTACCTAAGTCCTAATTATGAAAGTATATACTGAAAAAATGCATAGAATATACTGAATAGAAATAAGTGCATAGAATATATTGAATATACTGAAGAAATACACAAGAAGAATAAAAAAAATGGGTGTTGGGGTATGAATATGTCTAGTGCATATTTCAGGATAGGATATGCATAAGGAAGGTGATTTGTCTGCTGAGGATTAGAAGATACATTATTAATTTCCCTGTGGCTTTTGTAGGGTTTTGTTTTTCTAATGCTACAAATGTTTTCTTTCTGATCCAATAATGGTAACTATTATTTAATTTTTTTACCTTATTAATTCAAGTTTTATCCCTCCTACATAAACGTAGTGAGGACTGGAGACTCATTACACCTGAATGTAAAACACAAAGAGTCAAAATAGATGAACCATATGTTGAAAATGGTTTGAAGAATTATAAGGTCTCACTTTTCATTTGCAACTGTTTCTTAGTATTATTTTAACTCAAAAACTAATAAAATCATTTAAGAAAACAAGCAAGCAAATAAAAAACTTGAAGTCTCTTGGAGGCTGTATTAATGTAAGAGAATCAGCTCTCACGCTTGATCTATTCAACACAACAAACAAACACACACAAAAATTGAAAACCAAAATAAACAAGAACTCTTATTATAGGTTAACTATAAATTTAAGTCAAACTTTAAACTCAATCATGTCGTAGGTAAAGTTATCACCTAGCTTTTGGAGAGAACTATACCAAGTGTAAAGAGTGCAGACTTTTGTTTGTTTGTTTGTTTTTGTTTTTTGTTTCATGCAAAACACAAGTCTGTCACTGAGATTCTTTACAAATAATATAGATGACCACAACCTCTTCTAGTGAGAGATAATTTCTTGGATATGTTCAAATACGAGGCAAGTTGTCGAACATGGACTTTAGAAATTTTCTGTATGCATACATGTTCAATTAGCTTGAAATATTGAAGCGCGCCTGTACTGGTTTAATCATTCAAGGACAATAGACAATATTTCATTGCCTAAGTAAAACAGATTTAATTGCTAAACAAGATTTCAAGGAACCAAACTTCATTTTAATCACAAACAAGCTGCAAGGCAATTTTCAATTACACCAAGCTTTTTATTTTTATCCAGCTGTGTATCCCTGCTGATTCTTGAAATTACATGTAAATTGTCCAAGATTTTGAAGTGCTATACCTACTGAGGCTTTTATTTTGTCAGCTGATGAAGTATCTGTGATTAGAAGCTCACTAAATTGGCATTTTTAGGACTCATTACCACACCCTGTATATTTTTGGACTGGATGATTGAATATGAAGAAGGTTTTCTTGCCCCAAGGGACATCATTCTTCCTAATTAGGCTGTTGGTAGTGCAAATTGCTCACCTATCCTTCAACAACTTCAAAAGGTAATACAGAAACGAAGCTTTAGAGAAGAGTCTATGGGGTATTGAAGAATCAGGTCAATAACTCTTGTCTTAAAAAAGTTTTAGATTAAATTCACCCTGGACCAACTTGCATAATGATGTTGCCTTTAAACTTTTACCATTCTTCTATTAACTCTTCAGTTCATAGATGTAAAGATACACACCTGTCTGCGCTATATTTAACTCCATGATTCATACTACTGAGCTGTGTATTTTAGTGTAAAGAGTCTCTATTTGAACTCACCAGGTTGAGTCTTTTCCTACTATCATCATGCATGACATTACCAGAAAAAAAGGAGGTCCATTTTTACTCACAGCTCATGTGTATAATCAAATGCAAGTGAAATGGTTTTCAAATGACAGATTTTCTAAATATATTGTGATAGAATAAGAGTTTTGTGTAGTAAAAGAAGTCCTGTTGATCACAGCTATTTCCATCAGAGCTATTCCCAAAGCTAACACCACTGCTGGAATACACCAGGCACAAGCTGGCTCCTCGTGAGAGAGCTGGGGGTGTGGGCATATGCCTGCTAGGCAAACACGAAGGAAACAAATGTAGACATGAAGTCTGAAAATACAACAAGTGAGTCAACAAAGATGTTAGACAGTGAGAGACTGAATGCTCAAGTGTTTTTAAAAACATAAAGATTTTTCCTTGGTGTGAATGACACTGGAAAGAACACAGGTTTAAGCAAGGAAGTTTTGCTGTTGCTCTTTTTTTCTGTGGTGTTATTAGACAAAATGTAAAACTCCATAGAAACCTGTAGGCAGTTTAGACCTCAATCAAGTCACCTTCTCATAAGACTGCAAGGTTATTTCCATATCTATAAGACTGCAAGGGTATAAATTCTATTTCCCTTGAAATAGGATTTTGAAAAAGTGAACTCTACATTTTCCTATAGCATTGTCTATATGGATTAAGTATTAAAGAAAGAAGCATGTTGCTAGTGCAGTGCTGAATATGCGCACACAAAAGAAGAAGAGAAATTCTCCAGCAATTTTTAAGCAATGTAAGAGATCCTCACCAGGCCAGAAGCATTAATTTAGGTTGTAATCAAGAAACTAAATTAGTCTTAACTAAGCTTAGGAAAGCATTATACTGAAACAAATATTTGACAGGTTGCTAATCATATATATATAAAGTGTGTGACTATATTAGCACCTGAAAAGTAGTAACATCTCCCCCTTGGCTTGCACTGAACTTTACTGTCAGTGAAACAAAAAAAAGAGCTCTTATGAATCAAAAGGGCAAAGTTCTGAAGTGGAAAATGTTATCCTTAGCTTCTTATCCTGAAATGCCAAAACTGTGGCTTGGCCTTTTGTTGCTTAAGAAGTTCTTTTCCTGCTTTGTCACAATAGATTAAATGGCTTTATGCCCCAAAGCTTGTCCCTTACACTCAGCTCAGCACTTCTTAAAAGAATTTACTTTTTTTTTGCAGCAAACTCTTTGCAAAGTAAATCCTGGTCTATTTTAGGCTCATTCCAAATTTCCCTGCTTTTAGGATTAAAAAAAATCTTAGTTTAAGCTCCATATTCATAAATATATTTGTTGTAGTATGTTTTATATTAACTTTTTTATGGTATAACTGATTCACCAGGTAAGGGCTGGAGCCATCAGAAATATTTTCCAACTGAAAATGCTGGAAGTTCTGGACACAGTTTTCCAGCTTTGACACACTGTATCTGTTGCATGCCTGGTAAGATAATAAAAAATCCGATTAATACTTTATCTGAACCAAAATAATGACATGGTAGAGGCTAGGCTTTGTGATACAGATACAATATACACATAATATAATGGGCATATAATCCATCTGTAGAAAAAGTAACACCATTAATTACTCAGCAGCTTATTTGCATCAACAAATAGAACTGTCTCAGAATAATGGATTTAGAACTTGCTAGAAAGAATATTTTCTGTTAAAAGGCTGGGAGTTAAATACAACTCATGAACTAAAATGCAGAATAAATCTTAATGTTAGTAAAGCCCTTGTTTACTTCAGTAAAAACCAACCAACCAAACAAAAAACCCAAATCAACCAACCAACCAAAACCAAAAACCAAACCCCAATCCAAACCAAACAAAAAAAATGCAGTTAATGGAAAGTCATACAAATTTGAGGGAAAAAAGATAAGGTATTTTGATTAGTTGTTTAAAAGCAGCTTTTGTTCAATGTGGTCTGCCAGAAATGTCAAAAACATTGTAATGCAACGTTTTTCATTAGCAATGCCAAAATGCAACTCAAATATCTGTAATAGCTACTTACAATAGTTGGCCTTTTACAAATGGCAGAAAAATAGGATAAGGGGAATGCACACTCAGTATATTACCCTAGTGTCAAGAAATAAACAAAAACCAAGCACAAACAGAAGCAATACATTAACTGTTTTCCAAAATGGAGAACAATGGAGCGTGAGAGGTCTTTTCTACTGCCAAGGCACTTTGCTAAATGCCCTCTGGAAAGACATCTTCTTCTGAACTGTATTAGGTCAAAAATATATTTGGAAGAAAATGAAAGAGGCTTCGAAGTGCTTCTGATATGTATTTATTTATCCATTTATTTAGTTAATTCTTAATTTTTAGGCTGGTGAAAGTGTATGGCTGTATGTGCTTGCCTCAGGCTTGATGATCAGACAGGAGAGTCAAGATATTGAGAGACATAAGCTGCTAAAAAACTTGATAAAAACATGTCTGGTTTAAATTGCAAAAGTCCCAGCTCAGTTAACAACTTTAAAATGTACACATGCAAATATGTGAACAATTAAAGTGGATATAAAACATCTTATTCTGCTACCCACTTCTTCCTAATGTATTATCAGTTTATGCAGTCCTTTCCTATGCTTGAGATTTTTATTAAACAATTCAGTAATGTTATTAAGCTGGTCACAGGCTTCAGACCAGATTATACTTTCTGCCTTTGTTTTTTTTTTGTTTTTTTTTCTCCCTTTTCATATTTCAGTGCTGCTCTCCCTGTTACTCTTGAAAAATGTGTCCCTTTGCATCCACTTTGTATCTGCTGAATTTTTTTCCTTGAGAACAAAAAGAAGCATCCTTGGTACAGAGGGACAAAGCAAGGATATGAGCAAATTTCTTGGACTCCTTTTGCACACATGTCCAAAATTCATTTCATCCATCTGTAAAAGTGATACCACAATATATTGCAATAAAATTTCAATTATTTTTTCTCAGTTCAGAATATATCACAGTGGAAGATCATTCAGCTTGATGATGATATGAAATTACAACAAAACATAAAGGTCACATAGAGGGCTAAGAGCAGTATTTCTAACTTGTTCATGCTTGAAAGCCAGATCTTTGTGTCCAGTTTGACCACTAGCAACCAATCTTCCATTCATCCACACCCACCTAATCTTAAATATAGATCAAAGAGATCTCTTCCCTTCTTCTCCATTCTTACAACCTAAAAGAAGAAAAAAAAAAGGAAAAAAATTGGTAATAGAAAATAATACAGTACACTTTGGAGACCAGTAAACCTTAATAAATGTCTATCTTGAAATGTGGAAATATTTAAACTTTAACCAATGTATTCCTTTCATGTGATAACAATCATCCCTCCAGTTTACTTTTGCATGTTTTCTAGGGCACTCAACCATGAAACAAATTTTAATAGGTCTTCAAATTTTATACAGTCTAGGAATATAGATTCTATTAACTGTGTTTCCTCAACCCCAAAACTCTTATTGCCCAGATGATCTATCAGTGACTGTCATGTCCAGAAAAATAAGCTGAGGAAATTTATCAAATAGAGGTACCAAAAATAGACAGATAAAAACAAAACTGTTTTTTGTATTATAGTTTTGAATTTATACAATGAAAGTTTGCATATATAGAACTTATTTGCCTCTTATGATTTGTGGGTTTTTGGGGTTTTTTTCATAGAGGAAGAATGTGTTTTAGTTTTGTAGCTATTTCACATATGTGTGTTTTGTATGGAGAAAGTGTGTATGTATGGACAAAAGTTTATTTTCATTAACTTGAAAGAAAATAGACTAGTGATAAGATAGCTGACAAAAGTAAATAAACAATACAATAATTTTAAGATTTTTAGGACTTCTTTTCAGCTAAACTGGGTCATTTTCCTCCTACCTTCTGCAAAAAACATTTAGACTCAATGGGATAATAGATTGAGCAATTGAATACCACACCTGGTGGGTTTCTTGCACATTCTTGCGCATTCTTTCAACCACATGAGAGACTATATGTGCATACTCCCCATTCTATGCAGACTTCATAGAATTAGAACAAAGTACAGGATTTCAATACCTATAAAAGGTCATCTGAAACTACTTGATACACTTATGGATCATTTTGACCTTCAGTAAAGATCTAGCTGGTTCACAAACAGGATGAAAATAGATATGTTTTACTTTACTAATACAAGTGGGGCTTATCACTCTAGTGTTGGAAAAACTATAAAGCAGTGTTTTGTCTGCTGTGGATATCATATCATAAGTGTAAATGAATCTAAATTGAAAATAATAATTTTCTGTAATAAATTAATCCTAATTTTAATTTCCTTGCACTGTATATCTTGACAAGCTTTTCTAAAAAAAACTTTGATAATTTCTTCCCTAAGAAAATCCAAGTAATGAAAGAGCACCTGGCATAGTTTATCTAATATGGTAGATATCTCACAATGCTTGAAGTTCTTCTGACTAGGTTAAAATTGTTTTTTCAGAGTAACACACTAAAGTAAATAGTATTTAACAGTGGGCATCTGTCTTTGCTGACGTTCTTAGACATTTTGTAAGTCCTAAAGAGTTAATGGATATCCCATTGTATAAAATTGTTATGGTTACCTATTTGTCTTAAAAGCTACCTTATGCCTCATATCTGTGAATTTTAGATACACACTGCAGATAGCTTTTATTGTAGTGAACTACTGTCCTAAGACCTACGATAGAATCTGAGGATTATAATAAATGATGCAACTAAGAAATAAAAAAATATGCCTTTCCCTAAACACCTCAGAAAAAGACCAGCATCAGAGATTGAGAAATGCAACTGTTGCAATTGGTTGCCATTTTGAGTAGGTAATTATATCAATGCAAAATTGGATGTATTTGCAAAATTAGGCAATTATAGCAATTCTGAAATGAAACCAGTTTTTATTTTTTAAAATTTTCCCATGGATTGGGCATGAAATACTATGAGATGTATGATCCATATGCAATTATATGTAGGAGGGACAACAACTGAAGTGTTGCTGACTGTGGTAGTCCAAAAACTAGAAAAGACTGAGAATAGCTTTACATATGGTGAGAAACTACCAAAAAAATTGTATTCAGGTCTGACACATTTATCACTTGCATGTTTTTCTTTGCATTTCTTCTGAAAAGGAAAGAAATATATGAAATCCATTATGTTATGTCTCACCACGAAATGCAGATTCCAAAGACAGTTGTGACACAGAACAGCAACCTGCAGCATGTAAAATTATGTGGTGTGAGTCTGCACAAGAACTACAGATCTCAGCTGTTATCTGCTCATGATAAATGATGTAATCCATTACATTCAGGAAAACAATTCTGATTTGTAAGAGAATCCAAAGTTTTACTTTTCTCCCTTAGGTATGCAAAAATTAGCTGGGCACGCTTGGGAAGCTACCACCTTTTCTTGATTTCCTGAAGAAAAAAATCCCAAATCCACAAAGTTATATATAGATTTCTTCTATAAGGCAAGTTTTAAAAACATCTTGAAAATATTCTTCTTTTCCCCTCATCCACCAAAAAAAAAAAATCAATAAAAGAATCCACAAATCAATAGGCTTCTTATTCATTAAAACTGAATTTTTCATATTAGAAGTTGAGGGATCTTGGCATTAACCTGAAAACTGCAGAAGGAGGTTATATATGGAAATTAGTAAATTGGAAACTACCACAGTGAATTCAGTTTTCCAGATTAGACAAACAACATTTTTGTCTGTGTTGTGGTTTGATGTTGGCTGGGTGCCAGATTTCCAATTAAGCCACTCTACAACTCCCCTCATCAGCTGGACAGGAGTGAGAAAACATAATGAAACTCTCACAGGTTGAGATAAGGAGAGGAAGAGACACTCAGAAATTATCATCATGGGTAAAACACTTGGGGAAATTCCTTGAATTTTTTGCCAATCATTTTAGAGTATGATAATGAGAAGTAAACTCATATCTTAATAATACCATTCTCCCACTCCTCTCTGCTTCCCAGTTTAAATTTATTCCTGATTCTCTATGTCCTTCCCCTCAGTGGTGCCCAGGGATAGGAATGGGGGCTATGATCAGATCATCACACATTGTTCTGCCACTTCTTCCTTCTCAGGGGAGAACTCCTTCCCATGTTCCAGGCCAAGGTCCCTCCCACAGGAGACAGTCTTCCATTAATTTCTTCAGTCTGAATCCTTCCCATAGGCTGCAGTTCATGAGCTGTGAGTCTCTTCCATGGGCTGCAGTCCTTCAGTCCTCCAGTGTGGGTCCCCCATGGGGCCATAGGTCCTGCCAACAAACCTGCTCCAGTGTGGGCTCCTCTTTCCATAAGGCCACAGGTCTGGCCAGGAGCCTGCTCCAACAAGAGCATGGGCTTCCACTGCAAGCTACCACCTCTCCTGAAGTCTCCTTCCAAAGCAGTTGTATCTGGGTGAAAGCAACACACTTCTCAGGCACTGTGTCAGGAGTCACTGGTTTAGGGTTTGAGGCAAGTGCCCACCATTAGGGCAGAGTCCTGGAGCACTCAGCATCCACCTGAGCTGGGGAACTCCTTGCAGATTGCACACCCTCCCGACATGAACTACTGAGCCACAAGCTTTGCCGTGCACAGCATTCCTGTCTTGCTCAGCACCCTCCCTGGAGCAGTTTGTGTCTCTCACACTGATCCCAGCTGCACCCACTCCTCTTCTGATCAGCTCTTGAGAGCTTCCAGCTCCAGGCAGGTGCTGCTCAGGTGTCCCTAAACTCAGGGAGCCCCTTGCACGGCTCGATCTCACCCTCACCCCTGGACTTACCTCAGTCACCTCACTAAGAGACTGTTTTGCTCTTAGTACATTTAAACCTCTTGTAGCTATCCTGGCTTTTTAAAAAATGTATTGTTATTATTATTATTTTCCCTTTTAATTTCCTAAATTCTACTTGTGTTTGAATGTACCTGGACTTTGAGGATTTCAATGATCTATCTGCAATGATTTAAAAATATTATGCTTGAGAAGAAATACCTAATTTCATGCCTGCTGCTGTATGCACATAGCAAGGACTGCTTTTTTTCCCCCTATTTTACTTCAGAACACTGGATTTCATCTACTGCTTCACTGATGAAATGAATGTGAGATCTTGCTCCAAATGTGAGCACTCACTCACTACTCCTATGTGAGATCTTGCTCCAAATCTCCTCTGTTCATTTAATTTTTGTAGAGTCCCAAATACTTCATATTGGTCGCAAAGTTAACTATTAAGACCCATTGCAGATAGTTTATGAATTTCTACAGCAATTGTAATTCCATGACTGATTTGTAAGAGGCTCCGTTGGTGACCATCAGGCATTGTGAAAACTGATCCATATGGTTACCCTTCACTTACTGTATTTCACTGACATTATTAATTTATAAGGCTATCTTTCTTTTTACCCTATAACAACTTAGAGAAATTAACCAAAGTCTTTGAAGAAGAAATTGATACCTGGATACCTGTATCAATTCATTGACTCCTTTGACAAACTGCAAGAGATCTTTGAGGCACAATATACTTATCTCTGACTTGCTTACATGTTCCTTTTTCTTTTGTTACCACTGTTGGCACTTTTCTTGTTTCTGGTGAGGAGGCTGATTGAGACAACGTACTAAACACAAAAACTCATTCAGGAACTCTATATCTGATTTCTAGCATCCTATTATTTCTCACTGTATCAAACTGTTCTAAAGCTTTATCCTGAGATTTCAGTCTTATGAAGGTTTTGATGCAGGAATATATCTTAATTTTTCCACAGTATATATCAATAGAAAGAATTGAATTAATTTTTCTGCTCTCATCTTTTCTTTTTTTCAGTATGACTTTGACATGAAAAAAGACTGCAATTTTATTTCTCTCCATTACTCGTTCTCTGAAAGCCATGCATTTAATGCTGCTTTTGAAATTCTTATTATTTATTGATATTTATCTTTACCTAATACTTCTAACAAGTTTGTCAATGTATTCATCAATGTTGCCCAATGTTTTCATCTTCCTGCCTCATTATGGATATGTATATAATTTCTGAGTCATATTTTATAAAAAGCTGAATTTTTAACATTTGTTTTCCTTACATTGCTAGACTGATGTTAAATTGAACTATATCATGCAAACTACACAGAAGGCTTTTCATCCTGCCATACAAATATCAGACAGAATCAATAGATACTGATTTTTTTTTATTTTTTCCCTAACAGTCAGCTCATTGAGATGAAAAGTAAACTTTCTTTCACCAGAAGTACTTCTGCTATGCCAACCTAATGCAAACACTATTAGAAATTACAATGTTCATTGAAATAAAAATTAGTAACTCTAGTCAAACATATAAAATGACAGTTTCCTTTAAGCTTCTGTTAAGCTTTCTTTTAATAATGAAATAAATTATGGAGATATAGAGGTCAAATTATTTGAATAAAGTACATCCCATTGATACGGGTATGTTTGTACTAATAATTACAAGCCTTTCCAAACTGGGAAAAATTTTAGTTGCCTGTTTATTGCAGTTTTAAGTGCACTTTGTGAGACAAAAATACGTAGGAGACAATCCTCAATGTTAGTGTCTTTAGCTCTATAAAAGTTAATGAAGTAAAACATTAAGACTATAATTCTAAAAGTCCACAGTAGCTGCACAATTAAGGAAGGAACTTAAGAAAAAAAATGCTGTTTAAATATATAAGCAAGTCTCTGACAAAAGCAATTTCTATTAATCTAAAGTGTATAATTGCTGAGATAAGTCTTTCTTATGAATGGACTATCATTAGTGTAAAAATTCCTTGTTGTATTTGGTATAATTACTCAGTTAAAACTGGGATTCTCTTCCTATTAACTAGAGATTTGTTTAGGAAAAAAATATTATTTTATAGTAGAGCAATAAAAATAACTGCTTTCAGCTAAAGATGCTGAAGAGACAAATGTATCAAATACATTAAAAATGTTTATGACCAAAAAGTACCAACCTGCTTCCTGATACACATTTTACAAATAATAATGATCTTTTGATGGCAGAGAGAAAAACAATGGGCTTAAAAGTTACAATTCCTGTAAGTTCTTTCATTACATTTTCTGTTTGGTAGCTAATTGTGTGTGAAAAATCCAAGGTCACCCTGAAACAATCTTTCTAAGGCCAGTTTACTGAACTATGAATCATTAGTACATATATTTTCTTTTTGTTATTGTTCAAAAACAATAAATTTGAAGTGTCCATCTGAACTGAAGGTTCAGAATGATAAAAACAGAAATATAAAACATAATTTTCAAAGGCAAATAGTATTTGTTGCCAAGTTTTAGACAAAATAAATCTTGTCACGTAGTATTTGTATGACATTACTTGAAACTGTTTAGTAGAAACAAAGAGATGCAGTCTGAATGAAGGCATTAATTTCTATCAGTATCTAAAAAACACACAGGTAGGTCTGACAGGTAGCATAACAAAAAATGAGATAGAAAAAGAAGAAGAAAAAAACATGAGATCAATGTTTGGAGAAGGCAAAATGTATGGGGTAGTACATGTGTCTGGACAGGTACACAGGGAAAGGAAAATAAGATGGGTGAAGGTAAAGGAAAAAGGAATAGAAAAATGAACTGCAAGAGGCTGAGCAACTACCATATTGATTAAAGTAACTAATAGTTTCTTTATACTTTGTCAAGAAAACCAGTAATGTCGATATTCTAATAAGCAGAGACATTTAGACACTTGTAGTATTTGCACATTTGTGAGCATATATGAATGAACATGTATGAGCAGGCACTCATTGTCATACACCTGGTTCCACAGGTAGCTACTTACATGCAACAAAATTGCATTGGAAAAGCAACCTAACCCAGAACAGTAGTCAGGCTAGAGTTATTAGCATGAGAAGATAGAAACAAAGGTAAATGCCAGTCTAAAATACAGGTTACAAAATAAATAAGGTTGGTTTTCAGTCTAAGGTTGGACTTCATGATCTTGGAGGTCTTTTCCAATCTTAATGATTATATAATCAGGAAAATAATGAATCTCTTATAATATGTCAGATCAACCTGATATCTCATGGTGCCTATTCATCCATAGTTTGTCATACTCTTCAATCTTAACTCTGTCCAGTGTTCACACTGCGTAGATTATTTGGGCACTGTTCAATACTGTGAAGAGAAGCTGAGAAATATTCCCTTCCAGAAAGTAAATTACTGGGACTGAAGTAATTTTCTATTCTTAAATGGAGTAGATTTTTTGCAACTTCTACCCATCAATTACTCAGAAGAAACGTCACAATGGTCAAATGAATTCAACAGCCAACTTTCTGCTCTTAGCAGTTTCACAGAGCTATGGGATGACCACTAATGGAGCTGAACTTTCTCTCCATCAGGACATTGATGTCACATAAAGTTTGTGTCCAAACTGTGAGATTAGGATTCCCAAGCCATGAAATCTCTGAGAGTTTATACTGAAATGAATGGAATGATGGATGCTTTGTGCTATTTCTGGCCTTAGAGGTAAATTAGGAAAATAAAGAACTGATATCCATTCTCTTTTTTAAAATTTCTTCTATTTCCAGTTTTGTTATTTTTAACAGAGAATTTATACATACACTTTTCCAAAGGAAAATAAAACATAAAAAGGAATATCACACCGGTTTTGTCCCAAAATGCTGTCAAAATATAGATATGAAACATCAAAATATTTAAGTGTATGTTTTGGACAGAGAAAAAATATTCTGAAGTTTTCACCCTTCTGTATTTTTATCGGTTAATCTAAATCTACTTCCACTATTTATTTTCATTTGTCACTTCTGTCTTCAAAAAACCTGTTCTGTACATCAGCTGCTAATGCTAACAATATAGTAACAAAAGATTTCCTTTAATGTGCTGGCCTTCTTGAGAGTTGTATTGAATCAATGAGTTTTGATTGTCCTTTTAACAGTTCGGCTCTTGCTTCTTTTTCTGGGCTTTTTCCTGCATAGGCAAACTTTAAAATTTGAGATGGTCTACAGAGGGGGCCAGATAAAAAGCTGGGAGTTAACTATATTCATTGAGCTAAGTGTTAGACATTTCTCCTGATTGTAACTGCAATTGACACGTGTAGACTGAAGAGATGTCTGAGGTATTAAGTAGTTTCTCTAGCCAGCTGTGACAGCACAACTTCTACTGTAGCAAACACGTAGGGCTAAATTCAAAGCAAGTTTCAGCACTGTTAGTTCTTATACTAGAGTAATTTAGGTCAAAGTAGGGAAGATTATTATCACAAGGTTAAACAAAAGTATCCACGTTGAAGTCTGATGAACATCTACAGAAGTGACATGATAGTCCTTGACCATGACACCTAGCCTTTGCACCATCTCTGGATTTATTTTTTTACTTTTTAAACTCAGATAAAAGGGGAAAAAAAGGTCTGTTTTCTGAAAAATTCAGAAACATGAAAATATTTAACTTACATAAAATTTTATGGCTGTTGCATAAACTTGATGTGTTCCACAATCTGCTCACATCACTCATTAAGTAGTATGCAATTTCAGTTACAAGCAAGGCTTCCAAGTTCACTGGCTACAAGGATGGCTCATAAGATTCAGGACACACTGACAATCTCTTTACAAACATTATTTAAAAGAATATAAAAACTCTGTGAAGTAGAAAAAGTAAAATTCAAGCATTATGGGTGTTTGGGGGTAGAAAAGCTTTGTAAAATAGATGACAAAAAAGTTTTACTTCTTGTAATCAAATATAAAACAAGCATTATCAAATGAGGTACAAATCATTAAAAATTTATTTCTTATATCTGATGCAAATTGACTATGGAAGTTTAATCTGTATAACTGCATGCTGTAGAGATTAAAATTAGTCTCTTTAATGAAAAAAAATACAGATGAACTACTAAAATGCTCATAAACATAAAATACTTTTTCTCTCTTGAGAAGGTCACCCCTGTTTCCTTGACAACATGACTTAACTAAGTAAAAGTGACAATATAGATTTTCCTCTTATGAATTAACACAGTTTCAGTCATATTATTGCAGGCACAACAAACAATCTAAACTCTGTTTAATAAAATTATATAACTATTTATTTATCAAGAGTATAAATTAAATGGCAAAGCCATGGAATAGAAGGTTTTGCTGAAAGAAGTAGGACTTACACAACTTAATGGGTAAACAATTTTCAAAAGAGAACCAGGATGGGACTAACAGAGCTGGACAGAGTAAAGCAAGAATTATGGGAGACAATATAGGGATGCTTTGGGAGATTGAACATGGGTCTTTGTTATGAATGACTCATGCATGAAATTAAGTTGAAGAGGAATTTCCATGCCCAAGGAAAGATTTTTCATAAATTTATCACAGAGCACTGAGTAGCACTCCAAAATAGATAATGTTTTCTACAGGATTTTTCAGTATTTATTGGCTTCCAAATATTACATCATACATGTCCCAAAAATACATCCTAAATATATAGAAATTGACAGCAAAAACAAGTTACAGTAGTTATAAACACCCCTTGAACCCCACCCTGCATTGTCAAAAAAATACAAGAACGAGAGACATTTCTTTGACGCTTCCTACTTGCCCCTACACTGGTAAAGGATGACTCTGTGCTGTACATTTTATGGCATCAACAGAACTACTCAGTACTTGAAAACTGCCATTTATTGCATATTAGATATGTATTTAATTATTTTTTTCCTCCTATTATATGGTCAAATACTTTTGCTGATATTTCTGGAAAAATATAGCTGACCAAAGTTTGGGGTTTTTTCCTTATTCCCGGGAAACACAGTATGAATTAAAGATAGTATGGATATTCTTGGATATGTCTAAAGGAAAAAAAAAAAAGAAGAAGAAGAAGAAGAAGAAGAAGAAGACCAGGATGCAAATAAAATAATTTTCTAAGCCAAAAATGCTTCCATCTTTCAATACTGATCATAGCAAGTGATTTTAATCTGTCCTAAGTTATTTTGAAATAGAGTTTCAAGAAAATAATAAAATCCCATTCTATACAGGTTCACTACAAAATAATGTCTGCTTAAAAAAAATTGTAAAAACATTTTCAATTTTATCATAGTTCCCTCTATCCTCACTTTTCTTGTAATTATATGACTCATTAATTTTTTATTGTTATCATAACTCAAAAACATAAAAACCAACTGAATATTTGTTCATTCACATAGTTAAATCAGTGTTAACCTAGTGTAGACAACTTAGCATTTGTCTTTTTTTCTGAAAGCTGACAGCTTTTCAACAGCAGAGTAAAATATATTCACTTATGAGTGTTAATAAGAATCTTATGCACCTTTATCTATTAAGCCAAAGAAAATCTTTAAGTTATAAAATTTGCAAAGCTGAATAACCAAAATAAATAATATTGCAGGATTAATCTCATTGTGTTATGCAGATGCATTGAAACTGTCTTCAGTATTACATCAGCATCACATTGTAAATACTTTTCTACTATGTGGAATGCATGGTGCTTATAGAGTTTACAATTGTTTCCTGTATCACTGGGTTTCTACAATATTTTAAACCTTCTCTGAGTATAAAACTTTTGTTCACCAACTTCTGCATAGTATTCATTACAACAACATTTGTTAATATGTGAAGTAGCAACTATATTACACATAGACATTTATCCGACTTTGGTCAAAAATGTATTTAAAATCACATGCAACCATCTTAGTAAAGAGCCTCAGAAAAGTAGAACTGGCAAAATGTGTGACAGGCCATATACCCAAACAGCTTTAGGGACAAGGTCAGGATGTTGTAGGGAGGAATACAATTTCCGGAGATCTTTTAGAAAGGAGAATCCCTAAAATGAGGTAGCATAAGTAATATCTGTTGTATTAGAAAATGAAGGATAAGAAAATATAGATGAATAAGGCTCCTAAGCTCCTACAGTATTTTACTCCATCACAAAATATTTTTTTTGGTAATAATAATATAGAAGACTTAAGAGTAACAATAACTGGTAGCTTCCCTAACACAAACTGATTTTTGTAGAACCATTATATGAGGAAGGATGTCATTATTATTTATGTTCTATTTAATAAAACATAGGTTGAGAACAAAGACATTGAGATAATAAGGTCAAAAAGAGTCACTAATTGTATGTGCCCAATTTCACATAACCTGGACCTGATTTTTAGAGAATATAATTGTATACTACAGTTTATGAATTCAAAGCACAACTCTAAGTAGCTTATGCTGCAGTTATGAGTACCCAGTTGTTTTGCAAATCAGACCATGGGGAATAAAGTCAGTCACCCAGAAAATTAAGAATACATAATCATTGTCCACCTGTGATAATGTGATTTAAGTGACTGATCCAGACTTACATAGGAAAGCTGAGCAGAGACCTGAAAGCAAATAATTTCTTTGGGCATTTGTCAGCTGCCTTCTCCTGCAGCTCTTCTGCCTCATTTACCTAATGCTTTCCAATGTTCAGAACAATTGAAGCAGAAGTCCTGTAGAGAGCAGTCTCCCTTTTATGTCCAGGTTTAGGATATGTGGCTAAAGGGAGCACAGAGAAACAAAGGGAGGCTCTGGGTTAGACCAGAGGAATCATACCCTAGCAGCTCCCATCACATCACAGAAGAGCCATCAGCCCACTAAAGGCCCATCTCTGCAACACCAGAGGAGCACAGGAGTACAGTGACAGACAGGAAGCCAAAGTAAAGATTAAGGATGGCACACACTGTCCAGGCCCTGTCATCAGTCCCATTCTCAAGACATGGAATTGGCTCTCCTGATCGCCTTTCAGATTGAGATTATTGGCTGCCTAAAAATGGAGGAAATGCTACGGGATGCACCGGAAAAGAATTTTGGGATTCCACAGAATTTTTCATGGAGTATTTAGAAGAGAAATCAAGGGCAGGAAAGGGAGAGGGGGTTTTGTGATTTGGGGAGGAATAAATGAGGGAATTAGAAGGATAAGAGAAAAAAATTGTCCATTCTCATGTAAGCAGGGGCTGATCATCAGGCTTATTTGGCCATGCCCTGTACCTGAATCACTGTGGTCTGTCCTGTCATTTACTAAACTCCACTATCAATTATGTTCTGGTAAGAATCTCTTTACTCTGTGCATGCATGAAGTTTAACAAGGGCAAGAGCTGGTTTCTGCACCTGAATGCAATGAAAGGCTGGAGGGCAGCATCACAGAAAAGTATGCAGGGGAATCCTGGTTGATGGCAAGTGGAATATGAGTCAGCAATGTCCCAGCATCCAGGAGAGCAAACCATGTCCTGGGGGGCATCAGGCACAGCATGGCCAGCTGGGAAAGGAAAGGGACTGTCCTGTTCTGCTCTGCACCAGGGCAGCCTCACCTGACACTTTTGTGCAGTTTTGGGCACTACAATACAAGAGCATTCAAAGAAGGGCCATGGATATGGTGAAAAGTTTAGAGGGAAAGCTGTACGAGAAGCAGATGAGGTCACTTGGTTTGTTCAGCCTGGAGCAGAAGAGACCATGGGTAGACCCAAATGAAGTCTACAGCATTCTCATGAGGGGGAGCGGCAGTTTTTCTCTGTGGTGACCAGTGACAGGGCCTGAGGGTGTGTCCTCGAGCGGTATCTGGGGAGTTTTAGGCTGGATATCAGAAAATAGCCATCCACACACAGGGTGCTTGGGCACTGGAACAGGCTCCTCCGGGAAGCTGTTACAACTCCAATCCTGCCAGAGTACAAGAAGCTTTTGGACAACACCTGCAGACACATGGTGTGACTCTAGAGGGGATTTTTGCAGGGTCAGGAGCTGGACTTTGATGATCCTTGTGAGTCCCTTACAGCTCAAGGAGTTCTGTAATTCTGTGTATGTGGATCTCCGGTACAGAAATTGAAGTGACTGTTGGGATGCAAATGAGGGATGCACTCCAGACAATAGCTGAAGTGTCCTGGGACCAAGGACTTGCTCTGGATTTGTGTGTGTCTACAGGAGAGAGCACAGCAGGTTGGCTGTGGGACCAGGGAACTCCTGAACATCTCTGTGTGTGTGTGTGAAATGATCTGTACCAACAAATGGAGTAGCACTGTGACGTTGGACACCTGTAAATTCAGATGTCAGCAACTGGGAATTCTGGGATCCAGGCACAGACATTTGGTGTCTGAACCCAGCTGCTGCAGGGATAAGCACATTTCATAGATATATTTATTTCCACTACTGAACTCTGTTCTGGCTCAATCAGAAAGTGTAGTAGGATGAGCCTGTTGATGCTGTCTGTGTTCATGTGAATGCTCTGTGTGTCTCTCTAGGATCTGTGTGGACAGCCCTTCATATCCAAATGTATATCCAAATGTTCTCTGTCTGTGTCACTGGGAACATATTTTCAGCCTCACTTCAGGCTGGACATGGCGGGGGACAAGGAGTTCTAGCAGCCTTGCCTCTCTCATCTGTCAAATCCAGTATGAAATATTTTCCTCTGACAACTGGGATTTATTTTCAGAATTATGTGTTTTGTAAACTTAATGGATCAGGGAATCCATAGTATAAAAATTGGGTCATAAGTAAAACTGTAACAGAAAGTGTACACATAAACAGGTCTTATTAAGTTATGATTAATTACTTTGGAGCTTTTCTTAACCTTTTACATTTTTTGGCTCTGTAACTCCCTAATACCCTTCTGCTAGGACTCTGCAATGTTTTGTAAGCAATTAAAGCAAAATTGCTGTTTGTCTGTGTTGCTGCTGTTCTTATTAATGTCATATTTTTATTATTTTGAAATAATTCTAATGATAACTCCCATAACATGATAGACTCTCTGATGTCATATGATCATTATATCGTATTACAATAATAATGCATGTAAACCTAGGACAACAGTTCATGCTATGACTCTGAGAATCCAATGGCTGAAAAAGTTTCTCAACTACAATTATATTGTATCCTAGCAAATTCCATTTTTAATTTTTCTGTATGCACTAAACAGATTGCCACACAACTTTTATCATACATGTTTCTAAATACTACAAACATCCTTTAAAGGAAAAAGAAATGATCTACTTAATATTCATTGACTATTTTTAACCATTCTTAAAGTGTGAGTTAATGAAGGTCATGAATCACAGGTTCCCACCCACATTTTCTTCTGTCAAGTGCCCAGCAATTCTAATATGCTCAAAATAAGTTAGCTTGCTGATAATGCACCAGAGGTAGTCTGCATGCAGAATAGGTTGACAGTGTTAATGCAGAATTAGTATAGTGTATCAAAGAAACTAGAAACTACTTCCTGCTTATTTTGCAAAACCTGAAAGTTCTCATGAGTGCAGAATTTCCCAGGATTTACTCTTAATGTGGAGCAACCAACCCACTGAGATAGCTAAACAATAAAAAACCACAGGCAGGAACATCAAATTTAGGGACTAATTTAGAAAACTTTCTGTCCCAATAACACTGTATTTCACAGTGCTGTAGATGCTTTAACTTTTGTTATACTGAGGACCTTTCTCCTGCTCTGTAGCCTGCTGCTCACTTGGACTCCTGCAACCTTTCATTATGCATCTTGAAGCTGCTCTGACAGTGGCTTTACCCAGTGCCTCAGGTGCTGCTATCCTCACAATCTTACAGTGTCAGACTCTGAAGGATTGTTATGTCAGTTAGATCAGGTTCCTTGTAGGAGGTTAATGTCATTATTGTTTAAAACACTCTTTTCTTCTTCTGCTTACTCACTCTTGTCTTATAGATATTATTGTCTAACTCCATAATAAAAACTGATTTCCCTTATGTTCTCATATGTTTCAGTTTGTAACTTGAAGACCTATAGGTAACATAAAGGACAACTGTTATTAATACAAAAAGAGGTATACATGAGTTGGGAGAGATTCTTCCCATCTCCCCCACTATCCCCATCATTTTAAAAATTGTTTTCCTAAGGTAATTTTGAAGTCAGAGTACTCCTTCAGCTACAGACCCCACTAATAAAACTTTACTCATGTAAATTGGCCTCAATTTTATTTGTACCGTCTAGAATAAGAGAGTAATTATGTTGGATTGTAATTTTTTTCACTGTTTGTAACTGTCTTTATGATGAATGCAGCATTGAATGAGAGTCTGTTCTTAAAATTTCTTTCTGATTCTTATTTATTTCAGAAGTAAGGCAGCATATATTGAAAAATAGCAGTCCAGGAAGAAATCAATAAAAATTCTTTACTTGCCCTTATCAAGGCACACAAATAAATTGTGAAGTATCTCATGAAGAGCACCAGAAGAAAAGTTGTATGTTCCTGTTCTACTGCGGCATATTCTTTAGCTTCCTCTACTTTAATCCTATGTTAATTATTTTGTGCTAATTTTGCCTTGGCTCTGTTCCCCATATTTTTAATCAGCATTTATTTATATGGGAGATATGCATTGGTTCTAAAGTCAGTTCACTGTATCCAAATCAACTGGGATTTTACTCAATTTTTTTTTTTTTTTTCAATATCCAGTCTTGGGTTTTTTCTGCATCTAAAACATATGATCCTACTTTTACCAGTCTTACAGAATGGTAGTAAACCACAAATTCCTGGTAAATAATATATGCAATTGAGTTGAGCTAAGTACTGTCAGAAATCTAATTTTCAGGTAATGAAAGACCATTGCATTGTTAAGCTTTAAAATATAACTGGAAGCAGTGTTTTCAAATCTAAATCTAAACTCAGTGGGAGTTTTTATTTATCCAGTTTTCAGGCTTGGCAGAGAGTAAGGCTTAACAGGGTTACTTATGGAGCCTTTTTTTTAATTTTTCCTATTAGCAACTACACCTTTGTTTCGAGCAGATGTTAGGTTTGTGCAAAATGATTGTTTCAAAGCACTGCACATTCAAAGAAATTTAGGTCTGCTTTTTGATTTTACTTTTTAATTATCTTCATTATTCCATTGAAAATTAAGCTGTTTAGTTAACGTTATTTACCATTATTTTTTCATTATTCCGTTGAAAATTAAGCTGTTTAGTTACATTATCAGCATTCTCTATCCATACATTATAAAATGTAGGTAATTGACTCAGTTTCCTATTTCTTTTCTCACATATGGAAGTGTGAGTGTCAGTCTTTTTTTTTTTCTCTGTAGCATAGACTACAAGTTTTTTCTTTTTTCCATTTTTAGTCAGGTGGCTGTCTAGCATATCCAATTTTAATCTGATCTGGT
The DNA here is from genome assembly GCF_015832195.1 of Motacilla alba alba. NCBI lineage: Eukaryota > Metazoa > Chordata > Aves > Passeriformes > Motacillidae > Motacilla > Motacilla alba. The sequence continues at coordinate 20,947,892 of NC_052019.1, forward strand.
GGGATTTTAACTTAATAAATTCCAACTCTATTATGAATTATTTTTTCTGGGTTTGGTGGTTTTTTGGGCTTATGGGTTTTGGTGTTTGTTTGTTTGGGTTTTCGTTTGTTTTGATTTGGTTTTTGTGTTTTTCCTGTTTCTTTTTTAATTCTGATATAGGTTTGTTTTTGGTTTTTTTTCATTCCAAAACAAAGAATAGGGTTTTTTTTTAGGCTTAAAAAAGATATGTTGCCAGGCTTCCTGGTTCTTCTTCAAGACTTAAGTAAAAAGAGTAATCATGAAAATTGGGAATAAAGAAAAAATAATAAGTTTTTTCTTTAAATAATGATGTCAGACCATCTGAAAGAGACAGTATCTGAGTTTAGGCAGGAAAATATGGTATTATATATGGGAAAGAAAAAAAGCAGATGGTAATCTATTATCTTGTTGAATAAGACAGTTATGTAAGGCAGTGCGTCATTTTCATAGTTATTCTAGTGTATTAATTCAAAAAATGTTGAGAAATGCTTTAGAATCTGTTATTACAGAAATGGTATCTACTCTGTGATTCCTCTTTCTATGGCACTCTCAAATACAGTGTGAACTGTTATTTATTAACCTTTACATGTCTTTCATGTTTATAGAGAGAGCCTCCTTTATCTTTTTCCTCTCTTTTTCAGCCAGGTTATTTTTATTTTTTACAAAATTTCTACTGATATGAGAAATTCTTGCTGGTGGTGATACTTTTCAAATGTAACAAGAAACCTCTTTTAAGATGGTAGAATACTGAAACATAGATTATTAACTCTAGTCTTCTGGCCAAATTCATGTTGGGCCACCTACCCAACTTTTAAAGATGTCTTGATGTTTCTGTTGGAGAAGTTATTTATCTTTATTACTGGCCTAAGGCAGGACTGATGTGATTTGTTGAACAACAGTTGCATTTCAGTAGCAGTAAATTGATTAGGCTTCCTCGGAACCCTTGAAAAATGAGTGAACACTGGAAGTGTCTGAATGAAGTGCTCTTTGCTCACAGACATGGCTATATATATGAGTCATAATTATCTGAGTTTTCTTTGAGGTCCATACAAAGGGTTTGTTAGATTCTAAATATGATTTCTATACTTAAGACCAAATGTGGTAGAGTTTAGATTCAGTTAATGCCAATAAAAGCTATCTATAAATTTCATTTACAGTTTCCTAATCATTTCCATCTCATTTTAAAATATTTTAAGATCTTCTGAATAGATCCTAAAATTCCAATTCTATTGGAAAAAGTTATAGATGCCTTCTCTTAGTGACATGATCCTGAATAACTTGAAAAGAATGCAACCTCTTAATTACTTTAGAAAAAGCTGGCATGACAGGTCAGATACAAATAATTATTACATATTTTTCTTTATAGGTAAATCTAGCTCTGCCAGCCACAAATAAATATTTACTACCATAACTCCAGATATTCGTGGCAATTGAAGGATTTTAATATTCATATGTCTTACAAGCATCTATTTACTTGAAGTGTAAAAATCTCAAAGAACTCTAGAGCAACAGCAGACATAATTAAAGGAGACTTAGATAATTGAAATCTTAGATAATAGATTTTTGTTTCAACAACAAATTAACTAGTGGTCCAGACAAAAATGTACCACAAGTTATGCTTTTTCCTCCTGTCAGAGGGACTCAACACAGAAGGCCACTGTATCCATTGAATGACTCACCTACAGTTTTGGAGATACAGCTCCTGACTGCGAAAATTCCTTCTGGCATTACAGCAATCATTAGCTCCTCATTCCTCTCCATAAATAAAAGACTCAGCAAAGAACTGAGAAAGGGACTGCACATCACAGTATAAAGTTGAAGCTGAATGTCTTCTGTAGAGTGTAACCTGAAACACCATAAAATCTGTCCCAGTGGAATACAACAGGCAACATGACAAGGCTGAGTTCTGGAGCATAAAGCTGTAAGACAGAGAAAAAAAATATTCTAAGAAGTTAGCTCACTGTTTATCAAAAAAATCACTTTTACTTCCACATCAATTTAATAGCTTGTTGGAATCTTTTCTATGAGGTCCATTAGAGCTTTGCTAGCAATGTTAAATTCATTGCCTTCCCTCTTCTGCTATAAATTATATCTGAAAGGAAACTTAAAAAAATCAAGTAAAGATTGGTGTTGGAAGGGACATGTGGTGGTCACCTAATCTAGTCCCCCTAGTCAGGAGGATCAGTTGCAATACTTTGCCCAGGACCATGTCCAAATTATTTTTGAGTATATTCCAGCAATCTCCATGCTGTACAACCTCTAGTCCTCTACCATGTAATTTCTGCAGCCTCTATGGCCAACATGTGCCAGTACATTTAAAAACTATTTCCTGATGCTCAGATGGAACATCCCATGTTTCATTTTCTATATAATTTTCCAATTTTTTTTTATTTATTCCATACCGTAGCCTCTGCGTGCTTTGCTTTTGCTATTCTATTTTTACATGCAATTGCTAGTTACCCTTTTTGGTTAGAACATTTTAGTCATTATTTAGACAAAGAATGGTGAATGTAGCTGTCAGTTTACCGCAAAAAAACGAATCTAAAGAATCCTCATAATAGCCCACAAGATAAAGTACCCTTAAAACCGGATAACAAAATAGTCAGGAGTTTTCTGACAGGTTTTTTTTTCTCCCTTTGTTTGTTTATGCAATTATGAGCCAAGCACATAAATGAAATGGGAAATTATGCTTCTACACACTGTATCTATGTTACAGGCATTTAAATAGAAATTCAAATTACAGAAAATGTAAACAACACAGTGATAACAGAGTATACAGTGGATGCCAGCTAGCTGGTTAGAAAAGGAAAGCAGAGTGAAATATTTCAAAGATTACTTACCTGTGAAATAGAGAAATGTGCAAGAAATTCTGTCCAAAGCATCTGAATGTCTTCTAAATATTTTCAAAATGGAAATATTCATAATATCCTTAGCTAGGAAAGATGCATTTATAGTCAATTTTCTGGAAATATTTATAATTTCACATCTCAGAAATTTACTTGGGTTAATAGTGGGGTGTATAGTCTCATGAAAAACAGAGTTCACTAATACTGCATGCATCTTGCTTCTCAGAAGAATAGATTTTATTATGCAAAAATTCTCTTTAGCTTTAGCAGTTCAGATTGGTTTGGATGTGAAAACAACACTTGACATTATACTCTGCCAACAGTGCTGCCACTGATAATGCTGGCCATGCAAGAGGGGCTCTTCAGTCTAAACATATACAGACAGATATCAAGACAGCTTAACAGTTGTAAATTCAAGGTGCGCTTGTAGTTCTAGGACTAATATTTGAATATCAAACAAAAAATATAAACACTATTTATAGTGTTCAAAATATATGTACTAATAAAAATGAGTTGCCAATAACAGCTGTACTAAGCAGTTTTACATTTTTTCCTTATCTATCATGCTGAGTTAACTTCAAATCTCATCACTTTTTCCTTCAGGTACAAAGAGAATTTCTTCAACCTTGCCCTATTAACAAAAATTTTAGTTCCTGATATCAAACTATTTTGCAAAGGAAACTGTTACTGACCAATAAGTCCCTACAATGAAAGGCTGCTCAGAGGATAACAGTAAGGGAGATGAGCCTATTAAGCTCTGAGAGCAATGCAGGCTATAACTGCCCACAGCTGGTGTAGAAGCTGATTGTATCTCAGGCACAGGGCTCCAGAGTGGATCAAGTAGTGTAAATGTTTACCCCTGAGCTCATTAGAACAGTGCAAGGGTGCCCCTGATTAGCTAGACAAGCATGGGGGTGGGGAGGAGTGAATATGTGTCTCAGCCTGACACAGTTCATGGAAACTAGAGAAATTCAAAAGTATTTTGAAGGGAGCAATAGGCTTCAGCTAGAATATACAACTCATGTATTCCATTCTGGGCACTGGGGATGCTCAGCATCGTGGTGGCGAGCACATCACAGACACTGATTTTGAGAATGGCAATGGCATTGAACTGTGTGTTGCAACTGCAAATGTGTTCTGTTAGACATAACTTACACTCTTATTCTGCTATGCAATATATTTTGCATCACTCTGCTAATTTGTAAATCTCATGCAACATCAGGTATCTTTCATAAGTAAATTTGTTATTGAACTACACACTGCATGTGGATTGTCTAAAAGAACCTGCTTGGGGTAGTATAACAGAAGAGTCACACAGAGCTGGGGGCTCTGGTAGAAGAGTAATGGAATCTGCTCATATGAACGTAATAAAAATCATGTGATTTAAAATTTTGCTGGAAATGTCATAATAGCATCAACATCCTAGTCTAACAACCTCAAATAGACTTTGTGTTTTCTTGTTTGTTTCAACAACAGCAGCACATGACAAAATAGCAATCATTAATAAAAACAAATGTTATGCAGTATTTAATTTTAATTTATCTTTTTAATGTTCCAGAGGATTATTTTTTGTATTATAACCATGATTATTAACAAAACTCTCTAAATGAAAATGGTTTTTAATGTATATAAAACTAAAACTTATATATAGAACTATTTGCACTGCTTACATAGCTAATGGTTGAGATAACCAAAATATTCTTTATAATGGAATATACAAAAAATAATATTAGCAGTCACATTCTTAGCTCTTAAAAATAGATGCAATTTTTGTTGAGCTAGTGGCAGTTACACAAACATAGTGGTGAATTTTAAAAACTTCAGATTTTTTAAGGGAAATACAGTTGCTTTTATATTTCCTGATTGCCATAGTAAACTGGTAGTGCCACGTGTACCCTGTGTTTTTGAAGTTATATATTTAGTTATGAGACATGTAGGAGACAGGTACACTTCTTCCCCCCCTCTCCCCCCCCAGTACAGCATGTAATACCTCAGTTAATTGGTTTTTGTTTTGTTGTCATTTTCTTTTCTTTTAAGTTGTCAAAACATTTTCAGAAGTATTTGGAATACAGCAGTGTTGTCAGTCTCTGTCAAACTTCTAGAAGCTACTGAATTTTCCTATTTTATCTGTGTTTTCTAAAGATTAACCATGAATGGCAAGATTTGCATAAAAATACAAACAACAGATCAATCCAGATCAGTGTTCTTGATATTTACATATAATGCATATGGCATTTACTATTTTCTTTCACTTTCTTTTACCTGTAAAACTATAAAGATAATATAACTATTCTAATTACCTTCATCTAAATTATTGCAGCTTCTTATTTTTGGGAAATATCATTGACTTTAAGAGATGATTTTAAACAGTTTAAACAAAAACAAATCAAACTTGCTGATGTTCTGGTGTTGTACTCTAAAGAATAAACCACATCATACAGCATAACAGATTTCAAGCATGGTGCTAAATAACATTATTCATATCAAGTTATTCAAATTGAATTAAAGTCTGAACTACAAGTCTAGTTTGTCCATTTGGCCTTTACCAGATTTACTTTGGCCTGAAAACAGAGTATGACACGTTGAATTACATGAGAGCTCTCTATGTCCCTTGTTTCCTTGGAGCATTTTGTGCTGCCATGATTGTGTCTTTTCCTCCTGTCCATAAGACAGTACAATTGTGCACTGAACTTCATGGATCAGTGGAATACAGGCACCAGTGGTCACGTGTCAGCAAAAAGGATTTACTCAATCCGGAGAATACTTTTGTGATGGAAGAGGGAATCTGCAGCCTGGAGAGCACTTTCTGTGACCACTGGGTGATTTACTTCCTCTCAGGCTGTTAACTGTCAATTGTCCAAAGAAAATATGAATTAACAACTCTTCTGTCTCCCAAAGGAATAAATGAAGTAATCTTATTTTTTAATCCTTTCTTGGTTTATTAGCTTCTTGATCTTTGTATTGCCACTGCTCCTCAAGCTGCTTTTCTTTTCTCTCGTTCTTCTGCTCACTTATCATTCCACATATTTTCAGTTATACTTCACTTTACCTTCACTTCTTTCTACATACCAAACATATCCACTGAGTCTGAAGTACCAAACAAAAAGCTAAATTTCTTTCAGAAGAATCAGTGTATTATTTGTAGTATTATACCCAATTCTTTTCATATGAAGTCATGATATATTCTCTACACATTTGAAGTAAAAAAGGATAAAAAAGGCAAAAAAAATTAAAATTGATCTGGCAGATTGCATCTCATAACAATTCATTATAATATGATTCTTGTTCACAGTCAAGCCAAGATTTTGAGATCTGTGAGCCTAAATTAGGAATCTAAATAGTAGGTTATATAATGTATATTAGAAATTGCGAAGTATTTTAAAAATTAATTACATTAATTTAGTTTTAGATTTTATTCCAGTTCAGTCTTTCTGGATTCAATAGCAACAGTCAAAAGAAAAAAATAAAACTTTATAAAATTCTGTTATTAGTGTCATATTCAGCTTACTCCATACTGATGTCCTCAGAGACAACCAGTCTGACTTTCTTTGGGTCACAAAATAAGTATCACTATTTCTAAAAAATCCATCCACAGTCACTTGCACATCTTTGTGACACTCAGTGGCTTTCCCACTTTTGTCAAATTGAACTTTTCCAAGCATTTGACTATAGTAACAGCAACACTATCTTAATTACAAGCAATAAAACTCCAACCATAACTTGTTGAAGGTTTTGTTAGGTAGGCGTGTATTTATCTATATGAAAATAGAAATACTTTCACCACTACTTGAATATGCTGCAGTTCAAGGCATCTATATATTCAGGTGAAATTAATAGAAAATTCTCCTTGAATATTTTTGAATACTTGCTGTGAATACAGTTCTATATAAAGAAATAACCCATGAATACTGGAACCTAGCCTGCAGTAAGAAATGGAGCAGGCACTTGCTACTCTGCATTCAGGCACTTGACACTAATCCTGAAACATTTCACTTCTACTGAAAAGCAAAGTCTACCAATACCATTCCTTTCCCTCTCACTTTAAGTGTATAATTTTATGTCAGAAATATTAACTCTGATTTTCTTTCTCTTTGTGCTAATTTTAACATGTAACTCTATATTGCCAATGATGGGTTGTGAGCCTTGTACTGAATTCAAAGGTGTCACAACTGCTGTTTTTCAGATTTGCTCTGTTGGAGCTTCTCAACTTTCCTGTGGCTTTGTTTTTGCTTGGTTTACCTCTATCAGCATCTTCTCTAAGAGACCAGCAGTCCATGACTATTTTATTTTACTTTTATTTATCTGTACATGATACAATACAAGTTTTAAATAGACATTAGTAACAACCAATAACTATTTTATCCAGAATTGGATATTTATAACCTTATATGACAACATAGAGAAATAATAGTTTAATTGGATAGCAGGTGCTTTCAGAAGTGTATACAAAGAAGACACTGTAGAAGAGTGCAGCTATGGGGTAAGGGATGGTATTTTGTTCTGGCACAGAAGACCTCAGGGGTATAATCAGCTCATCCACAGTCAACTGAAGAAAAACGGATCTGGGCAAAACTTTCTAAAAGACACAAAAAGCACATATATCATGAATTTTGAGTAATGTGGAGCTTCAGACTAATGAAGGAAGATCAAAGTTGTAAAACTGTATTATCAAACATGTAAATGTTGTTCTTGGAGCAGAAAAAAGAAACCATTAACATGAGCATGGTATTTCTCCAACAGGTAGCTGCAGACACTGACAACTTGCTATAATTCACCCCTGTCCCCACCATTACAATTTTTAATTGCATTTATACTTCCATTTCCTGCATATGGTGTGTTGGCCCCAGGTGGCAGGTAAGACCCCACCCAGCTGGATGAGGGAGACAATTGGAAATGCAAAAGCAGGGGTAAAGAACCCAAACATCTGGCCTGAGATAAAGGCAGGCTCATAAATTATGGGGGTAAAAAAACCCAAACAAAACCACTCACCCCAAACAAGCAAACAAATAGAAACCCTCAAACTCAAGTGGTGCAAAAGCAGTCATTGCTGCCTGCAGAACAATGGCCAGCCACTCCTTGGGCAGTGGCTACTTTGGAGATAACCCAGCCCCAATTTTGTTGCTTACCATGGCATCATAGAGTATGAAATGTCCCTTTGGCCAGTTGGCTTGAGGTGCTCTGGCTGTATCTCTCTGTAATCATGAAATCACAGAGGTGTGTTTTGGAAGGGACCTTATAGATCACCTAGTTCCAACCCTGATGCCATGGACTGGTGCACTGCTCACTACAATTGCAGTTTCTTGTCCTCCCCTAGCAAACTTGCTGAGAGAGGCAGAGAAAGAAACAGATACCGTCTTTACACTGTGCAAGCGCTATTTAAGAATAAGTACAACTGGTGTGCTATCAAAAATTTTGCTCAGCAATCTAAAATACAAAGTTGCCAATATAAACACAGACTGCTATGAAGAAAATTAACTTCCTTACAGCCAAATTCATTACAATCTCTATGCCTTTTTCCAAGTCATTTACATCATTCTCAGGCCCTATATTATTCAACATATTTTTATCAGCCACATCAACCCCTCTTCTGTCCTTTGATATATACACAGATAGTATTCTGTTAGTCCAATGTCTATCTCCATTCAAATGTCCATTCAGTTCATTTAGTTCTTAACTTAAGCTTTTTCTGTTGTTATGGTCGTTCAGGACAGAATAATGAACTAATTTCAATTATATCTGAACATATCACTAATACGACTGAGCCATATGTTGCATCACTCTAGCCTTCCTCCACAGAAAATACAGTGAGCAGTTCATTTAAGTAATCACCCTAGACATAGATTTGGAGCAGAAAATCAAATGAAATAATATCATTGCTCAGGCTTAATAGGGAAACCAAAGAATTATCATCCATGATATTACCATTTTTACAATATAGAAATGATGAAACATCATATACTGGATACTAATATTGCATTATAGTAGTGATGCACCTCTTATCTAAGAAAGTGTACTGACTATAGAGAACATGTGCATCACACTTTTTAAAATAAATCACAGCTTTTATCTCTTTACATTTATTAGCTGTTTCAGGAGTGTGCCCCCTATGTTTTTTTGCATGATTTTATGATTATTGCTAGGAGCAATGAGCATGTTTTACACTTTTCTGATTCTTTCTTCTCAGCCTCCTTCAGTGAAGAAATTTGTTATTAAGACATCCTGGGGGAAAGAAGTAGGGGGCAGAGCAGCACATTCATTGTATCAGAATTTCTGCCAGTGTCCTTTTAAAGATATATTTATTAGCTCTAAATGCAGTTAAACCTTGTCATAGAACTTTCCTTTCTTATTTTAATATTTTTAATAGTTATTAATAAGTATAACAGCTACAATAGAGTACCTATATAAAGTACACATCATATCACAGGCTATTTTCTTAAATATTCATCATCTACCTCCTACAAAAACAGTCTTACATTTTAAAGTAAACATTCATCTCTTATTTGGCCACCTCCTACTTGGGCTAAAAATTTCACAAACTTGTTCTTTTCAGGTTTTGGGGTAGGGGGTGGGGTAGGGGGTGGGGCTGTACATTTTTGTTTGGCTGGTTGTTGTTTGGATTTTTGGTGGTTTTTTTGTTGGAAATAATTTTATTTTGAAACCTGTTTTCTTTTGTCAGCTCTAGAAGACAACTCCTAATTCATATCCTACCAACCTTTGACTCTGAAGAGACAAAAGCCTACATCCTCTGATAAGTGTTAAGGCTGAAATTCACAGAACTAGAAGGATGTTTTCTTTCTATAGAATTGGAATCTCATAAGTTGTGATTTTGGATTGCCTATCTAATCACTGAGTAAGTCACACCCATGACAAAATTATCAGAATGATCTCTGTACTGTTCAGATTTCTCTTTTTCATTAGGAGAACTTTGGGGAAGCATGGAAATAACTGTGGAGAATTAAATCAGGCTTGTTGCTGGGAAGACAGGATTGACATCTGCACTCTCCTTAGGTCAGTGTATAATAAAAATCCAAATGATTTATCAAAAGTGTGGGTTATGTAAGGACTTGTTTCCATGTACCAATACTTTAAATAAACTGTGCCTTTTATACATGAAACCATTACAATGATGGACTGTGTGTTTCCTAACCAGTGTGTGGTACCTAAGCAAGTGACTAAGTAGCAGCCGCAGATTTGCAATAGGCCTGAGATAAAATATGCTTTGATAGAATTTACTGCTTAAGCACATACAGAGTTTGTAAAAAGATTTGCAAGCATAAGGTTAGACAAAGTAAATAGAAAGGAGATATTATTATAAATAAGATTAATTTTCAGGCTTTCTTCTTATTGATTTAAGCATTTGGTTGATTGACTAACGTAAACAAATTAATAAAGGAAATACTACTCACTCTTTTGTTTGTAACTGGATACAGACAAACTAAAGAAGTTATATAGCAGGGAACTTACATTTCACTTTCTCAATGCACGAGTAGAACCGGAGAGAAAGGCATTGTCTTTTTTCATGGAGTTCATTTAGCAAATGAAAAAATAGAATAAGGACACTAAAATATAATTTCTGCATTTTTGCACTTGGTTTGTTACTGCACTCACATGTTATTACTGAGTGTTCCTCCATGCTTTTTACACTCATGGAGAGTTACTGATATCAATTAAACGATCCTGAGATCCTGAAATTTTCACCTCAGAGCATCAGAGAACTTAAATTTTTTCATGTTATTTATTCTTTTACATTTGAGAGCATAATATTTAATTGAAAGTATTATTTAATATTAAAAAGTTAGTGATGCCTGACTCTTACTGGGAAAAAGTATTTGCACTTAATTAGAGAGCGTTTATTGGATTGAATTTTGTCCTTTTTTATCACAGGTTAAAATAAAAAGGGAACATGCAAGAACAAACCAGAAGGAATGCTTTTCATCACATTTTGAAGGTTATACTGCCTGATGAGCAATTGCTTAATATTTCTTTAAGGCATGATTGCCTACCTTCCTCTTCTAAAAATCCTAGAAGTATTTAGAAAAGGCCTGAGGTATCACAATCATGTGAAGACACAGCCTGTCAGACACACATGAATTAAACCTGACCAGAAGACTCCCATATAAATTGTATTTCCCTGAGTTCTCTAGTCCTTCAAAATGAAAATTTCTCATGGCGCTGAACCAGTATCTGTCAGTACTGTAAGTGCAGCTCAAAAAGAAGGATCCCAGTGAGTTCACTACTTTCCCAGAACATTTTCAGTTCACAGCAACTGATACAATAAGGAATGGTACTCTGCTAGAAAACTTGAGTGACAAGAAACGGAATGTTCTCATTATTACATGAATTTGACTGTATTTCTTTCTGTTTCAAGTTCCTTTCTAAGAGGATGGGTTTTTGTTTGCTTTTTTTACTGAGTTCCCCTTTATATAACTCTAAGATCTAGCATATATCTGAAGATTTTTTCTTCCTTTTATCCAGTTTGCTCAAAAAGAGGCTAGAATGACTAAAGTTTGTGTGACTCACTCTTGTGAGCTGCATGATGTCCTCAGTGAACATTAAATTCAATGTGCCCTGTTACAGCAATAAAATCTTTGTGTAATGAGCAGTATATGTGGCACTTCACCAGCAGCTGAGAAAAAGAACAAATTGTCATTTGGAAGGATAGACTTCCTTCAGGCCTTTAGCTTACCATGGAATGCACAACACATGGTGGAGCTTGGTGTTCCTGCCCTTTCCTGACCAGCTAGAATTAAACAAATTTTATTCCGCACTAATGCAAATAGAAATCCCAGTCTGAAACTGGCTGAGAATTTTGGTTTGGAATTACAGAAAAAAAAAACCTTAACAATCCAACATTTTTCAATACTTATCTTGCAGTACTACAACTTCTGTAGGTTTTGTGCATTTTTTTCTCCATGTTGGTTTTTAATTTAGAATTTATCAATTACCCACTTGATCTGTAATCTAATATGTAACTCTGAACTGTCAAGTGTATACAGGTCCTTTGCAATTTCATAAATTGCCCAGTTATGTTTTGAAAGAATTTGAAGGTCATAATAGTCATTATTCTTACTCCTAAATTAAAAAATATTTCAAAAGAAAAACTGTTTCCTAACGCTTAAATTAAAACTTGGTAGTAAAGTATTTAATCTGGTGAACATCGACACAGTTTTTAGTCTTCATAGCATGAATTTATTAAGACATTTGTTAATTGTCTGGAGATGGGATGAGAAGAACCTTTTTATTTCAAAAATATCAGCACTAACATTAAGTAAAAGGATCATAAAAATCATTTCAAAACCAATCCAGACTCAAATATATGAATAAATAAATGATTGAAGAATCCTGTGATTGAAAACTTCCTCATGTTCATTGCCCAAAGAGATTTCTGTCTTGTGATTTTCCATGGTATTCTTGTCATTACAGTAGGTTAGCTCTTTAACCTTGACCTTCCATGCTCATTCACTTCAAATTCTACTACCCAACTGGGATTGGTAGAATACTCACATTAGATATGTGTATAAGCCACAAAAATATTTCAGAGGGGAATTTTCTTGCAAGATCAGCATTCTTATTCCATACTGTACAGCTGCATTCAGAAGAGCAAAGCAGAGATGTCAGGATATACTGCATCCTTCAGTTTTCATCAACTGATCTGTTAGTCTTCTTTTTTAGTTGATCTTTTAATTAGTTGATCAATTCAGACTCAAGATAAAGTATTTTAATGAATATAGGAATGCTAGAAATTAGTGCTTTGAGACAAAATGAAATAAGAGAAACATGTCCCTCCCAAAATAGGAAAAAAAATCAGTTAAAAGTAAACAAAGTTGATAGATCTTGTATATATTTCCCCTGTTGTATCGATAAACGTGGAAGGGATTAGAAATTGTATTATCTCTTCTCAGTTTGCCCTTCAATTACTCTGAAAAGCCCAGAAAAGAAACAAATAAACAAAGAGAAACTGTAGAGTAATGGGATGTATAATTCTGTTCCAAGTCTCAGGTTTCATATTTACACTGCCAGATGAAATGTATTTAACATCTGACACTCAAGAAATAACTGAAGTGTAACAAAGGCTTACCTCATAATACATTTCCATCCCTGTAAACATATGTATAAAAAGTTGTTCATTTCTTAGACATCCTATTACTGTTGTCCATATGTGATTTGACTGTACAGATTATGTCAGAAATAAAGCTTAGTGTTACCATTTGAATCTCAAAAATGGAAAAAAAAATCATTACCCTAAGGACCTTTCTGCAAATATATTCTAAAATACATTACAAATAAACCTTGCAGACTGGATCATAAACATGTTTATTAAGTGGTTTTTACAAAAAATTGTGATTTATAAAAATAAGTTGTTCTATTCCACGGAATATCTGCAAATGTATGAAGATACTCTTAGTCAATCATCCAGAGAATAGATAGATGGAAAAAATAGACAAGATATGAATATAAGGTTCAATTCAAAGCCCAGGGAGGAAGAAAGGTTTCTTCTCAATTTCTTCATTGGGCCTGTTTGCTGAGTGACACACTATTACCTGTGACTAAGAAACAAAAATTTGTGACAAACAAATACCTTTGCTATAGTATAGATGTTGTTCTGAGATATGTAATGCACTAGTTTTTATTTACATATTCTTTTAAATTGAAACGGCTTGCTTATTAATAGTCAGAAATCCTATTTATTGCCCATTACTTTTTTCTGTTGTCTTTCAGGGTTGAAAAATTCTGAACTACAGCTGAATAACTGTGAAAATATGCAAAACACAATGTATTTGCTGTTTATTAAATTAAAAAATAGCTCAATACACTTTCAGTACTTTTTGCTGGTACTGTAGAAATATAATATATTAGAGAAATCTTAATAATATAGAGATGAACAATATGGGTTTTTCCAATAGCTACATGTGGTATTCTATGCCCAAATAAAATTAATACAGTATAAGTAATCCAAACTATTTAATTTTAAGTTGGAATACCCACAAATAGAATTTCAATTACTATGTGCTTTTTTCTATATACACTAGAATCCAGAATAGGGCAAGTTTGATGGATACTCAGGTTCTAAGATTTTGCCTGGCATTATAGACAATATATCTGATAACAAAATTCATTCTTTTATTTCTATAGGAAATATGCAATGCTGATTATTTTTATCTGACTAGAGTCAGTGGCAAAACACAACATAAAGTGCTCATCTGAAGTATCTAATTTCCAAAATACCATTAAAAATATTGAAAAAATAGATGAAAAAATATTTTATAGTTCATTAAGTATTCAGACCTATCATAACAAATAAATTTCATACTAGAGAGATATTTATTATTCTATTCTTGAATTTCTCTAAATTTATTTTAATATGTGGTAATTGCCACAATAACCACATTGGTACAATTCTATTGAAATCAGTAAATGTTGTGACATCTTAAACATCCTAAATTTTTATTACAACACAACGCCCCACCTCTGATCTATAAGATGATTACTTTTTGGTTTGGGTTACATAAACTTCTTTGAAAAGATGCTAGACGTGAACCTCTGCTCCCTCACCCTCAAATTCATGTCTTAGCACATGAATTAGGGTGGGAAATATATCTTCAACAGTTTTTACATCTCATTAAACAATGATGATTGCTTTGATTTGATTATGTGGCAAAATGCATTTGTCATGAGGTACAACCATCTAATCAAACCATCTAATCAATCAGACCTTTCAAACACAAGGCATTTAATCATGCAAGAGATTTTGACCCTATAATAATAGAAAAACTAGAAAACACTTAGAAAAATAAAATTAAGGACTGGAAAATGAAAGAAAGCCACAACAAGAGTGATCTGTCTTCAGTCTGACTACTTGATCATTGTTTTAGAGGAGGAGCAGCTGTGTTCTATGAGGACCTAACTTTGTTATAAATAAAAAAAAATAGTACAAAGCCTGAGAAATCTTAAGTGAATTAAATAAATTTTATTGATTAAAAGACTTGTAAAAAATCATATTGTCAGATTAGAAAAGACATAGAAAGAACAAAATACAATATAATCATTGCAATGAGCTATGTGTCAAGAAGAACATAGTTTCTCTACAGATATGTTGCACTGAGCCCTGGTTCTTTGCTAATGTGGAATTACGCTGTTTCATTATGTTTACCTTCCATTATGTTAACCTTCTGCAAGGTCACTTTTATCAGGGCAGGGCTTTGTGGACACCCAGGTGTCCTGGCTGAGCCATCACCATGGCTCTGGGCAGGGCGCAGGCCCACAAGCCCCCAACACAGTGACACCACAGCAGGGCTGGTCCCCAGCTCCCCCTGCCCTGAGCTGCCCCCCATGGACCCGCCCATGAGCCCAGAGTAACCCATCCCAGCCCATCCCATCCCAGCCCATCCCATCCCAGCCCAGCCCATCCCAGCCCAGCCCATCCCAGCCCCGCCCCAGGGAGGAGCCCAGAGCATGGGGTGGGGCTGCTCTCTGGAGCTGCTGGCTGTGGAGGTTGGCCAGAGCTGCGCTCCCATCCTGCTGCTTGGCTGGGGTTTCCCTGCAGCTGCCGTGCTGGCCGAGGTACCCACAGACACACTCGTCCAGGAGAGAGCTGTCATCACTTCCAGCCACGTTAATCCCTTTGAAAGGGTGATATAGGGCTCATGAATACACGTGCGGCTGTGCACTACAATTTTTATGTGCTTCACACCATGGCCTTTGCTGTATTGTGGCCTTTTTTCCTTAGGTTCCACATTTGAAATACCTATGCAAAGTAGTTTTTCTCTTAAAAACTACAGTACTTTTCCCAATCGTACTGAATGTGACGGCACATATCTAGAAAACAAGACCTGCAGTGAACTCAGAAGACATCCACCATTTATCTCTACTCACCTAAATACTTTCTGTGTTCATATTGATAGGTTGCAGAATTTAGAGCAGTCTGACCCTGAAAAAAAAAAATAAAACCAAACAAAAAATGTATATGCCCTGTTTCCTACTTATGGTTGTTTTGATCTAGGCATGTAAGTTTGGAATAAAATGACTTAGTAATTAAAGCAGTCTTCCAAAAGCCCAAGGGCAGTAATAACAATTGATTAACATTCAGAGAATGATAAACCGTGTTGCAGTGTGTAATACTATATTTTTAAGTTAGATACCAACAGCAGATTGGTTTAGATATATCAGGATACAATGTTCTGCTGACAGCATTATTTCTATGTTGCAGTACATTAAAAAAGCCTAGTAGCTCTACAGATCTGTGACTACAATGAGAAATACCAAATGTAAACCAAGCTAATTTTATAAATTGCTTATAGTGTGAGGAAACGGAATTGAATTCTTCCATCTTTGCTACATGGATAAGCTTTATACTAATTTTCTATCATTTTGATGTGTGAGGTAAGACAGATGTATCTGTATCTGTCATTTTTAATCTAATATTTCTTGTTTTAATTTTATCCTTTGAAATTCAGAGTAATTTCTTTTATTAATTTTACAATTTTTCACAATATTGGCGGAAAAAAAACCAAAAACAAATACTTACATGTTTCAGACCTCTTCTAAAATCATCATTGATGTTCAAATACATACAGAAGAATGTAAAATTAGATTGGTTTCAGCTGTTTTTCATTACTGTGCTCCACATTTTGGTTGTTATATTAATTTTTGGTTACATCTTGAGTGCTGAAACTTGAAAACTGATTTACAACAAACTATCACACAACAATTTCTTCACATAATTGGGTTTGATCCTCTGAATATTAAGCGATAACTTCCTCTGGCGGAAGATTTCAGGATCATTAATATTTCTATTATTCCAGCAGCCACTTCCTTAATGTTCCTCTTTGGGCCACCTATTTCTTCACTATGAATTCCAGTATATATATAATTCACCTACATAGAGTTTTTGTGTTAGAGAATAGTAAGATGTATACTGAGAAAGATACATGTAAAAAGAATAAAGTCAAATATGACAACACAAATGTAAAACTGAAACCTTTAAAGTGCATTCTCAGCTGATTCGTAAACCTGGAAATGCCCAAATGTTGCAAGTTCCTCATGTTTTAATCTAAAATTACTCTAGCTAACGCAAATTCTTGTTGCATGTGTTATAAGCTCTAGTCTTAGCAAGGCTAAAAGTAAGCCCCTTGCTTATTAGCTATTTTTACTCTTAAGTACTGATGGCCACAAATAAGAACATACATGTCTCATGTTCCTGAGAGCCTGAACTGAGAGATCAAAACAAAACAGAGCAGACCTTTTGCTTCTTTCAAACTATATACATAAAGATGAAATTGGTGCCACAGCTCTCCCTCAAACTTTTTCTCATAAATATTCCATTATCAATGTGTGTGATACAAAACAGTTATTTGGACTTGAAGCATCCAAAAAAATTTAATAGATTTTATAACACTAAGGACTAACAATTATTTCTGACTTTTTATTTTATTTAACTCTTCTGCAATATACCTCAAAATACAGGTTTTGATTCAGTTTTTGTTTCATTCATTATATCTTGTTAAGATAGCTCTCTTAATGCTCTGAATATGGTCTAGGAGATTTTTTGGGTTTTTTCCTTTAAGTGTACGCTCTTGGGCTTTACTGATTGCATGTCATCAAAATCTTGGGCTTTTTGGAGAACTATTAATTTCATGTTGGATTTCCTATGGTATTCTTCCAACACCTTAATGTTTTGCAAACATCACTTGATTTATCTATATGACACTACTGTGAAGTAAGCTCTTACCTCCCAGCAAGAGGAAATTGTAAGTAGTCAATGATTCTACAAATCAAGTCACACATTCTACAAAACCAGTTCAGTGTTTAAAAAAAGAAGGATCCACATTTAATGGCAAGCTGGGAATATTGCCACGTGAGATGTGCTAAGCATTGCAAAAGAATTGTGTCGTCAGTGCTAACACATTATCCTGTTCAGTGGATTATTTTACATCCATGAGATGATTTCATGGCCTTATTTGCCATATATTAATATTTTCTCTTGGAATTTGCTACAAGTTTGGTTTTGTCCATGTAGAAAGAATCTTTTGGTCATGTGATCTAAAAACTGTATCATGATGTGAATTTAAAGATGACAAAATTTAAAATAGACAAACATCATAACTGCTGTTATTTCCAATAATTTAATTATATGTCTTTTTAAACTTTTTTTTTCATTTAACCTTAAATTTTATAACTTTTGTGTTCAGGTCCAAATGCTTAAATAACAATAAAATAATATTGCAAAATAAAAACCAAGATTTCTCTCACAACAGAAGTAGCCAATATGGAACATAGGGTAAAATAAATTTTTATTTATTTATTTTATGTTATTTATTTTAATTTATTAATGAAGTTTGTCAAAACACAAAAAAATAAGTTTTATTATCAATGAGAATGTATCAAAAATATACAGACGATGTAATGTAACGATGATAATGATGATAATGTAAGTATTATCATTTTAAGTAGTCATTAGTATTGTAAGCATTTTTGATCAATTCCCACAGCTGATTAAAAAGCATCACTTTTTGCAAGCTAGTAATTGTTGACATGAGCCTCATCAATTTAGGCTGGTAATAACTACTTCATCTATTTACACCGCCCCTCAGTTTATACTTGTTTATTATTATTGTTCAAAGTGAAATATCTCTGGTCCCCAAAGGTGTGTTTCAAAGGAGTGAACTAGTAGAGGTGGGGAGAAGAGCTAGATGGAAACCAAAGACACAGCAGACCCTGCAACAGCACTGAGTGGTAGGTGCTGTTCCCGGAACCACAGGAACTCTTCTAATAATACTGCTGCAAAATTATATTGGCATTACAAGTATTTAAAATCATGGTGTCAATATTGTAGTAGTCAATTTTTTTTCTAGTGTGTGAGGCACTATGACACACACGGAAAAAATGAATGGCTGGGGTTGGAAAACACTTTGAAGATCATATAGTTCCAACCCCACAGCCATGGGCAGGGAACCTCCACTGGGGCAGGTTCCTCAAAGACAATCCAGCCTGGCCTTGACACTTCCAGGCACTGATAATTTCTATGGGCAGCCTGTTCCAGTGCATCACCATCCTCAGAGTAAAGGTTTTTTTCCTCATCTCCAAACTAAACACCTTGTCCTATCACTACATGCCCTTTTGAAAAGCCCCCCTCAAGCTTTCTTGTTGTGCTCCTTTACGTACTGAAAGGTTGCTATTATATCTCTCCCAAGCTTTCTCTTCTGCAGGCTGAACTGCCCCAAGTCTCGTAGCCTGACTTCACATGAAAGGTGCTCTGATCATATTTCTGGCCCTCCTCTGGACTCACTTCAACAGTTCCACATCCATTTTGGGTGTCCCAGAGCTGGACACAGTACTCCAAGCTGGGAGAGTGGAGAGGAGAGGAGAAAGCCCTCTGTCCATTTTCTGGCCTTGCTTCTTTTTATGCAGCTCTAGAGACAGTGGCTTTCTGAGCTGCAAGCACGCATTACTGGGTCATATCTATGTTCTCATCCAAAACCCCCAAGTCTTACTCTGGAGGGCAGCTTTCAATCCATTCTCTGCCCAGCCTGTATTTGTGTTTGTGATTGCCCTGGCCCAGGCACATGTCTTTACCCTTGGCCTTGTTAGAATTGATAGATTTACACTGGTCCACCTGTCAAGCCTGTCAAGGTCCTTCTGGACAGCATCCCTTCCCTCCAGTGTGTCGAGTTCACCACACAGCTTGGTGTTGTCAGCAAACTTGCTAATGGTGCACTCAATCCCATCATCCAGGGAACTGACAAAGATGTTAGAGAGCTGCAGACCCAATACTGATCCCTGAGGAGTGCCACTTGTCACGTCTCTTCCTCTTCAAGTTAGGGACAAGGATATCATGCAGAGCAATGTCAAATGCTTCACAAAAGTCCAGGTAGATTATATCAGTTGCTCTTCCCTTATCAACCAGTGCTGTAACCCTGTTGTAGGCCATGATTTAAGGAGGCATGATTTACCCTTAGTGAATCCTTGTTGGCTGTCACCAGTCCTTATTTTTCATGTGCATTACCATAGTTTCCAGGAGGATCTGCTCCATGATCTTTTTGGGTACAGAGGTGGCACTGATTGGCCTATGGTTCCCAGGGTCTTCTTTCTTTTCCTTTTTAAAACTGGGGGTTATTTTTCCCCTTTCCAGTCAGTGAAAAAGTCACTGGACTGCCACAACTACTTAGATATGATGAATAGCTTCGCCAGCACTGGGGTAGATGGTGTGCACTCTCCAGCTGGAGCCGCAGCCTTTGCTTTCAGATGAGTTCCTGCCATTCTGTCTTGAGGACCATGTCAGACTCATGCCCTTGGCCTGTGGAGATGGTCCAGGGTGCCTGGCTGCTGCATTATGTGTGCTTCACATATCATGTATGCCAAGATCTTCTATTTATAAGATGTAATGAATACTGTTTCAAGTGGTACAACTCAACGAATTGATGGCCCATTATTGTTAAAAGGGCAAGGCATATGAGAAAGTCTTCCTCTTTCATATATGCAGAATAATGAACTATAAACTGAAAAGTCACTATTTATTTTTCACCATTATTCATGGTTTACCTGTACCAAAAACTGTGTCAGGTCCATGCCAAGTTAATGTTCACTGGGATATTTCAGAATTCTCTGACCTAACACTGCCACTCTGAAGTCAGCGAAGCTTTCACTACCAACAGAAGCAGATCTAGGGCAATGGTGAGTGCTTTAGAAGTTCCTGCATGAGAAGATGCCCAGGGAACCAGCCTGAAGGGTTTACAACCTACTGTTACAAATGATGAAACACCTGGGAAAGAACAGTTGGATGAGTTTGATGATGGTCAAGAAAGAGAAATAGAAGGAGGGAATAATTTAGTACCTTAGCAAGTGTTTTCCTGAACTATAAATTGTTATTGCTATTACTAATTCTGTTTAGAAATTAAAGATGTAGACTGAAGAGTGAAACAGTCTCTTCGTTAACACATCTCTTAAAAGGGCGAGGGCACCGTGTATTGGCATTTTAACTCAAAAAAAGTCTTAAAATGGTTAAAAACACACTTCCTTAAGAAATTGGCACGCTCTCTGGAAAGATAAGACACAACTTTATAAAACAGAACTTTTAGATCTGAATAGAAAGTATAAAATAAATGTCTCGATTAGTAACTCTGGTGGATACTGTCTGTTTTAATTGTATGTGGGTAAAAATTATGTGGTGTTTAGACTGTATTTTTATAGACTGCTATAAAATGAGAAAATACAATTCCTGTGGTTGAAACTCTTGTTAACAGTTATATTGAAATGTCTAGGTAATTAATGAATTGAATCTTTAACGGACACTGGCAAAACAAAACCTAGCTTAGAACCTTGGCCTAAATTCAGACAACAGAATACCCTCAGGGTTCTCCATGAGATATGTCATGATTAAAGAAAAAATGATTCAGACATTGATTGCTTTGGTTAAAATTATTGAATGGAGCAGGTTCATTATTAATGCATCACTAGAATATGCATTTACAGATGGATTTTTCTGCTGGGTTCAGTCTATCTCTTCCCTAGGGTAACAAATGCAGCAGGATGTATGTGTAAAACAAGAATCCATCTCTTGCATGAACAGATAACAGTGCAGTAAAGTGAACAGTGTCTGTGAACAGATGCTGAAAATCATTAAGCATCCTTGAGTGCTTCATTATTAGAAAGTTTAACATTTCTTACCATGTTTTCTTTCTCCAGTTAATCACAAGTTCCTGTTTGCTCACTTTATCAGCTAATATAAACAGTATTTCCTAACCAGTATTTCTCCTTCCATGCCATTATTCCCTTCTGTTTCGTTACACTATTTTTCTTGTAATCACTATACTTTTCTATCATTAAGGCTTAGTTTATTACTATTTCTAGTATTAATTTCCCTAAAAGGATTTGGCAATTAATCTTCATATGAATGACTCTGTATATATATAGCCTTCATTAAAAATTATATTAGGGATAAAGAAAGGAGTTATCTGAAGAATAGCAAACAGAAAAAAATCATGAAGCTGAATAAAGGTATTTGTCTTAAAGGATCAGTTTCTGAGTAAAGCTCTGGACTTGAATTCATAGTCTATAAATTTCCAGAAATTATATTTGTCAATTCAGATTCACTGTCAGAAGAAAGTAAACATAGTGTTTACCTTAGAAATACACCAAAGGATTCTAAGTAGCAAGCGGATCTTCATAACTCTGTATTTTGTCACACAGTGATAGAAACTTAAGCATATCATCTAAATGTAACCTACACTTGATTTTCAGTCTTTTGGTTTACAAAAAATATTAAAATTATGCAAAAATACACTAAAAATACTCTTGTTATCATAATCAATATTTCAGTAATGAAGACTGTGATTTTCATTGATCAAAACCACTAAATCATTAGTGCATTTTTCCAACTTAATACAATTTAGGCATTTTAAATAGCTGCTTACTCCAATAATTATATTATTTTGTTTTGGGGAGGTTTTCTGCATTGGTTTTCAGTATATAAATCATAATTTATAAAGTTTACAGTTTTTCATTGTAGTGTTAAATCACACCTCAGATTTAATTAGCGCACAATGATCCAAATCTATAGAAAAATATTTAGATTATTCTATATAAAAAGAGACATCAAACCATAGTAATCTGTTTTGAGATACATCACTCCCTATTCTACCTTTAAACTTGCTTTCCAAAAACCCTCACTCCCTAATGTTACAGCACAGGCTTGTTAGACCCTTTCAGCAGCCTATGGAATTTTATCATGGAGTTATGTTAGAAACCTCTATTTTCTGAACAGCACATCCAAATAGGAGCATGATAGTACATAGGACAGAATTAGTAGATGCTTACATTATTTCAGTAAAAAACCCAAGCAAATTGTTTTAAATTGTGAAAAGCTGAGGGTTTCATGCATCCATAATTCACGAAAGATAACATTAATGTTGTAAAAGATTAGCCTGTTCAGAAACAACCATATCACAGACTCTTCAACACAGAAGCTCTGGTCTAACAACACTGGGTACTTCAATAGTGTTGCAAATGTGCACAAGTTTGGTAGAAGTCTTACATTTTCAACAAATATAATCAGTAATTTTATGGAAATTTTAATTAATAGGGTCAATAGTGTGTATGATGCTCATAATACGGAAATTAATCCCAGACCATACTTTTACTGTTCTTTCAAATCAATGAGGAGTTTTGAAATTTACAAAGAGAATTCCCCAAATTTAAAGTCAATATTTGAATATATTTGTCTGTAATTTTAAAACTGTCTTGAGAAATAACAGATTTTTTTATAATTGCAAAAAATATTACCTGTAAATGGAATAACAAAATATGTGCAAAATTTCAGATGTTAATAACTACTAGGAAAAAAGGTGCAAAGACATTGCAATTCCAGCATGTGAATTAAAAACAGCAGTAAGTTTAGATGTGTATAGCTTTGCTCATCTTTTCCAAGACCTTTCAGCATGTAAGTTTTCATCTTATAACCTTTTTAATGAGTCTTTCCAGATTCATATAGAGAGGGAGAGACAGAGCAGAAAGAGGAAGTAGAATTAACTGTAATTGCCCTTATTCATAAAAAAGAAATAAAATGAAATTGATAAAAAGGAATTAAATATATGCTCTTTTCTAAACACTTTGTTATTTCTTCATTAAATATGCATGTGGAGATCTTTCTAGTTTTGAAGACAGTCTGAAAAGAATTATTGAAGTCCTGAAAAAATTGTGGAGGATCAGTTTATTAGATTGGTGAAGAGTTTAGAAGTACATGAAGTACATACGTGCCCTGAAGAAATTTTATTATATTAAGTGTCTTTGATAGATAAAAAAGACCTGATTTGTATTTCAATGAGTAAGATTTGTCTTTTAATCGATGAATACAACTGCTATACACATTCCCTGAGGCAGTAATTGCCACAGAGAAGCACTTTCCAGCCAAGGAAAAAATTTTATCAAGGGTGTATCATGTTGGCATTATGAACACTTGCATTAGATTTTATCAGTAAGTTTGTCATATAACACAGTTATGATACAATTTGCGTTTTATTAGATTAAAACAGCACATGCTTTAATTCATAGGAATAACAAAAGACTCAGTAATCTACAATTATGGGTAAATCTATTCTTAATGTTTGAAAGGCACATCAGTCCACAAACGTTTCTGCCTCTTCTGAGCCTTCTTCACAGAGGCAATGTTCTCCAAGCAAGAATTCCTGTCAGTCAGAGTATTCTGAACAGATTTTTTATGGCTATTTTCCAAAAGGTTTAGCTACTCTGTTTGAATACTGACATGATAAATTTTGCGAAGCAAGCAAAATCAGTAAAATATTAATTTACTAGCTTTACTCAGGGCCAATCCTTTATCCTATACATGAATTCATGCCACTTTCTCCAACTGAAATGTTGATTTTCCCTTCTGGTAAAAAAATTACTGTTCACTTTGCAAAACCATTACCTTTTTCGTTCATCTGCTAGCAACTATTAGTATTGGCTAGATCATTGGAACACAGTAAAAAATAGTCAGTTGGCTTATAAGTAAAATTTGATATTATAGCAGGTAATATTCCCCCTCCTTTCTTCCACCACAGAAGCAAATTAGCTGAGTATCTTTTGTTACTTGAGTCTCCACCTAAGTAAATTGCCCTTGACTGAATATCACAGTTAATAAAAGATGGTCATCTCATGACCTCTATTACAGCAAAGCAATTTATCAAAGTCTTGTTTTATGTTGATATGCTTTTCTTTTCAACCTTTACATACAGTCTATTAAGATCCTACTCAGAAATCTAAGCTTAGTGTTTCAACATGTGATTTCCATGAACTTCTTTCTTCAAAGGTATAGCTAGTTACACTGATATTTAACTTTGGAATCACTGAGGTCATTTATGATGATTTTAATTGTTTTGCACTTAATTGTCTTATTGGTACTACCAAAAACTTAATGATATGAACAACAGAACTATACATTACCTTCAAGTCTAAAAAAAATGTTTATTTACTGTATCTAAAGGGGTTTTCAGGACTTGAACTGTATAATTTTCTTTAATACAGGTTACCTGGTGTGTCATGCACAAAAAGCAAATGCAGTTGATTTTTTACAACCTGTTTAAAAAGCTGATTGTGCTGCATTGATAGCATAATCTTCTAGGGAAGTGAATCATGCTGGAGGGTCTGTATCTTGTTACGATTTGCTTTACAGTTTTCTTTCTTTTATGCCTTCAAAACTAATAATATTTTAAATGTAGTAGAAAAATTTCAGAAATTTTGTGATTTCACAGAAGGATTAATTTTAGCAAGAACTTCCACTGGCTATATCCTTGAAAATTTTTCAGCCTATTTTCAATCCCAAACTCAGGGTGGGGAAAAAATGAATAACACAAATATTCAAATGAAGGCAGAACTGAAGGACAGAAGAGTGCACTCAAGAAAGAGGATGGAGAAGTAAGGTGTAAGGAATTAGGACAGCATGATAGGCAAGGAGGTAATTAGGAGTCTGCAATACAGAGATAGGCAGAAGGTGATAGAAAGGGCAAAAGCTAACATAATATGCCAGGTGAAGAATGTTATATATACAAGAAGGATTGAGCAAAAAGGATGAAAAAGGATGAAATTACACAAACATCTGCTGACTCACATGAATGTATCAGCACTCAAAAGGCAAAAAAAGCAGATTTGAACTAGATAAAAAGTAAAATACAGATCTAAGTTATTTTGGTTTATTTTATTTTATGGACTGAGAAAGATCAGATTAGGTGAACTAGAAGAAAGTGTACTTCTTTTCTGCTGGGATGTACACTTTTTACTTAATGATGCTCAGACTTCACTTCTTTTTAAAGGGATTCTATTTTATGTGCTATTTAATTAGTAAACTTGCACTTTTATAATCAATGATGAGACATAACTAATTCATTCTAGCAGTCTTCTTTTTCTGGTAGTAGTGTTAACCAGTGCACTAGGGGAGTTTAGTTTTATGCAGTACTCTATGCAACTCTCCCAAGTCATTTTGATAGATGTAGCTGCAAGGTGTAAGTGGATCTGAAATTATTTAGACCCAATTACCTGTGCATTGGGAGCCACTTATTTTAAATTAGGTGATTCTGTTTCATCACATCCTCAATATAGTGCAAGGATATTACACTAGGAAGATCAAAGACTCTTACGAGGCTAAGAATAAAACAGCCCAAATAATAAGCAAAGCATGAAGTTTCCATGTTCTGTCCTTCATACTTGATGGAAATAAAATTGACCCTCTCATTTGGTAGTAGAAATGGATTCTCAATTACCAAAGAAAAGGCAACACAAAAGGGATTAAAATCTTTTGAAAATGTTAAACCAAATTAAATACCCAAATATGTTAAGCAGAATCAATAGATTTTGTTTTAGGTAAAGAATGTATTAACTGTATAAATACCAGTATCAGAAGTATAAGGAATGCTTGGACTGCATGACTTTAACAGACACTCTACAAGCAACTTCTGACAGTCTGCTCCGGAAATTTGACATAAATTGTAATGTGCCTGTGAATTATACATAGAAACTGATATGGCAAAAAGAGACAAATACAAAGTGTTTTGTCCGAGATCATGCAGCAGGTGATTGCCACCACAGCAAAGGCTTATTGCTCTGACACAACAGAAGCACAATACAAAATATTATCATGTGTTTGACTTAAACACTTAGTTAATATAATCACTTTGTAACATTACAATAACATTGTAACCATTAACTATTGTTTAACACTAATAACCTTTCGTAACAACTCAGCATAAATATATTTAAAATGTCCATACTCTCAAATGAGAAAAGGGAAACCCATGGTTGTATAAAAAGGATACAAGAAAATGCAGTAAATATGCGTAAGATTGAGCAGGTGAGTAGTTGACTGATTCAACCAGAATAATCCAGACGAATGAGCAAAACAGAGGTTTGGAGAAAAAAAAGACAAGTCCTGATTACAAAAATAAAATTAAGAACAAATGCCAAGAAAAAATAAGAACACTACTTTTTTTTTTTTTCTATTTGTTTGTTTGTAGAAATGACCAAGAAACATAGGAGAAGATGATATCATAATTTGTGGAAAATAAAATTGCTGTATTGATATGGTTTGGAAAAACCCACATCAGTCATCTTAGATGGAGTAGATGTCTATTATTCACATGACCAAATAATAGGAAATGCATATTTTTTTATATTTTCTTTCACTTCAAGCTACTAATGCTAGAATTGTTTCAGGCTCGCTGTGATTCTGTATTTTAATTGCCTTATGAACTGGCTATTTTAAAAGACAACCAACAAACGAAATGGTCTGATTTTGCCATTATAGTACTTCTATTTTAGCTTCAGAGTATCTGAACTGAAGGTCAAAAAAAAAAAAGATTGAAGATGCCTAGAATCAATTTTAGGTAGTTGTGCTGTAGGAAAAAATAAAAACTGACTACATGTCCTTTTTCCCCATCACAAGTCAAAAGTCATTTTTAGAAGTCACTTTTAACTATGTCATGTTTTTAATTATTTTCTTGCTTCTTTAACTTCTGGTTTTTCATATACAAAATGATAAAATTACCACTAGAGGATCAATGTGAGGGGAAACTGAAACTTGAAATTAATTTGAAAGTATTTTATTTTTAAGATGTTTGCTCATTAAATTAATCTATAATGTCCAATAATTTAGAATCTTTGTATACTCCTTTGTCCTGGGACTCTCAGGGTTTGAGTTGGAAAGGACCTAAAAGAACATCTGGTTCTAATCCCCCTGCCATGGATAGTCACTGATCATGTTGCTAAAAGCCCTATCCAGCCTGGCCTTGAACACTTCCAGGCATGGGGCTTCCACAACTTCTCTGGGTGATCTGTTCTAATGTCTCACCCGTGATACCAGTAAAGACTTTATTCCTAATATCTAATCTAAACCTACCCTCTGTTGGTTTACAGCCATTCCTCCTTGTCCTATCACTACATGTCCTTGTGAAAAGTCCCTCTCCAGCTTTCTTGTAGGTGTTCAGGTACTGGAAGACTGACGCGAGATCTCCCTCAAGCTTCTCTTCTGCAGGCTGAACACTGCCAACCAGCTCAGTTTGTTTCATTTAAGAGGTGCTCCAGCCCTCTGATCATATTTGTAGCCCTCCCCTGGACTTGCTCTAAAATATTGATGTCCCACCTGTGCTGAGGACCCCAGAGCTGAACACAGCATTTCAGTTGGTGTCTTACAAGAGTTGAGTAGAGGGGCAGAATCACCTCCCTTCCGTTCAGTGCTCTGTTAGTGCAGCCCAGGACGGGGTTGGTTTTCTGGGTTGCAAGCGCACGTTGTCAGATCATGTAGAGCTGCCAACATCCACCAGTACCAATACCCTGAAGTCCTTCTTTCAGGGCTACTCTCAATCCATTCTCCTCTGAGACTCTATTTGTAATTCCCTGACCCCCGTGCAGGACTCTGCATTTGGACTCTTTGAAGTTCATGAGGTTTCTACAGGCCCATCTCTCGAGTCCCATCAAGGTCCCTGTGGATGACATTCCTTCCCTCCACACAGTTTGGTGTTGGCAAACTTGCCAAGGACACAGTCAATGCCACTGTCAAAGTCACCAGCAAAGGTATTACAAAAACACTGATCCCAGTACCAACCTCTTAAGAATGGTATATGTAATCTTATCATATTTTATTCTCTTCACTCCACTTTTGTTCTCAAATTCAACCTAAAAAGTTTTGCAAACTCGAACACATTCATATTAACTCATTCAATGGATCAAGGTGACATTTCCCCATTTCTAACACTGACTTTACATAGTTGTATGGGAAGAGAGAATAGAAGAAAAAGAATTAAAATAAACCAAACTACAAAGAATCTGTAGGAAATCTCTTAGAAAGGCATGTGTTTCTTATAACTCACAATCCTCAGAAACAACTTCAGAAAATATATAATTGATGTCAACTAGCTAACACTTTTAATCATAGACATTAACATTTCAGAACTCTCTACTCACTCGCCGTTTGGGTTTTCCAAAATCTTCAGAAAAAATTTCACAGGAATTAATGTAGAGATGCCTTAATGGTTAATCCATGAATTCCAGGAAAAAAATAAGTATGATACATGTGTCCAAAAGATATGAATTTTATGTGTGTTAGAAAGATAAAAAAGCTAACGGTACAATCATAATTTATAACATTTTTAATAATTATTTGGACAAAGCTATAGTGTAGTGAATCAGGAACTTTGCAGGCTATGACAAGTTACATAATTATGTTACATAAGTTACTTGATTATGATTTAGGAGACTAGAACTGCAATCTTAATACATCAGAGAAGAATAATTTCAGATGGTTTACATGCAATTTAATGCTTAAAGTTTATACCCTTGGGTAGAAATATTCCTCAAGAATATATAAAATGTTAATAAAAATGAGTAACATTATCTATCAAGAGGAACGGGTTCGTGCTGTTAAAAACCCAACTCCAATTCTTAATAGAGTCTTCAGTGATGAAATCAATTTTACATTACAATATAGATCTCAGAAATTGCTATTTAAGCTTGGTTCCCTTAACATGTGTTATATAAGCATAAAAATAATTATACTACTGATAAAAGATTATGGAGATGACCTAGATACTGAGGAATTAATTTTTTGTCTTCTGTCAAAGGATTAACTTTAAAGCATTTCAACACAAAATCAGCCGGCTACAACTGTATTTTAGCAGGAGATATTCTTCAACAGTAAATCTACATGGAAACAGACAACCACCTTTGTCACACAGGTGGAAGTTTCTGCCTTAAATGATACATTAATTTACTCACCAAACACAAATGCGTTATCTAAACACCATGTCAAAATTATAATCAATTGCTAATATTTAATATTTTGGGAATAGAGCTTAATAAAAGAATTGCAAGTTTTAGAAATTATGGTTTAGCCAAACTGCTTCCTTTTCATCACGCTGTCAAGGGTCCAGGAACATAAACTCTTTCTGTCAGGATTTTTGTACTGTGATATCTAGTGGGTTTTGCACTATATATTCTATGCATCTTTTGTATATCTATATATGTCTATATAGATATAGACATATATATAGACACAACTATACTGAAACCACTAAAATACTTGTTTTCCTTCATTTCATACACCTAAAAAGAAGACGTTGCTTTTCAGAGAGAAGCATTTGAAATACAGAACCACCATTCTCTCTGAGTTATGTCAAACAAATTTCTCTCTGCTTAAGGAGCCTCTAGGGCAAACAGAATGTCATAAAGTCTCAAGAATGGAACAGAATGTAGAATAAGAAACATAAGTAAAATGTGTAGATTCATAATCACATTTCATGCAATTCTGGTCACCAAAAGAAGGACATGGTTCCACAAAAGAAGCTAGAAATTATAAAAAATGGATACTGAAAGAGAATGTTGATAAAAATCTGGGAGCATTCACCTGAATAATAAAAGGAAAGGGCTGAATGAGGACACATGCATAATTATGGAATCTGCCACAATTTCATTTCTTTGAAAATTAGAAGGATGGTCCTTACATTTCAGTTTTCATTCAGTAGCAGTCTTAATGAAACAACATTTATTTTTTCTGACTCAACTGCAGAATTAATTGCCACTAGATGTCGCAGACCTAAAGTATCAATGGGCTTCACTTGAATTAGACACTTATTAATAAAAAGTCCATCAAGGGCTATTCAAAGAGAATGCAATAATCTCTGATGAAGAAGGCATTAAGACAAAGACTGTAAGAACCTGGAAAGGTACAATGTGAGGTGAATATCTGCCTTGTACATCTACCTTTGTCCTTCAGTGACAATATTCTCCAGAGAGAAAAACTTGTCTCCCAGCTGTAGAAGCTAAATTAGCTCCTTTTCCATTTCATCTGATCTATAAGAACACATCTCATTCTAGAAAGGTTCTAATAAAAGAGGATATTATTTTAAAGAGATATGACATTTGTTTCAGTATGTGGCATAGGCCAGTTTTCAGTTTATTAATTAAAAATATTAAATAAACTTCATATAAATATAACTAAAATACTGGACATAGCAATGAGATAAGAAAATGGACAGCAACAGCAACAATCCTAATCATGACAGTGTATAGAGGAGGGCACAATGCTCGCAGAGTCTGACCAGTGCCACACAGCTTTCCAAGACAAAGAACACCCCAGGCCTTCTGCACTCTCTTCCTTCTTGGGAGTGAGAACCCCTTATTTCCACCCCCTGGAGATGATATGAGTGGTGTAGAAGAACAACCTAGGTGCACCCACCATCTCCAAGCTCTACACCCTTCCATTTACCACAAGAAAATTAACTCTGTCCTGGCCAAAATTAGGACATTATCCCATTACAAAATACATGTTTTGTCATCTGTCATGCCAAGTCAGCAATGGACTGCCATAGGATTTACAGTCACAATTTTTTTCTCAGACATTCATTAAGTTATTTAACTTCCATGTTCCTTCTTTGTCTTCCTCATATCTAGTCTTTCACAAGGGATTTCTTATGTTTAGGTGTCCGTGAAATTTTAATGGTATTACATGGGTGCTATTGCTGTCCTCAAGTCTGAAGATTCTAAGTTGAGGAAAACATCAAAAAGATATATTCATTATTCTGCAATGTTGATAGAGGGCAGAATTATCCTCTGTTCAATTATTCTTTTTTCAGAATTATTCTCTTTTCACATTGCTTCTTATCTGCTTTTTGTACTTATTTAGTTCTATTAGGTTGGACTGTTCTTGGTTTTTTTTTTTATTTCTCTTCCCTATTTCAACATAAGCTATGTCTCTATGTCTCATAACCTATGTTCTGATTCCTAATACTCACAAAAATTATGGGAACTATTCAGATGGTGAATGTGGTGAATAGTTTTAAGTGGCTACTAGATTTAGTTGCTCATCATGAAGTAGTTCTCATTCATAAAATTTAGCTGGTGCTAAGCTACTTGTCCAATTACTTTAACTTCATTCTTTTTAAAGCTGTTTTTCCCATTTTTATGTGTTAATATTCCTGTATCTTTGACTTTTTTGTAAGGGTATGTGGAACATTCCAATGCATTATGCTACCCGTTAAAGAACTATTTTGTATAAAAGAAATAACATAAAAGCAAGGAAACAGAGAAATGAGAGGCACAGAAATTAATAAGCAGGTGATAATGGAGCAATAACACATACCAAACCTCTTCAGCCTCTGACTGATGGGCCACTAAACAAATCATTACCCAGACACAGCCTTGGAAGGGTCAGTCTGAGTTAGTACTTGATGAGAACTGGAATGTGATTATCGCAATATTATAAGGTAGCTAAGGAGTCTTGAAGAACTGTAAAAACTTCTTATGTGATACCAGCAGGGGCATTGTGACAGCCCATCATAAAATTTGTTATGAGATGTTTGGTGAAAGGACCAAATATGAAGAAGGGCTTGAATTGGGGTAGGCTGAGCAGGGAAAAGCATATGAAAACACAGTGAAGATGAAGTTCTTTTCTTCATGTGAGCAGATATGAGCACCAAGCCTTATGCTGATAACTGAAATATTATCAAATCATTTTCTTAACTATTTTTCCTTTGTAATCTTGGTTCTATGTATGAGCTCTGCAAGGACTACCTGCAGGCAACTAGAGAAGAGTTAATGGCTCACATGGGCTGTTATTCTTGGAGCCAACAGCTGGTGAGGCCAGGATGTGTGGCATTTGTGTGCCAGTGAGAGGTTTGAATGGCACAATTGGGAAGACCTGGACATTTCTATACTTTGCCCAGTGAACTGAGTCCTGTATGAATGTGTATATTTGGTTTCTGTGAAAAGCTATTGATAGCAGGGGTAGTCTGCAGGGGTGGTTGATGTGCAAAGACATTAGGAGCTCCAGTCACCTTTGAGAGGACCTGCTAACAGTGCCTGTAGCACCTCTGTGATTACATAACTAAGAAAGAATATGAACTTTATGGCAAAGAAATGGAAACCACAGGATTTAATAGAATTTTATGCTGCTAAACACTCACACGAAACCAGTTTGGGCTTGTTTTGGTCTTCTTTAATAGGGAGATCCTAACTTTGATATATATAAAAATTAAATCCAATTTATACTATGTCACTTACTGCAGTGAGAGCAGGATTTCTGCCTACAGGTTTTTATTATGGAAGGACTAAGCATGTTCTGAGGGGGTTTGATTCCTGCCAATTTATTTCACACATTTCTTTGCCTGTGCAATTACTTTTAGCATTTGCATCTGCTGGAAAACCTGTTCCAGTGTGCCTGACCATGGCAGGTGGGGTTAAAACTACATGATCCTTAAGTCACTTTAAACCCAAGCCATCCTGTGCTATGATTTTATCTATGATTTTATGAACGTTTGTTCATGAGAACTAAAAAAAAAAAAAAAATAAAAAAAATTAAATTTACAGATTCTTCAACCTAATTGAATTGGCAATAGCTTTAGGTCTACAGGTAGGAATGTACTGCTTCCAAAATCATGGTCTGTAAACTGTTATGGAAAAAAAATGGCATTCTTCTCCAAGCACTGCTGTGAAATTTTGTTCAGTTGCTCTAGATTTCACTGTCCATATGGATAGGAAATTAAAGTAAAATTACCTTTGTGCCTTGCTATTTCAACATATTCAATTATATGAAAATGACAAAAACTTTCACACGACTACCCTATGGTATATAAAATTTCTGAAGATATTTTTAGCATTTGTATTGATATAAATTGACAATACGTTTAAAATCAGAGGTAAAAAAATGTTGCAATTATGGAGCTGGCATGAAAAATGTGTAAAAATTTTGTTGTGAAAAATTGTCATAATAAAATATTTCAGTACTACCAAAAAAACACTAATTAATTTTCATTTGTTGAAGTGTTCAAAATTTATTAAGTAATTTTCAATATTACCCTAATTTACCCTTGAAAGAGTAAGACAGAATATTGTTGATTGCAGTTTAAAGCCTAGATTCCTTTTTCAATTCCCCTTTCAGGGCTAAAATATATTTTTATATACAGACATTTCTGACTAGATGTATAGCTCACATTTATCAGCTGGAAAAAATGTCCTTATGAGTATTTTTCACCAGGAGACATAGGTCAGCAGAGAATGGAAAAACAGAATTGAGATATTTGAAAGTATATGGTAAAAGGTAAATGCAGTTTAATACCTTACTGAACATGTTAAAAATATTTTATGGCTAGAACAAAAAAAAATCAATTGGAG
Organism: Motacilla alba alba; assembly: GCF_015832195.1. NCBI lineage: Eukaryota > Metazoa > Chordata > Aves > Passeriformes > Motacillidae > Motacilla > Motacilla alba. The sequence continues at coordinate 20,981,902 of NC_052019.1, forward strand.
CAAAAATATATTTCTTATTTTAGTTTCTTAACAAAATACTACTATTTTTGCAATACAAAAGAAAAAGTAAAAATGTTTATCTGTTAAAATTTTGTTGTTAAAAATTTGAGTCTTGACAGTTATGCAAATGTTACTGATGTATACTGTTCTCTTTAGGCTTTGTATTTAAGTTTTATCAAAAATGTACGTGTCAGCAAAAAAAAATCATGCTGAAAAAAAGAAATAAAACCAGCAACAATTTGCTTTAACAATGGAGATTCCAAATTAATACAGTACACATTTTCCATTAAAACCCCAGATTCTATCACCTATCAAAGGAAGTAAATGGTTCCATACCTTAATGAAAAGGTAATAGATACTGAAGAGCTAACCTTATTTTACACTTGTGTATACTCTGCTTTGCATCTACAATCCTTTTGCTAGTGGAGCTGCATTTTATGGAACACTGGAGAGAGAGAGAGAGAGAGAGGCATATTTGTCAGAAAAATCAATGCCAGTTTTCTTATACAACAAATTGCTGTCAAGGAATGCCACTAAATATGTTTTACTGCTTGCTCCTGAAGTGGAATCTCTGAAAAAAGGACATTTCTACATCTTATTCTTTACTTTAATGTACTGACTTAAAGGGAGAAGCATACATGTCTGAGCAAAAGTTACAGAGCTGCATTCTTGGTGCATTGACTACAATGAAGTTGCTTCTTACAATATAATTAATAGCGACAGGACAAAGAGAAACACCCAGTTCTCTCCTGAGGTCTTTAAAAAAATAACAGTCTTGTTCCCAGGAAGAATACAGTGATTATTCAAAAGTATAGTTAGATTTTATAGGGTTACCAGAGGAATAAGCCATGATATGTTCTGAGTATATTTGAGTCCTGCTAAATTGTACCATTTTTTTCTTTACTGACACCCCTCTCTTCTTCCTCTTTCTCCTCTGCTTATACAAGTGCACAATTACAGGCTCCAGATCAGACCAAGTTTCCTCTTCTGTTGCTAGAACCTCTCTATATTTCCCAACACATAAGCAAGGACTTCTGAAGATATTACAAAAGGACAACAGGCACCAGAAGAAGTTCTGTGATGAAACTTTTTCTTCTGAATGGTGACCAAACACCAGAACAGGCTACTCAAAAAAATTCTGTGAGGTTTAGGGATCACAATTTCTGGAGGTGCTTAGAACCTGGACACCTGGACAAGACCCTGAGCATCTGCTTCAGATAAACTCATTGTGAGGAGGAGGTTAGATTAGATAATCCAGACCCCCTAAAATAAATTACCCTATCATCCTATCAATTAAAGAAACCCATAATATTTGTCTTAATTTTGGGCTACCTGTTTACCTTATTTCAAGCTTTTCTCTGTATATTTTCTTTGTAAAACATTCAGTAAAAACTGAGTTTATCAAAAATACAAATAACACTTTTTGCTTCTCAAATTATGAGATCTTACTAATTAGAAATTACTATTTGTATTCCTTCCGTGTATACACAACAGTCATATACATGATAAATTCTCAGTCTGGTACATCTCTAGATGATATCCTTCCAAAAAAAAATTATATCCTCACTGAGCTTATCTTGTAGGACAATATTTCTTCTTCACTTTCAAAAGTCTTTTGAAAGCCTAACTCAATTCTTGTGAGACTCTCAGCACGCTTGGCAAGCATAGGAAATAATTCAGGAACAAAGTAGTAGAGGCAAATTGTTTAAGGCAATTAGAAAAAAGGGAAGGAAAGAAGTGGTACAATTAGGCCCTCAGAATAATATTGTTGTCATGGTCCTTTTCGCCCCCATCTTTTCAATATTTTAATAAAATTTTGGATGTTTGAAACTTTTAGAATCCTTTTTTATCTTTTTCACAAGGTTTAACTTCAGATTAGCCTTGGCTTTATTAGCCCCATCCCTACAGGACAGGACAACATCTTTAGACTTCTCCTGAGTCACCTGCCCCTGCTTTGGAATCTTGTATCTTGTTTCATATATCTGAGTTCAGTCAGGAGCTTCTTGCTCATTAACATAGGTCTCCTGCTGCCTTTTTTTGAATGCAAGAAGTTTTCTTCAAATGCCTGTGAAGTTTTATTCCTAACACAAATTTTAGGAAAACAGGAAGTAAATGCTTACAGAAAAAGATAAAACAAACAAAAAATTCCAACGCTGACAAATGAATGGAATGCTACAAAACACTGTCAGATTCAGTTAGCTGTCCACACAGTCAGTAATTGTATCTTAGAAAACAACTTGCCATTAATTTTCAGGAGACTGGAGGAAAAAACCACAGCTATTATGAAACAAACAGAAAAAAATCAACCACTAGTATAAGCTTAAAAAGTAATTCTTTTGATTGCTTTTGTTCCACTGATGTTAAGCCCTGTTTCTTTAATATTTCTTGTTTTTTTGTGATGTGGAACTTCTATATAAAAATCTTGTCATTGTTCACAATTTTTTCACTGATGTTACATTCTTTTCCCAGTTGTTGATTCCAGACTTGCTTATTTTCAGCATTTTTATTATCTACCATGAATTGCCAGTACAAATCTACTGCTATATCTGAAATGTGTTCTGCTTCTCTTTGGCACGAAAGCAGAAGAGCACTTAATGAAATTTATGCTAACAAGGCTTAGATTCAGGTGCAAAATGTTTAATACAAATGTATCTGAAGTGAATTCCATTATTAAAGTAAACATGTTTCTTCGCACTAATCTTTTTTTTTTTTTTACCATCTCAGTATCAGGGACACAGTCAGACTATATGAGGTCAATATTATTGCAGTAAACAGACAGTAGTAATTCAGACTATAAGTCATTTAACTATAACAGAACTGCTTGTCCATTTTTGGTTACACATCCCACTGGATAAAACCCATTGATTTACTATTCCCTCATGAGACACTTGAATTTGGCATACAGGTAGCAAATGCATAAAATTATTTTAAATTCCGAATCATAACACTAAAAAAGCTGGCATTGCTACATACTAAACCGTTGAAATTTGGGGTAAAATTATGCAACTTTTATAAATATGTAGCATTCAAAAATAAAAATCAAAATTGCTGGAAACTGAAACCAAATTCACCATACTTCATTTACTACTGCAGGTAGGAAACACATAAAGAAAAGTACTTAGGTTTACTTCTCTTGCATAAAACAATGGTTAAATTTGCCTACTGTTGTAGTAAAAATCTCTTACTCCAATTAATTGAACACATCGATAGAATTTTCCCTGAGACCACTCTTTTTGAGCTGAATATTTTCACCTCTTCCAGCCTTTCCCTTTATCAAACATTCTTCAGATCCTTCATCATATTTGTGGTCCTGTCCTGGATTTGCTCCAGTATATACATCTTTCCTGTATTAGGGAACCCAGAACTAGACACTGTATTCCAGTTGTGCAGAGGAAAGCAGAGGGAAAGATACAGAAGTACACTTGCATTCAGTAGCCTTCAGGGAGTAAAAATGATAAAGATGAGAAATTTCAGAGTGTTGATTTTTCAATATGTTGTCTTTCATGAGTTGCCCTCTTTAAAAGCTCTCTCTTTTAAACCTCTCTTTTAAACCCTTTTCATTCCCAGTGACTTCTATTTACACCTCTAGCTTCACTACCCCCTGTGTATGACATCTTTTTGGAAGTCTACTCTAGCAATAAAATTAAGACACTGATTTGGTTTAAAAAAAACTCTGCATTGAGAGTGGGAAAGAGGTAGTATTTACATGTTATGGAATATTACAGTGTGGCTTTGCAAGTAGTTGTGCAGACAGTGGCCAAAAGGAGGCAAATCTCTGTGCCAGGCTAGGAATGTTCTCAGAGGCAGACAACAGCTTCATCGTGGAAGAAAACTGCATTCTGGAATACTGCTCTAAGAAATTATTCTTCTACAGGAAGAGACTCTGCCTAGATACATAACATAAATCCACATTCCAGTTTTCTGTATTTTCTGTCAGCTACTCACCTACACAGACTGTGCTGTTTGCATTTACTTCTATTTTCAAATCTAGTAACTATTTCCTTAACAGAACCTAGGACTAAGGAAAAATTAGTCTTCAGTTTCCCTGTTATTATGACTGCTGGTACAGACCTTTTGACATAGGTTACATTTAACAGGAATATTAAATGAGCCTACTGGTTTATTCTCCAAGAGTGCTTGGAGTCTGTGAATCTAAGCTGGGAGCCATGGGACCTGGTTTGGCCAGAGACGTCTCTCTAGACCTGAGTTAACAAGAAAAAAATTATAGGAGGGCAAGAGTCTGAATCCATCACTTGAGCTAACTGGAAAGGCATATTGCAGGAGAAGGCAGAAGAATCCTGAAAAGACTCAAAAAAACCAGGATTCCTATAGAAGAACCTCTCACAGGAAGGAGAGACCCAAGGCAGCATTTTCCAAGATCAGTAAAGCAAAGTTAAGACTCAGTTATGTCTATCTAGATTGCAGTCGTTTCTCTTGCTTTATATTTACTAAAACAGGAAATTACTTACTTACTTCCTTACACGTTTGTTTTTTTTTTCTTGTTCATTACTTGTGACTTTACTTTCTAACCAAATTTGCTTTCTCACTCTGCCAAGCTTGAGTACCCATAGCCGAGAGAGAAAAAGAAAACAAAATTTCTGCAATTGTAGTTTTCAGATACCAAGCAAAAAGAATCCCTTTCTTAGGAAAAAAAAAAAAAAAAAAAAAAAAAAAAAAAAAAAAAAAAAAGCTTAATGTAAATAGCACAAATGCTATAGGAAGGACAAGTTTTGGGCATTACCACAGTAGTAGGCTCAACTAATTTTAGTACATCTATCACATTTTTTACCTCATGTGCAAGGTAGGCAAGTATTCTAATAATCTACATTTGGGGTAAAAAATTTACTTTATGAAAACAATTCAGATTTTCTGTTCAGCATGTTTAGGCTACTTCAAATTCAGAAGTTTCATCTGTTACAAGCTAGCAAGAAAGCAGGCTACAGTGTAAAGTACATCTTCAGGACTAATTGATGATCCAAGTACTGAGGTAGGATAGAGCTAGATATTCCTTTCTGCTTCTGGTTTGTTTATTCCTTTTCTTCCTGCCTTAATAAAAAATTAAGGCTTGTGTCCACAGTATATATAATATACTGGAATAACAAATCTTGTCTACCATTACAGTCAGATAATAGGTGTCTCTACTTATGTATTTCTCATATGCCAAAGTATGTGGTGTTTGTGAGCAAAGCAGTCTTTGATCAGGAAAGACATCCTTGCTTCATCCCACAATATGGGTTATGGTGGCTAGAAACAAAGCCAGATGGGCAAAAAGTGCTGGATGTGCAAAATAAATTCAAAATCAGCCCAGGTCAAATAATTTTTTTCAATCAATATTTCACAGTGCTCTACTATTTATTTATCTAAATGCTAGATGAAAATTTAAGTAACAGGAACCATTATTGAAATCTTTCATTTAGAACCCTTATATCAATGGCAATTAATAGGCTATTACAAATCTGGTGCTCGCTGGATCACAGACTATTTCTGATTTGGGTCAGAAGGTACTATCTTGGACGTAATAAAAAGAATGCTGGAAAAATGGACCAGTTTGGCTTGTTCATGAAAGAATATTTCTTTGTAGACAAAATTATTCAGTACAATCGTCATGCCTTTCACTGAAAGTCAGTATAACATCCATTCATATAGCTTTTTTCTCTTCTTCTCTTACTTGAAGGTAAATTATATTTGTAATTCATGGGTGCTATTATATCCTGGATAGATCAATCTACATCTGATTTACTATTTATTTCAACCACTCTCTACCCACTATATCATATCTAGTGGTTTTCTTAGTTATTTGGCACATCTTGCTTGAGGTGCGAGTTTAATTTTTTCAAAGTGCTTGGATCAGTTCTATTTAGTCACTTGGCTGCTTCTTATAATCTCCCACACTTTTTTAATCTGTCTCATGTACTTTGTAAACACCTCTGGCTGCCTCACTTATGGTGAATAACAGATATGTCCCTCCCCCATGCCAAATCTTTTCTCCAAACTCTCTCTTTTCCTGACAGTATTTCTAATCTTCTCTCAAAAGTTTCTCAGTTTACTCCAACTTGTCTTAGAGCTCCCCTTGCTGTTGGATGTGGTTATGAGGCAGAGAAGCTGAAATAAAAATTGGCAGCTGATACAGGCATCATTCAAATAAGAGTTTACAGTATTTTGATGGCATATATAATCCAGAATGATAGAGCCAATTGGCAAATTTTGATTTTTCAGTAAGAACTGCTAAATAATGCAAGGTTTGTTTATGACATCCGCTATTTTTGAAGAAAACCCTAGTTTATAATACAAGTTTTCTTCAGAAATATATAGAAACACAAGTATTTCTATCAAAAGATTATGCCTATGAAAAATATTACTTTTGCTTTCAAAATAATTATTTTCCTACTTTAAAAGTATTAATGTTACCAATATGGACTAAAATTACAAAAATAAAAAAAAGTCATTTAATAGATAAAATGAAAAAAATCACCATTCAATTAACAATAAATTTACAGACACAATAAATGAAAAATTAAAAATCTAGACTATTATTATGGTGACTCCTATACATCTTTTAAAGACTTAAGTTCCATTTCTTATACAATGGTCTGTAATTCATCAATCCCTCAAGCATCCTTCTTAATCAAAAAGCTACTAAAAATGTAACATTTTAAGTTATAAATACAGGTTTTTTAACTGAAAATAGATATTTTTAAAATAACCTATTCTTTTTCTTTATGGAAGTGTTATAATAGGTTATTATTTAATCTTTTTTTAATTAAACAATGTGTGTCTAAAAGTATCAGTAGCAACTGTGTGACTAAATATAATTTATATTGCTATTGTAAATATTAAGCCAAAAACCTTCTCTACTAAAAGACACAGGATTTTAAATACAATAATTCAAGAATAATTAGTCATATTTGAAATAATTAAAAATCTTGATTTATGGATCTAATAATTGTTTATGAAAATATTATCATATGCTATTTCTAACAGTATCATAAGAGGATTTTGTGTTTTCTAATCACTGCTACAATACTAATGACTACAGTATTAATGGGAGGAATTCTTAATTTATAATCCTTATAAACAAGGGTTTACATTTACATGTCAAGTGGCAAATACTGAGACTGAGTTTTTTAATGGAAACTGCAAGAAGGTTGTTGCAATTTGCTGGAGATTATGGCCGTAAAAAACCAAAACACTTTAAACTGCATTATCTATTTATGAATAGTGAAACTTTCAAAACTATGGGGTTTTTTCCCACAAAATAGAAAATTAAGTCTTCTGTATTGGAGACTGCAGGGGGAGGGGAGAAACAGAAACCTCAAAACACTCTCAGTGCTGATGACAAACCATTTGAGAATTAAACTTATCTGAGGATCTGGGATACAGAGAGACATCACGAAACACAGAACACAGTATGCAGTACATAGAAGAAAATTATGGTTATAATTATATTTAATGGATTGGCCTTGTAAGATATTTTTAGCAGTGCTTTCAATCTGCTTGGGATTTTCTCCATCTATGCCACTATCTGGCCCTGAATTTAAAAAAAGAAAAAAAAAAAAAGAAAAAAAAAGATATACCTGTTTTTTTCTATCCCTGCAAAATGCTATCCAAACCCAAGAAGAACCAACCAAACAAAATACAGGGTGATATCACTTGTCATATTTCATTCAGATATTGTGGGTATAAATGTAATTTCATTTATCTGCTCCTCACTTGCTTTGAAAAGATGTTTTGTTCCTTGTTGCTGTCTGGCAGAGCAGTAAAGAAGCATAAGCAAAAAGGCCCTGCAGTATGAAATTAGCTGGCCTTTCTAGTAAAGTGATAAAAAAGTCCCACTAATGGGTTGAGAAACAAAGCCATCTCACTTCACACCAAGGTTTTTCTTTTTCAGTAATAATCAGACTTGTCCCAATTCTTTTTTGTATTTGGAAAACAAAAAAATTTTTGACTACAAAACCCCACTAACATCTTCTGCCCCCTTAAATAAATGCATTCCTAAAATTGTATGATGACTATAGCTGTTTGGTTTTTTTTCAACAACAAACAATTGTCTTCCTTTTTAAAGGCCTTCTCTGCATTTCATTCAACTAACTTTTGTCTTTTTATTCTTTTCTTCTAATTTGTTTCTGAATTGTCTCCATTTGAAAACAAAGATTTTGAAATACATAATTTTGGTAGATCTTTTTAGGTGGTATGAATTTCATATAATTTCCTAAGGCATTATTAGCTGCTGCTGTTGTTATTGTTGTTTCATTGGCAGTTTCTCCTTTCTAGTTGGTCATCCCAGCTTTGGTTGTTGAGGTCTATGGAGAAATGAGCTCCATTATCACATCCTGAGTTTCTGAAGTTCTGGTTTTAGTCACGCAAGGGAGCAAAAGGATCAACTAACTTCACTGTCACTCAAGAAAAGAACCTGTTTAAATGCATCAGGGAAAAATATCAAGTAGCTTTACTGAAAGGTGAAGCCATAAAAAAAAATTAGGCCCTATTACCCAAACCATTATTTTTGTCTCTGGTCTTAATGTATTTTCTGTAGTTCCACAGACCATTCTTTCCAAGATCTCTCACAGATCTTAATAATAACCATCATTAATATCATCAAGTGACAAATAAAAACATTGGCCATAGTTTTTAATACTTTTACTTATTATGAATTATAAAAGGCATAAGACAAAAAGTAGTATAAGCATGCTGAGGTTTCTTCTAACAGCAGGAGGACTGGGTGAGTTCCTCAAGTAAGCCAATAGCAGAAGAGTAGAAAATGCTGAAATACTGAGTTTAGTGTCTAGTTCCTACTTCAGGATTGCACTCTTTGTGCAGGATGCATTGCTGTACTCAAACAAAGAACAAAAAAGAAAAACCAATAGGTCCAGCAGGCATGGTGTGTAGGATAGATCCATTCCTTCTGTTGTGGCTCAAAGCTGACAATTCTACATCACACTGTATGTGCTGATTGAAAATAGAAAGGATCTTCTCAGGAGGAAAATTCTGGGCTGTGCTTTAGAAATGAGATGAGAGGGGTGAAGTGTGCAGGAAATTCAGCAGTACTCAGACATTGGCTGTCAGTACTCCTATTTTCAACACCGGGAAACTAAATCAATGGTGCCATGTTAAAGGAACTTTTTCTAGCAGATGCAAGTACAAGAGTGAAATGAGCAATGACTCAAAGCATGTCTTTCAGAAATCGAAATTTTCAGATACTTATTCTTCCAGAGCTACTCACCTGGATTCATTCTCCTAATGAAGCTGTACTTAATAAGTAATAGAAAGGATACTAATATTCTGGAGAGATTTGGGGAACCTAATTTATAATAAAAAAAATATCTCATACAAGAATTTTAACTAGCACAATCTCTTAATGAAAACTCCATTGAGACTCTTTCTTTGTCTCTCTGGATTTGGTTAATTTGATAAAAAAAACCTATTACCTGTGCAGTGCAAAAAAATCTTCTTGTCTATACAATTTTGTATAGACACCACTTACGGGAAAATGGGGTTTTTTTGAGAGACAAATTCTCAATGTTCATATGCAAAAACAATTTTAAAATAATTTAAATCATCAGAAATACACCATAAGTGGTCTTAATTTACTGCCAAATGCACACTCTTGAGATTAAATTAAACCTCTTTTACCTCAAAGCCTTAATTTAGTATTACCTGTAAGGAAAATAAGAAGGAATACCTAAGAATGCTGCAAACTCTTCATGCCAATTTATGTTATTGAGAACACCTAGAATTCATGAAAGGAATTTTCAAAAGCAGGGGTGGAGTTGGGGGGGAAAGAGAAAGAAAGACAACAGTAGCACAATAAATCAACCCTCTGGCTAGATATAACTCTATTAATTGCAGGCACTCTTACATTAAACTGTTTCCAACCCCCTGCTGATGAAACCTCTCAAAATAATTTCACCCTTTGACAGCTTAAATTATGATCTTCCCACTCTATAAAAGTGTTTGACACATTTGTACCAAGTATTTAAATGACACAAAAAAAAAGTTCTGTTTTACATGCACCTGAACTGCTCTTGAAATAAAATTAGTTTTCTTTTTCTTTCTTTTCTTTTCGCAAACATACACTGATTTTATCTATATCTTTACATATATAAATGCTTATTTATCTGGAATACATGGTGGCAGTGGCAGCTAAAACTATTTTAAAATTTCAGCTATAAACCCCTTAAAATTTCAGTTGTAAGTTTCTTATCATTTTACTGAAACCTCTTGTTTGAGGCAGAAAATTCTCTTACCCTTTGTTTAAAGAAGATTTTACACTTACCCTTTGTTTAAATAAGATTTAAAAATACTAAAAATAAATCTGGTCCTGTTTGGTAACAGCACTAATTCAAAACACAAAACCATTAAAAATGTACTTACCTGAATAGATGGATATGTTGACTAGATAAACGAATGGGAGTAGATGTGCATGTTATCTCTGAATTTTTACTCTGGATGTTACTCAAGAATTTAGAATATAGCTTTTTTCACGTTGCCAAGGAATACTGAAACATCAGGAAATATTTAAGCTGTTGTTAGCCAAAACATCTGTGACCAAAAAAATATATTTGCTCCAAAGATATTTTTTGTAAATTCACTCTCAACTCCTAACTTACTAGAAAATAAGCAAATTGTTCTATTCTTTTCAATAAGAATTTTTAAACTAGATGTTACATAGCACTTTTGTGATATAATTCGGAATGTACAATTAAAAATATCAAGGCTTAAACTAGAGCAGTTTCTCTGGTGACAATATAGTGATACTGCAACACTAATGACTCCATGGTTTTAAAATTATTTGATGTTTCACAGAGTAACAAATGTGTGTAGACAATTGCATGGAGGAGAGGCCACAATTAATAAGTAACACATTTTGTGTAGTATGCCTAATGAGACCATTAACAGCGTGGAAGTGTGTAAGCAGTGAGTGAGAGCAGGCTTCTTCAACTTGTCTTTTAAATCCCCTGGGCATCACTCACATGTGCCAGACATAGAAAGTGATGAACCTTTTGCTCCTCTAACACCTGCACAAAGTAATAGCTTAAGATGCCATGCGAAAAACAGGATTTCATCTGCCAAAGATGATCTAAGTGGAGATATTAATTACTCCTTTGGGAACTGGGTATAGTAAATGCTAACATGAATACATAAACATGATTTTTTCAGATACAAAGCTAGTTGAATTCACTGAGTTTGTACAAACAATCATCAAGATATGAGCATAACTGTTCCACTTCAAGATAGATTTTTAGGTCTTTGGCTACAATTTGTTGAAAACGTATCTTGTGAAATTTGCTCATTTTAAGTTCATAAATCTGCTTGCTAATTGTTGAATCAGAATTTATTTCCCTTGTAAAAAAGTGCAAAGCACTGTGATTTATCATCTGAAGACATGTACTTGCCCTCATCATCAGTTACATATGATTAATTTAAAATAATGAGCTCATATATGATTTCTACAGCTTTTGCCTGAAATCAAGAGTGATAGTGAATTTGAATTCTTCAATTCAGTCTTTTAAAATTTTTATTCTATAACCACACTTCCAACTGCCAGTTTAAATTTTATATTTGGATTACATTTTTGTAGAATTATCCAAATTAGTTCTAAAATAAGATGTCAGCCAACTCCTATAAATAAGAAGGTGATCGTTCTTTAAATCTACACACTTCAAAGTGTATTTTATGGTATACTAATTTTCTCAGATAAATTCTTCATATAAGGAATAAAGGTATTTGATCTAAAAGATAATCTGAGATTTGTAGATATTCAGACACAATTATTTTACTAGCAATTTCACTTGAGAACATCAGCTGAAAGATAGCTAGAAGGCCATCCCCATATATTCACTTTCTCTCCCAGCTAGTTACACTCACCCCTAATAAATTGAAAAGTATTCTTTGATTTGAAAATACCCTAACAGTGTGTCCACCTTCTTTGAATGTATGTTTGGAGGATGCAAACACCCCGACTATTTTAAATACATTAACCCCACAGTGAGGATTTGTGTGCATATGTTGAAAGGGTGTATTTAGTTTACAATGAGCTGATTTTCAGTTCCGTAAAGCTGTGTCAGAGACATTTAGTATTTTAATGTGAGAAATCAAAGGCAAAGTACAAATTGGAAATGAACTGAAGAAAATACCATTCTCAGAAAAAGATGCCATATACTAGAAGAAATTAGAGTGAATTAAAGTGAACAAAGGTGTAGTCATAATTTAAACTGATGAATAATCATCATCTTTATTCTCAACAAACAGAGATTGACAGGGATTTTGAGTCACAAAGTTGATCTGTGATGCAAGATCAGGGAAGATCATAGATAATATTCCAAACTGAAAATAATTTATTCTTAGTTGTGTGGAGAGCTTCATAGGACAGAGTATAACTTGGAAACTGAAAGATCATCAAATGGCAGAGCACAGTTTAGAAGATGCATATAGGGCCTAATTCAAGTCTCCATTCTGAATTCTCTGTTCCTGATTTCCTGCACTTCTTTTGAGTTGTGACCATTCTAAATAGCAGACTCCTTTGAATTATATACTATCTGTGGTAATGAGAACAAAGTGTTAGCTAGAAAGACTTGTCAAAATGTTCTTGAAGAGTGGGCTGTTAAAAACATATTCAAGCAGATCAGCTGAATGCTTTCATGTTGCAGTGTGCCTACTGTACAGCATATTGTAACCGTGATGATCTACATTTTCACAGAAATATTTCCACATTGCTCTTTTCATTTCTGAAGTATAATGCATTTCATAAGTGAAAACAGGCGGAACAATTTTAAACATTGGGTTTTGAAAAAAAATAGAGTGAATGTATTAATATGAACCTCCAAGTTTTCAAAAGTGAAAATGATGAAAGCTATATAAAGCAATTCCAAAGTTTAAGTTACTGTTGAGTTTAGTGATCACTGGCAAATATGAAAAGGGTCTACCACACTTCCATTGTTAGGGAAATGTCATAATTGAAATTAATGATTACATGAAATTTACAAAATGGAATACTATATGCTGTAATGTGTATTTTTTTAATTTTTTTTTTTCCCCAGCAGAGAAGGAGAGAATGAAGAGCCAATTTTCAGCCACTAGTACAATGAACTATGGTGTGATTTCTCCTGTATCTGTAGCTATGGTCTACAAGAATACTTAAAGGAACTGTCAGGATGGGGGCCAGTACAGAATGGTGTCATAAAAGGCATTTGTTCCCACTTAGAAGACTGGAATGAATGAAAGGGAATTTGTACAGGAAAAGATAACATCTCACAGGGGTTCATTGAGTGCCTGGACTACAGCATATGCTCTGTGACATAACAGATACCTACATATTCACACCAACATGCATGCCATATGCATTTTTACAGACACACAGGAAACGTTAGGACAAAACAAAAATATAAAAAAACAGAAACATTAGTAGTATTAAGGCATAAGAGTCTGTACACCTAAATTTGGTGTTTGTGATATTAATATGTGAGCAGTCTCAGTGTTGTAGAGTACTGCTGATATGCTTACCTAACTGTAAATGGTCTTGCTCCCTGCTGTTTACATGTAGCTTACCTCAGTGAATTAATAGACATTGTTATCCTTACTTTAGCCTTGACTGCCCTACACACCTCTAATCAATACCAAGACATGTCAGCAACTGCAAATAAGGCAGGATAAAAGGTAAAGTTTTTTGCAATGTCTTCTAAAAGTTATCAAACCCTAACAGCAAAAGATCTTCTAACATATAGTCTCATATATAACAGATAATTTCTGAGACAGAAGAAGCCTGCTTAGTGGTGCAGTGTGTTAAGTGATACACAAAAAAAAGTCTGAAAACAGAATTTTTCATATCCCATTTTGTTCTTTTTAAGAAAGTGTATTACAAATAGCAGCACAAGCTGAGAGAAGACAGGAAAAATGTAAGGCATCTGAAGGGATAAAACCTTGTTTAAACAAGAGAAGCATATGCAAAACTTGGATTGAATTAAAAATAACTTAGGAATGAAAAGTCTGTCTCCTATTCAAAACCACACCTAACATTTCCCCATTTACTTTGGATCTTTTGCTGATTTGGCTTTTTGATGTGATACGATAGTAATTATGTTTGTTTAATGTTATTTTTTGTTTGTAAGATATTAGTAAAACTTTAAACATAATATTAGACTTTAAAATCATCAAAAACATTATGCTGAATGAAAAACTAATTTTTTTAAAAAACATATTTACATTAAGTGATTATATTAGACTTCACAAAGCTGTTGAAATTCTGTGTGTCAGAACAACATAAAGAACCTTAACCCTGGCATAATGCTGGATTTACTTACTTTATTAGTACAAATTTAGTATTATTGTCTAATGTAATATATGATACATATTAATTTTATTACATTAGTTTAGAAGTTAAATAATTTTTAAAATGCGAGATATAATTGTTAAAGCATGTCAAATATAAAAACATTCTTTTTCTTCAAAGAGGAAAATTAAGAGGCAAGTTAGGACAAACAATGGACTCTCATAAAATTTAGTAACCTGTTTGAATTGAAAATTTGCCTTGTTATACAACATGTTTTTTCAAAAGTTGGCTTACATCTTACAGTAGCACAGTCATGTGTTTCATAAAATTAGACATAAAGAAAGCTAGTCAAAAATAAGTTAAATTTTAGGAAACTATGTGAAGAAATACAATCCAAATAGACATTCTCCAATAAATACTTATAAATTTCAATCTGGTTTTTGTCTGAGTGACAAAATCATAAATGTTTAAATGAATAATACTGCTGGATAGGACACTCAGAAAAAAAAAAAAAAGTTAATTCATGTTCAAAGTTTGAAAGTATGCAGATGTTACAGTTTCAGTACTGATACAATTGACACTTAGGTACCTTCCTGAATAGTGGAGTTTGCAGACCCAAAATCTTAACAGAGAAAATAAAAAAATAACCTGAGCAATTTCCAACTCCCATTTCAGCTAGATTTTGAGTAGACATACATATGTACTCTATGAGTTAGATAATGTTGCCGGAAAAAAAATGCTTACTTAATGTACTTTAAACCAAATCAGGAGTAAAGCAGTTTATTGACCTTTTATTGAGATATAATTAACTGGCAGTCTATGAACCATATATTATTCTTCAATATCTGCAATGCAAAAGATAAGTCACAATAATTGGTGTCTATGGACTGCTAGTAAACACCTACAGTGCTCTAAACAGTGTTCTGAACCTAATTGCCTAGAATTTCTAACCAGACACCAAGTTATATGAGCACAGATATGGTCTCACAGGATGCCCACACTTTTAAAAAGAACAGACATTGTGAAATGAAATAGAAAGCTCATTTTCTAATGAGTAGGACATTTGGTTCTTGGAATATTTTAAAAATATGTTTTACACTTTGAAGT
This sequence comes from Motacilla alba alba, assembly GCF_015832195.1. Lineage (NCBI taxonomy): Eukaryota > Metazoa > Chordata > Aves > Passeriformes > Motacillidae > Motacilla > Motacilla alba. Next base: position 20,997,275 of record NC_052019.1, read on the forward strand.
CAAGTGTCAGCTAAGTAAGATTTTTCAGGGCATAGGTAAGTTCCTATGGTCCTTTCTCCCTTAATTATGACACAGACGTTGCTCTGAGTAGGAGATGTGTCAGTATCCTTTAAACATGAATCTATGTGAACAGTGGTAACGTGTATGTCAATTGTTAATATGCTTTCTTCTTTCCCCAAGAATAATCTTCTGCTTAGAGTTCAAATTCAGCCCCAGATAATGTCAGTACTGAAATAGTCTGGAGAGTGATTTGTTTACCAAACCCAAGCATAAGAAACATTTTAGATGTCCTTTTTTAGCTGAAGCATCTGCCTGGGGCTGGCAGGACTGATCTGTGTGTTGGAGGCTGTGGTTGGTTGACCCCAGCGACACACCAGGTGCTTGCCAAAGCCTCTCTATCAATGCCCTCAATGAGGCAAGGGGAGAGAAAATGGAACAAAGGGCATGTGGGTTGAGTTAGGGACAGAGAGAAATCATTCATCAATTGCTGTCATGGGCAAAAGAGACTCACCTTGGGGAAATCAAATTTCTTACCTAGCAAATCAGTATAGGGTAAAGGGAAACAAAACCAAATCTTTAAACACCTTCACCCCACACCTTTTCTGCCAGCTCCCTCAGTTCTCTTGCGGGAAGTCCATCCAACCCCAGAGAGCTGTGAATGTCTAGAAGGAGTAGTACGTCACCAATAATTTCCCCATGGCCTATGAAGGCTTCCTCCTTTATTCCTTCAACAGTATTTTTAAAAGCAATAGAGCATCAGTTCATGGTCAGAGGCCCCAACGTTTCAAATAAGAGAAGAATAAGAGTAATTTATGTTCACCTACCTAATAAAAAAAAATGAACTGTTATTACCATTATTTTCATCCCTAAACTTGCCAAACTTTATATTTTACTGAAAATCATGCATCATTTTTCATCATGTTTAAATTGTCTTCCTGTATGAATAATGACACCCCAAACCTACTAAGAGAGAGGGTAGTAAATTTTTTACTTGTGTGACAGTGTAATTGGACTGCTATTTACTGAATTATCATGAAAAAAGAAAATTTTCCTTCTAAACAGGGATTTCTTTGGTTTTATTCTTTCATAATAAAATTTTACAAGAGTTACAAATTTTATCTTTATGAGTCTTGACCAAATGGCATTGCAAAGAGAAACCAAAATGAAACTATTTTCTTCGTTGACCCTATGACAATCAAAATTTGGCTGAAGTATAGATCTTCTGTGAAGAAATTACAGGATTCACGTATAAACTCTAAGTGGGTTTGTAAGCAACATCATGCCCCTTCCCCACCTCATTTTATTTCACTTTCAGAGCTCATATAACACTACAAGTATTCCTGTTTTTCATATTATATTATTACTAAATCTGCTGTTTGCTATTGATTCTATTCACAGATCCTCCATGCAACCCTACTTCAAAAAGAATACCCATTTTGAATGGGATTCAAAGAAAATCACAGATCTAAAGTTTGAATCTATTTCAAGTTACTTTTTCTCATCTTTTAATATTTAAAGGTCAAGTAAGAAATATAATTCAGTACAGCGTATATACTTTCCATTTCTGCAAAGTCTCAGAAAAAGAAAAAGTAATTAAATTAAAGTGAGAAGAGTCAATAGAAAATATTGAAGAGCTTGAGGAGACCTAAGTTCAAAGAAAAACAAGCAGGACAAAAGAAAAGAAATGGTCTTAATAAAGAATTCCTAAGCATGAGGAATTAGAAGGAACTCAATCCTTTTCAGCCATACACAGTACTACAACAAAACAACAGAAAACAAACCCAGAATTGAGTACATAAAAACATGTTTATTTTAGTTTCTTTTCTATGAGAGTTGACTAATATGAAAGGTTAAATATACATTTAAACATATTTTTTAATATACATTAGTGCTTATTTCTGTGAGCTGTTAAGGAAAGCAAATACTCTTTGAATTTATTTTTAATCCTTAATCATAGAAATGAAGGGCATAAAGTCAGAGTGTAGTCTGAGCTTCACAAGAAGTGGAATTGGCTTAGATGTAGGGGTTTTTCCCTAAATATGATGAGCAATATATGCTGGGTAAGAGTAATGAACTTGTACCTTGTACTAATTTTTCCTTATATCATTTTATAAATTGCCTGAAACGAGTGTTCCCACCGTTTACGTAACTGGTCATGAGGCTATTTGGACACTGCATAATATCAGGAGGGTAATGGTGACAGTGCATGGACTGTTCTCATGGTCCCTCCCAACAAAGATTTATTTGCTGTTAATTTATTGAGGACATTTCTGATAGTCTTCAGAATAAAGTCTGAATGTACAGGGCTCCAGATATGGTATCATCTGTGCTGAGCAGACGGGCAGGTCCCCAGTCTGCTGCCAACACTGCCTAACACAGCCCATCATGCTGTTGCTGTCTTTCCATGAGAGCACTTTCCTGGCTCATGGTCAGCTTGTCCACCAGTATCTCAAGGTCCTTCTCTGCAAAGCTGTTTCTTTAGGTTGGTTGGGCCTCCACTGTGCACTGGTGGCATTAAGCAGAAGTTATCAGAAGCCTCAATTTCTCTCACTTCTCAGTAATAAACTAGAAGTGCCTATAGCAGCTATTGGATCATGAAGTCTATGTTATCCCTGCCTTTCTACCTGCACAAACTAAAAAGATACATTACAAACACTGGCTTGCTTGGGAAATTTCTTTTTCTTTCACTATGAAAAATTGGAACTGAAAATTTCTGACAAGGATGCTCTTTCCTGTCACTCCTAAACATGTGTGCAAAGAATGAAAACAAAGATGGTGGAAGGACAGGCAGGAGTGGTTTATAAGGAGTGGCTGAGGATATGAGGTTTGTTCAGCTCAGGCAAGGGGAGACTTAGGGGTGAGCTCATTGCTGTCTACAATTTCCTCATGAGGTAGACGAAGACGTAGGTGCTGATCACTTCTCTCTGCTGTCCAGTGATAGGATATGAGGGAAAAGCTTAAAGATGTATCAGAGGAAGTTTAGTTTAGAATTTAGAAAAAAGTTCTTCTCTGAGAGGATGGTCAAGCACTGGAAAACTCCCCAGGGAAGTGGTCAAGGCCACAAGCTTGTCAGAATTCAAGAAGCACTTGGACAATGTTCTTAGATGCATGGTTTAACTTTAAGCTTGATTAAACTCACAGAAAGGGTATGTGGTTTTGTGGAAGAAGGTTGAAAAATTACTGAAAAAGGATACAGCAATAAGACAATAGGAGTAAATATTTGACCTAATACTACTAGGGGAAAAGTCTTCTGAATCCAAGATAATATGCAATTGTTGCCAGCTTGAGTAATTTTCCTGTGCTTTTCTGATCTTATATGCCAGCACTGATGTTTGCATACTTTAATTACACTGCCCTACAATAACAAAAGTTCCAAAATTGATCAAATTAGCTATTATTTTTACTTGAACCTCAAACTTCTTATTTAATTTTAGCTTTGACTTCAGTTTGATTACTCATTTGTTAACCAGTAATCTATATTGTAATATGTTGTAAATTGCCTTAAGAATGTACCTTCTTAAGGGAATGTTTACTTGTTTTTAATTTTTAATTTTTAATTACATCTGTAATTACTACTTACTTTGTCCTATTGCAATATGGGTAATTAATTCTGAAAAAGCAGATCATCTGGAAGTACTTAGACTGCTAACTAACTTATTATATAATTCATATAACATATAGCTTTAAATTCCTTATTAACTACTTCAGCTAGCCATTATCATTAGTAAGCAATATTTGTTTCTTTCCATCATATTTTCAAGCTACTGAAACTTCACTATATTTGACATATGAATTCAAAACCTATTGTTTGTCCAAGTCATCCACATAGCTCAGTTACTAACATGAGTTGCAACTACTTACGATAAAGGCCATCCTCTTGAAATTTGAAGATTTCTTTTTAAAAGACCTTATTATTCTTGTATTTTAGAAAAATATTGCTATCAACTTCAGTGAACGGTCATACTATCATCTATTCCTGTATCCTAATGGCCTAGAGATAGGGAAAACCTTTGGTGCCACTGAAAATTTACTGAGTAATTTTTGTTTTCATTCTTTTTATTCTTTCACACAAGGAAACAGTTCAAATGGTTTAAAAGGCATTTCTAAATTTAAGTCGAGGTTTCAACTGTCATAATGTGTGGCTACTGGTTTTTAAATTATTTTTCCCTCTTTGTATGTTTATTTTATTTCCTTATGGACCAATTATGAAATTACATTTCTAAATTAACAATGAGATACTAAAACTGTGTTTGTATTTGAAAGATAAATATGCTCCAGTTTGTAGCATTTACTTTACTGCAGTGTTCTGAGCACTACACTAGCTTGCACAGTGTGTGACTAATAAGGAAATTTATTTTGAGGCAGCAGTTTCCTCAGTGTGTTCTCTTTTCATAGACCGATGAACTCACATTACACACAGTAGCAAACTGTAGCTAAAATCCCAAATGAAATCCAAAACCAGACAAAAGAAAAATTTCTTGCATGTACTTCTAAGTTACAAAAAAAAGGATGAAAATCTGCTGTTTGTGACACAAATATAAAGTGATTAGTACCCATAGTTTCATAATGTAAATGATCCCAATTTTTAGGAAAATATTAATTTATGTGGGAATTATTCTAAAATATTTCTATCATTGTGAAGTTATGATTTCCTCCACTCCCCGGTAAACATCACTGAACTTTGTTCAGGAACACCTAAGGGAAGTCTCTGCTAATGAGAACTGTAAAGAAACAACATGGATTCTTTGTTGCCAAGTGCAAAAAGCAAACTCTTGAATGGTACCACTTCTTAATAACAAATAAAGCTGAGAGAGAGAGTTCTTTTAACAACTTTTGGACTGGGACTATTCCTTTATATGAAAGTTCTCCAATTACTGGTCTACAGAATTATATTCTTGTGTTTTGTCAATAATCAAATCCCCCTTAATTCTTTCTGTGAAGAGCAAAAGGAATTCCATAAAAGCATTTCTTGAATGTCAGAGTAATCTCTAATATACTGAATACTTCAGAGCAGATGATTTGCAGTAAAGGCTACATTTAAAAATTATATTTATTATTTTTTACATTACTTCATGAACAATATTTATATTACTTTTATTATTTCAGAATAGTATAAAGAAATTAGAAGCACTAAAATCAATGCCTTTTTAAAAAGAGAATTTTAGTTATTTTCTGAACATATATAGAGTTTCATGGAAGGTACAGAAGTCTTTTATTTCAATGCCTGAAGATCTCGATGGATCTTTTCCTTTCCTTCAAAGGAGATGTTAATTTAGAGAACTGTGAAAGAGGCAAAGACTTCTTTGTACCACGTTCTTTCTCTCTCATTTTGATGTTGCATCCACTTTCCTCCTTGAATGTGTTCCCATCCTTCACAGAATGGCTGCAGTCTTCCAGGAGACCTGCCATTGACCACTCCTGAAATTAGCATGTTATCAACATCCTATTTCTGCATTTTTGAGACCTTCATGGTTGGCATTTTCTTTACCCTGAAAAACCTATTAAATGTGAACAATTGTTGAATATGTGACCTACTATGTACAGCACTAAGGGAATTACAATGATAAACAACGCTTGTAAATGAGTATGTTTCTTCTGTTATCAGTCTGCATTCCAAAGTAAATATTCCACATTTCATTCTTTCTATATAATTAATATAGTACTGCCAAAGAAATGTCCCTGTTGAGCACCAGCCATACAGATGGCCTCAGTGTACAAGAGATCTTAAATAATTTTACTGCTAAAAAAATCCCCAGAAGCTACTATTAAGAGGAAAGAACCAAGTTAGGCATTAGCAAAGCTGTTATTTTTCAACTAATATTTTAAGTAGGCATGAAAAAGCAATGAATATAAAATTATAATGTGTATAAGGAAGAAGAGGCTTTACTTAGACTTTTTTATATATGCAGTATAAGAATTATTCTCCATAATTATGCAGTAGACTTAGTTTACTTGAGCATACAATAAGTTTAGATTCAATGAGCTGGAACATCCTAATACAAGTAATGCAGTTTCCTTGTGACGGGACAATAGTGATTTTTTTCAGTTCTGACAGAGCAGTGGAAGACTTCTTACTGTACTGGTATTTGTTCATTTTCCTATAATCCATAATTTAAAAGTGTCAGACAAACTGCATTGAAGAGCAGATTCAATTGCATTATAGTTACGGACCTACACAAAGAGCTGGATGAGAATTGCAGGATTCCAAAAAAAAGGCAGATGAAAAAGGTGAGTGACCATGTCATTCCAAGAAAAAGAACAAAGATAAAGCGGGGTATCATAGAATATCCTGGACTGGAAAGCATGCACAAGGAGGATCAAAGTCCAGCTCCTGGAATGATATATCCACAGGCAGGCCAAGACCAGCAGAGGACTTATGATATAAATGCATGTCATGTTGTAAACCTATTTTTTTCTGAAATAAGTGTAAACATTTGTTTTGACTTTGACTTTGGTTGCTGATAACATAAAGCAGTTCACAAAGAAATATCTCCAAACTATTACGGACCTCTATTGACTTATGTCTGCCACAGCGTCAGCAGAAGTTTCTGCTAACATGCATCGCAGTGTCAAGACTGGGACTATAATTTAGAGACTTACACTCCTGGGAAGGCCTCAAGAGGACACAAACTGAAATAATGAAGACGCAAACCAAAATAATGAACACTAGAAGAAAGTGATGACTGTATTCTCTCTCAGCAGATATGGGTTTATAACCATGTTCACGTTAGACTCAGAGAATCATCATTCAGACTGTCTCAGACTCTTCAAATGATAGTGCTGCCAAACTATTTCTGCATCAATTAACTTCTTTCATTAAATTAAAACACCAAAGGGGACAACTTAGCTGATATAAAATTTAAGAACTAGAGTGGCCTTTTTCCAGTGATTTATCTGGTAAAATTAGAGTAAGCTGTTTGTGCTACAGAAAGCTCAAGCAAACAGACATTACAAAAATTACAGCTCTGAAGTTTTCTTCCACTACCCTAGCAGGCATGTTGTTCCAAGAAAAATGCAAGTAAATAAACCGAAGGTATTTATTAAGGGAGACGGAGAAAAAAGGGAATGTGTAAGTACATGATAATGTAGCAATTAGGAAGAGTAACAGGAAAATATTACTTCCCTGGAAATATAAAATGACATTCAAAACAGGACTGAGAAAAGATATTACTGTAGATAAAATGCAATGGAAATTATACTGATGTCAGAGGTAGCACACTAAGAAGAGCACCTCATATTTCAAATGGCTCAAGACATTTAACAAGTCAGTTGATAACAAGTGTTTTGTAAAACAGAAGAAGAATGAATGTGTCTGAAATTGTACGCTGATTTTACTTTCTCATTTGTTGGTTAATATTTTTAATATGACATCAGAAATGTCTTTGATTTGAGTCTGGTAAGTTAAATAAAGTGACATGAACTTTGTCAATTGCATGCCTACATTTTAAAATGCTAAATAATTAAATCATTGATATAAAAATACTAAATATCCATGAGATGCCTGATTTTTTTTCTGTTAATATTTGGCATTAAGGCATCCTAGGCATCTGACTAAAGTAGTTGCAAGATAATTAGAGCAGTTCCGTGCTGTGACATTCTGAGCATCTGCATTATACTTCCATTCACTATCTCTTCTCACTCTTCTTGAAACCCATTTCATTTTCAAAAGAATAAATACATAATTCTTAAAAAAATATGAGAAAGAACAAGATCAAGATTTTATGTACCCTAATGATTAGTTGCGAGATCAGAGACATTTGTTTTTCAGTCATAATTCTAATTAATGTTTGCTGAGAAGAATTTCATTACCAAAGGAAGATCATGTATATCATATAGGTAAAAGGACATAAATAAGTGCTCTAAACATGGAGAGAAAAAGTTTAGAAGTCAAATGTTTCTCTTCCTTTTGGTTCTTCCTTTCCATTGTCTTCTCTACCTATGTTTCCAACTCTTGCCCTTCAATAAAGACGAGCCTGAAGTTACAATTGCATTTTGGGTTGGATTTGATTGCCCAAATGTAAGTACTAGCTACTAGTTTTACTTTGGCAGTAATTACTACCAGCTTATTTTACCTGATAAAGTTGCTTGTGTTTTATCTGTCAGCTTTAAGTGGATGCCTGAACCACTCTTATGTTCATCAAATGATATTAGGTAGATTTATTTGGGCAGCTGAACAGTTAATTGATGAGAAAGCAAAGATTATGAAATGGATAACATAGCCAAAGCAAGATAGGACTTATTCTTGGTCACTAAATACTTCCACTGCAAAACAGATCCTAAAATATGTTGTTTCTACTGATTCTTAAGCTGATTCTTTAGGCACATTAAAACACCTTAGAATGCATATGGATTCAGTACAGTATTTCTGGACATTAGTTTGGTGTTTTATATTCAGAAATTGAATGAAAAACAAACAAACAAATTGCACAAGGTAGGAAGAACCAGAAACCATAACTGAGTGTAGCAAAAACAGTGGACCAGAGAAGTCTTGATACAACACGTAATTATGCACAGTGACTTTCAGCTGTTTCTTGCCAATAGCACAGCATAAGAATGAGCCATTTGACAAGCCCAGGATCTGATTTATCTTTAGACAGTTTAACCTGACAAAGAGTTTCACTTGAATGGCCAGGAGCTTGTTTTACAGTTTACTTCACTTCATTTATTTATTATTTTATTTTATTAATAATCAATTTTTTATGTATGAACACAAAATCCACCACTTGGATTAAGGAACTTCTCTGAGTTTTTAAAATGGCTTATATTGGTTTCAGTATCATTATAAAGCAACTTATTAAGGAATGAAAATTTGTATCCGAAAGCATAATTCCCAAAAGAAATATAATACAAAATAGTAATGTCTTCTGTAGATATTATGAATAATATTAATTTCATTCTTTATTTTTTCACATTTAAGATACACATATTGCTGCAGTTACAAAATGGAACAATATTATTTCATATAGTGTTCTTCCCACTTATAAGATTGCTTCTGTTACAAAAATTCATTACTGGGGGCAATTTTTTTTATTGCAAAAGTTACCTTAATTTACATAATATCCATGTTACAGGTTAAGAGAAACACACAGTACCCAAAAATATATCTAGCTCCCTTTAAAGTGATTCCATTATTTCCAAAAAAGGGCATGAATTTAAAAATAGTCCAGATAGATGGTATCTAGATAGATGGTGAATGATCTCTCCCTGTCTTTATCTGGACCTGTGGGCCTTTCATTATACTTTCTCTCCTCTGACCAGCTGAGAAGGGAAGTAACAGAGTAGCTTTGATGGATGCCTGGCATCCAGCCAGGTTCAACCCACTACAAAAATCATTGCCCAAATATTGGGAATATGTTAAAGCAAAACATTGCAGTCAGTAAAAATACTTGCTAGCTTAAGTAACCATTTTTACAGTTTTTAGACTTCACTATTGTCATTTAAGGATTGCACCTGTAAAATTAACCCTCTTTACTATTACAGGAGGCAGAAAGGCAGACTGGTTCATTATGGATGCTAAAGATCTGGAGTTTAAAAAAATAAAAAAGTAGTTGTGTATTGTTTACTCCATAATTCTAGAGACTGTACTCTGATAGAGATAATAGTGGCTGCTGGTCTTTGCTGGTTTGGAGTTATTCTGACAAACAATGAAAAATCATACAAAAACATACATTTGACTGTAATACCTAGAAAATATGAATTTTGGGGAGCAAGCTGTGTACTTTTCTTTTTATTTTCAATTAGATAACCAAATTAATTAATTATTTGACTATTGGTTGGGCTTTTTTTTCAGAGCAGTATTTAAAAGGAGCACATGGAATTCATGTTTTACAATAAAAATACTTCTTAAAGAAAAAATAGTCATTTAAGTTATTTCTAAGCCAAAAAGTAATGCACTAGCATTGCATTCTTTCTAGTCTATCTTTGCTATGTTAATTATTAAGACGCTCATTTCATTTACATTAGATTTTTAAGTTATCCAAAGACACCGAAGTCCTAATTCTAGACTCATGATTGCACACTGAATAGAAAAGTTTAACAGCAAGTCTACTTAGTGGAGTTAAACAGTAAAAAGAATATTGGAACAGAGAGTTTTTGTTAAAATGTTGCCTTCAGTAAGTCAGGCTGAAATCAGCTGGCCTGTAATATGACAAAAGCTTTCAGTTAAGGTACTCTCCTAAGTTACAGAAAGTAAAATTTTCTGTGGTTTTAGTTAAAAGGTAAAAATTAATTTCATGAGCCATCTGTTCAACATTAGTGTTTCTCATGGGTGAATGGTACATATACGAGGAATTTTTACCTCATTTTTCCAGTTCTTTCTTTACGGCTCAATAAGGCGGGTGTCCTCTGAGTTTGCCTATTGGATCAGACAGTGGGTAGAAATAAATGTAAACAAACCTTCAATTGTATGTTTAGCTATCCAAAATAGTAAATTGAGAGTATTGCCCAGGCACTTGTAGCAGGGATGAGGGGTGCCTTCTGTGAGGAGGGACTGGGGCTGCCCTGTGCCGCACATAAATGGCTCTGGCTGGCTCCATAGCACACACCGCAGGGCACAGCTGAGCCCCTCAGATAAGCAGGTGGCATCTCAATCAAAAATATGTTCAAGAAACACAGAAAATGCTAGAAGCAGATGGAACAGAAACCAAGAAGCAGCTGAGGGAACATTGAGGGTGTCAAGGCCATCAGACATTATCATTGAAACTTTTAATTGATTTTGCCCCACAGTAAAATATAGCTAAATTTTAGTAGGGCTCTTTTGCTGACTGAATATTCACACTGTGAGCCACCACGATAGACAGGGTCAAGACTATATTATCTAATACTGTAAGGTCATTTACTCTTGAGAAATTGTACAAGCTCCAGTTGAAGAAAATGAGTAAAATGTCACATCGGTCATTCTCCTACGCCATCAAAATTAGGTATCTGCATCAATGCCAAATGCATCATATATTTCAATTACTTTTATTGCTGTCCTGTCACATGTCAAGGATACAAATATCCTTACTTCTGGATTGTGTATTCCTATTTCTTAACTTATCTGCCCATACCTGAGAACTGCAAGGTCAGACCTACTGTGACAGGTAAAATTGTTTATGTGCAATATTAATTAAACTTTTCAGCTGAATGGCCATTACTTCTGTATGACATCATAGCCCATTCACCATTATTCATTTGTGTTTTACACTTCTGGCAAGATAAAACAACCTTAAATCAAAAGCTAACAGCTATGAGATGAAGTAAATCTATGCTACAGTTTTTTTAGATTGCTTAAAATCATGCAGTGGTTTCTAACTCTGCCCAAGCTTTATAGGAGAGAATGCTGTTACAAGATTTTTGTTTCTCTTCCTTTCAGAAGAGAAGGGTGAAAGCAAAAGTCTTGAAAAAAAAAAATGGACAGAATTTATACAGCTTCTAAATCATCTGTTTTATGATAGCCTTGAGTGTCTTCATACATACATATATATATATATGTGTGTGTGTGTGTGTGTGTGTGTGTGTATATACAACAGTCTTTAAAAATTTATAATTTACCATGAAGATGCTATTGGACGTGAACTCTGAATGTCCTGACCAAAAATCTATTCTATAAGATGCATGGTTCTTCATTTACTTCTACTTCATTTTACCCATGTTAAAGAGATCACGAAGGCCTCACTTCAGCAGAGGCAGAAACATCTAGATATCCCTCAAACTGGATACCCCTCAGACTCAACTGATGGGTTGCTTCCAAAACTCCTCATTGTTGTAGAAAGTATTGAACCGTAACAGTTTTAAGAAGCACAGCTAGATTTTAGTTGTGTGGTGGAACTGTGTAAGTGGTTAAACCTTATACTTCTCTAGCTTTTTATTTGTTTCATTGTTTTCTAAGCCATTTTTGTGGGTGCAATTTATTATGACAAATAGTTGAGCTCAAATATTAAAAAATCTTTAAAAACATACTTTAATCATTAAAAAAATCTGCCTATTAGAAACAAAAATCTTTTGAAAGTCTTGTTATCTTTCTGTCTGACGTTGAGTTTATAATCATCCCTGGCACCAATTGCTGAGACACATAACATGTAAAAAACCCTGATCTCTGCTGTGATCATTTGATATTTCACATCCTGCTCTTCAGGAATACACTTTAATGTGTGAAGCCCTTCCTTTATTTGTAAATCTTTATTTCATCCAGCAGCAGCCATTCTTTATCTGTCCATCTTCACAGAAATGGAAAGCTATTTACTTCTTTGCAGGTTACCAAACAATGCTGTTATTCACACAAGAAAAGATTTCATTTTCTTTATTTACTTTTAGCAACTGAAATTTTTGTTCCTCCTTTGTTCTCATGTTCCATGATACTGATTACCTTGCTCCATGAAAATTTTAAAATAATGTAATGACTCAGAAATTATATAGCTTTGAATTGTCTTTAACGTCAGCTATTACATTCAGACAAGTTTCCATATTTTAACCTGGATAGATATATTTGGATTTATATTCATATAAAATGAATATGTGAGTATGGAAGCATGTATTTGGAGAAGGTTTTATCCATTTCCTATAAGGAAGAACAGAAATAAGAAATTATTCTTCAAAATTTTAATTTTTTTCTAACTTCAATTAATGCTTGATTTAGTTTTATAAAATGAATAATAATTTGTTTCTTCCCTGTTTGTTCAGTGCCTTCGCATTACTTAAAACTCAAAGTATAGATTAAAACAGACAACAGTGGCTCCTAGACAAGTCAGCTTGTTTAGCCAGAAGACTGACAAATTCTGTACTAGCCTCAATTTTTTCCATTCATTTCTTTTATTATACAGCACTTTAATATTGAGATAGTAGCAGATAAAAGTGGAATTCTAGTATTTCAGGGCTATACCTCCATGGGAGACAGCTGAAAACATCTATTTGGTAACATCATTTTTGTGAGTATGACCTGTATATGAGTTTCTATACAGAAATGCATATTATCAGTTCTGCATTTAAGTAGCGAGGTCTCCAGACTGTTTCCAAAAACTGATTACTTACACTAAACCTTTTTATATATTTTTTTTCTTTTTCCTACCTATGCCTAAATATTCTTTTTTTCTTCTGGCAATATTGCTTTCAGAAGCAACTAAGTCATTCATGTTTTCACCATTTCTAATTTTCAAGGCCAAAAAAATCTCACTGTGAGAGAGGAATTCTCAGATCTTATGCCCTATTTGGTAACATGCAGAAAATTGGATGCAGGGAGGAAATGGACAGGATTGTTTCCAAATATTTGATACAAATCCAAAACCCCTCAGGCCTGAATCTGTTTGGCAGAACAAACAATAGGAGAATAACATTGCCAAGGCCCTGCTGTCTATTCCCATGTGTGCTTAATTATTTTTAGTCATTGATTGCTGTTGGAATTTTTTTTAGATTTTGATTTTTCTAGAGCAAATTCACCAAAGCAACTGCTCAAGATGTCAGCCTGTGTTACAGAAAGCTGTGGATTTCTAATATTTAAGTAGTATTAGGCAAAACCCTCCAGCAGTTTTCAATTTACCATTAACAAGTGTTATTTTCTTAATTCATGTGTAAAAAGTAATGTAAAAGGAAAAAACAAAGCCCCAAACCTATGTTTTTTTTTTTTGCTCCTGGAGTCTTACAGTGAGGAAATGGAGGCTCAGCTACTCAAACATTGGTGAGTTATTTTCAGCTAGATTGCAAACTTTGGCATCTCTTCAAGATCCATTGTGAGGTGGACTAATAGAATTTTTTTATTATTATTAAGTGACCAGAAATTGATACTTAGGACAACAATCCATACTAGATTATAAAGACACATACTTGTGTAACCACTACGAGTCTTCACTTTTATTTGGTTTCCTCTTGTGATAGTCTTGATGATATCTACAATGAGTGAAGCTGAAGGAAAATCCCAGAGGCTGGGTTGCAGTGACATCTGCTAGGTAGATAACAGTGATAAATTTGACCACCAATAGACAATAAACTTTATGTGAAAACCGGAAGCTACCTGAAGTCCTCAGAATGCCCACTGCTCAGGACAATTTTAAAAGAAGCCAGAAGGCAAGTACTACTTAAACACCTAGCAAGCCTTGCATTACTGAGAACTCGTGGTCCTGCTGTCAGCTGTCCCAAATGAGAATAAGGAGTCAGTACAGAACTGTTTGTTTTCATACTAGAGTGGGAGAAGATCAGATTGTGCCTCAGGTGCTGGTGCAGCCAGTAATGGGAGGTGTATTATGAAGGAGGAATTATGTCTGACATTCAACAAATGGTGTCATCCCACTTCACTTAATGAGTCACACAGAAAAAAACATTGATTTTAATAAATGGAAGTTTTCCTGCCTGTGTCTGACAGTGTTCTTCATTCCTTATGAAGAAACTTGTGGTAAGTCTTCAAGGCCTGATCTGTCAAGAGTGCTGACAACTGCAAAAACCCATGCAAATTATAGTGGCAAAAGCTGGTTTAGAAGTTCTGGTAGGCCTCGGACCTTGTGCAGAGTCTGCTTTGGGTCATGATTACTATGAAGATGAAGAGTAGAAGCAGATTTTAAAAAAAAATAATAGAGGTTTCGGATAATTCTTCTGAGGGAGTGCATTTCTGCTTAAAATGTAGCATGAACCTATGCGTTCAAAAAAGTTTCAAAACTATATTATAACACTTTTGAAATTATAAGATTGAAGAGTTCCAAACAGTCTTCAAACGAAAATGTGTTTCCTAGTGAGATGTCTAAATCTCTTAATGTTTTAATTATTTTTCCTTAACAGGAAAAAGAGAAAAAAAAAAAAAAAAAGGCCACCAGTTATTTTATGTAAAACATTATAGGATATCTCTTCTTAAATCCAAGTACAATTCTTATACTTTCTGGAAATTAAAGATTTCCTGATGCTTACAAAATGAGACAGCAGCAATCTACAAAATTCAATATTTCCAGTCATGTCTCCTAGATTTGTCCTTATGCTGTACACAGCATCCTAATTTTATCAACAGAAATGTATGTGTGTTGGCAAGGTAATCTGTTGTAAACAGTTCTGCATATGCATTTATCATTGTGGCCTTTGAAACTCAAATTCCCTTGTTTAGTGGATAACAAATAGGAAATGCAAATTCTGTAGTAAAAATATGATATTCTATTTAAAATAATTTAGCTTGCAGTTAAGTTTAGTAAGTGACACTATTAAATGTGTTTTTAAAGCTTTAAATAACAAAGCTCTAACTATTTAACTATATAAAAATTATATTATGCTAACATAAAAAGATTTTATCTAATGTAAGTTTCTTTTAAGTTTATGAATTCTTTTTCAGGTTTTTTTTTTAGGCACTGTTTTTTTAAGGACTATTAGCTCTAGCAGCTGTGCATGTGCATATGTAGAAAAAGGGCAGCAGTTTGTGAAGCTATTTAATCTTCTGAGTGGAAATAATTACAGATGGATACTGAAAACTATTATGTAGAAGTATAAGTTCTGTTAAGTCTTTGGGTAGGAGCTTATGTGTACAAATAGGAGACAGATAAAAAGTAGCTGAAAAAAACCTGATTTATTTAAAGTATTATCTCTTCACATTGGTTTTTGACACTTTAGTTTCTAGATTGAACAAACTCATACACTCAAAGCATTTCATGATATATAGAAACAAACATTTTGCTGAGACAGAATTCTAGTAATTCAAAGCAATACTCCTGTGACTGTTAGAAATTTATTCATTTATACACTATTAGATGCACAAATGTACATGTTTTTGGAAGTGATGACACAAAACCACTCTAAATAAAGAATTTACATGAAAGTAATTTGTATTATGAATAAAGATACAGAACTCTTTTCCCCTTTCATCTGTAAACATTCCATAAGAGGCTAGTTTCGTTTTAATGAAGGATTGTCTCCCTGTAAACAGAGTACTTTTGGAAAAACACAGTTTTACAGAGTTTTCTCTAAAACTCCAGTTTTAGAGAAATACAACTGGATTAACAGAAGAATCAGGGATGCAATATTTGGTTTTGTAGTAATTCCCTGCAGAAGACCAGATCCATGATCCCTCCTTCTGCTTTAGCTGCAAGAGGGTGCCTTATATCCTCTGCAATCTTGAAGCCATCTACAAGCCATCTATCCTTAACACTGGCTGTTGGTCCTCCTTTTTGCATGATTTGAAATCTGATGCATGTCTCAGCTCATTTTTACCTTATTTCAGTTTTTTTTGGGCAGAAGTGGGGCAGGAAAAGTGAATGCTTGTAAGCTAAGGCAACTGAACAAATGTTGAACACTAATTTCAGTGGATGTCAATCTATTGCAAAGTGAATAATTTGCATCTATAGCATGACTAGCATGACTGTATTCTAGTTCTTCACAGTCTTTTAAAGTGACTCGGACTCTTAATAAAAATAATTAGTTAGAAAGGTTTTATAGTTCATCAAAACTATCATAAAGAGTAAACCCCAATAAGCAGCCACTTAGAAAGGCATCAGTATCCAATCACAGACATAAAAGTGATAATTCAAGAAGCAGTGTAAAATGTCAATTCAAACTGTAAATATCTAGGCAAATGCTATGACCAATTCTAAGGCAGATGCAGAGATTCTTCTCTCTTTAAGGCAACAAATATTTTCAGACTACTTGATAAAGCACAAATATTTAACTGAGGTAAATGCAGATGATGAAAATAATGCTCTTAATCCTTATTTTGAGAGTGAGGAGTATGTGTCTTGCCACCAAACAGGGCTTTAAACCGATTACAAAAAGCAATAAAACAGGACTCCAAACTACTTAGATCATCATGGGTTTACCCACAATTTGTTAGTTCATTAAACTTACTTAAAATTTTAGATTCCATATGAAGTTGAGAGGCTTTACAAATCACAGAAGAAAGAAGACATAGCCAACTACAATTTAAGAGAGTCAAAAAAGGAGAAAAAAAAGTGGGTTATGGTTTTTTTGAAGTAGCTGATTATGTCTTGCTTCTGTCATTTTAGACTCAAGATATACTGAATTCTTCAAGTCCCTTTTGAACTACCACAATGCATTTCTTTATATATCCCTGGGAATTCCCTGCTTCGTTGATACCTATTTTTCTGGAGACTACAGACATTGCCCTTACCAGTTACAATCAAAACACTAATAAATAGTTTAAAAACAATTTTTAGGTAGCTTTTAAGTTGTCATTGGCTTTTTCAATACCAGTTCATTCCATGATAGTATATGAAAAAAATATTTAAATGGTGCATGTCCTTTATCTTTCTCTTCTCCTAAAAGCTTCATCTATAAATACCAAAATTTCACTTAAAAATTTATAACCATTTGTCTTCACTAAAACCAGAAATTAATTCTAAGGCGTGGCCCAAGATAAGCTCCTATTCATTTAAACTGAAGACTGAGTGATCTTTAAAGCAAGATATAAACCCCACAGTCCACTGCTTTTCTAAATTTTACCTTAATAGGTAATATAAATACATAGAAAATTAAAAAAAATTTCTTACACTATTAGAAGGGACTCATTACAGAAATTGCAAGGCATTAGAAAAGAAACTTTTTGATGCAAGTACTATGTTTTAAACATTTTTTTTTTTTTTAGCCACAGTTGTGCAAAGATTTGTGTTCTTTTCTTTTTCCCCCATAGGTTTTGCAATGCTCTTTGTCATCATTTACAATTTGATGGACGTGCTTGAAAGACTTCACTTATTTTTTTTCAGCACCTGCAGAAGTTTCATGAAAAATTAAATAGTAATGTAATGGCTACATTATTTTAGCTTTTTACATGTATTTCTCTAAGATTGTAGTGCTTTTATATTGCATTTTTCTTTGCCAGAGGCAATCTAAAATTACTATCTCTTTCTTATCACTTATGATTTAGAGACAAATTTAATAGTTTCCTCTAAAGACTTGCTTAAATTATGAATCATAAAGCTCTTTTATTGTAGTAGATTTTTAGATAAGTCAGATGGCAGATGTGTTTAAATTTAAGGTACAGAGCTTAAAGTTGTACTCTTACAGAAAAAGCTACCTAAATGGATACAGCATTTAGATGGGAGAAAAGGGCTAAAAAATGCATTGTAATCAAACTGTGTTCCTCTTGGAGTCAATAATTATTCTACCATTACACCAGCAAAGAGTATGAGCAATACTGACTGGTCTTGAAATTCCTGTCTGAGTTTTATTTTTAAAAGTTTTGCCAATTACAAAAAGTAAAGAAATTAGTATAATATGCATATCTGGATTCAGTAACTCTAAAATCAGAACAGAGAGAAGACCAGCCCCATCAAGTTACAAAATCAGTTATCTCTTTACTGTTTTTAAGATAAAATCTACTAAATATGAGACACCCAGCATAACTGAATTTTAGTAAAGCTACTGAATTTCATGTGGATACCATTCCATACATAAAGTTGGGAGGCTTTTGGTGGTGTTTTGGGGCTTTGTTTGGTTGGTTGGTTGGTTGGTTTTGGTTTCCTGATTGGTTTTTTGTTTCCTGATTTTTGTTGGTTATTTTTTCCTGATTCTTTTTTTGTTTTTAACAGAAAGAAAGCTTATTACTTTGAAGAGAATATAGAAGTTGTTTTGCTTCTTTCAGATCTGCAGAAATATTCTTGCACACCATATACAGGAGGGAGGTGTCCACCATTTTAAGGAAGGATATACTGCATCTGGGTAGCTTGTCATTCCTAAGCAAATGAGCAGGGTGAAGACACATGAATGTTCTTCACGCCTGTTTAATATTTCACAAAATATTCTATAAATTCTGATCATGTGCCAGCCAATGATCAAATGGAAAATAGACGTGTTACATTTTGTTATTGTGAATTCATCAGAATGTGTTCAAAATTCCAACAAAATGCGTGATAAACCACACTATTCTATGAGATTATTTGGTATAAACTTCATCCCTCTGTATTTATTTCTATATTATAGAAGTTTTCTAATATACAGTGTGATTTAATTTTTTTAAATCTGAGATTTGCAATAAAACATTTTACTTTTTATGTAAAATACAAATTCAGTGGCAGTATTTGAAAGGTGCAGAATCAACTCTGAAAGAAATGTAGAGATTTTGCATACACAAAATGTCCTTTCAGTAGTCTTTTGATTCTTATCTACATAAATTGTGGAAAGAGATTATTTACTGAAAACAGTGCAAGAATACAGATTTTTACTACTGAAAGTGAAGCTGAAGTTTTTCATTGCATTTGTCAGGTGTGCCAATCGAGTGAAGATCTCACAAAATATTAAATCATTATAGTACCATGCCTGCCCTAACAAACAAAGAAAAAATACCAAACAAAAATAAACAAAAACCCCCAACAACAATAAAAAACCCACACTACAAACCCATCAAAATATCCCCAGGTACTCAGGTATGCATATGAAAAGTAAAATTAATTGAATGAATACATTTAATTACCTACTTGTTCTCACCATCCTCTCAGCTAGTTGATGGAATTTTAGCCAGATGCTTCTACTTGAACCTTCGGTCTTGGTAGGAGGAAGAAGTCATTTGACCAGAGCTTTGTTATGTTATTAAGCGTCTTAAATTAATACACTAAGTTATTTGCCCCAGGATAAATCAGAACTTAAATTGTCGAATTTAATAGAATTATATAGAAGTATAAAAATGACAAAACAGTGATCTGCGTCAGGAAAATGTACAGCATTAATCTTTGCAAAATACTTGGAAAAAAGGGTTATTAAAGGAACTATGGAAACAGAAGTACTAATTGAGCTTAATGGATTCTCACAGAACAGAGAGACAGCATGTACTGTAATTCAACAAATTACCTGTTGTTTTGAAGTCTGTGTTGTGCTGGAGTGAATAGATAAGGCTTTAGTGGAAACTAAGTTAAAATCATGCTCCCTTTTGATAGTTATTTAGGGGGTTTTTTGGGTTTTTTGGTTTGTTGTTTTTTTTTTTTTACAGAAGAACATCTGCAATGACAAGGCTATGGTATTTCTGATCTTCACCAAAGTTACCGTCAGAGTACAGCAGACACACCTACACAGCTAATTTGCTCTTATCACGGAATAACTGTTGTTACAGAAGAGACAAAATGAAATGATTTTATGCTTTAGGACAAACATTTCCAATAAACATGATAAAAAGGTTACATTGAAAAACTTTTCTGAAATGTTTATAGGCTTTGCTAATACATACTTTCTCAAACTGTCTGCCTCTTTTCTTGCCTGTATACAGTAGAAAGGCTTTTCAGCCTTCTGTGTGCTGCTGCCACACATAGTTTAATAGTAGTTTTAGTGGCTATTTTACATATTCTATTCAAATTCTGTTGCACATGTTGAAAGCAGGGTTTAAAAAGTAGGAGAGACAAAAATTTGTCAATCTTCAGTTTCACAGGACAGCACAAAAGTATGAGCAAATTTCCTACTTGTCACCTTCTAATTTCTAAGAGTTTAGATGTAAGATTTGTAGGTCTTTAAATGACAGGAAAGAGAAACATTCAGTTGTCTTCAATAACACAATTTAGCTTTAGAAAAGATGTTTCTAAAAGCAAGACATGTTTACTGTCTCAAGGCAGGATATTTACTATTGTTGGTCTGTGGAGTGAAGAGATTTATTCCATGTTGGTTTACGTTCATTTGTATTTGGAAGGTAGTATTGTTCTTATCTTCTTTGTTTTTTTTTTTTTCTTTTTTTTTTTCCTATATGTAATACAAATTCTTTGAGCAAAATTTGGCTTGTTTTTATTTTTGTAGGGAGCATACTTGTACTGGACATGTCACTCCTAGGTCATAAAATACTCCCTGTTGCAATACATAAACCAGGAGAACGTCAAATTATTTAAGCCAGCTTTGAGTATCATGAAAATAGGTTCTTTTCTGAATTTTATTTTGCAATAAATATTTGAAATATTATGTGGAATCTGCTGAGAAAGTAAAATTGAGTACTTCCTCCATATTTGAAACATTCTAATTCATATAATACTTTGTGAAGCATATTAAATTAGATCTACTGCTGCATAGTTTTCTTTACCTGAGTTTCAATGGTATAGCAAAGATCTGAATTTAGCATTAAAAGACAACACAGTTGTACAGAGAATTGTTTGGTGCTCTCTGACCTTCCCATAATGGAGTAGATAATGAACGTTCTATTAATTTTCTAAAGTAGCTCATAATTAGGATACTCTTTCAGACCACTCCTGGCAACTTAACTAAGTCATAAAACTGTGGAATTTGAAGTTAAGGTGTAAAGGAAAAAATTCTTCCTAAAGCATTGAGGTGGGAGGTCACAGACTTCTCATTCATTTGACAACAGGTAATCAGTGAACAAGTAGAACATTTACTGGATAATATAGGTGTATCTATCTCCCTTCATAATTTGCAAATTACACACCTTTTTTTCTTGTGTTATGCTGAACTTTCCACCTTCTGGGTACTCAGGTAAATGGGTTTGCTCTGTGCAAGTGTAGAACAGGTCTTCTGTTCACAATATCCTTTTCCAGGAGGACTGCAGTGCTCATGGTTTCTTTTTCCTCACTCTTAGGTCCACTTGAAGCATGTTATTACAGAGAAATTACTTCTACTTTCTTCACTTGTTCCATGCAAATTTGCTGTATCATGTGTTTTAAACATTTTGGTTGGGCTTCTTACTACAGCTAAAACTGCAGTTCTCAAGAGTGCATCAGTAAGTGACCACTGGTCAGCTCTTTACAATTCCAGTATCATCTCATGCCTGTGCTTTGACACCACAGAGAATATTACATACTGCTGTCACACCACAGAGAATATTACACTACACTGCATTATACTCAAGGGTCATAGATAGTTCATTCTGTATATAAGAAGCAATTGTCAATAGTATCTAAGAGTTAAAAAAAATCTTTATAGTAATAAGTATTATGCAACCAAGATGCAACTGCTAAAACAAGTCAAATAAATCAAATAATTATTGACTGAATAACAGTCAATAAGTCTGGGCCTTAGGTAATTTTTGTAACTGCTAAATAAGATTAAACACAGCTCCAGACAGGCCAAAGTTTTTAAAAGGTCTAATAAGCTTTGTGGCCTCTGTTGTTAACTTAATGCAGTAGTGCATTTACTGTGGTTGCTAGGCTACATATGACTGTGGACATATGAGCCATTATATTTTTACTATTTTTAAAGTAATACTCCACATTCCACAAACTGACATCCAAAGACATTTTAAGAGCACAGAGGAAACAGAACTACATGGACAGATGGTCTTACCAGGTGTCAAGACAATTTTTCTCCAGGAACAAACAACCTGAAAGAAGAGGATCTCTTCTGAAAGGCAGTAAAGACCACTAACCTGCTGTTTCACAAAATGTTTTCATCTGATGACTAACAAAACGCAAAAAATATTTTTCCCTTTCTCTCTATATTTATCATTTTCCTAAGACTTTTTTTGGGGGAAAAAAAGTAGCATAGATTTTTTCCTCTAGAAACAAAATTTTTAGAATCAGTTTGTGTTTTATTTAAAAAGTCCAATCAACTAAAAGAGGGAATAAAACCTGGGTTTCAGCAAGCCTCTTTGTGATTCTTTCACTTTTTTTTTAGAATTCATTTTTGCATCTTGCATCTGTTTTCAAATTAAATGTATTTAATTAAATGCATTCCATTCTAAGATAGAGGGTTTTTTATTATTCTTCTTTCAAGCAATATACAAAACCCGCCTTCACACAAATAGAGAATTTCATATGACTTTACAATGTTCCCAGTAGGCAACAATAATACTTGAGACAAAGCATAATTTAGACAGCAATTCTTTTCTACTGAAGCCATTTTCTTCAGAATAGTCTCCTTTTCTACCTCATTCTCAGAACTCTTACTGGCCATACCAGGTAAGTAATTAAATGTTAATTCAAAAAAAGCAGAAAACAGCTAACTGCACAATCAAGTAACATTTGATAATAGCAACAAAAGCATTTCAATATTAGAGGCTTTTCTCTTTGATTTCAAGATTGTTCCATCTGTTTTCTGTTAAAGGCTGGGATTCTCAAAACTGATCTAATTTTGGGTTGACTTACAAGAGAAATTTCCAGTTTCACTTACACTTTAAAGACATAAACATCCAAAGCTTTCTTAACTCTTCTGAAGACACATTTGGTACCAAAACACCCTAAAACCTTTCACTGCTCCACACTTGAAATTTACCATTGACTTTTATGATAAAAAAACCTATCTTCTGGGGAAAAGTTCAGCAAAATATCAAGTTAAAAAGAGAAAGGCAGGCTAAAAAAAAGAATGACACTTAACAGTTCTGAGAAATTTGAGAAACTGGTCATAAAACAGAAATATCCTTTGTCCATGACATAAGACTATAAATTTATCAACAAAAATTTGTACACTACTGTTATTGTCATATTCAGTCTAACAAATCTGTCTCATTTAATGGTATTAAAAGTAAAATTTTCTAGTATTGAATCCTGAGTTTAAACAACTTAACGGAATAGGAAAAATTAACCATAGGGATATTTTTTTTTGTAAGAGGTGCAGTTTAATGCTGTTTTCTGTGTGCTTAAATTGGATTATTTTCCACAAGTTTTAATAGTAGGCAAAGCTAACATAGATCTGTTCCTGTTTGTACATACGTGCTCTTATTGTGTGATTACTCTGGTATTCTTCCCTATTCATTTAGAGGTCTGTCAAAAGCAAACCCATAATTCAAAACATGATCAACTTCTCTGAGAATGACCTGTATATGATAAAAGATGCTACAAATCCTCTGAATTGTTAAAAAAGCTGTTAATTTCCCTCAGATTGCCTAAATAATACAATTTAAACAGTGCATGCTTCAGGGAGAAAACGTACAAGGAACTTTTCTTCTACTGCAAATCTGTATTTCAATTAAAAGTATTCTGATAAATTGAGATGATACTTTAAAGCTGACAGTACTTCTAAACTTGATTTACAAAAACTTCCCTAGTCTGTTTCACAATTTTTAGATGCTATTCCTTTATTTAAAAAATAAACATATTTACCTTGAGGCCTACAAAGATTTAGACTTTGTAAAACTTTTATATGTACACAAAGGAGCACAGGTGCAGAGTTTATACTTTACATAATCTCCATCTGGAGAGAAGGAAGAATTTTTTCCAGTTCCTAATGAAGAAAAATCACATTAACTAGCTAGCCAAAAGAGCTAGAGTATTATTGCTAATGAACACGCATTACAGAAGAGGGAATGAGTGTAAAGGTCAGAAATAGATTGATAATTACAGTGTGCTTCAATATATCTAACACATAATACCCCAAACCACAAGAGAAAAAAAAGCAACAAATTCCTCCAAAGGACTGTTTTCCACAGAAAAAGAAACATCCCAAAAACCAAAAAACCATCACCAAAACAAACAAACCCACCAAAACAAACAAACATACAAACCCACCAAAAGAAGCAAACAAACAAAAAGA
This sequence comes from Motacilla alba alba, assembly GCF_015832195.1. Taxonomy (NCBI): domain Eukaryota; kingdom Metazoa; phylum Chordata; class Aves; order Passeriformes; family Motacillidae; genus Motacilla; species Motacilla alba. Next base: position 21,021,617 of record NC_052019.1, read on the forward strand.
AAAAAACCCCACAGATTAACAACAGTGTCAATCAGACAATGCTAATTGTGGGGTAAAAAAAAAGTGTGTTGTAGAAATACTGGAAAGTAATTTAAAAAATAAGTGCTTGATTTTGACATTTTCATGGCTGTTTAATATTTTTAGGAATACACTCATTTTGAAGTCTATTTTCTCATCTAGAATAGTTTAAATTGTGGGCAGAAGAAAGGGTAATACCTATTTTTTATCAATTGTGTAATGAGGTACATCTGTTTTTTTGAATATTACATATAACTAATTTTACTATTTGTTTACGTTCTTCAAATAATATGTAATTATTTACTCAATTTATTTATACACGCTTTTCAGAGATAATTGTGTCCTGTTTTGTTGAGGTTGGTGGAAAGCAATTTCTTAATCAAACTAAAGGAGAATTTACATTTCTGCATGGCTACCTAAATAAACTTAATGGTCGTGTGTGAGGACTAGGCTTATATTCATGCATTATTTTATTTTTTCCTTTATCCAAGAAATTTAGTTATTAACAATGCGTTTATTTTTGCCAGCTAAATCTTTAGAGAATCTGAAGGTTAAAATGCTTAAAATGCCATCACCACTAGCTCTATGAGGAAGAATGGAGACATGACTTTCAGCATGATTTTAATGTTGGAATGACAATTTATGATAAGAAAGTCTACTCTTATGCATACTGGCTGAAAAAATCTGAGCTAGATACTTCAGAATTTGACAGCTAAAGCTTCCAGCCCTGTTGTATCTGAGATATCAACAGACCTCACTGGCAGTCCTGGATTCTCTACTTATCCATTCCTGCTCTATATGTTTGGCCATGTGGGCAATATGCTACATGACATTTGGAAGGCCCCACACTGGACTGTGCAATCCCAGAGAATACAAAAAGCCTGTGAAAACTATCACTTTTCTGAGCATCACAATGCAATTTCTCAGAAGTCTTAAAAAGCCCAGCTATTAACCCTACATGCTTCACTTGTGTGGTGAATCCAGCTGGTTACACTCCTTGCCAGGGCCCCCATGGGCAGCCACAGCTGCTGTGGCCCCAAACCAATCTCCCCTGGGGGCAGTTTTCAGACTGAACTCTGGAGTACTTAGGGTTTTTTTCTAAGCAGGGTGAGGCTCAGCTGTGGGGTTTCAGCATCAATACTTGGCTCAGTGTGTTTACTGACCTGCAGGTTGAAATTAAAATTTCCCAAGCTTTTAGTTTTTTGAAGTTTCTACCTCGTACCCCTCTGCTTTAGTCTATCATTGCTCTGATGGTATAAAAAAAATCATTATTTGGACATAGAATATCACTATTTTAGTGAAATGACAGTAGGACACCATTGTGGACCACAAAGGCTTTTAAGAGACTGGATCATCTGTGATGGAAAGTGGCTGAAAGTGTTTAATATGGAGAAATTCACAAGGATCTCATGGATGTGTATAATTACCTGATGACACAGTGGTCATAGGAGACAGAAGACAAAGGAGGTCACCGAAGACAAAGGAGACTCAGAGATGCCCAATAAGAGATCAAGAAGAAATACAGAAATGGAAGAAATTCCAATTAAATACCAGGACAGGTGGAAGAAACACAGCTTGAGGGTGGCAGAGCACTGGATCACGTCGCCTGGGAAGGATGCTCAGCTTGCCCTATTTAAACCTTTTTCAGCAGGGAGTAAGGCTAGATTATCTCCAGAAGTGCCTTCCAGCCTCAGCCATTCTGTGATTCTACTTGATTATACACATGACTACTGCTCTGCTAAAGGGATGACATTGTGTCAACTGAAAAGAAACGTTTGAGACTAAGCGTAAGGGTATGTGGAAGGACAAAGTGTCTGTTTCCTCCTTCCTTGTATCTGCTCAAGGACTTTTTTAATGTCATAGGGGAAGAGGAGAAAATAGAGAAGTCAAAATCAAACAAACCAAGACACAAACATGATCAACACATGCTAAAGGAAGCAATAAGAAGAACCTAAACTACTCACTCATTTATCAAGGAGGGCGTATAGAATGTGAGAACATCTAGTTCTGTAAGATTATGCAATCAAGGACCTTGTCAGAATGGCATGACAAGAAGGGGAAATTAATAAACAAAATACACAGGGGCACAGAGCTGAGAGAGAAACTAAGAGAGACAATACCTAGAAACAAACCACGTCAGGCACACAAACTGATGGGCTATCAAGAAACTGCCGGGACACCAGGAACTTGCGGGTGATTAAGATGTAAACCCTTAATCCTATTACAGAAGGTCATTGGGGAAGACTGATAGGGGAATGTGCTGGGCAAGGCCACCAAGTAGGAACAAAGAAAGACTAGAGAGAAAGGGGTATGGAAGGGGCTGGTCACTTGTAAAATGGAGCTGGTCAGTAAGCTCTGCTCCTCATCACTGCAGTTTGTCTTATTTTCTTACTAAATACTTTCTTAATTGTCTTCCTGTAAATTCTCAGTCTCTATCCAATGAGCTTAAGAAGATTTATCACCTAAATTAAAAAAAAAAAATACATGCAATTTCAAGGCAAAAAGTGTTTCTCAAAACCTAGTATTTGGACCACAGAGGGTTATCCTTTAGAACAAAGTTTATGCTTGATCAGGTATACATCAATCAATTCTTGTCATTTATAATTAGCTGTTATATATAGCTTTCTTGAAATTAAATGCATCCCTGCTGTTTATATGAATATTGGCAATGGGGGGAAAAAGCTCACTTGGCATCAATGAGGAAAATTCAACCCACAACTTATCAAGTACCCAGGGAGAGCTTTGCTGTTTCCTTATTATGTTCCATTTGAACTCTATAAAACTCACACAATGCAAAACATAAAATCCTGTATTATTTATGATTTCTGCTGTTTCACCACTTACAGCCAAGAAATTTATAGGTGAAACTCCATTTCCTAGACTGTTCTTTGTCTAATATGGTTTCTGAATTTTATATTCTTTTTCTGACTGAGTTTATTATTTCAGTATATAGAACAGCTAAACTCCCTGGAAACCACTGCCCACTTGACTAAGAATAGGTATGTGAAACTGCAGGTTTATTGATATTGTATATGACCATCTGAATTATGAAATACTTTGTCCTCATCCCTAATAAACAAAGGCTGGCTTCATTTCTTGGGTCTTAAACAATGGCATAGAAGTTTCATTAAAACTCTGTGGTTTCACAGTGACAAGTATGAAGAATAAAATAGAATCGCTGAACCTAAACTAATGCAGCTTTACTGAAACCATAAGGATTGATGGTTCATAAACAACACAAACCAATACAAAAGACAAAGATCTCTGGAACCGATGGTTTCAGCAGTTAAGAGAGCAGAACAGGAGTCCTGAAACTCTCATCAACAGTCTATTTTGTGCTGTATATTTGTCCTTTTCAATTGGCAATGGCACAGATCTCATTTCCGTTTTGTTTTGCTATTGACACCTCATGACAGGTTGAAAGAGTGCAGTCAATCAAAATAAAATTGGCATTATTATGGGAGGTATTTCAATGGTTTTGCTTTTCTACTGAGCTATATGTTTTTGTCTTTTACACAATATATTTTTGTTAATTCCTGCTGGGTTTTTTTTTTCTTTAATTTGTATTTAATTTCTTCCTTCCTCATGCCACTAGAAAGTGAAAATAGACAGCTGCACGCAACCATACACCTCAGGCTGTATCTCAGCTTGTAAAATCTGAAGCATTTCCATGTTTTGCGGCTCTGGTGCAGAGTCTCCTCCTCTATAGCCTTACACCAGTGCTGGAGCAAAGCCTGCATGCACAGAAATCCACTTTACTGCTGCAGCATGGAGATAAAAGAACAGGAGTTGTGCTAGAGCCAACTAATGTTTCATAGGTGAACAAAAGTTCTAGACTTTCTTGGAACTAAAATGTCCACCTAAATTAGATCACTTTCAGTGAACCTTCAGCAAAGGATCTACAGACTAGGACCACAGTTGCAGAAATTCAAATTCAAATTGGTTTTGTACCTGGAAAAGACCAAAATTCTGCAAACTATTATGAAGTGAAGAAGATAGCCATGCATCCCTCAAAGTAGAAGAAGAATCAGTGCTATCCTCTGACCATTGTCTGATTCTGAATTTTCTTTTCTCTTGCTAAAGATGAACATGCAGCATATTTTTGGTTGTTTTTAGCACCTTTTCAGTTATTTTGGTTCACATGTTGGCAATAGCAAAGAAATGAGCCTCCAGACATGTAACTGCCAGCTAACTCATAAAAAGTTAAGACCACAAAAAATGCTGCTGCTGCTTCAGAATGCAAAAAAATAGGCAAATGATTCACCAGTCTGTGCTAAAAAAAAAAAAAAAAAGAAAAAAAAAGAAAGAAAAAACCCCACTTTTTTACTGTACAACTGCTCTTCTCTTCCTTCCAGACACACACTCATTTAAAGTTATTAACCTCTCAAATTCACTCAAACTGGAAAATTGTATGCATCCCAGTAGGAACCAAGACAGATGACCCAAGAAAACCCCTGGAGTGCCTTTTTTCTTCCCCCACAAAATACAGTCAAACATTTTGCCAAAACTATTTCTTAATGAGATTTTAGTGCATGAAACTTAACTTCCAAAATGTTTGTCTTCTGTAGATAAAAGGTTTTTGCCACAAAATTACATGGATGTGCTAACTTTGGAAAGAATTTCTAAGGTCCACAGATTCGAGGAATGTGGATTTGGAAGACAGAATCTCTTTGCACCAACAATAGAGGGAGCCCAGAGTATTTCCTAATTTGGGTTTTGCACCTGAATGCCTTGATATAAATGCCTGACCTAGCTGTCTCCATATTTTGTGAGTAAAAAAATTCCATGCAAAGGATAATCTAGTTGAACTGCAAAAAGTGCTACACTAAAAATCAAAACCAACAAGCAAACAAACAAACAAAAAAAGATAAATAACAAAATTTTATTTCTTAGAAGTCATAAATAAAGTAACTTTAAATGTCTGTAATTTTAATGCTTCTGAAAAGGTTGTTTTTTCCATAGTTTCACTGTCAAAACATTTTCATGATCTTTTATAAATAATACTCAGAATGGATTTTAGGATTCCGGAATTAACCTTGGAATTTTTACTTTTTCTTAATGAGTCTGAGAGTTCAAAAATTTCTATATAAAGATTATATAACATAACTTTTATTTTCTTTTTAAAAAGCCCATGTTATAAAACATTTCCTTACTCTGAGCATTATTGCATTTTTCTTACCACCAATATTTTAGTAATTCATATACTTATTTATGTATGTAGAAGTATTTTGATAATGGAAAATCACTTCTTAGAATTAGAAAATTAAGCAATGAGCTGTATGGTTATTAAAAAGGTAACACTGAAATTTGCAGAAAGATATTTTTTCAAATGAAAAAAATTTCTATGCGCATATAAACTATTTCACACCGTGTGATAGATAACAGATTAGTGAAGTGTATTGCACAGAATTAATATCAGACAGAACTGTTGAGGGAAGATGTACGTGTCACATCAGAAAAGGCAAACAAGGAAAAATTCAAAGCACAAGGCAAAGTGTACAAAATCAGTGTAAAATGCAAATTCTGACCTTGGGGAATAATGACTGAGCCACTCCACATCACTTAATGAAGGAAAGAAAACCCTACTTGAAGTTGAATAACTGCAAGGATATTAAACTGAACAGATCCATGAAAGGATGTTGGTAGAGTGATGAAAAGTTTCTTGACCTGGAAAATTGTTGCAGTTCTATATAGCCTACACTGAATGACAAAAAAAAAAAAAAAAAAAAAGACTGAGTTCTACATCAAATTATGAGAGAGCAATATATTCCAGATTCCTAATTTCCTAATTTTTATAATCCATTACAGCCACATTAATATTAATCTTCTGTGCATTTTTTTCTTTTATTCCACATGTGCTATCCAAAACTTGCATCTCCTTAGTTAACCTTCTTGGACAGATGAGAAAGAGAGAGACATGTATGCCTACAAGAAGTGAGCTAAGAATCTCTGATATTAAACTTGCTCATAACTTGTCCTTTTGTTAGCACATTTTATATTCTGTCCTTTTTCCTTTGCATTCAAGACTCTTCCAGTCAAGCCTGAGAACACAAATTGTGACACATTTAGAGGTCAGTAAATACTGATATTTTTTGTTTGTTTGTTGGAACTGTCCATCACTCTATAAAACTGGGAATTAAATTGGTAGTTTTCTGCACATTAGAAGAAATAAAACTGAAATATTTAGGTCTCTTTGTAGTTATTAAAAGGAGTTAGCAGTAGAGACCATGAAAAGAACTCTGACATTTTATCACCAGATCTCAAATTACTTAAATAATCTGCACTTGACCCATAAATCACATCAGTATTTTCCAGATGTAAGTGCCTTGAAGTGAGTGTAAAATATTGAGTTTATAATGTGCTTCAAAATTTTATTGCATATTCCACAGAGAATAAAAGGTTTGCAAAAATCAGCCTTTTGGAAGTCTTTTTTCACAGTTTATTGCTCCTTTTTTTTTTTTTTTTCAAAACAACTTAATTTTGGGATTCAGCTGCTAAAAATAAAGGAAGAGAAAGGCATTATGCACTAAATAAATATAAGTGTAAGAAGAAATCATAGCCATTTATTTGATTTGCATCAGGTTGTGTTTTACCAGAATGTAAACACAATTTGAAATTGCATGACCAATAAGTATTTAAAATAGTGTTAACTTTTAACTGTAAGAAAATGAAATGCAATATTATTTTATAATAAATTGAAGGCCAACATATTATGTTTAATAACACTATTTATGGTTGAGAAATGCACTGGAAGACAGTGCATTTCTAAATAAAATGTTATTATCCTAATGGTGATTTTCATATCAGATGAAAAAAATATTATTGGTGACTGTATTGCTTTTTTGGTAAAAATATGCATATCTTACACTAAATATTATGTATGTTTGTCACTCAAAATATTTTATATGAACATCATACTCATTAATATGGGGGAATCATTAAGAAAAGAAATAGAATCCTGAATTTTCTCCCTTCAGATTTATAGATATCTGAGCTCAAACTTAATCTGCTAGAAATCAGTTATTTCAGCAACTTGTCAAGAAAAATGGTACGGTATAAACATAGTTTAACTTCATGGTTTTCCAGTTCAGAATTTGTTCTAAAGGAATCATGCAAAGACTGTTTTCTCCATAAAACATCTTCCATCTCAGTATAGAGCTAGGCAAAAATATAGCCCATGGGCACTGAAAAGTGTCAAAATCAGAGAAAAATTAGGGGTTTTGAATTGGCAGTGTATGAAGGAACCTCCAGGAAAACTAGTGGAGTGTGTGAAGTCTTGCCATTTTGGACAGAATCATTCTTCTTTGAAAACAAAAAATTAAAATCTCAATTGGTTATGGAATAACATAATAGACTGCAATGTCCCTTTTACATGTTTTTGTAAGCATATCCATTCATAAAATCTGAATTTAGTGAAGCAAACTATGCCACCTTTCTTAGTAAAAGAGTTCATGAGTTGAAAAACGCCAGTATAAAATTAATATACTGGATTTGAGTGATTGCGTATTCTAGTGGGTAACATACTGGATGAAGAAGTTTCTGTAGCAAGAAAACAACAGAAGTTTTGGAAAGAGTACAGTTTATGGAGGCGATAAAAAGGCTTGCTAGCTCTTTTGGTAGGGACAAGGACAGGCATTTCTCACCCACATAACGGAACATGATAAATTTTTGTATGTTAAAAACTTAACACAGGCTAAAGACATAGGCTATCAGGAGCCTTAAGGAGCTCAAAAAAAAGTCAGAGATCTGTATATCCACTGAAAAAGTGCTATGGACTGTGAAGAGAATTACAGAGTGTGTGTACTATATTTCTAAATTATCCAATCCAGGAATATTTTAATTTGGGTATCGGGTGGAAGAGCTTCTATTATTAATATAGTATATTATCAAGGATAAGGCTATATTCCAAAGATATCCAAAAGGCAGTGCCCTAGGCCCCAACATTCTTATACAGTTTGTTTAGTAATGGATCTATTTTTTGACTGTTTCTGTAAGTACATTACACTAATTAATAGATGGAAAATTAGCAGTGTATTTTCCAACTGTTCCAAATGCCATGTAAAATTGTAGATGCCTGAGATTAATTCTGTCTCTTTACAGAAAGACAAAAGCACAATAAAAAGAGCAAATAGTGAGAAAAAGACAATCAACATTATTTTTCCCCAGCAATTTTCCTCACTTAAGAAAAGTTGCTGAAATTATCAGCTCATGTAACACATTTTATCTGAGAATTCAAACCATGGTAGTGGTATGTCTGCTTGCCATGACAATCAAGATGAGTATTTTTAACACCCTGGAATACTTAGGAGTTAAGCTGAGGTTCCTAGCTGGTGCAAGAAGAAATTTGCCCCAGAAGAGGTAAAAATCACACAAAAGTTTACTGGCAAAATTATAGGAAATTAAGGAACTTCGGCAAAGGAGTAAATACAACACCAAATTCAATATAAAACACTTATTATAGCATTACTTAGCATTAATGTAGCATTAATGCAGCATAATCTTGATGGAGTCTCAGCCCATTTAACCTAGAAATGTTTTCACCTGTGAGTTACCCAAAAACATTCCATGAAAGAGGATTAGAAGTAGAAGGAAGAAAGAGGGGAAAAGATAGGAGAAATTTAGAAAAACACACATACAGCTACCAACTCCTAGGGTTCCCGTGTGCATGAGATAGGAACTCCAGGGGAGCTGGCAGGGTCCAACATGTTATTGCCTCATGGGGCCTTTTCTCACCAGAAAGCAAGGCCTGTCCCACCCCAAACCACACACACACACACACACACACACACACACACACACACACACACACAGAGGCATTGGCTCAAGGCATTGATCCAATCCAGTCACTGACAGTATTACTCTGTTTGGGTATCACTGTGTCACACAGTTTGTTTCATTGTTGGTCAATGTGTTCAATTGTCATGGATTCTCAGTATTGCTTCTACAACAGGTTACATGCAAAACTGTAAGTGACCCCATCTAATAATTAATTTTTTATTTTGTGTTAGTTGTTTTGAATGATTATTAGGAAAAATCAGATATGTACTCAGTGCAAATCCTCAGAGGTAAAATTTGTGGCACAAATTTGGTGTTTCTTGATGTACATGGCTGCAGCCCCATAGCAAGAAATAGGAAAGATCATGTGCAATACTTTGATTTTATGTAAGACTTGGGAACTTCTGGACTCCAGTATACTAGGTGTATTTCCTCTTTGCTCACAAGCATCCTCAGACAGATATAAAGATCACGAGTCTTTTAATCAATACTATAAATAGTGGAAGACACCTGTGCACTAGATACTGTTCACATCTAGGACACACATAGAGAATCATTGAATCATAGTGTCATAGAATGGCCTGGGTTGGGAGGGACCTTAAGATTATCCACTTCCAAGCTACCTGCTAGGAACAGGGACAACTCTCACCAGACCAGATTTCTCAGAGATCCATCCAAACTGGCCTTAAACACTTTCAGGAATGGTTCATCCACAACTCCTCTGAGGAATGTGTTCTAGGATCTCACCATTCTCACAGTAAAGCATTTTTTCCTAATATCTAAATCTAGTCCCTTTTGGTTTTAATCCAATTACCCTTGTCCTGTCACTACATGCTTTTGAAAAACATCTTTCTTCAGCTTTGTTGCAGGACTTCTAAAGGTATTGGAAGGCTTCAATAAGGTCACCCCAGAGCCTTCTCTTCTCCAGGCTGAATAATCCCAATTCTCTCAGCCTTTCCTCATAGAAGAAGCATTGCATCCCTGTAATCTTCTTGGTGTTCCTCTTCTGGACTCATTCGAACAGGTCCATGTCCTTCCTGTGCTGGGACCCCAGGACTGGATGCAGGGTTCCAGGTGGGTGTGGGTCTCATCAGAGCAGAGCAGAGGGGCACAATCTCCTCCCTGGTCCCTGCCCTGCTTTGGATGCAGCCCAGGACATGTTTGGCTCTCTGGGCTGTGAGTGCACATGGCTGGGTCATGTCCAGCCTCTCACCCACCAACACCTCGAGTCCTTCTCAGCAGGGCTGCTCTGGATCCATTCTTCCCCTTGTCTGTGTTAATACCAGGGGTTACCCTGACCCAGGTGCAGCACCTCACACTTGCTTTAGTTAAACTGCGGGACATTCGTACAGGCCCACTTCTTGAGCTTGTCCAAGTCCCTCTGGATAGCATCCTATCCTTCAGGTGTGTCAACTGCCCCACTCAGCTTGGTGTCATCTGCAAATTTGATGAGGTTTCCCTTGATCCCTTTGTTTCTGCCATTAATGAAGTTATTAAATACTTATACAAATATACCAATATAGACCCCTGAGGGACACCACTTGCCACTGATTTGGCAAGTTTGTTATCCATCTTCCAGTCCACTTATCAATTCCATCTCTCTCCAATTTAGAGATAAGGATGTTGTAGGAGACCATGTCAAAGGCTTTACAGAAGTCTTTACACTTATCTTTAGAGAAGATAAATGACATCTGTAGCCCTTCCCCTTCCCAATGTTGAAGTCAGTCTAACAGAGAAGGCTGCTGGGCTGTTCAGGCAGGAACTTGCGACAAGGTGAAGACAAGCAAGCTGTCTGTGTTGATTCACCTCCCTGTTCTCTGTGTACTTTAGCACAGCTACAAGGAGGAATTGTTCCATGATCTTCCCAGGCACAGAGGTGAGGTGGACAAGTTGGTAGTTCCCAGAGTCCTTCTTTCTGCCTTTTTAAACATAAGGGCAAAATTTTCCTTTTTTTCCAGTCACCTGGGACTTCACCTGACTGCTGTGGCTTACTAGAATACATGTATATATGAAAGTATATATAAGATTATAGATACATTTAATTTTTTGTACTTACAAGTATTTGTACAATTACACTAAAAAATGAGAACATGATCTATAACTATACAGATTACTGTGATTCTAAGTTAAATTACAAAACAAAGATTTAAATAATCTATTAATTAAATAATTGCTAAATGACACAAGAAAATAACATGAAAAAATAAAAATATAAAAAATATTTTCTACATCATTTATTTTAACTGAAGAAACACTAGATTGTCATTGCTTGGTATTTGCATGTTAAAATGCCATTGTATTTATAGTAGATATATAAGTTATTACTTGTCTTGCTCCAGGCATCATTGCAAGGAAAAAGTAATACCTTTTTTCTTTTCATATGAACTCAACATATTGTACTCATGCTTTTACATGCTGTGCAGCATGCCAATCAAATATGTTTTGCTACTTATATCAGTTTCTTATTTCTGCATAAATACTCCCTATCTCTTTTTCCTTTCATTTACAGCATCTTCAACTGCCAAAAGCTGCAGTGGGTGAAAGAAATCACTTTGTACCCTAGCTTTTTCTCCAATATGTACATTATAGCAAATCTACTCTCAAAAGGAGCAGATGCCTGTAAACCATCTCTGCTATAATTTTAAATAAAAAGTTGGAGCTTCAGGCCATGGAGACAGGAATTTATCCCCAATGTCTAATTATTAGCTTGATGAGATAGCTCCTGGTACACCTAAAAGCATGTGAATGCTTAATGCTGTTGTGCATAACAATATGACAAAGAGAATAGTATAAGCATATAGATATACCTTCAGAGCTAGAATGGATAATAAAATATAAATAAATCCTAAATGTGTTTGCATAAAGCATATAAATTTGAATGTGTGCAACATGGCACTGAGCATTAAAATTCCTAAAGTTCATTTTAAAAACTGAGACAGCCAACCTCACTTGATAAAATCTGAATAAATTTATTATAACAAAAAAAAAATACTGGCAACAGATACAGAGGAAGAGAAGAGAATCCATTCTGCACCAGACCAGGTTCCTTAGAGTTTTTTAGAGTACTTTGTTGTAGGGCAAAAAGGGGGAAGAAAATTGCGTGATAAAATCAGTGCTACTGACCACTGTTCCCTAGTTAAAACATGATCACCGATACAAAATGAATAAATAATGTTAAAAAATGGAGTAAATAGAATAATAGATGTTATATATAACACTCATCTATATATAACAAAATAGAATAAATAATGTTAAATGTCAGTAAATATATCAAGCTCTGAGATTTTATAAACTCTCAATAAAATTCAATAAGGCAATGTTTTACGTATTGTCTTTAGGGTGCAAAATTCTATCTCAATTTCAGTCCTCAGTTGGGCTTAAAACTGGTTCATGGCACTTTGGCTGCACCATTGATCAAATGAATACTTGACTATCCCCTCCTCAGAAGCAGTCCTAAGTTACCTCTCTTCCCTAGATGTCCAAGTACATGTCTTTCCCCTCCCAAATAATAATAATTAAATATATCACATCACTGCTGTTATACATATAAGTAGCATGAGATCACTAATCTTTACAAAATAATTATATATCAGAAATTAAGAAATATGGGGTATGTTTATACTATTACATATAGTGTGATCAGGACCATTCCCTGGCACAGGAAAACAGTTCTGTCCTCTGCTTCTCTGGCCAGAAGTACACCTTTCAGTTGCTCTTCCTACACACACAAGGAATTAATGGAATTCAAGGTGTCAGGAATATAAGCCTGACAATGTTCACTTCTTCGCTGATACTATGAAGACAAAGGCAGGGAGGCCATCATGGAACTGCTCCTGCACAAAATAAGAGAGACTATATGGATCACTGAGCATACCCCTGTTACTGAGACACCAAACCTTCCTCTATTTCTATATATTTATTAATCTCAATATTAGATGTAAAGACGTTTGTTAGTCTTCATTATTCTTCCTTTATAAGACTCTGCTCCAGACCATTTCTGCTCCAATGGCTATGAATTTTGCTTTATTGTAAATATATTCATGATCAACATATCCTCATTTGTTACTTATAACTGTATAATTAACACCCTTTAATTTGGAAGCTATTTTTACCTTGCCCAGAGTTTACAATTGCTAGAATTTTTTTCAAAGACTCTCAAATATTGCAATATAATCTGACCAGTATTTTTATTATTTCAGCAGCTCTTTCTTGCACTCCTGTCCTATGTTTATTTACCAGAACAGCAGAATTATATGTTTGAGTCCAAATAAAGCCTTTCCAAGAAGCTGTATGCAATTCTCAAACTTTTTCCCATACAGGGAGGAAACACCATACTGAATGTAATAATGAGATCCTTTTTTCTTTTTTTTTTTTTTATGGTTCCATAATATGTCACCTTGTATTAATATTCTACTAGGCAGAAAGAATATCACGCTCATCATGCGATTTTGTTCTCTACAATAATCATTGTTAAACTCCCTGGGAGACATTAGGACTTTAGCACATTCCCAAATCCTTTTCTCCAAGCAGACTTTCTGACTAGCACTGAACAATCACTTCTGTTTTGACTAAAATACTAATTCTCTACCTGGCCTGTGCAGCCTCTCTGGTCACACTCAGTTTTGGTGATATCCTCAAGAGCTAAACACAATTTTTAATTCTAGCCTCAGTACCTGAGGAGAATGACTCATTCTTATGTAGCAAATGAAGAAAGAGAGTAATAATAGTGAGAAGCAATCCAGAAAAACAAAAACCAAAAACATCATCAGAAAAAAAGGCTGAATTGAGTTTCATTTATTTAGAAAGGAGCAAACTCAAAGATATGCAATAACAATGCTATATGCTAAGGGTTGTCACAAAAATGAATGTACTCCATGTCTGTGCGGTATAAAACAAAAAGAAATGAGCTAAAGTTTAAGAAAAATGAGCTGTATGGCACGGGAAGTGCTGTAATATGAGTGACTCAATTCTATTAAAAATTTAAGTAAAATGAAATGAGCTGTAGGGCAGGGGAAGCACTGGAATGTGAGTGACTGAATACTATTAAAAACAAGCAAGACAAGAATCTACCAGTTTCATTTTCTATGTTTAGAAACAGTAAGCTGGGGCAGATAAATTTATGAGGTCTCCCCATGAATTATTTTCTATTTACTTGTCATTCTGGAGGCAATCATGCCTTCTGCTTTGTTAAGATTTTATGCACAGGACTTATAAATGCATTAATTTATCTGTATTCAATGAACTTAGCTGAAAATTCCAAAGTCTCTAAGAAAAATTTCATCAATTAATATATAACATAATAAAACTAAACAATTATATTGGTGGATTAATAATTAAACTGCCTAACAAATTTTAGAAAATGTGGGTAATCACTGCGTAAAAAAAAGAAAGCAAATAGTGGTTTATAACCTGGTTCCAGATAATTCATTTGTTGCCATTTAAGTGTAGCTTTCAATAGAACAAGAATGGTCCACTCCAGAGGACAAAATGTCAAGTAGGCAAGGCAGAAGCTGTGCATGGAGGATGTGGAGCTCTTGACCGAAGTGAGACATGAAAAGTCCATAGTGCTGATGTAGGGACAAGCTGTATGGAAGGTATACAAAGACATTGCCTAATGAAGGCAAAGAAGGTGAAGGGTAACAGGAAAGATTTCTTTAGGGAATCATGATGAGAAAGAAGTTTAAGAGCTCAGTAGGACAAGGGACCTGGGACAAAGATAGTGGAAAAGGCCTTTTACAAAATGCCTTATTCTTAAATTCCAATCCAAACTTTCTGAATATATACAGTAAAGAAAAAAGAACCTTCAAATCAGCAAATAAAGTTACAACAGAACATTAATAAGAAAAATAGGCTGATATCATCAAAATAATCAGTAAGAAAATTAATGTAAAATTAAAATTAAAAATTTTAAGAATTAAAATAATAAATTAAAATAAAATAAAACATGGGAGTAGATTTCCACATTAGAGAAAGATAATAAAATAATCTGTAGTGCAAGATTTTATATACAACCATGGAAAAATACAGACTTTTATGCAAGAAATCTTCTAATGCAGCCCTCTCTCCAGATCAACCCTAATCTTGTTAAAGCAGGTTGCTCAGAGCTTTTAGGAGTCAAGTTTGGGAAATCACTAAGGATGAACATACCACAGCCTCTCTATGGTACCCGTTCCAGGGCTGAGTAATTTTCAAGGTGAAGACTTTTTTCTTCATTACTACCTGGAATTTTCTTTGTTGCAAATTGTCATCACTGCAGTCTAAAACCTGGTGATGGTGCACTGCTGCCTCACATTAAACTCATTCTCAACTAGAACACCTGAGCCCTTTGTTTTCCTGAAGACATGCTCTGCAGCCAGTTGTTCCAAGCATGTGTGAATACAGGAGGAGTTTTCTTTGCTGAACTTGGAAGCATATGATACACTAAATCCCCACTGATTTCAAAATGCCTGGATGTCACCTAGTAAATTGAAAGCCAAGATGAGAAGAAATAACCTCGGGCAAAAATGTGATAAAATGCAGCTAAATACTAACACATCTTGAATGTTCATCATTAGTTATTGAAACTTTGTATCAAAATGAGAAAGCAGAGGTTTTTTTCAAGTTAACAGCACTCATGGTTCAACTAGAGAGTCCTCTTTCTGCAGGGCTGGTAAGGCGCAGTAGCATGTGCAAGCTGAGTAAATTGCACCAGCATTTTTCTCAATTAGCAAATTAAATCATATTAAAAGAACTGGCGGGCTGCCTATAGAATATTTTTTTCTATCTTGGCTTTTTCTCTTTGTAAATGTTTTCGGTGTAATGCTATGTTGTTATGTGCCAACACAGTAGTTCCCTCAATCCTCAATAAGCAGACATATGTTGGCACTTATCCATCTCTAATTTTGTCAGAGCACTTCATTTTCTCTCACAGTGTTCTTCCTGGCACAGATACTTGCCAGCAACTGACAAAAAACAACTGGAAATGAGAAAAAAAATTACTTTCAGGGGCAATCCCTGACAGCAGCACTACTTGAATATGATCCTTGCCAAGATTTTCTCCTCTGCCTGCAGACATCTACATGGAAAACCTGTTGGTTTTGTTGCTGCTGCCATTAATTTCAGGGCCCTAAGTGTCCTTTAAAGAACATCCAATCCAATCAAACCAACTTTTTTGTAATTAAGGTAGTTAGAGAAGAGCAACATTGCTGCAGTCAAAAATGTCCTGATTCAATTTTCAAAATTTTGTGCAGGTATACACAGAGGTTTTTGTAAAAATCAGACTTACAGAAAAACATGTACTTTGACAAGACTAAGGATTCATTTATATTGCTTAAGAGAAATCATATTTACTAATGTCTATTAAATTAAAAAAAATACTAGAATGTCCTGGACACCTGCTCTGTCTTCTCCAACTCTCTTGGCTTTTCTTTCTACGAAAAAGAATCCACTCTCCTCCTCCGTTTTGTGGTCTCTTGCTGACCTCATTCCACATCTCAGTCATATCTGAAACCCACACATGGATGCAGCACTCCAGATGTATCTCACAAGTGTGGCTGGCATCTCCCTGCCTGATGCATTCCATGACACTGTAGGCCACCTTTGCCACAAGGATACCCTGCTGGCTCATTATTAACTTTTTTTCCACAGCGTCTCTGCAAAGCTGCTTTGCACAGTTATGCCTCAGCTTGTAATGGTGTGTCTGTTTATTTCTCACCTGAGTCACTTACATTTTCTTCAGCTTCACTGAGAAGTTACTAATATTTCTTTATACCAGGAATGGTATATTCTGCAATCATTTTTCTTAGACACTTTTGGAGTGTCTGATAACCTGAAAAATTCACCTAGGATGTGAGGCACTGGCAGTTGTTTAAACTATAGATTTTGTGCTTGTCAAGAGTGTTTCAAAACATCTTTGTTAGATTGGGGAATAAATGTTTGGGTAAACATGATATTCAAGGCATATTTTATATTGATAAAAATAGTCCACACAGAATCTGGAGCTAAAAACCAAAACCAGATAAACTAATTTTCAGTGGAAAGGAGGATTATATTCAATGCTTTGCAAAATCTATAGTTTATCATAGTAACTTTCCTGCCAAGATCCGGCCTATAATTATCAAAATAAATTATTATATTAGTACCACTAAGAGAATTTCATGGCACTGTCATATTATCTGAAAAATCCTCTTTGCCCAGGATTCTTCTCCTGGCAAGCTGAGAAGCCTCAGAGTGTGTTTTGCTGCTCTGGAATGTGATTTGGAGATTGTTTATCCAACATGTGAATTATTTTAATTTAATGACCAATCAGGGTCCAGCTGTGTCGGGACTCTGGAAGCAGTCACGAGTTTTCATTATCATTCTTGTTAAGCCTTCTGTCTGTATCCTTATTCTTAGTATAGTTTAGTATAGCATTCCATAATATAATATAATATAATATAATATAATATAATATAATATAATATAATATAATATAATATAATATAATATAATATAATATAATATAATATAATATAATATAATATAATATAATATAATATAATATAATATAATATAATATAATATAATATCACAAAATAATAAATCAGCCTTCTGAGAACATGGAGTCAGATTCTCAGTTCCTTCTCTGTCTGGAGCACCTGCAAATATGAAAATCTCATGTGACTGGAAGGGAATAGTATTATCTGGTGTGCTCTTGAATACCTATGTATTCAATTTTACACACTGTAGGGCATTTTTTAGTACAAATTGCAATATCTCAAGAATTGCCTTTAGAAAGCATCGTAACAATACTTACAGCCAGCTGCCTATGTGTTACTTATAATGTAGTTCCCTACATGTTTGTATTAACAATTTTCCAGCATATTTCAGGCGTAGTTCTCATCCTCTACAAAAAAAAAAGTCAACAATCACTACTTATAAAAAAAAGTATTATTTTGTTACAGCTCTGGGAATGTTCCACAAAACTGGTACTGGCACAATACTACACCAAGGAAGAGGAGGAGGGAGGGGTTTGGTAAAAAAATCAGATAGCTGAATGAAAGTATTGAGAACCAAGGATGTCAGATGTGTAAACAGCCTATATATTAGCAAATATTTCAAATCACTACTTCCTGCATAGCAGGAATTTTCAAATGCTCAACTTCCCATTAGAATTGCAAGTTCAATAGCATTAAAACTGTTACACAAAATAATTACATGATTTGCTAAATTAATTACTAGAGATCTTCCTTTTTTATTCACATTTTTCAAGAAAAAACTTTGAGAACATCATATGTAAAAATTAATATGTGAGTGCTCTAATTATATAATGATGTCACATACTATTCTGCTTTTCATTTGCATCTCAATATAGGATAAAAAAAACAAGTATGAGAGCTGTATGAGACACATATGTTATGCTCTGATAATCCAATAAATGTTATAAATATTGCAAGCTAATATTCTTGAAATTAGTCTTGGTCTCAAAAACTCTTTGTTTATCTATTTACTGCTGGTCCAGGCTGTACCCTCTTGAAAACTTTGGGGGGACTTCTGTTTTCTTTTGCATTCAGAGCTCATGGGAATATAGTGTACATCACACAGTAAAATTTTACCTAGATTTATTTGGTCATTTCCTCATTTAAATGATAATGGTTTTGAGCTAAGAGTTTTGGACACTTACATCTTAGCAGATATGAAAAACTTTAATTAATTTAAAAATGCTGAAGATATCATATGAAGAAAATGTTTCCAGAAGCATGTAATTTGTAAAAGTCCCAAAAAGTTCTTCTCTGTGGGTGTTAGTATTTTCATACATAATTTATCCAAACTTTGTTGATTACAGATGAGACTTCTGAAACATTTCAAGGTACAGTTACTTGAAGTGTCTCTTTTCTCTCAGAAGTATTATTATCTTATAATAGAACACACCTCTAGAAATCACATGTAAAAGTAAATTAGTGTCTTCATTGAAAACTGTCAGAAAACTTACAGTATTCCACATGAGGCATTATGAAAAATTAATTTAAAACTTTCATCTAATAACCTACAGTAGTCAATTTTTTTGAGGATGAGCAATTTTTATTTTTTTATTTAAATTGTTCAGGTGGGACACAAAAAACATTACTTATCTTTTATAAAAGAAAAGATTGTCATTTTCTATCTCTGTTGCACATCAGTCTAAACTCAGAAGTCCTTTTCTTCTGTTAATAGCGTACAGTTTTAGAATATGTACATGTTGTCTTAGAAACTAATTTAATAACAGAAAATGGAGGATAATCATTCATAGCTATAAATGCACATCTTTTTTAAAATAAGCCTTGAAACATAGTAATGTTAGTTAGAACTTCAATTTCCAGTTTGCAATAAGTAAATCATGAAAGCAAAGTTAATGTATTTTTCTTTCATATCTTCTTTTTTTAAATACTGAGTCAGTTCCTCAGAGTTTTTATCTGAACATTTGCTCTTTTTTGTTATTAAAATAGTAACAGCTCTATGCCAACTCATTTATTTAAAAGATAGATGAAAAGGTTCATATTTAAACACTGTAGAACCAAAGGCTTTTCCCTTCCATTTGGGTAAAGTAAGCAGTCCAGCTAACTAGAACAAGCATTTAGGCACAACATTTTCCTTTCGGTACCAGTTTTGTTTTGGAAAAGTGTGAGTAAAACACTGGACTTTCAAACAAAATATGTAAGGGAGATGAAATATAACAAATAATTTTGTGCATATTAAGGGAAACCTCCAAGGCATGAAGGTGATTCCACAGTCAGAAGAGTGTGGAAGCTTTACTTCCAGCTTTACTTTTGCAGAACACATCATCAGTGCATTTACTGAGTAAACTAAAAGACAGGGAAGCTTATCAGGATTCTGCCTTGAATAGAACAAAGGAAAAAAGTAACAGAAAAAAAATAAAAGAATAAGAGATTAAAAGCTGGAAAAGCTAAAATTTTTATGGAAGTGTAAAATAATTTTTAACATTAACGAAATCATACATTCCATTTTGAAACTTCTGGGCAGATTTCTTACTGAAATGTTACTTTATCAGATACAAATACTTTCTGACTGTTTTATCTAAAGCTTTCATATTTCACCATGGATACAAAAGCATTGGAAGGAGCAGCCAACATGTGGTTCCTGAAAACAGGTGTAAGAATCACAGAATATTTTAGGTTGGAAAAGACCCTTAAGATCAAGTCCAACTGCTAACTCAGCACTGCCACATACATCACTAAACCACCCTAAATGCCACAACTACACATTTTTTAAGTACCTCCAAGGATGGTGACTCAACAACTCCCCTGTCCAACCTGTTCCAGTGCTTGAAAATGTTTTAGTCAAGAATTTTTTTTCCAATATCCAATCTACACCTCCCCCTGGTGCAGGTTGAGGACATTTCCCCTTGTCCTAGCTCTTGTTTCATGGGAGGGTCAGTTCACCTTCAAGTCCTACAGCAGGAAGCTTTTACACTACGCTGATATAACACCAGATGTGAATATAATGCCAGTGTGGGAAGAAGCAAACCACCAAGACATGCTGAGACACCATCTTGACTTGTAATGGGAAACACAAACAGCATAACACATTGTCACAACCCTGTCCAGCCTTTGAACTTCCTGTCAATCCTCTGTCCTTAGTCTCCACAAAATGGAAGTAGGAGTTTTATGGCTCTTGGTGATCTAAGTATTTTATTGTATAATTTATTGGGTCCAGAGCAAGGCATCTTATTATTCAAAGCTCATGTACATGTATTACATACGGAGTTGACCTCTAGGCAACTGCTAGAGTAATATTTGCTTTTTCTGCAGGACTCCATTATACAAAATGTTTAACATGTAAGCTGTTTAATTTTATACTTTCAGATACTTCAGTGAATTTGTGGCAATAATAACATTCACAGAGTAATTATAACTGCAGATGTTCAGTAACCCTTATTTCCATACTTCTAGATTTGTTATTTTGCTAATCATAACCATACAACAGTTCGTATTTCTTTCTAAAGTCAGTTAAGTATCTGTAATATATAAATTAATTGAGAAAATGGCCTTATATTAAGTCCATGCCATCTAAAATCGGTGTAATGCTAACATACTTTAAGAAATATTGTTTCAATTTATACTTACTTTACATATAGTACTTTTAGATTGTCAATTCTTAAGCTTTCCTAATAAAATAATTCATAAAAGATCTCTCTCATTTTATGGTATACATTAAATTGATAATTTTTTCTCATTTTAAATTTGTCATAGATTTCTTTTTTAAATAATTCAACACCAGCTTGTGTCCAAATGCAGTGTTATTTTTACAGCCATTCATGTTTTTTCTGTTCCATTTAAACTATCTGAAAGAGCACTCCAAAGTTATCAGACTTAATGCAGCTAAGTCACCATCCAGCCCCCAAAAGTAGAATTAGCTAATCATAAAACATTTTTCTAGAAGATTGGTTTAAATGCATGTTGTTCAGTTACTTTTTTTCCATTTATTTTAATCATTTTGATACAGGTTAAGCTTTTCCCCAGAAACTTGGGAGCCTATTTCTTTCTTCTTTCATGAACAAAATGTCATACATAATGCAATGTCTGTCCTTGTCTAAAGAATGAAATGAACCATTTAAAAGAACTTTTTTTATTCTGAGAACTCTACAAGTTTCATCTCCTAATAGATTATGAGGTTCACGCTACTTCTTCCAATAGTGATGCTACCTAAAAAATGAAGTATTATCTGTCAGAAGAATATATACTTAAAAAACAGCATAATTTTTTTCTATTTCCAAAAGACTGAAAATGTAATTTCTGATGATGGTAGGATTACACCTGTTTCTACAGCTGAAACCAAGCAACAGTCTTAAGTAGCAGTTAAGGAAACCGAACTTGTAATGTATTTATTTCCTTGAAGCTAAAACTGTTCCTGGGGCAACAGAGATTCCACATCCCTAAGGAAAAACAAAATTCCTCTCTTCTTGATGGGTGGAAGTCCATTGTATCAGGGAGAAAGTAAGCAGAATTCAAATTATAAAACATTACGAAAATATGTTCATCAAAAATGAGAGGAAGCAATACAATTGGTGAATGGATCAGACTCTTTCATGTGCAGAAGAATAACTTAAGTAGTTTATTTCACTGCAAAGGAATAATAGAATTAATTGCAAGACTCATAATTTACTAACAACCTAGGTCATCTTCTGCCTAGCATCTGGATACTAGTTTCATGCCATTACCCCCTAGTCATGAACTCTCCAATTTTCATGAATATCAAAGTCCCAGTATAGGATCATATTAAAAGAAAAGAAAAAGAGAGAAAAAAAAACCTCATCAATGTGAAAGTTAAGATCTTGATTTTTCACCCAAAACCTCTTGGTCTTTATATGTTAAAGACAGATTCAGGCATGCTTCAATATTTACTACAAAACCCCCTCTTTTTGGACCTGTTTCCAGTATTCAAATCTGCATCAGAGACATTAATTCCTACTGTTCACTAGTGGGTTTTTTTTTAATAAGTTTGGGCAACATTTTTGCTCTGAAGTAAACTAAAAGTCTATTTAACCTTTATTGTAACATATTCATGGGAGTTTCTTTGTTATCCCTCTATCCCTCTATCTGTGCACCCTCTGATGTGTAACATGTCCTAGATGCCTAAGGTGCTCTTGTGGAACATCCTCAAACACTTCTTTCAAAGAAATACTGCCCAGGTAGCAGCATAAAAAGGAATGGAAATGTCTGAGTATCATTTGACAATATATTAATTGAGTCCTCTAAATGTAGTAAATTTAAAGTAAATTATGTTCTCCTGTACATACCGCAACGACCCTCAGTCCAGCTGGCATCTGAGGGCCATATAAATGTGGTGATTTTTTTTTGATGAATCAGTGTTCTAAAGTCTTTTTCAGAATATGCAGGTATTTTCTGTAAATGAAACATGATTAACTGTCTTTTCACATGAATATTTTGACTGGTTGCTTCCTTTTTTTTAATTGTTATGTTGGGTATTTTTTAAATTGGATTTTAACTGCAGTTTTAAATACCTCTAAGCACTGCAGTAATAGATGTGAAGGGATAGTTTAATTTTTTTTTTTAAACTCACACAGGAATGTAGGAACATTTTTCTCTCTAACAACATTTACATAACTTGTTCATGAGTCATAATTTTTTTCATTTGAATCTTTCACTGTCAAAATATTTATTCAGATTTATTAAATAACAGAGCATCATAACATTTGCATACACAGCAAAAAATGCATCCTTGACAACTGTAATGAGCATAAATTAAACATAGCTGAACACAGCTACTTTGTGTAATTCCTCTAGCACTTTAAAATGATCACCCAATTAATCAATGATGAGTTACAGTGCAAATCTTATAATAACACGTGTGACATGTACATTAATAGCTAATTGGAACATTATGATGAATGTTGCTACAAAAAAATACTGTGATTTAATGAATAGATCTTTTTTATTCTTCCAAATGATGGGTTGTATAGATTAAATAATCCCTTAATCCTGCAGTGTCACAGACTGTCATGGTGAAAGAGTGTCTGTTTCCAAAGTTTAGTATTTGTCACTCCTACTGGCAGAATGCAGACTGAGTTAGCCATCATCTAGATACTCTCTAAGCAATGAATTTGGAGGAAAGGAATACCTATCATAATGTCACAGGACAAAAAGACACCTCCTGGACAATCAAGTGCAGTAAAAGAATGGCAAGGTCCGTACCAAGCAAGAGTGCTTTCAGGGAGTCTAATGTAGTCTCTAAATGTGTTTTAAATTTATTTTAATCTAATTGCTTTTAGCAAATTAAGTATGGGATCATTTCAGTTGCTCTACTACTTCTTTTTCCTTTAAAGAAAATGAAAATGCCAAAGGAAAAAATGAAGAAAGGGATAAAGAAAAAAAAGGAAAGAGTGATGCCTTAAGTTTTAGCTTTTATATTTTTTCAGATTCTGTGCTGCTTTAGTGTGTAGTTCTGAGCTTCATAGTAAGTGTTGGTAAGCTCTCTTTGCAGAGTAGGAAGGAAAAACATTCATTTTCTAGCTTGAGACCAAGGACAACCGATCCAAGTTTCAGGCCCAAGAGCATAAACAGTGAACTGAAGAGAAAAAATCAAGAAGGATGGGAATTCATAACCTGAAGGGGTAATTGGAAAATAAATCCAAATATGTAAGTGGACCAGAACTTTTAAAAGTGAGAGACCTCGTGACTGGTCATCCATTTTGTGACCATCTTGGGTCCATCTTGAGTGCAGCCCTGGCTGGGCTCTTGTACTGCCCAAGGTGCATCCATTGAGGCCTTTTAGTCCCTACTTTATTCTTGAACTCTTTCTAGACTCTGTTCTAGGTCAGCCTTCACAAGGCATCAGAGAAAGAGAAAGTGAAAAGAGAGAAAAGGAAAAAGAAAAGTAGAAAATACTCCTTAGTTTTCATAATAATTTCAAAAAAACTTTATTAAAGAACTCACTGGATTCTACTTCCTTGAGAGAAAAACAAACAAATAAGCAATGTCAAAACAAACAAACAACCCACAAAAACTCCCACAAACAAACCAACCAACCAACCAAACAAACAAACAAAAACAAACACAACGCCCCCAAAAATACATGCCAAACCAAATTTATACCAAATATTCACTTTATTTCTTATCTGAATCAATATGAAATAAAATACTAAAATTAGTCTGGATTAAAGTTATAGGAAAACACTGATGAAATTATAGAATAAAAATTATTTACTGTATCTATTCATTTTTATTCTACATTCTTAAAATTCCAAATAATTGCTGAAGACCACATGCTAAATGGTCTTTTCAAATATTTACAGGTTTCACCTGAAAAACTCACCCAATCTATTCTGGAATTTATGTACTTGGAAAATGATGAGTGAAGTGTTTGGCAAAGAGATCTGGTCTTACATTCCTAAAATGTTTTTTTTTTTAAAGCTTTGTGCAAATGTAATGCAGTTAAATAAAATTACCTTAACATCATTGCAAAATACAATCAGAACACAGTTTAGCCTAATATTTTCTTTCACCTTGTATTAGGGGTTTGTGCAAATTAAAATTAAAAATAAAACCAACTGAAATTCCTCAATCTAAAAATAAACAAAAAAAAACTGCTATAAATGCCAAGTGAGCATATAGAGTTTTTTTAAATCTCATGACAAAAGACAAACATTATTTCTTCAACTTTTATGCACAAGTCCTACATTAAAATAGAATGTTTAGACAGGATGTGTGAATGTAGCAGTTGCCAGTGAAGAAGGGTATAACTAGCTTTTGACTATGCTTCTGCTATGCAAAAGTAATCTGAAAGTGAGGTCTGCATCCCTGAGAAGATTGTGATTTTCTTGTTCACAGGCTTAGCTTCACAAGTTCATTTATAGCTTTTGATTCTGTATCTTTAGTATCACCTGTAAAAAAAGTTTGAGCTTTTTTTTTTTTCCTAAAGCATAAAATAAAGCACTTCTAAATGCTTTTTAGGTCACTCACTCGGGATTTTTTTATGTGTGCTGATTTTTAGTTTTTTGGAGGAAAACTTTCTAGTGAGATTAAATATTGTAAACAATCTTTTTCCAAAGAAAGGCTAATGTACACAAGAAAAAGTTCTCCTCCAGGCGGATTTAGTACAGCTGAATATAACATGGGATTAAAATGTCAACTCTGCTTGGCTCCTTCTGCACCTAATAATTTATACTGCTTATTGCACTGCTCACTTTGGTTCAGTTCTGGAGAAACCAACTCTTTCCTGAAGCAGGGAAACTGAGGTACTGGAAGGAAAATATGGAAAATATTGGCTTGGATGAAGAAAGGTACAGATCCAGACTCAAATTAAATGTGACCCTTGGCATGATTAACATAAAATGAAGTACACATAACTCAAGGGATATGTTTTTGGGTTTATTTTTGTTCAATGGAGATTTTAAAAAGGAAATTCATTAAATGGAAGCAGTAGTCATTTACATGTGTGTATTTTCCCCTTTTATTTATATGACAAGAAGCTTAAATATAAACACTACTGACAAAATACGCCAGCCTTTCTTATAAACCTGCTCAAATACTGGCAAAACAGTGTTAAACAAGATGCCGTCATGCCCCCGCTGTCAGTTTCAGCACATTATTGCTAAGTGGCATGTTAAAGGGCAAATGAGCTATATTAACCTCATACCCAGACAGAAGTCCAGAAAAGAGGATTGGGGTTCTTTTCCTGATAAAATCTTAAAAGTAGAGATTTTAAAGACTTCCTGTTGTAGCACACCAAAGAGCTGAAACTCAATATTTCCTGGATTTGGACAGCTGTAACCAAGTAACTTGTGATTTTATCATAAATTGAAGGAAGCAAGTTTCTAAAAAGCATTTCAGAAAACTGCCAAAAAGCAACAACATTGCAATTAAATATTTTCTCATTTCTGATCCATCAAAAGCATCATACAAAGCACACTGTACAACACCCTTATATTACTGCTTTTTGTTTTGCTTGTCTTCTTACAGGCTGGACAATGTAGACTGCATATAAATTTCTACAAAGTAATAAGGGAAAATTATATTTAAATATATCTTCCTCTAGAAATTTTTCTAAGAAACAAAAAGTCTATAGACCCCATGCTTCAAAGACATAAATCCATATAAAATTATGAGTATGTGGGATACCTTAAGTATATACAAGAGCAACTTGTCTAGAAAGGCTGAGCTAATGACTTCTGCAACATTAATCATTAACCTTTTTGAGTGCTTCCCAAAGGGACTTCTTAGTAACAGCCATTAGAGAATCATATACCGAGTTCTTGCAATGATGAGTTATACATATTAATTAATTAGTCAAGGCTTGTAAAGTGCTTTGGAAAGGATAAAGGATAACATAGCGGTAAGTGCTAACTGCTATTATGCTGTATTTTTTTTCACTAACCATTCCTAAACAGATCTCTGAGGCAATGTAGGAATGGTTTGCTTGAGAGCACTGTTGTTTTTCACCCCAGGGCTGTACCATTCCAGATTAGCAAATTCCTGAATTTAGTGCAGTCAGAGCCAGGCCCGGTCCTGGAATGGCTCTTGCTGTGTGAGTAAATTTGCATGCACACTCTTGGCTGTGTACAGATGTGCACACTTCCACTCCTGCGTTAAACTGTTTTAAAAGCATTGAAATATCTGTTTTGGAGTTTGGCTCTTGAGAATAATTCACTGTGGTTCCCTGGCCCAAGGTGCCCAAGACCCAGGAACTGTTGAAGCCTGATGCTATGATTTTTCAAAGAAGTCAGAACTTGATCATCCATGGCGTGATGCTTTTTCATTGCTTACCATAATCAAGTCACCACAGCAGGCAACAGTGGGTGATGCCCAGAATTCCACTTGAAAATGACTGCAGGAGATATGGCTATATTGAACAGCTTATTTTAGTAAGAGGGTTTATTTTAGCCTGGACATGATGCCATAACAGTCCAGGAATCTCCATCATTTTCTGCATGTTAAATACCTCAAATTTGTAGATTTCCTAGTGTTTTTCTTTCTTGATTTTTTAATAGAATTATATACAGAACAAAATGTACCTACAATAACATTCTGAGAAGGTTGATTTTTCTCTTGTAAATCGTCGATTTCTTTGATCTGCTTACAGTTGCTAACCTGACCTGATTTAGGCATCATTATCCTGTTTTTCAGTTTTGTTTCTGTTATTCCATTTTACAGAGAAAGAAAGAGACTATAATTTGTGTCATAATCCTAATCTACATCTTTATTTGCGTTTAAATTATTTAGAAACACTTTTTATCAGCTATCCTTTTTACTAGTATACTTTTATTCTCTTAAACACTTATTTCCTCTTTGTTTCCCTAAACTTGAATCCTTCAACCGAACTAAATGAATTTTTTAATAACACACATGTTTTATACACCTGAGTAGAGACTATTTTAATGCAAATTTCTAGACAAGCAGCAATTGTAGTAAACATAAATGAAATTACAAAAAACTTTATCACTCAAAACCAGTTTATACTAATAAAAGATCAAAAATAAAATGTACCAAGTAAAAAAATATAATTGCAATTAACATTGTAAAATACTTGAGCACAGCTGTTACTTTTTACTGAACTATTAGAGGGGACATTGACAGCATCTAAATAAACAAATATTTTTCTTTTTTTTCTATTTTTTTAGATTTTATGAAAATAAATACTATGCTCTTCAAAATTATGCAGTTAGTGGAATAAGGAATTATGGAAAAGATTACAGAAAGAATTGACAAAAGCTTTATATTTCAATATCTCTTCTTTCCTTCTGTAACTTCCTTCTAATTTTTATCTTATGCTGCTCTGTTATAAAAAAATCATTCTGGGTTGTCACTATAACTATATTCATGTAACAGCATTACATATAATTTGCTTTTGGAACAGAGGGTAATAACAGAACTGGATGTGGTGATGACATATTGCAGATTGCAAAAGCTAGGAGAAATTTCAAGTGTATATTTAAGAAAGTATTTGTTCATTATTACTTTCGATTTAGGTTAGATCTCGTGTTCCAGTAATCTCATGGGAATTCATCTGAAGCCGTATACTAACATATGACCATACAAAACATGATTTTTAAGGATAAAGTTATATGAGGCCCTAGCAGCCTGGACTGCAAAGAATCTTGGTAGTAAAAATCAATATGGAAAAGAAGATAAACTGTGTGGGACTAAAAAGGAAACACTGAAATAATAAAAACCAAACCAAGCCAACAACCCCAAAAGCAAAGGAAACCCCTACAAACCCAAATGTGATGGGTTTGTCTAAAAGTTTTACCTTATAGGCAATACAGACTAACATAATATAACCAAGTTTACCAAGAATATGAGGTGTATATAATCTGCAAAGGGATCTAAGATAGACAACATTGTAAGCCTTTCAGCAAAGAGGCTTTTTGTAAAATGCTAAGAGATTTGCATGCAAGCAGGAGTCCAAGCGTCCTTAGGACTCCCTGGATACAAGCAGAAACAAAAGGTTATATGAAAGATTTAAATGGTGACATATGGATATATATACACATTTATATACATAATGGGAAAAACAAATATGCTTTTCTATTTTCTGGTATATTAGTCCATTCTTTTCTTAATGTTATGTGGGTTTTACACCAGATAACAGGTGGAATTAAGTTCCAGTCTTTTTTTCCCCCTAAGCAGTTTTAGTGATAATCCATTCACTGTTATTTTCTGATATTTCTTCAAATAACATTTTCAGGAATGGTCAGGTTGGACAGATGAATTGACATTTTTCTACTTCCATCTACATAGTTCTTCTTACCTTTAATCTGGCTTAATTATTTGTTTTAACACTTATGCCAGCAAATAATCTAGAACAGTAAATAAAAAAAAAATATTCTGTAGCTTGATAACTGCCAGTGTAAACTCAAGCCAATAATGGAAAATGGGCAGTAAGACTTGATTTAGATCTCATTAACCACAATTCTGATGAGCATGACTAACAAGGGCTGAAGAAATGCTATTTTAGTGATGAATATTTGTTCTAATATAGAGCTAGCACAAGGAAATACACTTTCTTTATTGTTGTATTCTCTTTCTTAGAAGAAATTTTTAAGTTTGAAATTCTATTTATCATTGTGCTAATCACTCTACACCTAGGTAGGAGCTGGCCTTTAAGAACAAAAAATGTTGAGTTAAACACCATTCCAAAAACACTTTCAAAACAAATATTCTCCATTTTGTTTGGGTTTTACCTAGAGGGAACAATGTTCCTTTTGGATTGGCTGCTTGTGTACTTGCTGATTGAAAGATAAGATTTCCAAATGTACTGGAAACAATCAACCAAATGACCAGTCATAGAACAGAAATAAACTATGTCTCTGCCAACAGACCCCAGGAAGTGCAGGTATACAGAGAAATATGGCTATTTTCAACCACTAACATTCAGAGAATCTTTTGTGCAAGTCTTTTCACTACGTGTAGGTTCCACTACAAATTGAACATCATCTTCCAGAAATGAAAGCCCATTTTTGAGTTCACTTACAGATATTACTTCATGGGAAAGCACCGTTACCAATGTGAGCTGGTTGTTTTAACACTGTCACTAAAATCTGACTAAAGCCTGTCTTACCGTGTTCTTCCAGAGCACATTACAATAACCTCAATAGCAACTAGCTGCTGTTCACCTGCACCAGGTTTCTTTGCTCTGCACAGAACACTTTCATTGACAGGTCAAGCCCAATAGGATTAATTTAAGTTTGGCCTGAAATGTGGCAGTTTTTCTCTGAGTAATTATGAAAATAAAAAAAAAAGATTGCAACAATGAAGAAAATAGGCTTTAGAGTCCATTAAAAAAAAAAAAAAGAAGAAATGTTATTAGAAAGATGAATGTTGTAATAAGCTAAGGTGATCTGCATGCAAAAGCATTTTTTCCATGCACCTAATTTTATAATATCTTATTCCTTGTTCAAGTGACACTGCTTTTTCCTGATCCTTGTAACAATATTTCAACTTCTTGGGAACAGAGACTCATTTTTTGTGATTCTTTCCTCTCAGGACTTTTGAATTGCTTGTGGCTTGCTCAGAATGCACTAGCAGAGTTGTCACTGCTTGGAACAGGTATTGTGCTGGCTGTGCATTCTTTACTCTGCTACCTACAGACTGATAGATTGATTTGAAAATGCCACAGGCAGTTTTAAAATCCCTTGCTGGGATTGGCTTTAGCAAGATCTGAGGCTCACTGACTGAAACTTGTGCTGATGCCTATCAGTTCCCAAACTCCACTACAATTTAGTGTTTCTAATTGCATGCCTAAAGTCAGCAGGCAATTACAGTTGTTGCACTGGACCTTATGGTATAAACTTCAGTGTCCACTAAAATCTACCTAATTTGTACTTTTTTATTTTCTACAGGAATCTAAAATGTTTTCCACAATTTGAATTGTGACCCCTCCCCCTTTTCCCACTATACCCAGCATGGATCAGGATCTGAGAAATCATCTATAAAGTCCTATGCTAAGTCCAGTTTCACATTATTTCAGGGAGCACATTTCTGTTAGTATTGCCTTTTTAAACCCTGGTACTGTGCGGAGAAAATGTCTTCTGCCACTCCTTTGCCTTGCAGTTCTGTGTTATTTTAGGAGGGTGGGAAATTTCAGATTTTGCTATGTATGAATACTGTTGTCAATAATGAAATCTGCTTTTGCATGATCAGACAGCCACATCTTTATTACTTTTTACTTCAAATAGTTTTTGCTTAAAC
Organism: Motacilla alba alba; assembly: GCF_015832195.1. Lineage (NCBI taxonomy): Eukaryota > Metazoa > Chordata > Aves > Passeriformes > Motacillidae > Motacilla > Motacilla alba. The sequence continues at coordinate 21,052,573 of NC_052019.1, forward strand.
ATTGTATGATTCAGTAATATAGCAGAACTTGGTACAGATTTATTACACTGTGTATGTGTACATATATGCACTTGTAATTAAGTGCAAAAGATGTTGCCAAGCAAAAAGAAATGCTAAGAATACAATTAATGACCACATTTAGTGTTATGGATATACTGGATCGTTCTACATTATAATCTATGTATTAACAGAAATTTTTATGATACACCCTAAATTGAAGGACATCTTCTATTCAGCAAAAGAATTGTGGTATTGTTATTATAGAGTGCACCTCTCCAGAGCACCTGTATTCTTGGATTTTGAGTTGGAGTTAGGGCTCTCCAAAGACTTGGCAGAAATTGAACTAATGGCTTTACCTCTAAAGCACTCACCTGCTAAGGACCTTGTTTTCTGAAGAGCAGGCGCTGGACTTCGGTACAGCCAGGGTATCCCAAGCAGACACAATATTCTCTGATCAGCATAGAGGAAACCAGCAGGGTTATCTCCCCTTTGTCAGCTGCCATCATAGTTAAAATGCCCTTCTCTCTTTATCTCAGTGTTAGCTACCAGAAGATCCCTACTGGAGTAAATTTTTTTCTTTATTTAGTTTTCTCTTGCAGAGTATTGTGTATGCTGCTATTGCAAGAAAAACAAATTTCAGGTCTATATTCAAACCTAATCTATTTTGAATATGTAGATTTTTTACTGACTGCTATATCAAAATAAACAAACTAGCTAATTTGATCCTTTTTAGCTTTTGTCTTTGTTTTAAAAACAAGGACGTTGAGACCAATTTTATAAATATAACATGCTAACATATTAGCTTATTCACTCTATACATTACAACAAGTTCCATAAATCTGAATTCCTGGCAGCTTCATTTCATGGTGCTGAAACACCTGAGTCCTCAGAGGATGTTGAAGGTAAAGCTTAGTAATTTCAATTTGTTCTAAGGTAAAACACCTATCCCCTCCCAGAAATGAACAAAATAGCTTGTGAAAGATTTAATTTTTTTTCCATATATATATATATATATATATATATGGAAAAAATTAAATCTTCATATAGATATATGAATTTTTTTCCTCTAGGCAGTCATACAGATTATTAATAATAGAAGTCTAAAAGATAAAAAGACTTTGTGAGAAAATTTCAATAATAATTCAGAACTACGACAATCAAATATGTGTTAAATGTGATTATTATGTGAGCTTTTGACTTCATATTACTTACTTTCTTAGACATATTCTTGTGAAGACAGTTGAATAAAAAGACTAAAGGCCAGAATCACATTTTCTTAATTTATTTTTTTTTATTTATTTATCACTGCCCCTTTAAATCCAAGCAGCCAATATTGTGTTTGTGAAAGAGAAATATTTATATTTGAGGTAAGATCTTTAAGAATGTCATTAGGTCAGCTAACATGTTACATGTGAATATAATGGCAGCTGAAACTCCTCCTCTGGGCCCTGACTCAGACATTTAGTGCAGCTCCGGCTATTGCAATGCATTCACTGTGCACTAGAAAACAGACTGGAAAATGCAAACATAGGACAAAGGCCAGAAAAGTACCTTATGGGACATCAACATCTATCCTCATCAATGAATAAATTATAGATTTCTTTCCAAAAATATGTGGGTTTTTTAGAATCTAAAGTGTTTGTGTTAACATTATATTCCCCTGTCTCTGCTGGAGTTAGGTGCATGGCAGGACTACAAGTACTCATGTTGTGGCTTTGTAGTACTGGTGGGTTAAAGTCACTTTAACAGCTGAATTTCAATTAGATCATTTTCCACTTTTACAGTTGTGAGGATCCGAGTAATCATGTAGACACCAATTTATTCACATTTGGACACTATCACACAATGTTACAAGATGTTCTGATATTCTTTCGTTTTCTCTCTGCTTCCCTCTAGTCTTTCATGACACTAATTTCTAGCTAACATTACTACAGATTTTTTTCCTAATTTTTTCTCTTTCTTAAGTTAATTTCCTGAAAGGAACATAAACCTCCTCCCCCCTCCAAAACAAACAAACAAACAAACAAACAAAAAACCAAACCAAACAAAAAAAAAACCAACAAAACAAAAAACCAAAAAACCCCCACAACCCAATAAAACCACCCCAAAACAAAACAGAAATAAAAAGCTATAAAGCAAATTAAGTAAATAAAAACCAAGTTCTGAATTCAAATTAAAGAAGCAAAAATATCCTGATAAGATTGAATCAGTTCTTCCCATTAGATTAATATTCTCACTTGCTGTTCCTCATCAAAGCTCCATACCTGCTAATAGACATGTCTCCATGAAACATTATCCTCCCTTATCTGCAGGGATTTTAGAAGATTTTTCCCAAATGTATTTGCATTGATTATCACCAGGGAAAAAAACAGCCTTCTATACTAAGAAGATTCTACTTATAGTCCTACAGAGAAAGTAAACAAAAATAGCCCTTTTTTACATAACCATTATTAATGTAACCTAAAAACTAGTGTTTGAGTTACAACAAGTGAAGCAAAACACTTTCAACACCTTCTGGTTGCAAAGAGAAACATTAGATTGTTAGCCTGAGGTTTTAGGATGCTGGCATGAAGTTTACTAAATTAAAAAAACTATTAGAAGCAATTCCAATGTTCTGATAGGTGATAACATGCTTGCATTGGAATGGTGCATGGAAATATCTGTGTGCAAATGGTTTTGTATTACTAGGAAAATCTTATGATTTTTGACTTCTAAATTCATATGCTTCTCTACTTTTTATATATGAGATGACTGCAAATACATCTAAGGAAACTCAGGTCCTGTGTAGTCAAATATAGTGAAGTCAAACCAGCAATTCTGATGATGTGACACCTTATTTAAGATGTAAACTAAAAATACTAACAATGCAGAGGTTTGCTTAAACTTTGGCCAGTATGAAAATACCTAATCTGATCCTTATGTAAAGTTGGTTGATTTATTACAAAGTTTAATAAAGAAGTCTCTTGAGTCATTAAAAGTTCATTATCAGAGACATTGCTTTAGTAGCACACTTTAGGATTAGTTTCAAATTTGTGTGGAGGTTGTTGATTTAGCTTTGGTATAGAGAAACTGGATATATTCATAGAAGGCTCTGGACAGGTGTTCTATGGTGAAATCTATTTTTGAGGAAAAATCCCTGACATATACTTCTGTTGATCAAAAGTAACTTCTCTGAGGAACTCTATTACTAGTCCATCACAATAACTTCAAAGGGCATATGTTGATGATCAATTCATTTTTTTGGATGTATGCCTTTTCTGTTTATCTTACAAGAGTAATGAAAGTACCACATTTCCAGAAGAATTCTTTTTACCACAACTTTGATTTCCATAAAAACAGGAACTTTTTCTGGGCCTTCTGATTCTGTCCCAAATCCTGCAGTATATAGCTCAAGATTTGAAATTCTGTTTTGTCTCTTCACAGCATTGTCTACTGTAGGTGAAAGAATGAAAAAATAGTTTAGATAATGTGTGTTCTCCAATGCATGTTTTTTAATTAGTTCACTCATTAAATAAAAAAAATCTGTCCTTTATTGCTATAGAAAAAAAAAAACAAAAGAAACCAATTGGAAATGTGATTTGAATGAACTGAGAAAGACAAAAAATGATTGCATACTATCTGTTTTTCTCAAGTCCCAAGTCAAAGAACAAGACAGGACTGTAAAACACAAAATTAGGTATATGATCAAGTTTATCCACTGGGCATTAGCTGAAAAAAATGTAAGTAAATAAGTAAAACTATTGTTTAGCAGAAGCTCTTTCATTGTTTTTTTAAGCTGAACATGTGGCTCAGACAAGAAAATTTTTCTCTTTATATCTGACACTAACATTCTGTTCCAGTCTCCATTTCAAGAGACTTGAGTAGCAACAGTTGGATATAGGTATTCCTTCCATTTTTAACCGCATGTTTTACTAAATTAACAGACAATTTTACTAAATTAACAGACAATTTTTCCTTGTAGTCTGTACTTTTAGAAAGCTGATAATTAATTTATTACTCTTTCTTCCAATCTGTTGAATTTGAAGAAATTCAATAAATAAATTTAATCTCTAAATTTAATCTCTAAATCTAATTCATCATTATTTCTTTGCAGATACATTCAGGTATGGCACCAACATCTTACACAGAGAACAAAAAAGAGCACTCTACACTTCCCTGGGTCTATTCATACTGTTTCCATTGAAATTCCACTCATATAACACTGTAATTACTCCAGCCTTGCTGAAGTTCAAGTAACTTTGTACAGTTTGGAATCACTTTGTCACATGTTAATCATCAGGCAGTAAATCTCTAGCATCATAAATTAGTCACTTACTGAAATAAGGAGTAACAATTAAGCACCTCAGAGAATGCTTGGCAGAATTAGCCATTCCTAAGACTACTATACCTCACTGAGAAATACTGTACAATAATTCCATCACACGCTGCACATTTCACGTAGCTGAAGACATAAGCTTTACAAACTCAAAGTAGAGTATCCCTAAGGTTCATCTTGATTATATCAGAAGAGACAAAACCCTCTGATAATGTATTTCTCTCAAAATAAATTTTAAATCGTATTCATGACTGTATTCATGGTATATGTGAGGTTCCTGATGAAATAATGCTAATTTTTATTTGTAATATTGATTTTCACTTGAATAAAAAAAATAATTCACAGAGGCATAATTGCCTTTTTTTTTACAGTCTTTTCTACCCTAGATATAATATTGTTGTATTTTAGGATCACAAGATCCTTTAATTGGATTTATTTTTCCTCGTTCCTAATATTTTAGAATTATTTTATACCTATGTGTTTGCAGAGAAATTTACAGTACATAATCATAAAGTATCCTGCTGTGAGGATTATGATATATACTGATGCATTTCTGAATGTCATGAAGCTGAGCCAATCTCAGCTGTCAAAACTGTTCCATTAGGAAAAGCTTAAGTTTGTAAGCATCCATCCAACATAAACAACATTTTTGACCTCTATATCTTGCTGAATAAAGGAAGTATACCTATTATTATGTGCATTTCAACTGTGCCGCTCATACCTAGACTGCAACTACATGTCCAGAAGTTGAAGCGATAGAATAGGAAAGAAAAGATCATTCCTTTAAAAGAGTAACCTATATGAAATTCAGCCCACATCTTGGAATAAATCCATTCTTTGCATAGTGTGTGAATATGTCCAATTTTGCTTCGTCCCAGTGTGCAGTGTGCACACAATCATAATCCCAAACACAATTTCACTCTCTCCAGTTTGTCCTAGAAAATAATTTTCTCCACCTTTCTATCAAGCATATTTTCTTCTAATTTCAGTCTGCATTGAGTACAATTTCATCACTTTTTTTTTATAGACTCTTCCTACAACATTCACAGAATATTATCAAGAAGACAGAATTTGCATTCTTTGCAGTTAAAAATAGCTATGACACTTATGATAGCTGCAAAATAGTTTCTGTTTGCCTGTTAGGGGTGGGGGGGGGGGCAAACCTCATGTGCCTTACAGATAGCCTGATATCAAACTCCTCAGCAAATTTGATATGCAAATGCTGTGTTCAGTACATATACAAAGCTTACATTTCTATATTATGAAATTTCTTCCTATATAATTGCATGAGTTCTATAATTCCATTATTGATTTTGATTTTCACATTGTTTCCCTTATCAACAGAGATTTAGCATTCCTCTGTGGAAGGAAAGCTAATGCCTCCCAACAGTTCAAATTTTAATTAATACTCAGGAAATGATTCTACTATTTGCTCATTTCTGCTTGCTTTTCAGAACCGAGAATATTTTCATTCTCCTGAAATTAAACCATGTCTCAGGTCCCCTTTTTTAATTATACTGTCATAATTTTCTGTTTTTTTTCAGATTTAATGGAAAGTGGGGATATTCAGGAAAACTCAATCTTTTTTCAAACAAGTTTAAATAATTTCCATTTTTTACTTTCCTGATAGTCATTCAATTGGACAAAATACTTGGAGTCTCTAAATCTTACCTGAAAACATGTAGTGGGGAGGAAACAAATCTTTCTTACATGTATATACTGTGCTGGAGCCAAAACAGCAAATAAAGCAAGTAAAATTCAGATTTTCTATCCCATATTTCTCTTTAAGGACATTGCAGGGAATATTCTTTACTGTGCAGCACAGTAGAGGCAAGATGTTACTTCCTAATGGCAATGTAAATTATTTAATTTGATTTTCCTAGAAGGAACTTGAAAAAATTATCATAAGATCATAGAATCACAGAATGGGTTGGGTTGGAAAAGACCTTAAAGTTAATCTAGTTCCAACCCCAATGCCATAGGCAGTAAAGTTCCTCATGAATTTCAATTAAGTAGGTTTCTGGGATATTTAGGATAGAAATGACAAGATGTGTCAAAAGTCTCACCCCATTTTTATGATCTGTGGCAACAGAGGGCTAGTTCTCAAGTACAGAAATAAAGGTTAATTTTGATGTCATTCTTTACCAACTTCCTTATCGTAACAGAGCTGAGTAAGTATATAAAAATGCGATTACAAACATATTTTTTTTCACTATTACTGAATCTTTTAGGATGATTAGGAAAGAGATTTTTGACTTGAGATTGAATTGTGTGTATTTGTCCAATAATTTGAAATTCTTTGTGCTCTGCTGAGTATGGTTAGGAAGCAGTTGCTCTGAGACAGGTGCTGTCATCTTTGATGTTAAATAGTGACATGGAAATGCTTTCACATGCACATCAAAGTATAATCCAAGTACAACTGGATTATTTAACTGGAACTATTTGCACAAAGTTGTGAACAGAGGCAAAATAGCTCATAAGAATATAACATGTTTTATTACAGGATGCGTAGTGGATAACTAAAATGTTAAATATAAATAAACATTTTGTCCAAGGACTCACATTATGCAGATCAGTTTGAACTCACACAGTTATTAGTTAATAATGCCCACTCCCCTGTTCTGTTTGTACCCACACCAAATTCATCTCTAACTTTGATTAATCTAATGACCACACAGCAGTGAAATCCCCACAATCTCAGCTTGGTCAGAGATCTTCTCCACCACTTGAGATCACAGACATTCAGTTTGTTGTCCTCTTTTGTCTTTGCTTCTGTGTTTCCATGGCAGTTCTTTAACACTAGCATAGGATGCCTGACTCTTCACAGGACATGAATTAGACATGTATTGACTCAAAAAACCTTTAACTGATATAGAACGTAAAGTCTAAATTATTCTCCATCCCTTTATACATACTAGAAATACCCACCTATTAAAAATAGTTTACAGTCCAGAGCAGCTAATAAAGTATACAAACATGAAAAACAGGGCACGGCTACTTTTCATGAAGGCAGGAGAGGATGAATGTGGTTTTTTATAGCTTTTTTTTTAAATTTCATGTACTTGAAGATTTCCCTGCATTTCTTGTTTTGAATTTTACTGTAAAATATTGAGTACCCCCCCTCCACACCCACAAATTAAGTACAATAAAATATCTTCCTCTAATTTTAGAGGAGGTAAATCCATAGCAGCTCCTTTAATTTTACCTGAAATACAATAATACAAGTATTGTAAGGCATAATGCTAGATTTAATAGATTTATCACTGCAGAATATTTACATGAGTTTTACTCTGAAAACAGAAGCCAACTGATGCCATGTAAAGATGAGAGGAAGACTGAGCATTGTGGGTCTACAGTTCCTTATAAGACAGTAAACATAGTTCTCAAATCCATAAATAATACCTATTTTCAAAATCTCTTTTTTTTTCCCCACAGTGATACAAAAAACTGCAAATTATGAACATAATATTTCAGATGTATTTAGAATGGTTAATCCCATTGTATTTCTCTTCACATGTATGCTGTTGTAGAGACTCAGATACCAGATCAGCAGAAAAAAGAAAGTTTGGAAAGCATATTAAAAAGTATGAACATATAAAACTTGAAAAACATAAAAAACATATAAGAATAGTTGTTATCAGAGTACTGTGTAATGTACTACACATCTTCATTGGCAATTGAGACATTAGAAAGTTAAAATACTTCAACACTTTGCAGATTTAAGGTTATGCTTTGTCAGTGGGTGGAACACCTGTAGCCATGAATTAACAAGTAATTGCAATTATTAGCTAAAAAGTTTTCTATTTTAATTCAGCATATACTACGTGGACAATTGTCTTACCATGCTGCTTATTTCCCAGCTCACTGGAGATAACCTGGTTATAAGGACTAGTAAGTAAATATTTGGCAAGCAATCCTTTTCATTACTGAAATTTATAATTATAGTTTTTTTCCCCTCTTTAATAATTGAATATGTCTAATTGCTCTTCCTTTTAACTTTAATGCTAGGTTTCAAACTGGTGAATGTACAGGAAAGCACTAGTAGAGACATTATTCTAGTGTGGCTTTCCCTCCTATACAACAATTTGAACCCAAGCAATAAAGTTAAATGAAAAAGGCACTATCCTAGACTTTCAATTACAGCAGAGGCAGGGAGCCAAAATTATCCCTTTCATTACTGAAATACTTCTTATAGCTACACAGCAGAATCCCTGCTGCTGCTACTTCTGCTGTTACTGCTGCTCTTAAATTGAAGTGCCCTTGAAAACAGATGAGGTTATAGGTCACTAAATAGAAGTAAAAATCGCGGAAAATGTATATTTAAAGGAAACTGGAAAAAAAAAAGGCAGGAACAGAGACATTCAGATCTTCTTTTCCCTTTCTTCTTTTCTCTTATCTCGACTGCAAAGATATGATTTATTTCCAGATCTGTAATAATTCGTTTCAGTAGCAATTGTGCCACTAGTTTGTCAGTACACATGAAGTATGAGTGTGAGCCCTGTATGTCTTTTAGCAGTGCTTATACCCAGAGATATTTTGTACCAAGAATCTACTGACTAAACAATCAGGTGCATTCCATCTCTGGTGCACCCACCTTTTACTGTGCTAAAAATCACCAAGAAAAAGAACTATTCTTTTATTGCTTTGACCATCTTTACATGAAGGACATCATGCCTCAAGAGCAGCTCTTTATTTTCCCTGTCCACTTCACTTTGGAAGAGAATTTCTTTCTACCAAGCACATAAACCTAACCCATGATTTCAAGAGTGGAACATCAAATCACAACTAATTGCACAGCTCTGAAAGTGGTTTACCTTAGACTTGTGTGAGGTGGAACAATTCATTCCTTGTCTATCAGCCTCCTGTGTGATTTATAATTGCCTCCCCTGCAAGAACTACAGAAAAAAAAAAAAAAAACAAAGGAAGGGTACTATGTCATATTTTCTTTGGTACAGGAGAAAATCAAAATTTATTATTACAGATGAAGATGAAAAGAACACTAGAACACTAAGTGACAACATTCTGTTTCAGGCTGCGCAAAAAGTGTCAGCAAAGAACCACATGAAGTTTATGTAAAAACCCAAGAAAACCTGTCTAAGCACAAAAGACAGTAGATTACCTAAGACAAGAGATTCATACCTCTGAAATAAAACAGCAAACATTTGCATTCAGCAAACTGAAAAAAATGGTTCCTGACACATAACAAGACCAAACATCATCTTCACCTAACAAGAGTCTCAGCACTCACATGTTACAAGCTATGCTGCAAGGAACATGGTAATGTGTCATGAGGGAATTGCAACAACACAGAAGTCCTGCTGAAAATTTTGGTCATGAAGAAGGAGTAGTCCAATCTATAAGATTTTCTGATGAATAAGAAAGTCCAGAGAAGATGTTACATATGAGAAGCATATTTTTATAAATAATTTTAAAATGTCATACTTGTACAAGGAAACAATAAAAGAAAGGCCTTCTGAAATTCCTCAGAAACCTCATTTTTGCTTCCTTCTTCCAGTCTTGGGGATCATAGGAAGTCAAATACTTCAGAAAAGATGGGGTTTTCCATGTATTTTCTAGTCAGGTTGGGGATTCAGGGTTTTTGAGGGGAGGAGAGGGGTAGTGTTTGGATGTTTTCCATTTTTGACAAAATAATAGCATACATAATGATTTGTGCAATTTGCTTTTTCAGACACTAACTGCAGAAATAGAATCACATGTGATAATGTGAACCCTCATTATTTTCATTCATGCTAGACCTTATTTAGGGTCTCATTAAAATTATCAGAGACACTTAGGGGAAGGCTAGAATGTCAATGATTTTCTAATGACAGTTCCATAGCAGTATCTATTACTGTGAGAGTTGTACGAGCCTTTCCTGACTCTTATCAGCTGAAGATATTGGAGCCTCAGAAACACTCATCCCTGTCTCTGAGGAGAACAGTCTTTCTGAACTCTAAAACCCTTTCTGGATATCCTGACAATTTATACACTGGCTGAATTCTTATTACTCTGCAGTGAAGTACAAGATACACTTTCTGTCACTGTGGTACTGTCTGATCCCAACATTTTCTGTGACAAAATAACTGGCAGTTATCATAAACACAGAAGGAGAGATTATTCAGATCAAGCACAAAATTTGCAGCATTAGTTCTCATATGAGTAATCATACATTGCCTATCCACGGAAAAATATTCTTATGTGCAATCAGAATAACTACATAATCACACTTTGTACAGATTTTATGACAAACTAAAAATTATTTCTGGTCTATCATATTCTCTTCCTCAAATCCCACTTAGTACTGTCAAATTTTACCTTTAAGTGCAGAGACTATTAAATATCATTTTTGCTATCTTTCTTTTCCTCTCCTGAGAGAGGAAGAAACATCAGTACCTTTCTCTGAAAAACTTTAAATTGTACAGGTTTTGTAGTGGCACCTGTACTGCTCCTCTTTATACCTCAAAAAGGCTTTCCTGGCAACAGAATAAGCACAAAGAGGGCAACTGACATGATGAAGGGCTTCTCACCTCCTCAAACAGAGAAATGAAAACAACGGTGGGCCCCTCTGTTTGTAGAGAAGAAGAATGAGGTGAGAGCATGGTTTCAAATTCATTAATGAAATGGGTAAGATGAACATGGGACAGTCAGTCACCTAATTATCTGACCCTCTAATTAGAGAATTGAGACTATCAGGAGATCCACTTAAAATAGGTGAAAGAATATATTTCTTTGCACAGTGGGCAAAAATTTTCTGGAATCTCTTTCTAGAGGAGATTGTGGAGGTAGATGGAATCAGCTGCTTTAAAAAGGGATTGAAAAAAAAACAAACAAACAAACCAGAAATAGGTTTGTAAACTAGATGATGAAGAGACCAGCCAGGATCATTAATCCAGTGACTGTGAAGAAGCATAAGAAAAATGCATTATCAGGTATTGGTCAGATTTGTGTGCCTTCCCTAAGCATTATCTTATTGTCACTGAACTTGGTGGACCATTTGATCTGATCTAGAGAAGCATTTTTTATGTTCTCATACAATTTCAACATGCTAAGGCTTATTCTTAGTCATCTTAAGGGATCAATTTCTGCTTTTGCTTAAATATTTCTCTGACATGTGTCTGAAAAACAAGCATCCCCAATCAAAACTAAAGACACTAGCAATCAGCTATGTTTCTAACTTATGCAGTGATTTGATAAGTGAAATCATGACTAGAAACAAACTTCCCAGGCTCTTGGTATTCAAGTCTTCCTATAAATAATTCAGGAAGAAATCATATGAGAAAGGTAAGAAATGTGGCTGCATTTTTTTTCATTATTGAAATATTCACTTTTGTAATTCCTGCTCTTTAGGACATTCCACCCTTTTAAGAGTTTAAATAACATTTATGCATGCTTTTCCTTATAGGGTAAGGGGTAAATCACAGACAGTAAGACCAAGAAATCATTGATGTAGGCACATTAAAATATCTTCATTTAAAAGCCAACAAAACCAGAAATTATAACAAAAAATATTTTAGATATTAGATTCTAAAATACTGCAAATTGCTAAGTATGTCAAGAATTTATTTTTCCTCTACTGAACATAGATATATTTACCAAATTTATTGAATATATTTACTACTTTTATATTAAATACAAATATAAACTGAAAAATATGACCATCATTGTATTGTTGCTTTTAATGATTATTAATTAAGATTTTAAATATCTAAAAAAAAAAACCCCAACCTAAGAATTCTTTCCCAGATAAATCCCTTATCCTTCACCACATCTATTGTACCATTCTTTGGAGCATTTTGGCAGCAAATCAGTCTCCTTCTTTGAAGGTCTTAAGAGTGTTATTGTCCCCACAGTGTATTTTCAGAAACATTGATCTCTGTAGCCCATGCTGACTTTGCTTTCCATCTAATTACTTATTCTCTCCTTTGCATTTCCTCTAGAATCTTAGTTTATCCCAATTTTTCCACCTCCATGGCTGTTACCTACCACATTGAGTCACTGCAGAGCTGGAGAAAGATGCAAATAAGCCTTTGTGCCAGCTGCCTCTTATCAGCTCAGCCAAAGTAAGGCTGAATGCCAGAAAAACAAGAAACAGGAGGCAGGCAGGATAAAAGACTGGAACTATGGGCAGAATACTAAATATCTGAAGCCAAGAAGGTAGAGAAAAGCTACTAATACCCACACCTTTGTCTTATCCCATTTTGTCACAGCTATTTGTTTGTTTTTTTTTTTATTCCAATCTAATGAAAGGTGATAAATCAAGAATTTATGCTGCTCTGTAACACTGCAGGGCCTAAGAGATGCATTTCTCTTTTTTGTTAATTTTTTGCAACCCATAGGTCAGGAAAGAAAATATTATGATTTGTGATGAAGGACAAAAAAAACCAACTTTGTTTTATTATGCAGAAGCAAAACCAACAGGTGGAAGTTCAAGTACTTCAGTATCAAAGCAATGATACAGACATCCTTCTAGCCTTTTACTCCCTTTCCAGTATCCATGTCCATGGACTAAATTTACTCTGATTTCTGAACAAACTGAACTCAAATTCAATTAGAACGGGAATGAATCTCAGGGTTTTTCTAGGTCCTAACCTCTGAACTCTCTTAATGAGGGACAAAGAGGCCCTACAAGCTAAGAATTTTTCTGCTGCCCTTAGGAGCAATGATCCATAACAGTTACACAGCAAGGATCCATGCTTGCACCTAACAACTCAATTTCATCAGAAATTTTATTTTATGATCTTTCTCTACATTTCTTCTCTTTCCCTGCATGGAACTCCTCATGCTGACAGTAGCTCACACCACTCACAGCATTCAGCTGTTCACAAGAAACCCAATGGAAAAGACAAGGCTTTAGCTGAAGCCTGGTGTCAATATGTGCTAAATTTATACCCAGGCCTGATACACAGGGGACGTGGAATATGCATTGATGTGAATGGGAGCAGAAATTATTTAAAGTGGTTTTGTATATCTGTGAGAACATATTTCAAAGCATAACTTACCTGTTATCTTTTTTTTTTGTTTTTGTACAAAGTAAAATTTAATTAAAGAAGAATATATCAACAAATTTTGTACAAAAGTATACTACACTACAAAAATACGTATTTATTATGTAAGATGAAAGCATGGCAAGAAATTCTTCTGAACAGCTTCATGTCAATAAAATTCTGATGCATGTGTCCTTCCACAGCTGTCAGAACAGTAGACTTGTCCTGTCTGACACACACAGACACACAGATTCTTTGTGGCACAGCATGCTTTAAAGGAATGTGACCAGGTGTACAGAGTGAAAAAGAGTCATGGGGTCAGAGTGGTAACAATTATTCTTTGATGAATCCTTGTTAGTTTGAGATGCACTGCATCCTAGTCAGCTACATTTTAGGAGAAAATCAGAAATGTGTTGGATATTTCCCAAGGCAGGTAAAAGATTGAGTTCAGTTTTGTCTAGCTGATGTAGTGAAATTCACAGCAGTGCTGACAGGGATAAATGCTCTGCCTGGAAAATGGCAGACCACACAGAGATGTATTTGCCATTAAAATTATCCAACTGATCATTTGTTAAATGTGAAGTGTGCCCACCTACTTCTAAATATCAACAACACATTTGATGAAAAATGCAAATGTGGCTGTTTTTATGTCAGTGTTTCATTTGCCACAGACATTAGAGTAAACAGCATCATAAACACAAGTATCCTCTGCAGCATTCATTGTTAGTAATTTAAGGTATGGCACCTAAAATTCTAGAAACCTGGTGAAACCTGATTAATGTTATAAAACTAGCAAAACTAGTTTCTGAAAGAGTAGTTTTCATTCTCTTCCAAAATAATAAACATATTTTATATGTCCTTACATAGTTGATTATTAAATTAAAAACACAGTGTGTGTGAAAATTTAATGGAGTGAATAATTTTTTTCCCCTTCTTGTAATGATTCATCATCAGGATCTAATAGAACACAACTTTCATCTCTCCCAGGAGATTCCACACTCTTTACACTTGCAAATATCAGTATACTAAATTTCTCAGTTGTGGAGGAGTGCAGCCTATGGTATATAGGAACAAAAGGTCAGTTGTGCCAGTTGTGACATGAGGATTTCCTATACAACTTTCATAAGGTATAGTAAAAAATCTTCAAGAGTAAAGTGAGAGTAAAGGAACTTGTGTCTCCCCGCTTCCAGAGGCACAACATTTCCACAAAACCTCTTTCTTCATTTTCCAAATAATAAAATACAAAAGCATGAGATTTTTGTGATACACCACAGAATTCTTACACTGGTGTCTTTCAGTTATTTCTGAGACTTTCTGATCATGAAATATTATGGACAGGGGCATACTACACACAGGCTCTCCTGGTGTATATTTGCTGTTGTAGATGAAAATTCAACAGCACTTTTGTACTATTTCCTCTTTCAGAGAACCCTCTTATCTTCAGCCTCAATTCTGATATTTTCTGTTCCTGGCATATACCTGACACCCATTTGTGCACCTGAATCTTTTGTCAACAGTTTCTGTAATAGGAAAATATTCAGCAAAGTAGATGGCTGGGTTTTCTGGGGTTTTCAAAACTCTGCCTTCCTCTTGCCCAGTGTAAGTACAATGGAATGTGACCAGGTTTGCCACTCAATCCTGAGCTTCAAAAAACAGCTTAAAAATAACACTAGACTGTGACCTGCCCATCTGCAGCAGCCCACAGTAACTTTATTATGTGAGTTGCTCTGGAGTGCTGGAAGCAAGCCCCAATTTGGTGTCTCTAACCTCTAGTCCTCTAAATATGAAAACTGGTGGAAAGACAGAAACAGAACTAAACATATTCTGCTTTTCAATATAGCCTCATAAAGTCTATTAGTTCCAATGAAATGGAAGTTTAATCACATGGGGAATATGGTCTAATCATGAGAATTACTTTAGATTTAGAGACATACATTCCTCTCCACAGAGTTTATTTAACCAAAGAGACAATAATTTTCAGCTTTTTTTGTAAAATAAAGAAACAACTGTAGTGGGTCCCTCACGGGGTCACAAGTCCTGCCAGCAAACCTGTTCCAGCATGGGCTCCTCTCTCTATGGGTCCGCAGCTCCCTGCCAGCACACTGCTCCAGCGCAGGCTTCCCAGGGGTTCCCAGCCTCCTCTCAAGCATCCACCTGCTCCAGCCTGAGTCTCCTCTGCAGGCTGCAGGTGGATCTCAGCTCCAGTGCCTGGAGCATCTCCTCCCCTCCTTCTGCCCTGACCTTGGTGTCTGCAGAGTTGTTTCTCTCACATATTCTCACCCTGCTCTTCCCTGACTGCACTTAGTCCTGTACAATAACTATTTTTTTCCTTTATCACAGAGGTGCTGTGACCCTTTCTGAGTGGCTCAGCCCTGGCCAGCAGCACATCCATGCAGGAGCTGTCTGGCATTGGCTCTGCTGGGCATGGGGGAAGCTTTTGGCAGCTTCTCACAGAAGCCACCTCTGTAATCAAAATCGGGCCACATAAGCCCAGCACAACAGTGAACTGGTTCAAGACAGTCATATAATCTTGGAGAATTATTATCTTCTGCATTTAGGATAACATCTTTTGCTTTTACCTGTTTCTTAATGATATGAACAAATCAACGTGGCAGTACTATAATTTTAAGGACAATGTTCAACATGGAAATTTTTACATAATGCTAAAAGTAAGGTGACTTTGTGGCTATATAACTGAATTTATTTCTTATATTCAATATATTTAAATTGAGAACTAGAGTTAATTATGATTACAATTATTGGACAATCATTCTTCCTGGTTCACATTTCTACTTTCCAAACAGAAACTACTTTTGAAATGAGCCTTTAAGGGACCTTTCAGATACTTTTCCACAAGATGAAACTCTGATAATTACAAAAATACTTGCATTGTAGTCATTATTTAAGTATTAACAGCAAAATATTTGACTTAGTATTCATTCATACAACTTTTTCAAATGGTATGTTATGAATATCAAATGGAAATTTAAATAATTTTCTTTAATACCAATTCTACAAATGGTTTATCTTCTTAAACTAAACCACAAAAGCCAACACACTGAGAAATCTTTACATCCTGCAATCACCCTTAGGGAACTGATGTATCAGGAAAAGTTAATTTCTTATAGCTTATAGGTACACTCAACTTGTCTAGCTTTTCCCATCATGCTTTCCCTATACTACCTGCTTGGATTTGGAGTAAAGTATACTGTAATATGTCTTGCCAACAGCTGTTGCCCATCCCTCTGTCTCCTTTTCAATATTATATGGAATTTAAAATAAATTAAAATCTATCAGTGACTTTAAGAACAATGCTATGGATTCTCATTATTACAAAAAATAACAAAGCCAAAACAATGGAAACCAGAAGCAAAAAGGAAAACCAAAATAAAATGCATAATTGTTACATTCCAAATACCCATCTGTTGAATATCTTTGTAGCTATCAATCCTTTCTTTTCTTTAACATGTAAATTGATCAGAAGAGATCTACAGATGCAATTGTTTCTCATACCAGTAACACAGAAGTACAGAAGTGACACCCAGCTATCTGTTTTTTTTTTTTTCCTTTTACTGAAAACTTTGGCTGCTTAATTCTGTTCAATCTTGAAAGAAATACAAATTTAAAACTAGAGGATACATAATTTTCTAAAATTTAAAAAAATGTAGTTAGGGAAGGGAGAAAAATTTAAAAAGTAGGATTTATAGTCAATTCTTTTATTTAAGAAATAATAAATAATCTCTGATGCTAATTACAAAAAAAAACCCCTCCCAATCAAAAATATATAATCAAAACAATGTGCCAAAATTATGTCTTCATGCAAAACTCCTCATTTCCTTGAATTTTCCTTTCATTATCTAAGCATATTCTGATTTACATTAACCACTCATACCTATGAGTTCTGCAAATGACCTGGCAAACAGAACAGCTGACCCTGAAAACTTGAACTGAGCACATCATTACACTGCTCTTACACAATTCCAATCCTAAGCCAGATCTTTGAAAAATGCATTGCAGTTGTGGGCATTGACCTATTATTCTGAACTCCTAATGAAAATCAGAAGAAAAAAAGCCAATCCTATAATGTTTCTGTGTCAGACAGACACAAAAGCCATTTTTACTTCCCCACCGATTAAAGCATGTTGGCTGCAGACTCTCTGTCTTGTGACTGCTCTTGTGAAATGTGGGGGAACAGCAAGCTTTGCTATCAGTTTTTTCAAACTAATGCTGATACAGTAATACATAAATTGTTTTAATAATGCATTAAACTTGAACCACTTGTCCCTCCTGGAGCTCTTTTTTCTTAAACTAATAATTACTGTAATGATACAATGGCAGCATGCTTGGGACTGGCAAGGCAACCTTTTTCTTTCATTAAAAAAAACAAAAACAAAAAAACCCAAACAAAACAAACAAAAACCTTGCTTCTGAAAGCTGAAAATATTGTTCATAAATGGGAAAAAGATGAAAATCACACAAGCCAGTAGTATTTGTATACTATGTAGTGTTAGAAGGAGATAGAGGCTTGGATATCCAGAACAGTCAGAACTCTCTCTAGATAAAACATATGCTGACTTATGTCTCTGCTGTTCATAATTCAGAAGAAAAACAAGGCTGTGGGCTTCCTATCTCAATATCTTCACCATTATGTATCATCAGTGACTGGGTTTTTTTCTCTGTTTGGAAAATAAATAATTCCATTCTAACATGTATTCTTCCAATTATGTTTTGCTGCAAGATGGATATTTTAAGTTAAAAGATACAATTGTAAATATGCCTGCTGGTGTTAACACCATGTAGAGAGGTAATAACTGTTTTTAAGTTCCATTTTATGAAAAAAAACAGGTAATACATGACCTAGATATGCATTGAACTTAACAAGATGACAAATGAACAAGGAATAAAGCTGCATTCACTAACAATCATGTTATTCCAACATTAGATTAAGACGCTCTTCTTGGAAGGTTGTAGCCTGAATGTTTCATTTCTCCACTGCTGTGGACTATTATTTCAGTACATAGCAGAACTTATCTATCACTTCTGTCTCTATAGGTTTAGAGTTTTGTGTTTGCTTTGGTGCTCTGCTGCTCTGTTCCTTTTTTTGTTTCCTTGGTCCCTATGATAGGGAATTTACAAAAGAAGGATGGTGGACTTTTAAGCATCAGACATAATTAGAAAAATGAGGAAAATAGAACGCAAACCCTGTTTTTAAACTTCGCTAATTTGACAACGGAAGTTGAACTTTAATAATTTGTGGACTTCCACAACATTCTCTAACACATCTAAACACTACAAGATTTCATGTGATAACTCTGTCCTTTACTCTTTGCAAGGAAGTGAGAAAGCCAAAGTCTTTTTGGCACAAAGTCAATGTATGTTCATTTGGTCCAACAGCTGTAGCAGCATCACTGAGCAGCACCACACAGACATTGCTCACTTGCTCTTCTACTCAGGAAACAGAAATAATACAATATGACATCTCTTCAATCACTGAGCTTGAAGGGTGACTGCTGAATATCAAACACATGGTAAAACCTACTGAAAATTCTCAAAAATAAGGCAGTTTAAAGGAGTCAATACAATTTTCTGGTAACACATTGAAGTAAACCTCTGCCTACTCATTCTAGAAATGATGAAATAAGATGAGAGGTCTCATTCCCTAACCTCAACAGCTCATGTCTACCCCTTGTGCCTCTCTTCAGTCCTGCTGAGGCTGAGCCAGTCTCAGAGTCTTTTAATACACTAAAATGTCTGCATGGACAAAAGATTTTAGGGAAGCTCTCACACTTTCTTTTCAGTAAGAAACTTCTTTCTTAATCATCCTTTAGCCAATGAATAATACTATTGTTACAGTTATTTATTAATATAAAACATCTACACCTGTAATGTAAATCTTGCCAAAATATTTCAAATGGTAAAGTTTCAGTTTTCTCTCTTCAACTCAGAAGTAGTTTTTTTTTGGAAGGGGAAAGAAGTCACAAATGCATAAATTTCTTTTTTTCTCAAACCCATATTTTCTGCTCCTAATCAACCTGAGTCCTTCAAAGTATTGTCTCACTTATCTCTTAAAATAGTTTCTAAGCCTTTCTCCACAACTGATGTTCAACATAGCACACAGAAATAGCCTAGTGTTCACATAAGTCTTATCTTCAGTTGGTTCTGTTTTTTGAATCCTTAGGACATGTTCTTATCAGTGAATACCTGCAAGAATTCATCTTCAAACTTTTTCAATATTACTTTTCATGTGTTTGTTCAAAGCTTAGTTCTGAGAGATATAACTTTTTATTGTGGATTTATTCCATGGTCAATTAGCAACATTCATAGCCCATAAAAAATAAGACAGAGACTTTGAGCCCACACTATTCATACCCTGGATAATTCTCCTCCCCTTTTCAGTATGTGCCCTTTCTCTCCGTTCTGTTTTCTAAATTTTTTTCCTATCTTTATGACACAGTTTGCAATGGCACAGTTAAGAGCCTCTGGATAAGAATGAAGGGCAAGCAAATAATGTGAATGACATAATAGGATTCTGCAGTAGACCTCTTAGCCAGGATGATGACATCAATGAATTATTGTTTGAGGAGCTAAGGGAAGCTTCCAAGCCAGTTGCCCTTGTCCTAATGAGGGACCTCAATTTGGCAGAAATTAACTGGGAGCTGGCACAAACCAGGCCAGAAGATTCCTAAACACCTGGATAACAACTTTATGGAGCAGGTCCTAAGGGAGCCAACTCAGAAAGATGTCCTTCTTGACCTGCTGCTTGTCAAGAGAGAGGATTTTGTGATTGCCAGACATTTTGGCCACAGTGATCTCGAAGTAGGTGAGTTAAAAATCCGTGTTGACAGGAGGAAAAGTGCAAGCCAAACCTCAACTCTGGACATGAGGAGAGCAGACTTCTCCTCATGCTCAAGGAAATGGTAAATAAAGTCCCCAGGGAAAAAGTTTTTGCAGATACTGAGGTCCATCAGCGCTGGTCACTTTTTAAACATTACATTCTAGGGGCACAGAACCAGGCAACTCCCAAATGTCACGAGTCAAGCAGATGAGGCAGAAGTCTGTTTTGGCTGTACAGAGATCCTCTCTTGGAAATTAGCAAAAGAGGAAGGTGTATGCCCAATGGAAGCAAGGTCAGGTGGCACGAGAAGAATACAGGGATGCTGCTTGCCACTGCAGGGAGAAAATTCATGCATCTGAAGCTCAGCTAGAGTTGAAGTTGGCCAGAATTCTGGTGGACTTAAATAAAAAGGAGTTTTTTCAAGTATATTAACGGCAACAGGCAGTGTAAAAATAACATCAGCCCATTATAGGATGAGAATGATCACCTCACAAACAGATGTGGACAAGACAGAGGTGATTAATGCATTCTTTACCCCTGCTGCAACACAAATGACCAAAGGGGTCTCAGTACCCTGAACTGCAGGACCATGACTGTGAGAATGATCAATTCCCAGTTGACTCTGAAACTGTGTGGGATCTGCTGTTCCAGCTGGTTCCCCAAAAATCTGTGCATTTCAACAAGAGAAAATGCTGAATTTTGCACCTGGGATGGTGGATGCACCTGGATATACAGACGGACTGGGGAATGACATGATGGAAAGCAGTGACATGGAAAGGTACCTGGGGGTCCTGGTTGCTGGCAAGCTGAACATGAGTCAGCAGTGCCCTGGCAGCCAGGAGAAGCAACCCTGTCCTGGGGGGCACCAGGCACAGCATCACCAGCCAGGCAAGGGAGGGGGTTGTCCAGCTCTGCTCTGGGCTGGTACAGCCTCACCTCCAGTGCTGTTTTGGGGCAGTTTTGGGCACCACAGTGTAAGGTCATAGAGCTGTTAGAGGGGCCAAAGGAGGGCAGCAAAGATAGTGAAGGGTCTTGAGGGGAAACCGTATGAGAAGTGGTTGAGGTAACTTAGTCTGTTCATCCTGGAGAAGAGGAGACTGAGGGAAAACAGAGCTGCAGTCTGCAACTTCCTTGTCAGGAGAGGAGGAGGGGCAGACACTGATCTCCCCTCTGTGGTCAACAGTGACAGGACCCATGGTATAGCCTCAAGTTGTGTCAGGGGAGATTTAGGTTGGGTATTAGGGCAAGGTTCTTCACCAGAGGGTGTTTGGGTACTGGAACAGGCTCCCCAGGGAAGTGGCCACAGCACCAAGCCTGATTGTTCAAGAAGCATTTGGACAATGCTCTCAGGAACATGGTGTGACCCTTGGGGATGGTACTGTGCAGGAGTTGGACTCTATGATCCTTGTGGATCCTTTCCAATTAAGTTTATTCTGGGATTCCTGGATTCTGTGACATATTAGTATTTTACAGATGTAGAGTAATACTTCACTGGCAAAAAGGAAAACATTTCCTTCCAGTTCAAATTCAAACACTTTAAAAGCTGTTAATATATTCTTTCTTATTACAAATATTCATCCAACATAGCTTTGAAAGAGTCATTTGGATACAGAAGAAAAACAAGCTACAAGAAGTTAAATAGGTTCAAATAAATATTCACACTTTGTATGCTTATCTAAATCAAACCTCCAAAGCCTTTCAAGTTTGCTCAACATAAATTCACTCCACCTTGTAAACTGCTTCCTAAATAGGTCTTTAAATTGCTTCAGATAATTTTGGTCATTCAAGACATTCTGCACAGTGGAATAAAATAAAAATAGCAGAAAATATGAGACTAACACATATACAAAATCCTATTTATGTGTTCAGTAATTCTTATTCCAGTCAATCATTCTCACAGTAACTCAAATCTGTCAAAATCTATACTTTTTGGTACATATTATTAATATGTATTTTCATTTGATTTCTCATCTTATATACATTTATGTGCTATTCCTCTCTTCCAGAAAGTGAGTTCAGAATAATAGCTGTCTTTATAGAACATGCCATTTTGTGGTCCTTTTTTATTGAGCTTTTTTTATTTTTAGCTTTTTCTTTCTCATCTATGTTCAGTTCCAGTTACCTTTATTTCAGTTGTTTATATTTTAGAGTTTTGGCAAGTTGATATCAAAGTCCTCATGATGCTTTTCCTCAGTTATCTGCCTTAAGATATATACTTCCACTTTTTTCTCCCATTTAAATCAGCATTTAATCAGTGCTTGCAAACTTGATTAATCACAGGCCTTAAGGTTGCTGGACCATAGATATCTATGGCCCAAGTAAGTATCCTTATGAAAATCTAAATAGGTTTAAAAAATGCAGGAAAATAGAAAACTGAATCCAAATTTTACCTCTGCACTAGAGAGGAGTAGATTTTCTTCAACACCTGCGTTTTAAGAGAAAGTCTCTAGGTCCATAACCATCAAGCTACCTATCAGAGGCATGAATTCTGCTTGGAGATGAGTGTCTAGCAATGTATCCTAGAGATCAGCACTGGGTCAAGTCCTGTTCCACATCTCCATTCATGATCTGAATAATGGGGTAGTGCACGCTATCAGCAGATTTGGGGATGACACAAAACTGGGATGAGTGGCTGATACACCAGAAGGTCATGCTGCCTTGTCAGGCTGGAGAAATGGGCTGAAAGAAAGCTTTTGAAGTTCAATAAAGGGAAGTGCAAATTCCTTCACCTGTGTACAAATAGCATCATGCGTGGTACACACTGGGGACCAAGGAAGTAGAAAGTAGCTTGGCAAAATAGCTTGGGGGATCCTGGTATGTGGAAACCCAGAGCACTGGGAATATTTCTCTGTCTGTTTTGGGGTGCCCTGACCCCCAGGGGAGCACTGACTTTGACCCTCATTCACTGAGAAAGTTTCCTAGACTTCAAGATAGACTAGAATCCACAAAAGTGTGAAACAGATTATAGAGAGTAGTGTAGGTGTATCACTTGGTGAGAAATTTAGGTTTTGGGATTTTTAGTATTTTGTGGATGGAAGCAAGATGGAGGGCACAGGGTGTCATCCTGGGTTTATTCTTCATGCTTCTTCTTGCTTCTTCTCCATAGGTTTGGGTGGCATTTTGTAATTGGGCAGAAAAGTCTGCATTGTGGGCTCTTTGGGATCAGTTATTGTTTAAATGGGAAAATTATCTCGGTGTCAGTTCTTAATTGGATAGTTTAGTCTTAAAAGACCTTGTAACAAGAGATTGTTAGCCATTTTGTGCCTTCTACTGAAAAGCTGCTGAACTCACAGTAGTGAGACTGTTTTACTCATAAGGAATAATAAACACTTGAGTCCAAACATGAACTACTGTCTCAAGTGCCTTCAATCCAGACCCAGAGAAACCGACAACTGGGACCCCCTCACTGGTAGACACAAAGTTTGACATGAGCCAGCAATGTGTCCCAGGAAGTAAAGAAGGTGAATGATATTCTGGGCTGCATGAGGAGGAATGTTGTCAGCAGCTAGAGGGAGGATTTTCCTGCTTACAACTTAGGGCAGCTTTTGATAATGAGGGAATTGCTTTGGTGAATTCCATTCTTAAAAGTTTTGCTTGTCTTCCTGCATAATGTATCAAGGGTACAGATTCCACCAGGACACACATATTTGAAAGTGCCTTTTTGAGATCTACTCTGTTTGATCATATTGTTTGTTTTCATTTCTTATCCCGTACAATTATAATATCTTTGAAGAAACCAGTACTTTGCTTGAAATAAAATGAAAATGTCTTTGCAGTAAGTCTCCTTTCTAATGTGA
The DNA here is from genome assembly GCF_015832195.1 of Motacilla alba alba. Taxonomy (NCBI): domain Eukaryota; kingdom Metazoa; phylum Chordata; class Aves; order Passeriformes; family Motacillidae; genus Motacilla; species Motacilla alba. The sequence goes on from NC_052019.1 coordinate 21,076,504, forward strand.
GAGCCAGGAATTAAATTTGTTACATTTTGTGTTAAACTTGACAATTAACAAAGAGAATGGGTCACATACTAATATATGAATTCTCTTATTAATCTGGAAGTCCAAATCTCTGACTCTATAATTTGTATTTCTGAAACTAAAATTTCTATGTTTATTTTTAATGAAGAACAATTTATATTATTCAGATTCTCTCACATGGTTTAGTCTTTTTAAATGGTAGTTTTTAATTAGATGTTCTAACTAATGCATCAATGTTTTCAAGCATCAGACCATTTATCCTAACACATACTGTGGTTCTTTCAAACTATCATTTTATTTTTCTGCCAGTGAACATCTTTCTCTCTTAAAAATATTCACTTTCTCATTTTTTAACTCTTAAAGCTTTGGGAAATTATGAAGGGCAATTTCTGCTTTCCATAGTTAGATTATGAAGAAATCTTATGTTAGGGCATTAGAATTTATTAACCCTTTGTCATAGTCAGTGAATAATCTTGTATTGTCATGTCACTGAATATTTTGGAAAAATATTTCACAATATATTTCACAATATTTTCATACCAGTGAATGATTACCAGTATGTATTTTAAAGCAAGTAATTTGATTCTACTCTATCTTGCCAAATGTTGTCAACATAGAGAGGATATGGTGAAAAAACATTGCTGGACTCAGCTTGCACAATAAATCTTCAAAGTTACAACTGCAATGATAACATATAGATTTACTTATTTTAAAAATTTACACATTGGGAATTAATTTTTTTCAACTATTTTGCTGAAGCTGCAGCTGGTTTGGCATCTATATCCTTTATTTGGTTTGCAATCCCCAAAAAAGTTATCTAAAAATATGTTTTAATTTTGCAGCAAAACATGGAGATAAAAGGACACCAGAAACTGCAGGAATTTCTGGGTACAGAAGGACATCTCAGATCCATTGATTCAAGCCATTAATCTGACTGAAGAGAGCTCTACCCTAACATCAATTTCTCCTGTAAGAGTCACCTTCCTTGTCACTCCTCAAGCTTCACCTTTATCCAGTTACTCAATGGAGTAACAGTGAAGTGAAAATACAATGTTAAGAGTGAGGGATAACTCTTAACCTTGATATTTCTGTAACTGCTGCAAAGGAAAACAACCCCAGGTCATTTTCCAAAGGGTCGATTATTTGCACTGACTTTAAGGTTACTTAAATATTTTGTTTCATATTGTTCAGCTGCATGCTAGGAAAGTAAATAATGATTTACATGTAGAAAGATAAATCCTGATTTCTTGTTGGAAAACTAAGTAGTGGTACAGTAACAGAGAGCATTTATACAAAACGAGCACAAATATTGGCTGTCTTGATGTGTGAATTAAGATAGGAGTCCCATTTCTATGGGCAGAAACAAGAAAAAACACTTAGGGTAGTAAGGACAGCCAAACAGGCTCCTTGCATACCCTGCTACAAATCAGTAGCATATATCTGGCACACAGGCAAAAATACAGACAGAGGATTTTGTTCACCCCCTTTTATCAGTACTGTTGTCACAGAATAACTGCTTGCCTGTTCACCTCTGCTGCAGGAATTCATGTGTATCTGAGAATGTAATACGCTTGTCAAGGTGACAACAATCTTGTATTTGATGCTTCAATGTCTGAACAAAAAAACTGGTGGAAAATGTGAGAAATGTGTTTAAAAAAGCCATTTGGATGTTAAAGTAAAATTCCCTCTGGACTTTAAAAGTAGCAGGTGGTCAGTAACTAAAAAGCTTTGGAGTTTTAAGGTTCTTGAATAATTGTTGGTAATATCAGATATGATCTATTGACCTGGATTTGATATTACAGCCTATATGCCAACTAAATAATTTCTATTTTTAACTAAAATTAAGTGCAATACTTGCTGCAAAGTAACAGTGCCCACTGCAAAGAATTTTCTTGTCAGAAATACTGATCCAAATCCTAACCAGGTACAAATTAAAATAAGTGAAAATATCCCAATCATGCCAGTATTATTTGCCCACTATCTTTGTTTCGTCATCCCCATGCAGTACTTAAACAGAGGACTATTTTTTTAAATATTTTTATTTTCTTTTAAATTTTTTTACGGAAAGATTTATAGAAGACTTTTCTTCTTATCTCTCCCAATAACAGGTCAATCTGAGAATTGGGATATATGCCCAGGACAGCTATAAATTGCTAAAACAAATGTCAACTCCAAAAATGCTTAACTTGAAAGCAAGACATCCAAGTAAAGAAAAACCTGTAAAGTAGGGAATATGGAGCTGACACAAATACATGAGAATAGCTTGTTAGAAAGATCCAGTTGCCATAGGTCTTCTGCCAACTGTGAACTGTAATGGCAGGAAGAGTCATTATAACCTTAGCTAAAATGATGATGGCTCTTTTGGGCCAACACAATACCAGCTATCATCAGCTTTTGGCAAGTAGAACTTAGTCAGCTACTAAGCCTGAGTAGGACACTGGGAACTGGAAGGAAATTGACTTGGAATAATTTTGTTGCTGCATCTTTTTACATTTCTCAGTAAGATATGAAAACAGTAGGTGGTTACAACATCCATATTACTCACACAATTCATTAATCACTTTCTGTCTTACAATAATAGGAAGTATTTTTTCTTTTTAAATAATGACTTCCATTTTCCTTCTGCAAAGTGCCTATAGTTAAGTAGCTAGGACAATATTCTCTAGTTTGGGGACAATGTTTTTCTTGTATAAATTCACTGATATGGTACAAAATCTCCTTCTTCTTGGAGGAAGAATATCACCCAAGTAATAAAATTCAGTGCTTATGAAGAGATAGGAAAATTAAGTCTGCTACCCTTTTCCCAGTATTGCATCAGGCTGTATTGCTTCAATGTACTATGTCAATGGTAGGAACTATATTTTTATACATCTGTTTCTGTGGTAAAAGTGAATCATATCACACAAGACTTATTAGTAAAGGACTTCCACCCTGCCGTGAGATTAAGGTGTTCCATTTTGATTATAAACAACTAAAATTACAGGAAAGAAAAGGAAATTAATTGTAAAGGATCAGGTGAAATGCACTGGAGGTAAAGATATAACAGATCCAAATGTTTTGTGGGTTTTTTCCTGCCAGTTTTCTGCTTGGATGGTATGCAAAACCAGATGCTGAGCATACTTTGCTGTGGACACTACCATTTGCATTACTACTACTTTCACTTTACCTACACAGAGGGTTTTTTGTGCTGTACTCTCAATGGAGAGAAAAGCTATTGAAATTATTTTCTTATTTCTATTAATCATTTTAATAAAAAGAACACTTTAGGTTTTGAATCTTCTGAAAATGTAACCACCTCTCACTGGTTTTTTTGAAAGCTTTCAGTCTGCAAACTTCACTACCATAAATATGCTGATAATAGAAAGAACAAGAAATAAAAGCAGATGCTGCAGGCTGTTATTGGAAGACTGAGCATTGCTGCTTCTTCTTCTTTGTGGAGTTTGTCAATGAAAAATAATGCATTAGCTACAAAAAAAAAAAAAAAAAAGAGCTTAACCCTTCACATTCCATTCTTATAGCCTACATAATATACTGATGAATTTGAAATTGAGTGGTCTGTCTTACTGCTCCAGTGAAAACTATTCAGCCATTAGCATTAGCATACTAGTAGGTACAGAGGAACCTTCTTAGATCATGAATTCAAGCTCGCCCTTTTATTCCTCTACACTTGGATGCAGAATTGGGATGAGAACCACTTAAGTCAGAAGCAAGTGGCTAAACCTGGCCTCTGTACTCCCAGTAGAACTACATGAACAAAGTCAGACAACAGAATTGAACTGCTCTGCAATATGAATTCCTTTTCAGATCTTAGTCTGCAGATTGTTTCAATCTATAAGCATTTTTCCTACACATTTCCAACTTTAGACACATTTTTTATTCCTGGATGCTCCCCAGAATTCATCCATCCTGTCTCTTAAGCTACTGCAGAAATACAGGACAGCTACCTACCTTGCTGTTACTAACACAGAACCTTTTATTCGGAATAGATATGACTCCAGTTTCTAGGGCTGGCAAAATAGAAAATTTCATAAACAACACATTTAATCAGGGACTTTGTTTTTAATAAATTCCACCTTCTTTTTTAAAGCTTTGATCTACTCAGTGTTAACTCACAAGGAATTAAAGAATTGTAGTCATTACACAGGACTTCAATCGATTCTGGAGATTGATAGTCTAATTCTAAATTTCTTGCAAAAGAGGAATCCTTAGCTCTGATCATAAAAATTATAGAATCCTTCCACTATCTTGGGTTGGAAGGGACACACCCAAGAGTCACACCATGTGCATAAAAGTACTGTTCAAATACTTCTTGGACACTCAGGCTTGGTGCTGTGACCACTTTCCTGGGAAGCCTGTCCCAGTGCTCAACCACTCTCTTGGTGAAAAACCTTTTCCTGAGATCCAGCTCTAAACCTCCATCGACTAGATTCAAGCTGTTCTCTCAAGTGAAGTGAAGAGGTCAATAACTGCCCCTCTGCCTCCTTTCATGAGAATGTTGAAGACTGCAATGTGTAGTCCCCTCATCCTCCTCTTCTCAGGGCTGAACGAGACATGAGACCTCACATGCTCCTCATATGGTTTCCCCTCAAAGCCAATTTGAAATGGTAGTAACAATTCTGTGATAACTTATTTAAGAAGAAAGAAAAAAAGAAAACTATTATGCAGATGTGATTTTGGTCAGGGAAGAACAGAATGAGAACATGTGAGAGGAACATCTCTGCAGACACATAGGTCAGAAGGGAGATGCTCCAGGCACTGGATCTGAGATTCCCCTGCAGCCCATGGTGAAGACCATGGCGAGGCACCTGTGCTCCTGCAGCTCATGGAGGACAATGGGGGTGAAGAGGTTCACATGCAGCTTGTGGAGGAGACCCACATGGGAGCAGGTGGATGCCTGAGAGGAGGCTGTGACCCTGAGGAAAACCTGGGCTGGAGCAGGCTCCCAGTAGGGACCTACGGATCCATAGAGAAAAGAGCCCACACAGCAGGTGTCCTGGTAGTAACTGTGGCTTCATGGGTGACCCACACTGGAGCAAACTGTGCCTGAAGGACTGCACCCTGTGGAATAGTGACCCATGTTGCAGCCATTCCTGGAAAACTGTTGGCCATGGGATAGACTCACACTGCAGAAATTCACAGAGAACTAACTGTCTCCTATGGGAGGGCCTCCATGCTGGAGCAGGCAAAGGACTCCTCTCCCTAAGTAGTGGAAGAAACAGGTAATGAACTGACCATAATATCCATTCCCTGTCTCCCTGTGCTGCTGGAGGAGGAGGTAGAGCTGGGAAGGAGGGAGGTGTCGAGGTAAAATTGTTTTTAAGGTCTTATTTTACCTCTCCTTATTCTGCTCCGATTTTGCTAGTAATAAACCAATATCTCTAATTTGAGTCCATTTTTCCCCATGACAGTATTTGATGAGTGATCTTTTTCTGGTCTTATCTCCACTCATGAACCTTTTGTTATATTTTGTCTCCCTTATCCATCTTTGGCATGATAGAGAGTCAACCAGGCAAGGTCAACCCACTACACACTGTCGTGCCCAAGAGTGTACACAGGACTCCAGATGAAGCTACACCAGTACAGAGCAGGGCAGGATGATCACCTGTCAAAACACTGAATCTTACAAATGAGTACAAATGCTTTAAATTGAAATCAAATGCCTCCACCTACAGACTTGTCTCTTTGAACAAAAGGTATTCTGCACAGTTGGGGTTTTTTTGTTCTTCTTTGGAGCAAGCCCACGTCTAAGTTAACATAATCATATCGGTCTCAAAATGAGAATTAAAAATTGAACATTCACACTTAGAATTGCTTGACAGCACCTTATAAATTATGGTTTTCATTATGAATAGAAGAAACAGTACAGGTCATGATCTTTTATATTTCACCTTCACATGGAAGAGATCAAAAAGTATCACAAGAGTTGCTGTCTCCTGGCAGATCTCTTAGCAAATGACTATGTACTGTCCATATTTCACCTATGAAAAACTGAAAAGTAATTTAAGGGTGGATGGCATTTTAAAAAGCAGTGAGTAAGTGGAACACTGTGGTTTAGATCTTGACTGAGCAAGGGTTCTTGTGCTTATGTTCACACTTGGATTACAAATGTAAACTGAATGGAAGTCCTTTTACATGAGGCTATTGTTCAAATTCTTTGGTAATTAAAGAAAGGAAAAACACACTCCCATTTACTTCTTAGTATTTCTTATATTTCTTTTTCATATGTTCTTGTGGTTTTGATCTCCAGATGAATAAAATGGAACCACAGTCAATGAAAGAGGTGACCTCTGTACAGTAAGAAAGTTAGGGCCAGAGTTATCTGTTATTAAGAAAAAATTTATTGCCTTTTTAATAAACACTCCTCATCTTCTGTGTCATGAGAAAGTCTTCTATAAGCAATATCTCAACTGAATAGCATCATAAGATGCTTTGTAACAGGAGTATAAACATACAGCAGTGATAACAAAATAATTTGCAATTACAATTTAATTTGACAATTACACCTATAATACTGTTTATCCTCAAAAAGATAAACTAACATTAAACTGCTCTAAAATCTTTACTCTTTTTTGTAAGCTTATTCTTCTTGCATCAGAATTTTCCGGATAAGGCCAGATAATTACTCTTGCAAAGGCAGAGGAGTTGAAACAAGATCTATAAGGTTCATTCCAAACCAAACCATTCTACAATTCTGTAATTAATTCTAAAATAGATGAAGTGATGAATGATGACAATATAATATATATTCTCCAACTGGTATAACATTATAGACTACTATGCTATACAATAATAAAACTTCATACAACTTAAATATACTGTCAAATCAATTTCTTGTCAAACTCATGTGATGGAATATCTTTTCATGGAATATTCACCAGACAATTAGATATAGTAAAAATTATTTGATGTAATGTTTCTATTTCTATCTTCTAGCTTTTATGGGGTAAAAAATGACTAGTTTTCAGGTTTTAGGAAGAGACGTAACTATGTACTTGTATTTTATCAGCTAATTATATCAGCTATATATAAATATATAGTTATTCTTTATAATTATACATCACAAAGAAATGCAAAATCACAGTTGATCTGAAGGAACACTACAGCAAAGGTGCTGACCTTTACCTCCATGTCTGCATGGTGCTTTTAAGTCAGTTCTGAGATTTGATATAAGAAACAATATTGTGTTCTTCTTTTGCTTTATTATGTTGGAAAACATGTCAAGAAACAGTAGAAATTTCACTATAAGGAGTAAATTTATAGAAAGTGTATGTAGAAGTATGCTTGTGTACATACCTGCATACACAAAATAAAATTATTATCCATTTGAGAACAGTAATCTTCATGTGTGACATATTCAGAATTTTTCTAAAGCTACAAATTTTTCAAAGTAGCTATCCCCAGAAAAACTAATGCGACCCAATGCAATGCCCCGGTTTGCCCATAGAAATGGTGCCACTGTTTGCAATGGAAAATGAAACATTCTGGGTTAACTGACATGGTAACAACATAATCAGCATGAAAATGCTCATCTCTTTTATGACAAAATTTCTGGTTGGTTGAGAGCTTTGATTCCTACCTTCTGATCTGATTCAAACTCATCAGTTTGGGCTGATGAGTTCTTCACTCATTAGTATGGTTTTTTTTATAATGAAAAATGGTATTCAAATAATATTCTGATCTTCACAATAGTGCAGGCTTTAACAGAGTAAGATACTGAAACATGAGGTAACACCTATTATAATGATTCCATTCATGAAAGCTGCCACCAGGCAGCTCCACAGCTGGTAATCCAGAAACAAGGAGTGCCACAAGCTAACACTACAAATGTAGAAAACATTCCTCCCCCATGTTTCTCACCAGAGATCCAAGTGCCTTCAGATTTCAATGCAGTCAGTATTTGATCACTTAGCTCATAAAGAAATCACTTGTGTTGATTTTCCCCCTTTACACTTCCTACTCCTCAGGTGTGGGGTGGATGCTTTCTTCTTTATTCCCATAAGCTCAAAAATTTTTAAATGTTCTTGGCTTAAACTCCTTCTAAATTCAGTGAAATCTTCAATTCACATTAGAAGTATAGCTCCAAATGATATGACCCATGGAAATAAATTGTGCGGAGTAAAGCTAATTGAGTCTGGTTATCTGCTACATGTTTCAGTTTTTCCATGCAGTTGAATAAAATTATGCCCTTAAAATAATTTTGCCAGGTTTTTTAAGTCACTCACTGGCACAGTTTCCAATTTTATATGAAATTTGTATAACTTCAAAATAAGAGGGAGATCAACAGGCAAAATAAGATCTCCTTAAAGTCAATTAGATATTAAAAAAAAACCAAAAAAACATTGGGTACATTCAGTCTCTAAATGGGTAAGCAAAATTTGATTTGGTTCAAATATAAAACCAACAGGAAGCCAGTAATTTAGGAGAGAAATAGAGAACATGTCATCTGGAATTTTCATTATCTTGCTGTTTTTGGCCAGTACTTGAGGCATCCTTGGAAATAGTAGCTTTCTTGAAAAATTTTAGTTGGTTTCTTCCTTTTGTTGTTTAGGAGCTATGAAGAATATCAGGCTTGAAAAAAAAGAAAAATTCTTACTGGGACAAAAAATCAGATTTATTCTATAATGTCCCAAGAATTATTTAGGGTTAACAGGAACCAGGCAAGTTATTTTATGCACATCTCAAAAGCTTTGATTGCATCTTTTGTCATTTAAAAGCTGAAGCTGGCAGAAAGGTATCAACATTAAGAGAATATACAGTTTCCCAAAGGAATTTTATTATCCAGCATCATGGAACACCTGCCGCACAGTGGTCACTGTCACCATAAGCATCTCCAAGCAACACAATAACAAGTTTGCTTGGGGTAAAGAGTGAATTTCCCTTTTGTTATGTGAAGATTTGTTGTAGAGCACAAGTGCTGCACTAAACTTTTATGAAAGCTCGCCAGAGGAAAAGCTTTTATGAATACAAAGGTTTTAGACTATAATGAGGACTCAAATCACAGTTATTAGTTTAAGTAAGCATGCTTTTAAAGAAATGTGTTGAAAGGAACAAAAGAAATAGAAAAGAAAAAAAAACAGTGGCATTCCACATACACTGTAAATGAGCTGAATCTTGCTAACCCTCTGGTAGTGCTGTAAGTGTTCTACTGTTGCTTCAGTAGTTTCTATAATCTCAAGTCTAGTAAGGGGACACAGCGAGGAATGTGAGTCTTACATGATTTGTAGAGGAGTTTTGGGAATTTCTAACAAAGCACAATCTCACAAACACAGTTTTGGTCAGATGACTGACTTTGCTAGAATAAATGGGCTTATACCTTTCAGATAGACAACTCTTTATAATCATGGTGAATATGAAACTCAGCAGGGTAAAACAACACAAATCATACAAAAGAAAGGAAAATGAAACTAATAAATCATGGTCATGATAAAATTCTCTCTCTTGATTACTATATTTCCCTTCTGGTTTTGGTTGTTTGTTTTTTTTTTTTTTTATACATTAAGGTGTTAAGAAAAGCATTAAGGTCATTTTTGCTTTTTAACTGACAGCAATAGCAGCAATGGAGTCAATAATTATCATGTGATGCTATGGCTTCCAAGTCATTTCTTTAAATTCTCTCAGTTATAAAATTTTGTTAAATTTTTGCTCACCCCACTCAGTGGGTTTTTTTCCAAAACTAAAGAATTCTTGCCTACTTATCGAAATGATTGCACTAGCATATAGTACAGTGGGAAGAGAAGAGAAGAGACGAGAAGAGAAGAGAAGAGAAGAGAAGAGAAGAGAAGAGAAGAGAAGAGCAAAATGATTGATTCTAAGGGCTTGACATCCTCAATTTTATCTTGAAGAATACATGAACCTTTCAAATGCAGCAACAGAAACTTATCAATCTCCTTCAACAATATCAACAATTTCTCTGTTTAGTAACAGAAATTATTATCTGCAAGGTCTTAGCTTGTTACCTCTGATACCAGATTTCTATTTTCACTTTAACAAAGAAATCCAATTTATGTTTTAACACCTATGCCATACACAAGTTTTGCGACTTAAGATCAGCTGTCAACATCAGCCTCCAGAAGCAGTGAGCAGAATTCTGCAGCCCCAAGACCTCAGTGAATGGTAGAGTTCAAAGAGTTCTGTGAAATTTGCTGTAGGACTTGAAATGTCTGAAAATATTGCTTCATTTGAAGGAAAAAAATAAGGACATTGGAGCAAAACATGAACACTGCAGCCCAGCTGCTTTGGCTTACAAGACTTTCAAGAGAAAGTGATGTTCATGTATTTTTTTTCTATTCATAGTAACAACTGTATCCTTAACATTTTGTAATACTATCAAAATCCTATAAAAATACTATTGTGTATATTGCCAGTCTCAGTAGCTGACACACCACAGCTGAGAAGGCATTATTACTTATGTCAGCACTGTAGTTCTACAGATGAAAAAAGATGAAATGAAACCAAATGTCTCCTAAGATGAAAGAAAAGCTACAAGGAAAAAGAAAACAAGCCTACAAACTTCAAGATTTTGCAAAGAAATAAAAGTTCATGGCAAAGTGGTGGGATATTGTCCAGAAGTTATGCATCAGCTCTCTCATCTTTCCGTGCAATGTATGTCTCTTACAGAAGAATATTCCCAGCAAATACTGGAAGCTCTTTCAATGAGGTGTCTGATATTCTGAGAAAATCTTCTGGTAAAGGGTGTCCACTGAGCAACTTTAGTTTATGGATAGTACGATACACATGATCTGATTGAGGAATCTGGAGAGCTTCACATTTGCTCAGTACCTAATAATTATCTGCCTTTCAAATCATTAGAAAATTATGGAGCCAGAGGTTTTAATGTTATTTAAAGCTGATACATGAGAAGACTGAGTAGGAAAAAACAGAACAACATCAAAACAAAAGCCTGAGTCTCAAGGTTCTTCTTCCTTTTTTCTCTTTTTTAAAAATTATTTTATTTTATTTTGCTTTTCAGAATTCTTTAACCAGCTTGCCTAGAGAGCAAGCTCAAAGAAATGGAAAACACGAAAAGTGTCAAAGGAAAAGAAAGTGGTGAATGTCAAATATTTTTTTAGATATAGAAAGATTCAAATCTGAATTAATTAATATCTATGAGGTACTTTCATTATTAAAAAATATTCTCATACATTCCCAAGGTATCTTTTCCTTAGCTTATTTTTATCAGTATTTTCTGACAAAAATTATTTCTGAATGGTAAAATAGTGATCAATCTACATCATTTAGGATTTCACATAACACTGATAGGTGAATAAAAATCTGTAACATATGCAATACAGATGTTTTGTTTGTCCAACTAAAGAGAGTAGGAGTCTGTACTGAATGCAGTGAGGTTGAAGATTGTTCTGAAGACAATGGGTTTACAATAGAAAAAGGCAAATTGCATGTCTGTAAATTACTGATGGCATCATCAAAATCTTTAAAATAATTAAAAGACCATTTCTTCTGACTCTGGCAAGTATTTAGATACGTCACAATTAATCCCAGCCTGAGTATTCTAAGGTATAGTGTTCATTATCCTCCATGCAATTATTAATTATCCAGCATGAACATTCAGTTGTATAGATGGGTTTTTTAAAAATTTTTGTATAGTGCTTGAAAATCTGCAGCACTGAAATGTTAATTGAAAATACTTGCAAGTTTACACTTAATAGTCCCATGTTTCTTCAAGGCATAAAATTTCAAAAATGCTGTAAGTTCCTTAAAAAAAAAAGAAGAGGTGTTTAACCCAATTATTTCTACTGAGATTACAGGATGTACTGTCTTCTCTTCCTTGAGATTCAGCACATAGAGAAAAGAATGCACAGAGAAGAAAAAAAATGACAGCACAGTTGTTCTGAAGATTATATGATCAATCCCTTTCCTGTGCTTTCAAAAGTCACTAAGCTCAAGACTCTAAAAAGCCGTGTCCAGAAAAGAGCTGGAATAACTTTTTTAATTATGGAACTGGGGACAGAGTCATGCATTACTCAGTAAGCCTAAAATCCTTATGACAGTCTGTAACACATATCCTTAAAACTCTTTATCATGTACTTTTTTAGTTTAAGAAAATTTGAATTCATGCTAATTTAATTCTCTTCAGGTTTTCCAGTATACAGATCTACCTTACTGAATAAAACACAGGCAGCACCAGCTGCATATAGAAGTACCCAATTTTTGAAGTAATGCTTTCTGTAAGGTTTTTTAAACTGGTGAAAATGCAGCTACTTTAGGTTACTTTTCAGTGGTTTTTATAGATACAAACCTTCAACTCTGTCTTTAAATAGAAAACGAAGAAATTTTTTAATTTTTCAAAATAATTATTTTTTTTACATATGGGCATCATTTTGTGTTCTGCTAATGGGAAAGTATGGGGTGTTTTCTAGTTTTCTTTTGTTTTACATAGCCAATAAATTAGTTTTCTATGTCTAAAGGAGTGAAACTGATATGTTGAGTACTTTCCTTTAACCTTTTTTATGATTTCTAAGCTCCTCCCAGCTCTTCATATGGATTCAATAACATCTGGCTTTCTTAAGATAAAAAAATGGGGAGATGATAACACTTTCCTTAGATTCAGCAAAAACTAGGACTCTTCATTCTTGCAACAGAATTAGAAAAAATGCATTGGGATATTAATACATTTCAAGATGAATCCAATCTCATATTTCTACATCATACAGTGCAGTACTATGTGGACACACCTCAGTGTCTGGCAGCCTGCAAAGGCTTTTCTACAGTGGATTTTATGCTTCTTTGTGTCTAATTGGAATAGCTTTGCACTGCCAGTCGGACTCATAGGATGAGGCATTCATAAATGAAGGTCTATAGTGGGAGGTATGTCCAGCCTCACAAAACTCAGGGGTCGCTTTCATTCAGAAGTTTTTGATAATAGGCTAAGATTTCATTTGGTCTTCTAAAAGAATGAGTTCAAGTAAATAGTGAAATTGTACTCTATTCTACACCCTTTTTCCTTCAGATAAGCAATGAGATATGGTAGTATATTTCCCAAACAAATCACTACTGCGTGAATCTGATCTAGGCTTTTGGTCTGCTGGCACATCTCTTTCTTTTCCTAATTTTCCCTAAGACAGAAGTTATAATTTTTGAGGAAAAAGGACAACTTTTCTTAAAAAGAAACCAAAATTTTAGTATTGTTTTTTTTATAAGAATAGCATACCCGAGGAGTCCAAAGGCTCTGATGACCTTTGCACATAAAATTATGATTCATTAAATAAAATGACAAAAAATCATTACATAACAAGCTACAGAGAATTTGTTTGTTAATGTGGCTCTGTAACCCTGCGGCTAAATCTCCTGTGTCCTTCCTGATTTATTTTTGAAGGTTATTCTTGATTAAAGCCATTATTTATCTTTCTGTTTAGAAAAATAAGTGTGTAATCACTCTAATTTTAGAGCATCTTTGATATCAAGAAGTTGTTTTGCAGTAAGCAGTGGGGCTTTTTATTCATGTGTTGATTACAAAGCACACATCTTACAGGTCATTTCATTCCTAATCCACTGCCTGAAGATCATTCTAAGAGAAAATTGCACCCTTAACAAAAATCTCTTTTAGTTACAAATAGTAAGGCTGACATCCTTTAGTAGTATTGTTAAACAGTCCAGAAGAAAAACAATAAGTTCTTAAATAGGGAAGCAGTACTATGAAAGTATTCAGTACCTTTACATTGCATATTTAATGGAAAAAAAGAAGTAGACAAGAAGGAAAACTCAAGATTGAAATGGACCAACCACACCATAGACCAGTATTTTAAAATATTTTTTAAAAAAATATATTCTATTTAATTTAAATTAAATAAGTGCATATTATTTCAGTAGCTGTAGAATCTCAGGTTTTAAATATAAAGTATATTTTTTTCAGGAACAAAATGAGGACAAATTTAGTGACTTGGGCCTGCTGGAACGAGTTCAGGTGAGGACCATTAAGATGATCAAAAAGCTGAAGAACCTTTCTAATGAAGACAGGCTGAGAGAGTTGGGATTGTTCAGAATGGAGAACAGAATGTTCTGGGGAGACCTTCTAGCAGCCTTCTAGTACCTAAAGAGGACCTAAAAGAAAGTTGGAGAGAGGCTTTTCCCAAAGGAATGCAGGGATAGGATGAGGGGGAATGGCTTCAAACTGAAAGACTGGTTTCAATTGGATAGTAGAAAAAGGATGGTGAGCCACTAGAAGAGGTTGTCCATAAAAACTGTGAATTCCCCATCCCCAGGGGTGTGCAAGGCCAAGATGGATGGAGCTTTGAGAACCTGGTTTAGCAGAAAGCACTCCTGCCCCCAGCACAGCAGGTGGAACAAGATGTTCTTTGATGTCCCTTCCATCCCAAACCATTCTGTGATTCTGTGAAAATACAGGCAATACTGTTTTCATTGAAGCTAGCACTGTAAAATCCAGTCTTCTGAGCATTAAATTAGTCTTCTTGCAAAATCCTTCATCTTTTATTTTACAAAATATTCTACCAATATATTTCAGTGTAAATAAAAATACATAAACGAGTGTATCCTCAAGTGGATTCAAAAGAAAGAATACATATTTCATTTTAAACACTTTTTTTGTGTAAATTGATAGAATAATAAAATCAGTCTTTTTATTCGGTGCTCTTAATAAAGTAGAAAAATTATTGCTAAGCCAGAGAAAGAAACCCCAATTAGTCATCAAAGACTTGTTTTTAGATTAAAGGAAATATTTTTTTCTCAAAATATTTTCTTACCATACTTTGATAAAAACACACGTCATAAGTCCCATCCCACTTTAGGCACCATGAAGCAGAATATGAAATATTTGTGTGCAAACTATCACATTTTTCTGATTCATTTTCAAGATCTGTGGTATTTACATATGACCTTTCCATTTTTATTAACAGTATATTGGATTTTTGCATTCTGGCCAGCAGAAGAGAAAGGTAATTTACACAGAGATTTGACAGTTATACACACAGCTATAAACTTCAGTCCATTAACTTATTTCTCCTGTAACCTTTATAAGACTACCCAGACACCCAAATAAGCACTATATCTTGTTTTTCTTTAATTTAAAAAACCCTCATCTTAAGTCCCTACTTTTAGAACATCAAGTGCAAGTAAAGCTCTGCAGAGTCTTTTATCACAGCTTTCTCTACCTCTTAGTATATATAGATGTCAATTTAAATTATATTACTCAAGATCAAGTTGTTTATATACTGCTAAGGTTTGTGTCTTGAATTAGCAAAAGACAGCAACATTTTTATTCTTTTTTTTTTTTTTTAATACTGCTGGTTACTCTGATTGAACTCTTGCACAGATATTTAAAAAATCACACACAATTGAACAAATGAACAATTTTGCATGTGAATGTCATCAGGTATTACACAAACACAGGTAAGCACAATATGCACACAGAAAGGGCAGCACAGAAATTCTAGGGTGGTCAGTCCACATCTGCCAAGACTTTCTACACAATTTCTGACGTTATCTCCAGAATATGGATATCTGTCAGCAAAGCATTCCTAAAGATAAGTTATCTTTGATGCACAGTGTGATCGTGTGAAAGACAAGACATTGCTTACATTTTACCTGTTTGCAGGAAGTTTCCTTGCAACATACTAAAAAATGTAAGGATGGAATCTAACACAAAAGTGTTTCTTTCAGAAGATTAAAGGTTTCTTAGCATTTTACAGCTCAAAAATAAATTTATTTCTAAAAAGGGAAAAAATTCTTAATAGGCTCCAAAGGGGAGCCTATTAAATTTTCCCTTAACTCTCTTTCAGAACTTTTGTTTTCCCTTAGCAATGGTAAATTCATATCTCACAAAGGTAAGTCAGATTACAAAATTTTGACTGACTTTTAGGTGTCAATTCCTGGATATACACCAATAACTTGGGATGGCTCTAATTTCCAGTTTAAATAAAGGCTGGCATTTCTTTTAAATAGAAAATCCATTTCAATTACAAAGACACCAAGATATCAGAAATACTCTATTTTCCAAACAAAAAGTGAATCTCATTTTATGTTTAATGTAATTTATGTCAATATCTAACCATCATAGTCACTTCAGATCAGTCTTCTGAGTCAAAAATTAAAGTAAGTCTTCTTAAAATAGTTTTAAACAAGAAATATTTTACTGTTTCATGAATAAGCTAAACAGGTAGAGTTTTTAAAGAAAACAAGAAAGAAAAATACTACATTTTTTCCTGCTACTTCAATTCTGGGAAGTGAATGTGAATGAATGAATGATTATTACAGAAAATTAAAATTTAACTCATAAAAAAAAAATTACTAACATAGCCGTAAGGTAAAAAAATAAGCTTGTTGTTTAAGTCTGGTTTGTATTCATCCAGTCAGGAAACATATATTCTAGATAGTGTTGTTATCAGGGAAAAAAATTTCTAAATTTTAAGATGTTTCTAAAACACAGCAATAACTTTCAAAGGGAAGAATCTTAAAAGATATATTCTGTTGTCTTTGCAGATTCCAACAGTAAAAGATTCATCCTTTATAAAGACCAGGAGTCTTCCAAAGGCAACTGAGATTCAAATCTTTTAATGATCAATTGGAACAGAATATGTACTTCCTTCTTGATTTAACTGATAAAGGTGACAAGTAACAGTTCTTTAATCCTCAGAGACTATGAAGGGTACAAGAGGGATACAGTGGAGGCTGAGCAAATGTCCTGATTTGATTTGAAACTTTAAAGGCAATTCACTCTTCTGCATCCAGGGAGCGTAAAATGAAATGACAGATACCTATAGAGATTAGACATCTCCAACATTTCAGTTCACCCTTTCTGGTAAGGCACATTGGGGTTCACTGTCCTCATTAAGCTAAAGTGGCAAAGTCACAGAGTGTACCACCTGGGTGGATACAAGGAATGGACATGATTCATTGAAACAAAAAGCAGCAGTAGTGACTAATTTTAGCAGAATAATAATATTAAGCAATGTTAAGCAAACCTTATCAGGCCTCTTTCCAAGTGACATAATCTAGCACTGTACAGAGAAGAGAATTACAGTCAGAAATAGAAGGAAAATATGAGAAAACACTTTTAGATGATGTACATTTTTTTGCTATTAGAAAAAACATTTTCACACTTTGGTCTACCCTCTATTGTTTCCAGGGTTCTGTGATGGGACAGTAAGAATAGAATGCCTCGTGTTATACTTTATCAAAATCTCAATAAGTATGCTTTGCTTTTGGAAACACTGTGAAATTTATCCACAATAAATAAAAAAGGAAGAACAAGTAAAATCAATTTCTTTCAGAGGAAAACTCCTAGAAAGGATATTTGAATTCTGGGCAGTTCTAGGCTCGGGAGTGAAATAAATATTCCAAGGAGTGAATTCAATGGCAGCCAAGGAGAAATCAAGATTCAGAATATTTTGTACTCTAAATTAGGTGGAGGTGGATACTATCTCACCATTACAGGCATCCAAAAATTAAACTTCTGGATTTTGATGCTTAGGTTGCATCTCATCAACTGAGACAAAATACCTTATATGGCTAATTCTTGTGAATACATAGAAATGCCTCTAAAACAGAGTAAGCTATTTATTTATTTTCTTTCTCTGTGAATAACAAAATAAATCTATTTCTTTTGTATGCTTAATTTTTAGATGGTTAAAATTCTGAGCATTCTGCTAAATAAGATAAAATTTTTGTAGAAGCAGTGATTGATGCCTTGTAAATCAAGATAAACAAAAATACAACTGAAGTTGTTAAACAGTGAAAAAGAAAAAAAACAAACAAACAAAAAGAAAAATAACTGAGCAACAAGGTAATGTAAATTGCTTCTGTAAACTTACTGTAAAGTACTATTTATAGGAAAAGAAAATGATAATTGCATTAAACATAAAAGGTACATAAAACATTGCACTTCAATGTAAGTCTCCAAAGGAGGGAATACTCCTGCTAGCCTGAAATAACCTGGTGTGGCACCAGTTTGGCCAGCAGAGATACCAACCCAAGCCCGAGGAACCCTTTAGGCAGGACAGCTCCTGTGCTTCTCTTGATGGCTTAGTAAGAGTATTGGATGTCTCTGTAAAGCACCAAATTGCACAAGAGAGACTTACCTGGAAGTTCACACACAAAATGTCCCAGTGCTGTTTTAAGTGCATTGTTGTCCAATCATGTGCTCCCCTGCTATATTTAATACTGCTTGGTCACTATGCCATGCTGCTCACACAGAGGATTTTCAGATCAATAAAAAGTTGGCAGGATCCCTAACATCTTGTTCTTGCTCTCAAAGGACAGTGCCAATTTTATATCTTTCTTTTTTTAATATACTTCTCTTTTTTTCTGGAAAAAAATTGAATAATATTAGTCCTCACCAGTGAAAAGAATGTGCATGAAATTTGATTTATTCTCCCCTGTAATTCCCCAGTTCCTTGAATTTTGCACGCATTATGGTCACTTATGAAAAAAACATACCAGATACCCCACAATCAACCTCTCACTCTGTTGCAGCTATTATATTGCTAAGGGGTAAGAGGATAAGATAAATCAGAATGTATATCTAATACACTGCAGAGCTAGCTTTTCTAGAGAGAAGCAGGATGGATGCTAATGTATCTGCTGAAAAGCAAGCTAAAGGCAGGCCTAGTTCCCTCCTCAACTACGAAGAAACTAATTTCTAATCTTCTAGACAAATAGGGGATAAATAATTGAGACGCTGAGAGCCTGTACTGTTACTTCTCAACAATACCAAAAAATATCTATTTTAGTCTATTTTGTTTGTTTAATTTTGAAAATTCAAAATATTTACTTATTTATTAATTTCAAATCCATTTCTAAATCCATAGCCTAAAGACAGAGAAGGAAACAGTTGTTAGGAAACTCTCTTAGCAATGATAATATCTCGAAACTTTTCATCTTCCTCTGCATCAGTTATCAGTTTTATCTGTAGTATTAATTATATGACCATTCCAAACTCCATGGAAATTGTTAGAAGAAGGAGAAGATATTTTGTCTACAATAAAATCAATTTAAGACAGGCAAAGGCAAACCCAATGGGGAGGACCAAGCTGATGATGCTGAGCTTGTACCACCCCAGGATACTGTTGGTCATTTTGGCTGCCAGGACACACTGGTGTTGACATTTATAACTAAATATTTGCTACATATTTTGAGCTTAAAATGGACTCCACCAATATTAACTTAAGGTCTTTAGGAACTTGGAAAGAGACTGAGAAAAAACATAATTTTAGAGGTATTTTGTTTTCCGTGAAAATGTGACTGTAATAGCACAGATGAATTCAGTACGTTTGAGTCACATAATAAAACTCTGTTTGCTAATGTAGTGTCATCTGAAGTTCAGCCAACCAGTAAAGCCTGTCTCAGACAGCAGTCATCAAGTAAACACAGAAAAATTCAAATGATCACCAGAGGGAAGTGACTATGTAGAATGAGAGTTGAAAGAAATTTCACATATATTAATGGCAAAATGTCTGTTTCACAAAGTAAATTACACACTAGCACTAGGATGATTGACTGCCTTGGGAAAGTACAGAACAGTACATGACAGAAAGGGGGAAAGAACATTGAGAACTTCCATCAGAATCAATGCAGGAAAGATAATTCAGAGCAAGAAACAAAGAAATAGATTGGCTCAGGTTTCATATGCCAATTTTCTAAAAAGAATCGAGATAAATGCTGATTTCAAAATGGCAAAGTCTTTCTCATGTAATTTTATTTGTTAGGCATCCTTAAAAAAATTACCACCTAAATTAAAAATAACACTACACACTGCAAGGTAACTGTGGAGTAATATTTACCAAATCAGGAAGTTGTCTACCAGGACCAGTAAATGGAGATGATTCCACAAATGCTCTGAAAAATGGAAAATTCTTTTGAGAATTACACTAATTCAAAGCTTCATTTCATTTTATGTGCTCAAGACATCTTTTTTTTCTGCTCTATATGAATGAACCAGATTGGCAAAATAAACAGCTGTCTTAACATCACCAAACTAAATACATGCAGCTGCTTCTGTAATCCAGTATGGATTAGAAATGAAACCTAAAACATAAATAACCAAATTATTAAGCGTTACAGAAGATAGTGAAATTAATATGTACAGTTGAAGCATCATATGGACTTTGGGGTTAATGATTAAGTAGAATGGGTTTAGATGTCTTATGATGGATAACTTATGTCTAACCTGATCAAACTCAGAGTACAGAGAGTTCAGGACTAGTGATCAGGGAGAGAATAAAACAAAGCAGAAAAAGATTTAGGTTGCATGAGTTCTCTTGAGGTGCTGAAATCAAATAAAAGCTGTAGAGGTTACCATAAAAAAGGTTGAGAAAGAAAAAGGAAGCAGGTAATTTTCTATGGATTTCTCACTATAGTATAGTAACTAAATTTTTTTGCCACTATTATTAAAATGCCAGAGATGTTGCACTATCATGACAGTACAGGATCCCTGGGCTTTGCTTGGCGTGAGTTTTTTTCAGTTTCCCTGAGCAGCAGCTTGGTGGCCAAGTGACCGCTGTCTCACCAGCTTCTCCTGAAGCTCTGTGAATGAAAACCATGGCCAAGTCTGACCAGCAAATGGGGTCCTGACAAAGGCAGCAATTGCCTTTGCTGTCAGCTGTAGCTGGGGAGGCTCAGTGCAACTTTGGGACTTGAGATGGTCATCAAAGAGAAGGAAACAAATTGTGACAGAAAATCATAAGCAATCCCAAGAAGACTCAGAACTGAGGGGGCGGAAACCCGTGCTATGAAGAACATCAGCCTCCCAGTGAGGACCTTTCAAGCTGTTGTCACAACTTATTGCAGACAGATACACACCCCTTTCTTCTTGAGGAAAATTGAATCTGTCAGACATGGGATCCAGAAGTACATTGAGAAGGTGAGGATAAAATCAGAGAAAAGGCTAGAAGCTAGAAAAAGGAGGAGAGTGTGGCTGGGCTTTCATTTTATTATAAGTAACTCTTATTAATGGATCTTTTCGGCATTAATCAAACAAATTAGAGCATTAAACTGCTCCATTGGACTAATAACAAATTCATATATGGTGTGTGTGTTCTGTTGCCCAGTTTAACTGTTAAGGTTTCTTCCAGTGTCTGAAAGCTCCAGAAGGTCAGCAAGTGGAATGAGTTTGACAGAGAGATGCTGTAGAGGGTTGTGAGCAGCACAAGGATGCCAACAAGGATTAGGCTGGCTGATGGTGGCTCAGAACAAGGGAGAGTTTCACAACTGTAAAGTGCTACCAAAAAATGTCAGAAGTTCTAATGTTGTCCAAAATACTAAGCAAATAAACATTCCTTTTCAGGGGGTTTCTTAATATTCAAAGAGAAAAGAAACATCAACATCAGAAACAAAAAGCTTCTAAATGGTTGTTTTGAACATGACATTTGTATTGCTTGAAGAAGCAAGGAAGAAGGTAAGAAAGAAATGTCAGAAAAAACAGTTTGACAAAAACTACTACAAGGCATTGTTAAATATCATATAAAGCTCATAAGTAGCTGATGAAAAGAAATTAAATAAGGGAAAACTTAGACTAAACTTCACGATGGACTATTTTTGAAGTATTATAAATTAATATTTGCAAAAATAAGAATCTAATTATTTTCCTACCACATTCTGCCATATCCTGCTTTAATCTTCCTTCTTTGATCTTGTAGTCAAGTCAATATTTTTGTCAATATGCTGCTTCTTCTTATAGATGTCTAAGATAGCTAGCTAAAACTGCAGTGATAAGAAATCAAATTAAAAACAGCAGCTCTATTCTGAAACACTTTACAGTCCTTCAGAAGAGATTGCTTGTTAAAATAGCTAACCCCCTTATAAAACTAACAGCCATTTGTGCAATGTCAGCAATCACTTTTTACTGGATTTGTTTTTCTCAGCCTCCATTTCATTTCATTAAGGACAAACATTGGTGATTCTGTGTGATTTTAATTAGATGCATGCCTATGGATTTTGGAACTGGGTCTTTAAATTTCACTTTTCAGATGTTTGGGTTTACACTACAAAAGAAAGTCAGTTAACAGTGTAAATAATCTTCAAAGGATTTAGTTCTTTCTGCCTGTGTTTCTGCTTTTTTTTTCTTAATGTGTAATTGAATAGAGAATAGCTAATTACTTCATTGTATAGCTAAGAATGAGATAGGGACTTTTTGTTGAAATACAGAAGGCAGTTTTCCATCTCAGCATTTTAAAAATTGAACTTTCTGTTGTGCTTTACTGTCTCTTAGACAAAAAATGTGTATGACAAAACTCCAAAACTAGTGACTAAATCCTCGATTTCTTCCAGGATCATGCACAACTCTGAATATATGCTAGTCTCCAATAATGGAAGTTTGACTGGATGAAGGCTGAGAGTGACTTTTTCTACCAAAAACTCTGTAATTAATTTTTTAGCATGATTTTTCTAGTCTTTTCCCATCACATAACCTCCATATTGAATGAAATAAAAACCCCCAAATAAATTATGTTAAACTGATACTACCCCTAGCCATAATAAATCTTCTGTTTTTTATTCAAGTAATTTATAATGAGGTTTGTCTAGTTTGTTTTAAATGTTTCATAATCCTATTTTTAATGCATATTATCTCGAATATCAGTGTCTATAGATATCATTTATCATAGATCTTTTAATGTTTCCTCTTTGCTCTGCCCTTCTGCAGGTTTCATCCTCACTCCAAGCTTATTTATTTAGAATACAGTTTTCTAGCTTCTGAAATATTCCAAAAATATCCTTTGTTTTCTTCCCCCCAAAAAAGAGAATCATAAAATTTTAGAGTCATAGAATGGCCTAGGACTCAAAAGATCATCTAGCTCCAACCCCCTGCCATGGACAGGGACACTTTTCACTAGAGAAGGTTGCTCAAAGCTCCATGCAACCTGGCCTTGGATGCTTCCAGGGATGGGGCATCCACAGTTTCTCTGCGCAACCTATTCAAGCACCTCACTATCCTGACAATATTTTTTTTCCTAATATCCAATCTAGACCTATGGTTGTCAGTTTGAAGCCATTTCCCCTGGTCCTGCCCACCGTTTTAACATGCCCTAGTAAAAAGCTGCTCTGCATTTTTCCTGTGGTCTCCCTTCAGGTACTGGAAGGCTGCAAGTAGGTCACCTCAAAGCCTTCTCTTTTCCAGGCTGAATAACCCCACATCTCTCAGCCTTTCCTCATAGGAGAGGTGCTCCATCCCTGCAATCAACTTGGTGGCCCTCCTCTAACAGGTCCATGTTTTCCTGTGCTGGGCCCCCAGAGCTGGCTGCAGCACTGCAGGTGGGGTCTCACCAGAGCAGAGGGACAGAATCCCCTCCCTGCCCTGCTGCCCACGCTGCTCTGGATGCAGCCCAGGATCTGGGCTTGAGTGCCCTTGACTCTCTGGGCTGTGAGTGCTCATGGCTGGGTCATGTCCAGCCTCTCATCTACCAAGCACCTCCAGGTTCTTTGTTTATTTTACAGAAATGAAGGCTACCACTACAAAATGGTTTACTTGTATTTCTTTCCATTCTTTATATTTTTATTGTAATCTGAATAAAAGAGAGAGGATATTCACTTGTTAACCTTGTACAATGTGACAGCCTTAACAAAGTTGGGAAAATTAATTTTAAAATATTTTTATGTTTCTTTTGATTTGAGATCATGTAACATTTACTCTAGTAGATCGTCAGAGATTATCAAAAAACACCCTTTGAATAGTGTGATCCACTGTAGATTCAAATTTCCAAAGCATAAATCTGTCAATCAGATTCTTATTAGAAATAAAGGAATAAAACCAGAAACTTTACCCATTGAATATATAGTGCAACATAAAATAGAAAAAAATAATTACTTTTACACTTTCGTAATTTCTTCTATGGAAATGTTGTTCTATGGAAATTTCTTCTATGTCTTGTTGTATGCAAAGCCTTTTCATACAGACTACCATTCATTTTACAACTTTGTGATTTTATTACCATGAAATTTTACTGAATTAGTAAATATACTATTTTTATGGGCTTTTTTCACCAGGGAGAACAGATTAAACCACTCATGCATACAATCAATCTGTTAAGGAAAAAAAGAGATTACTGTAACCAAGAGATTTCCCCATGTCTGCTAGTAAACTGATAAAAGTGCAGAGAACAGCTTATTCTGCATGTTCCAAACCATGCTCCCTATTAAATTTATATTGAAGTCTGCTTAAATTAAATGTGACTAAATAAATATTCTTTTCTCTCTGTGAAGTTTTCAGATCTATCACAAACAAGCCAGCTCACTGGAGATACGATGAAGCGCAGACCATCAGGAAGGCATCCAGCTACATGATAGGAATAGGTCCAGAAAAGCTCCAGCTGTTTATGCAAATGGAGACACTGAGTGGCTGGCACCTTATCAAGGACCAGAGGATCAGTGGCATATTGGTGTACTCTTTTAATGTCTAATGGATGTTTACTGCATGAAACAGGATAAATAAACAAAAATTCCCAGCAAAGTTTAAAAGATTTGCTGAACTGGGACATTCCACAGTGCATCATTTAGTCATAATCAATTAAATTTGCCCAGAGGTTATACTTCTCTATTGCAGTTCTCTATCTCTTCAGGCTCAAAGCATTTTCTTGATGTCAAAGCAGTTTCTGAAATGCAGCCATTTATCAGATGCATGCTGCCAAGAGATCTCCCATTTTGTTCTGTTTTTTTCTTCAATTTGGCATCTGAATATTTTTCTGTGTATCTATGTTATGGTTTTATTTTGTTACTTCTGAAGAGAATGAATTATTCTATTTAATTAACTGAAAATTAATGTAATTTATTTCTGTAATATTAGCTTAGTTGTAAGAATAGATCTAAAAACATGTACATGAAACAATGAGTATGTGGATCTAAAATGTTTCTAGGTCTAAAAGTATCTCATAAAGCACTCAATCATTGTCCAAGCATTTCATGTTCTCTCAAGCCCATGGAAACCAAGACAGTAAGACCTGTAGAATGAAAATGCAAGTGTTTTTCTAGGCCTCTCTGCTGTTCCTTGTCACACAAATTCCCCAGCAGCAAACAATACTGACTCAAATAAGAATCTCAAAGACTGATGCTTTTACTTAAAGTCAGAGTAGGAAATGAGAAGTGTTCAGGGAGATATCATTCCCTTGCTGTAGAGATAAAGATGTATGAGAGATTTTATTTGCTGTAGAAATGAGGATCTTATTTTTCTTCCAAATGCCTTCTATCTGTTCATGCCTCTGATGTACACCAAGATATGCATGCAGATCCCTTACTCAGCATGAAATTTCGTCGCAGCCTTTTGGGAACATGCTTTCACTAAATTTACTTATCCACAGTGGATATGTAAACAATTATGAATCTGAAAAGGCTTTGGTAGTTTTAAAAATCTGGACAATAAAATATTTCAATTTTCAAGCAAAGTGATAAAATAGAATTAAAGAGCAGGACTGAAACTTCCCACCAGGTGTTGCTTGTTCGTCTGGTATAACTAGACCTCAGCTCCTCACCAAGACATCCAGTACAATACAGCATTCTTTTCATCTGGTAGAAAAACAAGGAAGAAAACAGAAGCATTTCTTTTCATGTCAGTTTAAGACATTCTTGAGTGGCCTTGTACATGATCAAAATCAAGCTTGTAACATGTTTTTCATCATCCAGAAGAACCTGACAACATTTGCTTTTAAAGTTTCATTTTCCAAGAGAAAAATATACTGTAAACAAAGGTCTCATGTTTCCTTCTGGGGTTGTTTGGGTTTTCTTTAGTGTTGTTTTATTTGTGGTTCTTGTTTATTTTTTTCAAACTTTCTTTCATCCACTTTATAGTGGTTTCCTGACAGATTATATAGGTCTGGAAATAACCAAGAAATATGTAAAATGTCATTAGGTGTTAGCTTATGCTCTTAGTTGCATTACTTAGAGTTCTTACCAGTTACTATGGAGACTTCTGGCTTTCTCGTGATGCCCATGTCTTATAGACTTGCAGGTTGGAATTAACTAGGTGGAAATGGAAAGGACAAAGTTTTGGTCTCAGAAGAGGACAGCCACCAGATTTCATGTACATTCATTGATGATTTGGATGTGATCATGTAGCACCCTGCTGACTTCACTTCTCAGAGGGAAAGCACTCTGCCTGCACTGTACTGAGCACCATGGCCTTGGATTATTGACTGACAAATATATAACTATTGATATGAAGGAACAAAAATTAATTTTCTTTGCAACAATCCTGTAACATCCCAAAAAGATTCATTCATTACTATAATAACTATAATAATGTTCTCAGGAAGGGTAAAACACTGTGGTATGTGAAAGTAAAAATGAAAAAAATTTCACACTACTAAAAGATTTCGCCCTTTTATTCCACCTTCCTGCTATATAACCACAGTGTGGGGGAAAAAATTGCAGTGTGCAACTTTTATTCATATAATAACTGAATAATGTTAGCAGCACACAATGTTGTAAAAATATGTATATAGAAGAGTTCTGTGTTCTTCCTGACTCTCCCTCAAGAAATGAACGTTTTTTACAGTTTCAGTAAATTACCTTTGCTCTTTTAAGGCCTTCAGGGAGATATTGGCTTATCTCTCTGAGTTTCTGATTTCATGGCTGACTAGTTATGAATTTAATTTTAATATGTAAAAAAAAAAAAGAAAAAGAAAAAGAATCCCAGTGTTTTCACCTCCAAATCCTCTCTGGTCCCTCATGCTCTGATTAATGTGTAAAGCAGTAATATCTCAAACCTGTAATCAGTCCATCACTTTCAGCTCAGATTTTTCATTGATATTTAAGATCCAGTTTATACAATTTTCATTATATACCTACAATATAGCCTTTCCTAGCTGCTCTATGGCAAAATCTATGGCCTAAGCTTTTATTTTCCTGGATCTCCACATCATTTAACACATGCAATTTTTCTATTCCGAAAAGAGAGCAGTTAATGTACAAGTATTAAATCATCAGATTAATACATTTTCAAAAATATTTCGTTTACATGTTTGTTTTAAATGCCTGTCATGACTGGCCTTTAAAAACTGACAGTGTTAGTGGAGAGTTTGAGCTCCTCAAAAATTGCAAATTCTTACTACTGTGTTAAAAACCTGACCAAAAAATTATGTGCTTCATTAGAACACAGTGCTACTTACACTGTGGATAAGGGTAGTAAGGATGAATACTCATGTTAGGAACTTCTTTAGTTGTCACCTGATTTGAAGGTTGAAAAGAAGTGCGTAGAAACAGTTCAGAAAAGCACTAATTACTCACATACAAAGCTTAACTCTGAGTTCACTTGATTTAGGAGCCCACATGCCAGTTTTGCTAGTATATTGTGCAAGATTAATTGGTAAACAAATCTGATGATTGCTCAAAAAGAATAAAAAATAAAAATAACAATTAGCATTAAATTATCAAGATACAATTCTCCCTACACTTATTTTTTACTAGATCATTGCAAAGAATACCAATGCAACAGTCATGTTAATAGAAGGTCATTTTTGCCTAAAGTTAATGGAGAGAAATAGTTATACTTATATAACTAGATTTGCATAGATTTACAATTCACCCACTCATGATTGTGAATAAGACATTTTGTGTGGTTTAGAATAATTTATCTTTAAAATTATTATTTCTATTGAGGAAAAAAGGAGCTGGAATAACTTGTTCTTGTTTACAGATCTTCCTGTTCTTTCAATATACCGACTTAATTTGAAGTTTTTTGACCCAAAGGAATCCTAGCTCACTGCTTAGACTTTTGATCCAAATTGATTACAAATTCATAGGAACTATTTGCAATTTTGGTTTTTGGTTGGTTTGGATATTCTGTGAATCTGTGATTCTATGAAACCAAGATTAAAAAAAAATATGAAGGTATTGAGTGTTGTTTGAGGGTGGGAAAAGGATAGGACTTATTTTGTTTAGCTTCAATTCACAGTCCCTTTTTCTTTTTTATACTTGTTCAGAGAAATCCAGGAATTTAACTTTGAACAAGATTGATGCTGTAGATTAAGGATTTTAGACCACTTCAATGTCTGACACAGTTTCAACATGCAAAAACACCAAGTACAAAGTGAGTGTCTTGTGTAAATTCCCTCAGATATTTGGGACATTTATGTCTTATTTTTCCACTCTTGAAAACTTACAATTACAAGAAGTTCAAATTACATTTTCAAAAGTTAAAACTTGTTGCAGGGAGAATATTTTGACATTTGGAACTGAAATCCATTACTGACTAAGAGAAATATTTAAAGGTTAACCATGGCCAGGAATTTCAAATGATTATTAGATTAAGCCTGTTGCATTTCTGCCACACCACAGAATGACAGAGTCCTATTTAGTACTTGTGCTGAAGCAACAGAGTGGTTTGATGTTTCAATGGGTCAGATCCCGACCTGCAACAGGGCTCCACACAAGCCTTGTGAACTACCTAAACTGTGCTCCAGTCTTTGACCAAGTATTCTAGCCCTGTTCCACAAGATACATTTGATGCTTACTGAATATATAGTGCATTTCTCTTTAGTTCTCTGGAACTAAAGGAAGGATTCAATGAAAGAAAACTTTATGTAAATCTGTGTTCCTAATATTATTGTCTTTGTGTGATTTCTGTAGAACGGGATGCTGTTTCTTCTGTGGGTATAAGTGAGATAACAATTAATGTAAATAGTATTTGTTTCTCTCCTTCTCTGCCTTATTATTTTTAAAGTAACTAAAGTTGGTTTTAGACCACTTTTTAATAGACAATCTCTATTTCTATAGTGCTTATGTGGCTCAGCCTACAAAGCTGAAGCAGGAAAATGACACTGCTTTCCTCCTCTTAGAAACAATTATATTCTCTGACAGTGACACTTATGCACTGCTCTATGCAATTCTGTGATAAGGGTATGTATGTGTGCTTTCCTCAGTTTGAAACAAAGTGCTCATTCATATGTTCCTGAAGTCACTATGTAAACATGAAATACCCAACAGGCTCCTTGTTTAGAAACCCAAGTTAAGAAAAGAAAAGGGACTCACATACTGTTTTGCTTTACTCTATCATATATAGTAATTTCCAGACTTTCATTAAGATGGGGTATCAAACTCACCTTTAAAAGTTCAGGACAAAACAGGGGTTTGATACCCACTAATGTCTGAGAAAAGAGAGATACAGACATTTTGTGTGCAAAAGCCCTCTTTGCCTCTCCTCCCATTCTTTCCCTGTGAAGCAGGGAGGATTTCCCTTTCCATGTAGCTCACTTTCATATAGATACATACAATGAAACATGGACTGCTCCTTCCCTCTATTTCTTTCATTCATTTTGCATGTGTTAGCCCTGTTAGTGACCAAGGACAGGAAAACAGTGAAAAAGATGACATTTTTATATTTGTCAAGAGGGTGAATGAGCACAGCCAATACAGGTTTACCAAGGACAATTTCATTCTGAGCAACTCTATTACTCTATGCTATGGTACTGCATACTCTCTCACAGTTTAGCATCAAACTAGCATTAAAGTTTACAAACACCAAACTGAGTGAGGCAGTCAACATGCTGTACCTTAGGGCTGTTTTTCACAGGAACTTTGGCAGAATGGAGAAACAGACATACACCTCAGAGAGTTCAATGAAAGCAAATGCAGAGTCCTTCGTCTAGGATGAGATAGCCCCTTCTGAAAGTACAACCTGTGGACTGACTGTATAGAACACAGATGTTCAGACAAGCACATAGGGTCTGGCTTGACAACAAGCTGAACGTGAGAGTCAATAGTGTGCTCTTACATCAGAGAAATCCAACCAAGAGTGTAGCCAGCCAGTTTCATCCCCAGGAAAAGGGATGTTTCCTCTCTATCCAGAACTTGTGACAATGCAGCTGCAGCACTGTGTCCAATTGTGAATTCTCCACTAAAAGAAGGATTACAATATGCAGGAAAGAATCAAAAGGATTGAAACCAAGATGGTCAAGGACTGCAGCAATGTGTGCATTGGAAGACAATGAGGGAAATGATCAGCTCAACAAGGAGAATAAAAGACTTTATTGCTGAATACAAATACTTGACCAGGATTACAGTGGAGACAATCAGCCCCTTTCCAGAGTATCAGACTCTTCTACAGCAACAGACCAGGAATCAAGGAACACAGTTTGGTAGATGAAAAGAAATTTTCTTGTAGCATAAGGATGTTCAAATATTGTAAAATGTTGCCAGGAGAGGCTGTGCAATCTCTGTCTTTGGAGGTGTTCAGGATTTGATCAAACTGGACTGAGTAACCTGATCTGCTTAAACCTGTCTGAGATGGAGATTGGACTAGATGACCTCCAAACATCACATCTGAACAAAATCATTCCTATCAGGAATCAGCTCACTAAAGGCAATGCAGATAATACACTTGGAAACCTGCAAAATAGAAAAGAAAAGCATGCAAGAACAGACTCAGTGTTTCCATGGCCACACCATTTAGAAAGAAAAAAAAAAAACAAAAAAACCCCAACCCTTCAGAAGCATTATTTTTATGCTCCAGTACCTTTGGTTCAAAGAAAGTCTAGGTCTAAGATCAAAGTCTGTAGGGTTGAGGTATTTTCCAAACAAATCAAAAAGACTGCATTCCTGCTAAATTTGAAGTCCCAATTTCATGGGACTAATTCAGACAAATGCCTAGAAAATTTTTTTATTTGAGGTTGTTGGTTAGGTTCTTTTTTGAAGGAGAGGTGATTTTCGTTTTTTGGGGGTTTTTTGGTGTTTTTTTTTAGTTGGGTTTTTAATTTTTTTTTTTTTTTGAGGTTTGTTGCTATTTTGACCCATCTATTTTTCTAGAGTTACAACCGATTTCCATATAGGCACCTATGGTTTTTGTTTATTTCTGTATATCTGACTTGTGTTTTTAAGGGATTATTTTCAAGAAAATTGTTGGTTAGAAAGTGTGTGCAACTCTTAAAAGACAAGCGTGCTTTTATTGCAGTCACACATCTTTAGAAAGATGTTTTCATAAGCAAGAGCTGTAAGAAGGCTATTTGGTTTACCAAGTATGCATCAGAACAGAGTGCATCCCAGGAATTAACATACTGTAGTACAGAAGGAAAGAAGGGAGCTAACTGCTTCAGTGATGCCCACAGCAGCAGGCTATAACAACAATAGCAGTATCAGCAGCAAAATATCTTTTATTTTCTCTCCACTGTTTATAAATGAGATTGAGCATATGGATACGTAATTAGGGTTATTTCATTAGATCAGACTAGAGCTCTCCAAACAATCATAAAAAGGGTTCTCCATGCATAATGGTTTATACAGGCTTCTTAAAACACCCGCTAATACATTAAAGAGCACATATTCATCTTGATGTAAAAAATCTTACGCCCGCAGATTTTGCTGAGGCCTATTTTTTATGAATCAGAGTGAGTTCCATAATTTAATGTACAGCTGCATTATTTTATGTCTATTCCTATTCTGCTGTTTTCTCCTGTTCTTTCCTCAATTTCTGAACAAGTAACTGAATTTCTGAACAAATTAACCCCTTTCAGCTATTGATCTAATTGGGGTGATTCCCTTACACAAAGGGTGTTTCAAGAAGCCAATTTTCTTTTAGTTCACATATCAAAACAGTTTGGCTAATTTTTCTTTTTCTACCCAGCTTTCAGGTCATGTCCTCTCTTCTAAGCAGACCTTTAAATTTTCCTCCTTATCTTTTCAGTCAGTCTCCCAGGTGCCCAGTTAAACCAGTTCCAACTTGCCTCCTCTCATTTTACAGTCATTATGGTTCTGAAAAATAGCTTTTCTTCTCCCACGTTTTGATGTTTGTCAGCACTATTATTTTCCCAGCTGTCCTGACAGATTTTGAAGCCTAGATACTTCCAAGACTAAGGTGACAAAGGAACTAAAATAAAAGTTGTATTTGTTTGTGTGTGCAAAGCAAACTTTGACTTCCATAAAGGTACCCAACTTTTATTACATGTTGCCTTAAATTTCTAAAAATTAGAAACTTAGCTGTATGTCACTAGAGACAATCATGTTTCAAAATCAAAATTCCACAGTGGGTGAAACAGGACGTCCTTAAGACATTATTATAATAACTGAAGAACACAGCAGGTTTGCTTTCTGAGAGGTTTTCTTAAGGCTGCAAAAAGATTTTCAATAGCTTATATCTTCCTACGGAAATCCGGAGTGGAATACTAATTATCAAAGATTATGAGAAACCACGTGTGGAATTATTTTCTTTTATTAATCTCCACATACTCAATGCTGTCCAGGAAAAGCTGTATGATCTATGTGCCATGTTACGTGTTTCAGGAACATACTGACAGAATTTCTATAGCAGATAATAAGAGCGCAATTTTGTAAGTGCATAAGTTATCAAGGGAAATGAAAAACGTGATTTTCATTTGAAGTACCCATATTTCTAATATGTGGACATTTGGCAATCATACAAAATGAATTAATATATGGATTAACTGAAACGACTGAATTAGCAAGGAGATACCATTAATACCACAAAATAGGGATGAAGTAGAAAATACAGTTGAGAAAGAAAGCATGAGATGATAATATTGTTTTAACTGGGTAATTGTAAGAAAATAGATAAAACCATATGGCTGCAACCTACCACAGCCTTCTAGGCATCCAACTCCCAGTCGATGTGGGTCAAAATATTCTGACTGAGACTGCAGCTAACAATTCTCACAGGCTTCTAATTTCAGAGACAGAACCCTGATTATCAATTACCAAAGCCAAGAAGCCTCTAAGCTCTGGAATCTCTGTGATTCTCTGGAAATCTAAAAATCTCTTCGTCTACATCAGAAATTTGAACAACTAACCCCTTTCCAGAGAAATGCTTTTACTTGAATACGTGGACTTTTCAATTAAACATTGTTTTATCAAAAATTCAAGCAGTTTTATAACAATATTTCTTCCTTTCCTGTTTCCTTCAAAATAACATCAACACTATAAAGCAAAAATTGGCAGGAATTCCATTTAACTTAATAAAGTCTCATCAAATTATTAAACATGGACAAGAATTTGAATTTTCTCTATTAACTTCAGTTCTACAAAGCCTTAGGCAAATGCAACATGCTTAACATTACATATTTATGACCCATTATTGATTTCCTCATACGATTTTCTGTAACTTGGAAGTGCCAGAAATTGAGCTTTTTTGTAACATTGCTTTCCATTGTAATTCAGTTATAAATTTGCTCCTTAAGAACCCAGTACCTCCTATATTTTTTTTTTTTCTTTTTTTACAAATTTTTTACTTCCTTATACTGTAGGGGAATGAATAAGTCCCTTTGTTGGGGATTAATGTTCTCCTTGTTAGTCTGGATTTTCATATTAGAGCAGGGCAGGGTCAGATGTGGCAGAAAGAAACTGAGATTACCTATTCTTTCAGATGTATCCATGTTACCAACTTGGAACATTCAATTTTGGATGCATCTACATTATACATTTTCCATAGTGGAAAAACTGGCTGAAGTAAATTGTGTCTTTTCTGTAGGCTTTGGCTTTATGCATTGTTTATCAGTTGTGCCAACACATTCTGGCGTATGGTTAATTATGTGAACTACATCCACTGAAGTGATTTATGCAGAAAATAAGAACACATTATTTTAGATTAATTTCTACTTTTCAGTCTCTCAAGTAATTGAGATCATTACATGGTTTCACAAACAGTTGTCACTGTACAACTACATGGGAAGAAATACAAAATGCAATTCAGAAGTAAAACAGGTCTGAAATATTTTAAGCTGTCTCTATCAAAAAAACCTCAAACTTATAATATTACACTTCAACATAGTCCAATAACTGGGAAGAAAACTGTCATGTAATTACAGAAAAGGAACAGGGAATGAGAGTGTCCCAGATAAAATAGCAATGCAAATAAAAATAAAATTCTTACTTCAGGATATAAATAATATGACATCACTATATACAGTATGAACCAAAAATAAATACTGCAGGAGAGAAGGGTGAGAACTTCCAAGGAAATTTTGTGGATATTTTACCATTCCAGCCATGTCTTTTTAAATTGTCTTTGAATATGTTAAATATCTTTTTTTATTGTCTTTGAAAGAATGTTATGTTAAAGTACATCATTCATATATCTTTACAGATCAGCTGATTAGAAGATTTTATTCAATGAAAGTATTTTAATTTTATGAAAGCACCAACTTTGCCCAATTTCTTCTCATGAAGAAATAGGAAACAAATAAAAAAGAAGAAATGTATTTGAAGTCAAACTCAAGAAAGATTGAAGCTAGAAGAAAAAGCTCAACATCTGTTTTAAACTTCCTTCAAAAACACATAAAGTCTTGGCTTTTTGGCTCTTTTTAAGTTTTAAAAATAATCATGGCATCTCTATTTTTCTAGAGACAAAAATATCTATTTGGATCAAATTTAATTCTGAAGAATATAAAGTACAGAGTTTTATACTCTATTTTGTGAGGATTGTAGTTTTTCTTCTTTGTATCAATTATTAGGAGTGCAAATTAAAACCTATATCCTAGAAACTGTTCCTTATAGAAAACTCTGTATGTGTCGATCCTCAGTGTTTTAATTTAGTTCCAAGAAATTTGCATGGCAATACAGATATGCATGGGGACTCTAGTTTTTCCAATTTCAAAACTAGTAATATGTTTGTTTCATCTCCACAGATGATGTAAAAGAAATGATAATGAAAAACTTCTGCCACAGGAAATAAGCTGGCTTTGGCCTGGTTTATTCAAGGTAATCAGTCACTGGCTCAGAATAATCTGTGATTCTGTAAAGGTGATAGTAGAAACTTCCTGTTTTCCCATATCAAGGGATTATATTAACACATTTTCTTCTTTCTTATGCTTGAAAAATAGTGAAAACATGTTCATAAATAAATGGGTTCTCTCCAAACACCATGAATCATACAACTAATCTTGTGGTTTTACTATCTCAGTCTTTTTTAAATATAACACCTTATAATCAATAGAGTAAGTAGGAATATCAGAAGGTTGGTCTCTTAATTAACTACTGAATTAAAGGAAACAGAACTTACAAGAAGTTCTGGGGAAGATATTTGGAGTTAGATAAGGTCTTGAATTTTCCAATTCCTCCTCTCTATACAGCTCTTGTTCAGTAATTTCCAAGCAGACTGCTGGTCTAAAATATGATAATTTATTTCACCACCCAAGGTTATATATATAATAGCATAGATTCTGAACAATGTGAAGGTTTTGCGTTGATAACTTTTTTGTTAGTGAGCCATTTCCTTTTCCTAGATAAAGGATTATGTTGAGAAAGATTCCTCATATTGACACCAGATGACATGTCAGAGTCTCACAAGAATTAGCTGGAGAACATCTCTGTCTCCGAGGTTGCAGACGTTTAATCATTTCCTCACTATTCTGGGCAGCTGCACGCTGACCTCATACCCATCGCCTACTTCTGGGCTGTCAGCCACAGTACTTGGTAACAGAAGGGTTACTTTGCATGCTGCTTTACCGAGAAGAAATGCCACTAACTGTGACAACAATCCTAATTAGTTGTTAAAATACCATTGTGAAGATCTGTCACCAGCGATTACTCATCTCTTTAATGGTTCCTCCAAACAGAAGCTCTGTTTCAGCTATTTAAAAAATGGCCAATATCATTATCATTCCCTGAGGGGCTTATCTAAGCACTCTGAAGGATTACTGTCCAATTTTACTTTTAAGCAACGTTGCAAAACTCATGAAAATAGACAGTTTTCAGGGGAAAAATAAAACATCTTCACAGCAAGAATTTCAGCTGCAGGGGGTTGGGCACAGTTACATACCTCTAGGCAAATACAGCAATTACAAGGAAAGAATACTCTGAAGGATAGAGAGGGAACAAGATTTTAAAAGAATGAGATCACTAGGGGATAGGCAAGAAAAGTATTAGATTAAAAACTAGAAACCACACATTTGATTTCCAAAACTTCCTATTAGTACCAAAACTTCAAATTATACCACAAGGCAGATGTGGCCTGACTCAGTGCAGGTCAGTAAGATAAAACTTTGTTGTCAGAGACAAATCACAGACAGTTTTTTCTCTTAATAAATGATTGCTTAAAAATGGATCATAACAAATTTAGAATATATTATTATTAAATATTAGATATTAGAAAGATATTCCCATGCCAAATATTATTTTCCCAAATCTATTTATTTTGGCAGACCTTCCACTCTAGTTCTATTCTGTACTCCTCTTGATCCTTCTTTGTAATTCCCAAATTCTTACCATGCTTCCAGTTCCTGCCTTTACCTGTGCGATCCTTCATCTTCTTTTCACCTTGTCCATCTCTCTTATTCTCTTTCCTAGTCCACACTACCTGCCTGAAGTAACCTTCCTGATATCTCTCAAGTCAGCTTCCCCCTCCTCCCTACCTCCATGGTCCTCTCCTCTCAGTCCTCTTCCCTAACTTCTCTTTGTCTCTAGCACAGCAAATTTCCAGTTTCCCCATCCCAAAACCTCGACCTTTTGGTCTCCTTCCTCAACACTGTTCCTCAAGTTGCCTCTTCAGCCAATCTCTGGTTCTTATTCTTCCTAAAATCTCAACCAGAGCCTTCTTATGATCAGAGCATACAGGTACCAGCAAAGAGATCATTGAAGACATGAGATTTCTTTTGTGATTTAAATCTGACCTGTAGCACTCAGGTGTTGGAGTCACAGGGCAAGTACTCCTGCTTTGCCACCAGGATTCATTCCTGCAGTAGGGAATAAGCAATACACCCAAGTTCTGCTGTCAAATAAACCCTCTATGAAAGATGTTTAAACTGAGGGTTTGACCAGATCTGGAAAAGCACAGCTTGTTCCTTTTAAGGATTTCAAGCCCTTCTTTAAAGCAAGAAAGTTGTGCAGATCTTCAACAATAACTAACCCATGCTTAAATGAGAAAAAGACAAAAATCATGTGTTTTCCCAATACTCCCATTTTATTCTCATTTAAATGTTTGCCTGAATCTTCTGCAAGGAATATTTGGGCATATCCTAAAGGATTCTTCTCTGAGAAACAGTTGGAAAACCTAAAAAAGGGCCTGCCCCTTATTCTCATGTCACTTCTTTTCTGAAAGCTAAAATATAGGAATATGCCCCAGAATATGATTTATATTGTAATAGAAATATACATCATGATAGCTGAGCCTGAAATAAAAAAAAATTAAAAAAACCCAAACAAACAAAACCAATCCCAGTAAAATAAACTTCAGGTTAATACAAGATGTGTGCCTTCACCCACTTAAAGAGCTAGGAGATTAAAGAAAATGTGTCCAACCAGTGATATCTGAAACTAGCAAAGAGCTCTCCAGTTACAGGAATGAAGGAGGAAAAATAGATATTGACATAGCAGAAAGTATCAGCTGGAGAACTGCTGAGGACTGTTATCATGTAAGCCTACTGCCAAGAGTGATTGAAGTGTTCTTTTCCAACCATCTAGTATATCACTAGTATCAACCCCTGCAAATTTATTATGTCTGGTAGTAGCTCACATTACATGAAAACATCCATTCCTGCAACAGTATCATTACATGAAAGAGATTAAAATAGTCTTGGAGTGATATTCTGATATTTTTGGTTCGATGACTATGGCGTGTTCACTTTTCTTTCAGAAACATGCTTTAACAAGATTGTTCAGGCTAACCCGGGGTTGTCCCATACAATGACCTAGCAACACAGAGCCTCCTACAGAATATGCAGTAAATTCTGACAGATAAAGAGGTCTAAGGCATTGCTGTGACCAAGTTTGATGACTACTTCCCTTCAAAATACCCTAACCCAAATAATACAACACCATATCAGGTCAATGAAAGGCAAAGAAAAACACTGACAAACTTAAACAAAGCAGCTCCCCATATTCTATATGACAAGACTCCAGCCATAAAACTTGACCTGAAGTGCCACTTTATTAGTATTGTTGAAGTATTGAAGCCATAAAACTAACAACCCCACTTACTATTTAAAAAGGCAAATAAACCCTATAATTTTTCAGAATTCTTGCTCCCTATAATGTTTTTCTATTTCATTGGCTGATACATACATGTAACATTTTATATTAATTTGTTTATGATTCTTATACTCCAAATATGTGACTTTACACAGGGCGCACAGACCATTTTAGCTAATGGCCTTAAATACCTCTTTCTAATGTTTCCTCCATCTCCATTAATTTCAGACAGTTCATGTATCTCTCTTGTGAAACATTATGCAGTATTAATATATTCATTACAAAAATATAACAATTTTTAAGGAAAACAGTCCAATATAAATAATGTATAGATGTACTTGTGAAATAACTTGTATAACATATAAATTATTGATTTATTCAAGCTTCTGTGGATAATTTCTTGGGAAACATGCCCAAAGGAATTGTGAAGGAAATAAAATTTGACTTTTGAAAAGAAGGTTGAACGATAAGATGACATAAAATAGAATGAAATATCTACTGTTACACAGAGATCACAACCAGGAGAGATTCCTGTAGGGTTGAGATAACATATAGGAGGTTTCGATCAGATTAGCATTGAGTGAAGGATCACAGCAGAGACATAAAGCCAACAAGAACAGGCAGGTAGCAGATCCTTTTTTAATAGCTGCTTGCCTCTCAGTTCAAGATACCCAAATCACACAATTTGTAAATCCAGTTGTCAGGGCATGAAAATTTTGAGACTCCTGAAGCAGAAGTCACTTAGCCATCTGGCAGGCAGGAATGAATGCTGCAGAATAAAGCTCCCCTGTTTCATTTCAGTGGCGCTACATAAAACAAGAGAGCAGGGACGCTGTCCCTGCAAAGCAAGGAGTATATTAAAGAAAAAAAAAAGTCATATAATTTAGCAAGTGTATGAGGAGCAGCTCTCCCAATGACAGCTACAACAAAAGAATAATCCCATAATGGCTCTTTGACAGTTTATTTTCAGTACATATGCTTAGGCACTACATACTGTTTATTCTCTAAGCAGCTTAGCAGATAGGAGGTAAGTAGGATGATGACTATAATTCAATATAAAATACATTTAAATAAAGTTGAGGGGTCTGACTTAAACCCTTAAAAGTCAAAATATATAAGATAAGTCTCCAGCAACATCCTTAGCTCAGCTGCTATCCTTATTTTCTAAATGTGGAACACTCTCTTATCACAGGCTGCCACACCACTG
Organism: Motacilla alba alba; assembly: GCF_015832195.1. Classification (NCBI taxonomy): domain Eukaryota; kingdom Metazoa; phylum Chordata; class Aves; order Passeriformes; family Motacillidae; genus Motacilla; species Motacilla alba. The sequence goes on from NC_052019.1 coordinate 21,115,532, forward strand.
GACAATGTAGAATTGGTACGAGGGAAGAATTAGCTCCAGTAGCTCCTGAAGAACAAGATTCGACACCACAGGCAATTTGACATAGTTCATAACATGCTGTTTTCCATGGTTTGGGTTTTTTTTTGTCACAACTGAAACAAGTGTTTACACTTTTGTTTGCATTTCTACTATCTATTCTCTCATATCTACCTGATCCAACCTATTAAAACTTGGGGGATAGGTATCTAAGTAAAATAGCATTATCTCTCATTTAGATAGAATTGACACAGAAGAATTATATAGTTTGTTTCATCTAATCCCAAAATGTGAGTGCCACAATGTGGCATTTTACCAGTCTTATGAATTCCAAGTAAACCCTTCCAATCACTTTAAGCTTTTTGGTGTTATCAAAAATTGCTATTTCATAGAATAGATATAGAAATCTGCCACTAGAGAATTTAAAGGAAAGGAGAAAAGAAAAAGATCCTCTCCAGAATTAAGTATTCCAGTTTATTATTCCATTTCCATTAAATTATAAGCTAACAAGGCATGACACCATCAAGGAAAGTACAGCATCATATTTCAGTTACAGAAGCTGGAAGCTGGTCTTTGGCACCTTTGATGAATTATGATGCTTGTTTGTGCATCTGTCACTGCAAATGTTAATTTAGGTATGAAATGCTTCAATCAGACATTCAAGAATTACATCCTAAGTCTGCCACAATAGGAAAAAAGAGGCAGTTTAATTATTGCAATTCATTAATATACTTTTAATTTATTTTAACAGTTTAGTTAGCCAAGGGCCAGAATGCCTCCAGGTACAGACCTGAAAGACAGAAGGATGGGGAAAGCTTAAAAGCAGAACACAAAATAGAAAATGGGAGAAGACTGGATTTTGTTAGGCATATGTATAATGTGTAAAATAAATTACTATTTCCAAGAACCTGGAGTACAAATAAGAGCCTATTGGAAAAAAAATCAATATCACATCCTCTGCCTGTCCATAGGATGAACATTCCTGGGACATTCATTTAGAAAAGTAAGTGGAAGATTTGATAAATGCACGGAAGAATAATCCATCCTAAACATAAGAAATTACCTCAGGCTCAGGAAACACTGGAACTGCATATTTTTATCACTAAGAATGCACAGTAATAAAATCTGTCTGCTTGCTTTACTCTTACACTGTGGGCTTCTCTCTGCATCTTTTGTTATACAGCATATTGGTCTTCATACGCATTTGATTTCCAACATGCTTCTTTTTACACTAAGTTCAGGTGTTACAACAAAACTAGAAAAAACATGAAGAAAAATAATGAATTTTTACTCTTATCAGTACACTCACATCTCATCTAGAGGCTCTAAGTTTAAGAAACCCATATGATAGGGAGGAAGGGGGGGTGCAGTTTGTTTGTGGTTGGTTTTGGTTGGTTGGGGTTTTTTTAAGAATATACCAATTAGGACTTTTTTTTAATAGCTTCCATTTTTTGTCTTGCCGCAAATTTTGTGGCAATATCTTGACCTAAAGTTATGATTGTTACAAGCTCAAGATTCAGGATACCATATCACATCATGTGCATGACATCAGTATATGAGACTGAGATATGACTTGCTAGCACAAAATGCTACTCAGCATGAATAAATTCTCTTCAAAGAAAGGCTAAAAAATAGAGTACCTCACTAATACCTGACTGTTCTTGCAAGGTCTACCAAACAGTCCAGCTACAGAGTGTAATAGTCAAATGAGATAATGAATAGCATCAAAATACTGTCTTAAACCCAACCAAGGCTCTTCCACTTCTGAACAATATATTTGATCTGACAAATTAACAGTAAAAATAAATTATATAGAATTCTTCTGCTTTCCAGTATTACACTAAATCTTTGAAGGTTCTCAAATTCACTTCAAGCAGCTAAATTATATTAATCCCAAATGGCTTTTCCCTGTTACAGTATTGTTGTTCTAAGTGCAGACAGATTTTTGTTTGTATTTTTAATTTGTCTTTCCAAGTTCTAGGGCTGCCTGAACTTGCTGTTGCAAGTGGACATGGCAGCAGTCTAATTGTTGAAGTTCTGTTCTCTCTGCTGGAGGCAATTTAATTTGTAAATAGAGAATTTTATTTTACATTTCATATCCCTGAACTCAGGGTAAGCGTCACGACTTGGCTTTCATCAAAAGACAATACTTGTCTTTTGATGAAAGCCAAGGAAGAGGAACTTTTCTGTGAAGGGGTAAAGATTCTGTTGGGAGAGTCCAATCAGTCAACAGCAATATGGTTTGGAAACTTGAGATTTTTTGCAGATATCCTTAATATGTGCTGAATTTCACCTTTATAATTAATGATTATGTCTTAATATTTTTGACAATCCTCTTATTTATAAGAACATTTGCTCATGGAAAAGCAGGTCTTCCTCACCATTAAGATTGTGATTAAATGTCCTTAATGTGGGAAAATACAAATGTTCAGGGTGATATCTTCTCTGATGTATTTATTTTCAGAAGCATCTCTTTCCATCAAGTGGAAAATTATTAGTGATGAGTGATGAGTACTTCTATAAAAAATATAGCTACAGAAAACACGTGCTACAAGGCACAGTTATGGGGAAGTTGCACGAGGGGCACACAGTGATTTACAGTTTCCTTTCCCTTTTTCTGACTATTTAGTATCTGTTACTCAAGCTATTTCACCCAAGAAGAACATAAGCTAGAGCTTTCACTTACAGAAATGTAAGGTGTCACAATCTTGAAAGAGAATTGGAACAGTCATAATTTAGCTCAGCAAAACCTTAAAACCTTGGCTCCTTAAGACACTTTAAATTAAATTTGGAATAGGTCAGGTACGCATTCAGGAAGAAATTCTTTGTCTCAGATAATTCAATGCTCAAGAGAGGCTCACTAACCCTCAAGCACTGCATGTCTTTCCACCTTTTCTGCCACTCCTCCTTGCAGGACTATGGATTTATCCAACACAGACAGACCAAAGCTGACTTCACATGTATTTCCCAGAGAACACACTACAGAGTCTATCAAGCTGGTTTAACTTCTGCCAACTGAGATCCTGAGTGACTCCTCACCCTGTAAGCCTGGGAACACTGATTGCTGAACTCTGCCTGATGATTAAGCTACCTGACATGATAACATGGTCTAGCTGTGCTTAGACATCAGTATTGAAAACAAAGGGTGTTCTCTTCTGCTGATAAACCTAACTGGAGTTTCTTGCTCAGATGTCTCTATAGTATATTTCATTAGTTGTTTTGTTTCTGAAATAAGAATCCTGGTCTACTACAAGGCCCTTGTATAAATTTATTAAAGACCAAAACAATTCTTCAGCTTTGATATACTCAGACTGAAATATATGAACTCTGAAGAAAACTGTCTGAGTGAAGCTCTGACCTCCTCTGTATTTCAGAATAGAAGTGGAAGAGTGGCTGGCTGGCCATCCCATCCAGTGCCATCCTGTCCCATCCTTGTCCCTTCTGTCTCTCTCTTGTTCCATGTGATGCATTGAAAGCACCCCTAATCCAGCAGGGCAGCTCTGTAACCTGTGCCCCTTAGGCATACGTCCCTTACTTCCCTTTCACAGAAGTGTAAGAGTGTCATGGTTCCATTTTCTACTTAGCATCTAGCCAGAGCACACCATGGATATAATAGCATCCCAAGAGGGAACTGGAAAGGGCATTCCTCAAACAGTGAAATTGATTCCCTGTCTTTAAGTATGAAAGCAATATGAAATGTGTTCCGTCGTTGGGAAGGTTGCAAACTATTTCTTTCAGTGTGATTTTTCCCTTAGTTCCCTGTTTTCAAATTCATGGCTCTTTCTTTATTTTCTTCCTGAAATCCTTTCACATTTTCAAATCCTAGCAATCACAGGATCAAAAAAGGCATTAATATATATTTTTTTCTCTCTCTAAGGATTTGTAGTAGGTACACAGTGCCTAAGAAAGTAAATGCTCTTTCAGAATTTGGTTTATTTATAATAAATATTACTAATTAGACCAGAACACTCTTGGAAACAATAAAACTTTTGTTACAGTGTCTCCATGTGTCCTAGTCACTGTCATCTAATACATTATTAATTAAATAATCAACGCTTTTTATAGTATCACCTTAGAAACCATGGCAGGGAAATTAATTTCCTAAGATTAGAAAGTTTTTACTAAGAAAATTGAATGTTTGACCACATTGTTCTTGTGAATGACTGAATTTTACCTTCATAGTAAAACAAGTTTTCCTCTGTGCAAGGGGAATTTATTGAACATCACTAGCTTTACTTCAAAAGCACTGCTAACTCAAATAAACCTCAATGTTAATTGAAAGTGTCTTGTTAAACCCAAACAACATTAATGCAAAGTTACATTTCACTTATCAGCAAATCCTATCACCTTACTCTTTCACCTTCAGCAAGTTCTGAATAATACTCCTCAAAGAATGGCAGTCTTTGTGCAAGCACCCTATAGGAGAATAGGGCAGAGGGTGGGCAGAGGACCCACCACAATCACTTATATTAATTATAAGCCATAGGAAATCCAAGAAATCTGTCCAGTTAACCTGTCTGGGGGAGGGAGAGAGGCGAGGGTGAAATGTTGGATTAAAAAAAAAAAAAAAAAAAGCTTATTTGATCTGAATTATCTTTAATATTGTCATTTCTGTCATTACATCATTTTAGATACACAAAAACTAGTAAGATAACACTATCTATCTCCAAATATTTTTTTATTCATAAAAGATTATTTTTTGCTTGCTCTTAATCAGGATAAAAGCATGCCTAGATGAACCAGATTCCCTTAATTTTCGCTGAACTTATCTCTAACTTAAATTTAGTTGAGGATAAAACCTCTTGATATGTGCTATCAAAAACATTACCCAAACATCATTATCCAGCTGGTGGAAAGATAAGTAAAGCCAGCTGTAAAGCATGGAATAGAAGAGGTAGAAGAGATACGCAGATGCTTGAGGGAATGTGGCTTGATAAAACCAGAAGATATCCAAGGAGCAGATCCAGCACGACAAAGGCAGCAGTCTAGTTTTCAGTGGTGAAAAAGAGTCAGGGTAGCAAGCAACAAGAAAATAGAAAACAAAGCATATTTCCCATAAAAAGCTATAGTGGTAGAGCCACAGTACCAGGAGAAAAATAGTGACTGCTAATAAGTAAATGGGCATGTATATGCAAAGAGGAATCTAGTCGCAAAAGAGATCTGTTATGAGTATTACCTTTAAATTCTTACACTAAACCACCTACAGCTCCAGTAGGACTTAACTTTCTCTTTTGCCTTGGAGTCCTTTGTACTTTTATTTAGATGAGGTTCTCAGTTGCCTGTAGTTAAACTACATGGTTAAAGGCAGGGTTATGCTGAAAACAAACCATTAAAGGAAAGCAAATCCTAAGCTGGTGCTACAGCACTCGTTTTTAAAGTACATAAAACATAAAATACACAGCAGAAAGAATTGGGATTCTTCACTGACACCTCATATGTGCAGCTGATCCCAGGCCTTAGAATAGCCTCACAAGGAACTAACCATCTTCTCAGTTATGTAGTTGTGGCCTCAGTATCTTGAAATATTTTATTGCATTTAATCACACACTTTTGTTTAAGAAATTAAACAGGCAGATTTTAGAGCTACTCAGAATTTTAAAATTATTTTCAAGGGAGTATATGTAATTTTTTCAGAAAGTTTTTCTTGAGAATAGTAATTGCAAATTTCTGGTATTCGCTCTACTTTCTTTTTTTCCCCATCAGAATTCCCCATTTAGTTTTGTCAAACACTCTGCTTAGTCATTTTGAAAAGTGAGGCATTATGAAAAATGTTCAAAATTTATTTCCTTAGCAGGTGAAAGAATTACATAATGTTTAAAGGCACAATAACCAGTGTCTAACACTGTTTTACTTCTCAGTGGTTAAAATATACATGAACTACTTTTGAAAAAGAATACAAACTAATTTAAAAAAATTAATTAGCTACATGTGGACACAGAATTGCTTATATATATGTGTGTGTGTGTGTGTGTATTTATATATATATTTAAATACATATTTATAGAACTAATTTATATTTCTGCATTGTGTGCCATTAAGGAAAATAATAGGAAAAATATATGTTATATCAGTCTGTCAAGACATGAAAACATTTAACAGAGAAGTAAAGGAGAAAGTATCCTTAGATATCAAGGGAGTTTTTAGAAGGAGAATGCCAATATTTTCAAATATCTGTTGAGGCGATATCCTGAAATAATGAATTGTAGTATATGAGCTGCTTCTAATTGAGAGAAAGGATTTATTCAGATAGAATAAAGAGTATCTTCAAGTCTGGCTAGACCATGGAATAACACAGCAAAGAATAAAACTTTTATGGCTAACAATGTTGTTGTAACAAGCTCCTAGAGCACGAATAAGCTAGAATTTGTAACACCAGGAGAGGCCTTACCCTTTGCTGCCCCCACTCTGAGCTGCTTTTTCCTACCACTGTGAGTCTCTTCCTCTGAGTGCCACAGCCTGGTCTTTGCAAAGCTGCACAATGAACTGGAATAGCATAATAACACACATTGAGAAATAACCTCTTCAAAAGAGTTTTAACCCAAATCTGTTCCCAGGGTAGTGCATGGCTGAATGAAGACCCACGTCAGCACAAGGGAGATGTCATCAGTGAAACGCAGGGAGGGAACAAAAAGACCTGCAGTAGAACAAATTTATGCCCATTTAGGCTACAGAACTATGATATCATTAATCACTAGCCCACTTGACACTGATGGTGAGAGACTTATTTGATTGTCACTGAAATCTACAAAACCTTTTATTTATCTATCCCTGTAATTTATTTATCTAATAGTGCTTATTCTATAAATCTGATCAAGAATCAAGATTTTATCTATGGATATGCCTATGACAAGGCTACAAAAACCCCTCAAGCTTATGAAATGAGGATCACCACACCTTTGAGATGCTGACGTTATTTGTCTGTAGAACTTTATACACCAGACAGCCTATAGTTTCACTGCAATTTCCTAACATTAAACTTCTATTCCCTGCTCTGTTCTGCAGGTTTACTGCATTCCAGAAACTGTGCCAAGTTCAGCTGAGTGAAAGGGAACACAGCCCCACTAACTCACAGTTTTTGCCACAGGTGATCATGAACCTTGGTATTTCACTAAAGAGACTGCTTTGCCTTTTAAATAAATAAATAAATATACAACCAAATAAACAAGGGACTAGTACAGCTTCTTTCAACATATAAAGATCAGTTATGAGCTAGGTAGAGAAATCAATGTCTTCACAGATGAAATATTAGGAACCATTCTCTAGAGAAAGAGAGTGCATTTCAACCACTTGTAATTCACTCAAATCAGCTGTCCAGATGAAAAGATTGTACAATAAAGCTACTACCAATGGAGCACAATTTATGCACTTTCAGTAGTGCCACAATAAACTGCAGGTGTCTGGAAAAATTAAAACTATATTACTGAAAGCATCACTATTGATTTTCTGCTGTACAAAACCTACTTTTCATACTGTTCTTGATTACTTCTGTTGGACTATATGCACTTAGCATATGGTCATTTTAAATGCAAATATTAAGTGTATGAAAAGGCACACACTGAATTTTGGATGAATCCCAGGAAAGAAAGCAGTTTGATAATAAGAAAAGTCTTATTAGTTCCCAAGAAAAAAATTGTGTTGGCCACCCAAATAAGAAAACACATTTGGCAAAACAGTATGAAACATGAATGGGGACTTATGAGAAGGATTTTGGCCACTGTCCCTAGAAGAGGAAAGTGAAAGAAGAATTGACAAGTTTTAAATGATGAATGGATTGACACAGCAAAACTACTAATGATATGTGCCACCGATTACTTTTGAAAGCAAAAGATAATAAAAATTTTCCAGAAAGTTTCTCTCATCATGAATAATGTAAAATCATTTGACTAAACCAACCATTTTACATTTCAACAGATCTGAAAGTAATGGAAAAAAAAACACAGAAAAAATTGCAATTTTTTTTTCTGTGGAATTTGATGAATCAGAGTATAAGAGAAATAAATTGAATAATGGAAAGTTGGGTGATAATAAACAAAATTGAGAACAGTAACTGAACACAATTGTTGTCATTGAAATATAACTTAAAGAAAAAATCAGATAAAGATTAAAAATGCTAAGACTTAAGATAAGGAAAAACAAGGTGTGTGGTTTAGGTTCTTGAGAGTTTTGTAGAGCCAAAAGGGACAATAAAATACGTGTACTTCAGACAAACTTACAGGGGAGACCGTGTCAGACCTCAAAGCAAAAACATCAGACCATGAATCTCTAAAACAGCCAAACTCTTTGTTTATCTCAGGTTGTCCCTGAGATAAATTACCTACCTGTGTCTGAGTTCCTGCTTCCAGCTCCGAGTTTCCAGGCCCTCACTTTTGTGAGCATTCCCTGCCTGTACCCAAAGTTCATGCTGAAGTCCTTGGGGATGCACAAAGTACCTTTCATATCAAGCCCCTTTTTGGTCAATCGTTCTGATGAGAACACGAAGAGTTCTTTCACCATTTAAATCTTAACAATTTTGCACTTCTAGAATTATAGAAAAGGAAGAATGTTAATGGATATCTTTCTTTTTGCATTGTTTTGTTCTATTTTTCTCTACATCTTTATGTTTATCTTTCAAAAATCACCCTTCTCTCACTAATTAAAGTAATTATAATAATACACATTTAAATGTATACTTCTGTAAATATAAAGTGATCATCAACTGTAAACAGCTGAAAGGCTGATCCAGGTTTTAAAAATCTTATTAGATTTCTTAAGTTCTGACTTTCTTAACTTAGGCTTTGCTAAAAAGGTATTGTTATACAATGGAACACTAGAACATTTTCTGCTCTGCCTTCCACATTACTTAGCACTCATGGTCACACACACACTATAAATCAAAGTAAGATTTTCATTTACTGCATTTCTGTTGGACCTTTTGTATGAAATTATTTTAAGTATATTTATAGCAGATAGAAGAAAATTCCTTGAATGTAGGAAGACAGTTTCAACTCAAATATTGGAAAATCAAGCACACATTTTTTTAAAAGACGTGTATTTGCATGTATGTAAGCTCATACATGAACAATATATTTATAAATAAATGCAGAGATTTAATTTGGACTTATGAGGCATTGATGTCTATAATATCATTGCTTATATGTGCTTTCTGTGTTTTAAGCTATTAAGATATATTCAAGTCATATTTTCACAGATTTTATAAATATATACAACAATTTTCTATTTGTTCTCAAACATTGAGCTTTCTGTTTCAGGAATCTGAGACTTGAGAAAAACTTAAAACACAAAATTGATCTAGGATCTCAAGAATTAGAAAATATTCAGAGAAAAACAGAAGCATGAGAAGAAGATACATCTCATTATATAAGCCTTCACAAGTTTACATGCTCTGTTGTAAGAAACCTGGGAGCTGGGCACAGGTGGGGATGTAGCAGGATTCTCTGCCCTGGACTTTGGTCAGAGAACCTGGACAAAGCCTTTTTTGCAAGGCTATCAGTTGCAGATTGACAGGGAGCATCATGTGCTGGGTTTGGTGTTGAATTGTTGAATTGTGCTAAAACCAGTCTGCTCACTAACTCGAAATGAACACCCTGATACTGGGGTAATTACACTGACTTTGAATCACTTTATAGTATAAAAGTTCAGTCCACTCTTACATGATTAGGTTCTTCTAGCGTATTCTTCCACGGAGACCATGGAGATTTCTCTCCTGGGAAGGGGTCAGGCCCCAAGGATGCTACTTGAGGCTGAGTAAAAGAGATCTGCCCACTGCCATTGAAACTGTGGGGATAAAAGAAACTCTCCAACACCATCTTTTAAGGGTTAGAGAATTTCTTTATTCTGGCCAGGATGTTATTCTGGCCAGGATGTGCAATGGAAATCATTGCCAGGATGTGCGGCAGAAATCATGCCATCACACATGGGGTTTTACCAGATTTTTTTACATATTTATGCATTAAAAAAAAAAATACATTCAGCAATTCCTAGTATTTGATCTCCTATTGGTTATTATCCCTTCACCTTCAATTAATGCTGATTTGATGCTCAATCTTTGGTTCTCTTATCAATCTTTTCAAAGGCTGGGTATCTCTGACCAAACTAGGGGCACAATGTCTATCTCCTCTGTATTTTCTGGCTACTTGCAAATGTGTAGATGTAAACTTCTAGAGTCTAGGAACCTTCTTTTTGTTAAATGAGGCCCATGAGGCCTCACCCAGTGAAATTCAAACCCTTGGTGAACAATCTTTTGAAGAGAAAGCTCAATTTCCCCCCCACCTTGGCAAAGGCAAACAAACCCATGACTACTTTTACTTAAAAGCCAAAAAAAATTTTAAGTTATTTCCAACACTACGAGTATTGATATGGTGAGTTACATCAATATCTACTAATTCTAATTCTGATATCTAATAATTGTCTCCTTTTTGTCATCCCCTCTCCTTAATGTAACTGTTTTGATATAGTGCACGATCCTGTACTATACACTACTAGTAGTCTTAGCTTTTTTACTGTGTAGTAAATAATTCTGATTATGATTTTTATCTAATAGTTTGTCAAAATAAATAATTCATTTTTATATAAATATATCTGTTTTTTCATTGTTAATTGTGTGGGACGAAGTTACTAAAACCCGTGACAAAGTCTGGGCCTAAGACTGGATACAGCTACAACCAGACTTCTCTCTGAAAAGGAACTAAGAAAGCACAGGGGTCCTTTTTGCATCTTGTGGCTCAGCAGCAGGGCTTCTCTAATCAACTTTGCCTAAATTTGTCTGAAGATCCCACTCCACCCATGGACGGGGTCTGGGTTGTGCTCTAGCATTTCCAATTTATCTGTTACTCTAATGTTTTTTGATGGTTCTGATTTGAGCACCCACCAATATCTGCCAGGCCAGCTTAACTTCCATCCTCTTTGGCTGTCTTTGGTGTAACAGCATAGTATGTTGTAGACTAAGTCTACATATTTGCTGTGATCTGAAATAGTCTGGCACTAAGCTGACTTGAATAATTTCCATTCCTTTTGCTATGCCTTTCAAAATTATAAAGTTCATGGAAAAAAGCATGCATGGACAGTTCTACTGATTTCAGTAGTTCTGAATTTACATTTTCATAGCCACTTTTATTACTATATGCTGTTCAGGTGTATATCCTTATTTGCTAACAGAAATAAAATTTAAAGTCATTGATGGCGCTCTCTTACCAGCGTGTCATTAAAGGTAAATTTTTTCAGAAAGAGCAACTTCAGAGGGACAAAGGAAGATACACAAACGAATTTTAGGAGTGGGTCAGGACAGAAGAGATAAAAGGCCATGCAGAGCAGAGAGAAGAGCAGGTGAAAGCTAAGGATGCAGGTGAAATAATGCTGCTGCAGGCAAGAGTGACCAAGTGTCTGAATAAGCCTAGCGGTCTCCCAGACTTCTGTGGTGGAGACATCAGCTCTTACTGGATGTGACTGACCCCTCACAAGGATGGAGATGAACTGTAATCTCCTTCAGTCACCCATGAGTGTCCTGCCACGCTGACTGTTTAAGCAAGGCCATCTGAATGAAAGTGTAAAAGCAAACTTGAGGAATTCACCCTTCTGTGTCCACTAGACAAATTTCATCCTCTCTCCTACTACTTTTCAAGTCCTCATGGGAGGACAGTCTCCTCTCACTTTCCCAGTTTTAAAAGGTAGATGTATTTAAAGTATTAACCACCTTACCTAGAAACTGAATTAACTTGTATATTTGCGTACTTCAGATAAGAACTGAGTCCAAAATATTCAATGCTGGGAGCCAATTAAGGCTTTAATTAGGAATAAAACAGGAAAGGAATAAGAGATTCACACATTATTGGTAGTTTCGAAGCTCAAAATTACATTTGCAGGGACATCTTTGTTCTACATGAAAGCAAAAGAACTATGCTGAAACATTTTTCTCACAGTAGGAGCCTTTTGTCAATTTGCTGAAGAAATTATGCTAAAAACTACACAAAAGCAAGTTTTTCTTACTCTTCCACTTGTCTAAAAACCAGAATTAGAGAGAATTAGATAAAAGGAAAGGAAACTTTCACCTGAGAAAATCACTGACTTCCATTAAGGACCTCATCAATGCACATTATAGCAGATTAAAAAAATTCTGTTAGCCAGGGGGACAAAGAGACTACATACTAATTATTCCTTTTGATCTTCACTTGCTGGAAGACATCTGACAACTGTCAGAGATAAAGCTTACAATTAGGCAGCTTTTTTTTAATAATTAAGTACAGGAACTGAAGCTTTCCCTACACTTGCCTTTTTTTTTTTTCCTTTTTTTTACTACCTCTGGCTGTATTATTGCCAAGCCAACTGAAAAGTCACATACAGCCATTTTCTCCCTTTGCCCACATACAATCAAATTGAAAATCTGTGAATGAAACTGCACTCTACCTCAGTAACTAAGGTGACTGAGTTTCCACCTCCATGCTAAGCAGTCATTTAGCAGAAATTAATAAGCACTGACCCCTTTAATAAGTCACTAAAAAATCCACATTTTGTTTTCACTTCTGAAAGCTATACAGTCTGTCTATTCAACCCTTAAAATGTCTGCTAATGCTCTTTACAACTGGAAATTAAAAGCAAAACAACCATCAATGGCACAAACTGAAGGGAAAAAATACAAAAAACTACGATGACCTTGAGAAGGTGTTTTATTGCTAAATTAATGCCAGTATATAGTTCTTACCTGTATTTGATCTACTCTGCATACAATCCACATCTAATAAAATATCTAGCTTTAATATAGATAATAGAAACAAGCTAACAAGCACTAGAAGTTAAGTGGTGCCTATTTCAAGAGCTGTCTTAATGACATAAAGAGGACTTACAAAGTGTGGAGAGTGCTATAGCAGTGATTTTCTGTGCTGAAGAGCACCCCTAACTAACACTTCACTTGTGTTCTCCAGATCTACTATGTCAATAGAAATCAAGAATGATGGGATGGCCTCAAAGCTAATTATCTGCCAAAATTTTTGATTTATCTGGAATATTACTCGTGTTTTAAAGATACAATGTAAAAAAGTATTATTTATAGAAATATATATATTAGTGTGCCTAAAAATGTATTATTTTCTAAATATTGATTACATATTAAGTTTTCTTATCTATAAATCTAGTTAAAAGAAATATAATCTCCAGATGCCCACATTAATGATAATATGAAAAAAACCCCAGAAGCTGTGAACCTCTTGCAGGTTCACTATTGTTCAAAACCAGCATGTATTTAACAAGAATTTACCTTCTGAATTAGTGAACGGGATTGTCCATAATGGGAATGTGAGAAGTCATTAACAGTATGCAGCTATTTGAACTAATTAGCTGTAAAGTGTTATCACTTTTTTTCTTGCTTTCCCGAACCAGCTTTATGCAGCCTAAGCTTGCAAACCCATTATTCTAATAAAACTGATCTTCCACAAACTCATCTAATCCAATGCAATCTAATCTGCTCTAATCTAATCTAATTTTTTACACCAGTCTGATGAAAACTAGGCTTGATCCAATATGACACCAGTTGAAGTAACTGGACATTTTTTTCCTGTTTCAAAAGTTTTGGATGAGATCCCACAAAAATAATCTTAGTGCAAAGATTTTGGAATAGAAAAAACAATTATTTTGAAGGGCTTTAAAGTTCAGGGTTATGCTACAGGAAAACCCAGACATAACAAATGATTCTTTTCAGATTAATATCCAGGAAAACATGATAGTAAACTGGCAATCAGGAATATTAAGACATCTTATATATAATTGTGAGTACTATTTATTCCTTTTTTGCTTTTATGTTGGGTTTGGCTTTACTCTCTGGGAGAAGCAGTTATTTTGTTAGTTGTCTACATTTTGAGAAGGATTCCAAAATCCTGACTTCAATAAAAGTTAGTTTAGCTTAAGTGATTTATAAACCATTCAACTGCAAAATACTTCCTCTTTGAGTTTTATTGTTACAACAACAAAAGGCTTGGAAACAAGACGGTGTTGCCAAGTGCAAAACTTCTTTTCTTCCAGTCATAATGAATTCTGAATATGGTACATGTCCTCTTCTTCTGTACTGAGGAAAGAGACTTGAACATATTTGAGAAATAAGATTAAAAATGTCTAGTTAATTCCATGCTAGCAAACCAAATTGCCAGCTTCAAAGGGAACACTACTTTTCACTTGCAAAGATCAGTCTTATTTGGATACCTAGTCCATACAGTAAAAAAATTAAAATAATCATTTTATGAGAAGGAGCCACATCTGATTTCTTTCTTAAGGTTCAATTTCTCATTAAATCCCCCAAAGTAGTGCTGATGTTCTATTAATCCAAAAATAATTTTTGTGATGCATTCTCTGGTCACAGGCACAAGTGATAACAATTTCCTCATGCCTCGGCTTTGCACTTCCCAAAACAGGGGATTAACAAAACGCAGAAATAATCCCTTGCTGAGAATTAGAAATTCTCACAAATCACCTGAGAAAATATTCACACTGTCTGAAACCTTGCTAGAAAGCAGGTCAACAATCCCATAGCACTTTTCAAGCCTGTGCCATAGTCTGCCGTAAATGCATTAGTACAGACATGAGCAAATCAACTTGCAAGAACTGGGTTCTATAAATGTATTCCAAAAATATTCTCCAGTCCTCTGATTTTTACTCTTTTTTTTGGTTTGGTTTTGTTTTGTTTCTTCTGGTGATTCAGAATTTTCAGGGATCTTGAAAAATAACAGACATCTTTTACAAGTTATTTTCTCCCAAAAGGAGTCCCTGAAGGAAAGGGAATCATGTGAACTGTGGTGCTTTTTCCCACTGTGCTCTGTGCACTCTCCCTTGAAGGTGATATTCAAAGTCAAAATTCTTTTACTCCTATGGTACATATTGTACCTTAATATATGCAAAAGAATACCAAATGTATTATCACCACTGCTATTCTCCTTCATGTTCTTTGGAGGTGGAAAAGAAAGAAAAGTAGTCAATCAGAGACTTCTGTGCTTAAGCAGCTCCCAGGCTCTAGTTCAATAACTTGGATCAATTAATACCTTCGAAGAGCTTCCTTCTTTTTTTTTTTTTTTTTTTTTTTGTCATGGGCTTTGAAAAGAAGACTTTGTAACTTGAACAAAAATAAAGTTTTCTTTTAGAAGCTTAGCTTTATGAGTTTCATCATCCTTTGAAACAGCCAAATTCAGCGCCTCAGGGGATAAAAAAAGTGATATCATTCCACAGAACAGGTAGAAGCTTTTGGATATTGTTTAGATGTCAGTGATTTTTCTCCCAAGCACATCCTTAATTGCTTAAGAAGGGTTATTAATTGCTATTATAGACTGTTCAGCAACCCTAACAGCTTATTGATGAAATCTTATCTTCTTGAGGCTCTTGTTTTCATTTACCAAGTTATCTCTATGGCTCATTCATTATAATATCAATCTTAGCCCAATGTAATCAAATAATTTTTTTCCTGTTTCAAATTACACTCTTCCCCTCTACAAATAAAACATAGTACATCCCACCACTTTGTGCCTTTTAAAACACAGCAACAGGTTTGTGCATTTTTTCCTACCCTGAACTTAAAATTCATTGATATACAGCAGTGCTTCTTTCAAGATTTATTCACTTGCTTTGTACCTTGGGCTAGGGAATGTCCAGTTTGTCCAACCCCCCCTCAAGACTGCCCATCTGCCTGTATACCTTAACAACTACATATGCTTCAGAATGTGAAGAATATTGCTGTGTTCAGACATGCAAAGTACTACTGGTAGTAAAACTAGAACAGGTCAAAAAATATGCTACTCAGTTGAAGTGAAGGTAAAGCTGTATAAGTAATTGCTAACCACAGCCACAATACAAAAGGATCATGCTAGAAATATTTCCACTCCCTTTTAGAATGTTCCAATTGCATCCAGGGAGTATGAAGTTCAGCTTGAGTAATGCAAAGGACCAAAAGAGAAAATGACAAGAAGAGCACAGAAAATTATCAAACCCAAAATATTTTAACTAGAGTGAGGATTTGTCATTATCCTGCAGAAAGCTAGGAGGCACAGATCAGTAATGTGTAAGGAAAATTTGTGACTCATTATTATATTCACATTTCAGTGAAAAAACATGACATGATTGCAATTTATATAAAATATATGTTTTAAGAGTATAAATACAAATATATAACACATCTAATTAATGGAAAGAGTAAAACTCCTTCAGATTTAAAACAAGATAAATTGAAGTTTGGAGACCAAAAATTTATTCTTTTTGGTTAAAGTCCATATATTAGCAATGGTATTAATGTTGTTCAGCTATGAGATAACCTTCCTGGAGCAGTGCAATCTAGGATGGATAACAATGAACAAAACTACTGATTTGTTAAAAGACTGGCATCCAAATTATCATGCAAACTGTCGGGTTTTTTAAAATTAAATCTGAATCTTTAAAAGTAGAGAGTAGAGATTAAAAGGCAGGATTTAAGTTATAATGATGACTTCTAAATATCTGAAGTGGCACATTTGAACCTCCAAAATTGCTTAAAAGGTAAGATTGATAACCCTCACATAATGGGATGAACTGATTTCCATGAAAATAATATGCACTGTTTCCAGTCCCTCACTACCACCAGTTCTTTCATTGATGTTAAATTTAAAGGAACAATTTTAATATACTTTTACATTTACTAAAAATAAACAAGCATCTGTTGGTATAGGCATGTTCAGGTATCAGAGTACATGGCCGAAACATCCAAGCCAAAATAAGAACTTGAAGAGGATATGTGGTGCTATAATGCTAACAATTACATTGTGGGGCATTTTACCCTATCCATCCTTTTGTCTTAATTTCTTTCAGTGCTTTCAACAAAAAAATACAAAAAAGAAATGCAATGAAGGATCCATGTTCTGTGTAGAAAGTTGCCAAACTCCATGGAGATTCAAAAGAAACAACATGTCTAGAAAGGATATCTGTGGGGTTTTTTTCTATAATGAATATTTTTGCATTTGAGAGATTCATCCCTCATGTATTAAAAAGATAAGCATTTATAATCTGGTTACTAAAAAACAAAGGCAAAAACATCAGGGGCTTTTGAAATGATTGTACGTGAATTTGATCAGCAGAATGTTATTAACACTGCAAGATGAAAAACAAACAGGATGGAAACTTGCAGCATTTGGAGACATAATTATATTCTATTTTTGAAGAACAGAAGCAAATAAATATTTGTTTAAGATTCTGATCACGCTCAGCTCACAGATATTAAGTTAGAAAATGTTTAATTCCCTGCAAATACACAGGATAAAATATTTGTTATAGGAATATAAAGTTATAGAGTTCACCACACTTGAATCATTTTTTCATTTCAATTTGATAGAATTTGACATATGGGATTCTCACCTAACACAGGGAGCATTGCTAACTGACACCAAAAGCAAAAGATTTTGATTCTTTTGCACACATATGTTTCAGTTAGTGCTGCTACCTCCTCTCAAAAAAATACCTGAAGGAAAATTATTACTCCTTCAGACATTCAATATTTGAAGCCTTTCTAAGGTTTCTCTGCTCTGAAAACTTATGCTAAGCATTTACAGTTGCTAGGTGATATCCAAGCAGTGGTCAGTAACTGTGATTGAAGACATATGGCTTTCACGGCAAATTTCCATTTCATGATTGGTGCTCAAGAAAAATGAAAGGCAAATTTTGGTAGCAACAGGGCAAAGTTTAGTCCCTATCAACAGATGACAAAGATATAATGAATGTTCATGTTGTTATAATTCAGTATTGATCAGTTAAATCAAGCATAAAAAACAAGAAAGGCGTGCTGCTGAAACAGATGAGTGAAATATTACATTTCAGTAAATATTTTCCAATAACTCTCTTGACATATTTCTCAGTTTTATACATTAATAATGTTCTATCTGTATGACCTCATTGTTAGAAGGATAATAATGTTCTAAAGCTAGTCTATACTCTATAAATTTTGCACTCTTGTAAAGACAAATGTATTCTTGCAATCCTCCTCAAGCATGTGTACATATTTACGTTTGCAATTAGGCTACATAGTTAGTTTTAGCCTGAGACTCCTAACAAAGGTAGGAAAAAACATTACATGACACTATATGTTCTTGTTGAAATTTCCGGGCACTAATTTTTTTTGTGCACAGAAATTGAAAATGCTCGATTTCCTTCAACCCCCCTCTCCTCTTTAAACAAACCACTACCCTTTTCAAGGTTGCTTTTAGGCAGAATGCATCCATGCAAAAAGGTGTTAAGATTGACCTGGATTTGGGGCTACATCTAACCACATGAAACCTTTTGCAATTCTGCAGAAAACTACATTACAGGAAACAGCATCAAGGTTTTGAGAAAATGAGAGATGCAAATAAATTGAAACCTTCAGTCCAGATTCATCAACTGATTTGGGAGAGCATTTTTCTGTATCCAGTGATTGATCAGTAGATGGGAATTACTCGATCAACTGAAACAAACCATTTCAGGAATGACACCCAATTACGCCGAGTGCTCGAAATAGACAGAAAAAAAAAGATAAACTTTCAGTGTTTTGCTGGTCAACTTTAAAAGGAAGAGTAATAGTCTGTGATTTACAATGAAAGGGAATAAGGTGTGATTAGAAAAGAGGGGAGCCGTAAACACAGAGACACAAACCTCACGGACAAATGATAAGGCAAGCGATAAGGAGAACCAAAGCTGGTCAAGTCAAACTAATTGATGAAGGTACAGAGAAATCATTATTATTTCACCACTACCTGATCTAGGACATTGCCAAATGGGATACTAAGGAAAAGAGAAAAGCCATAAACAAAAAATATGGTGACACAAACCTGACAGACAAACATAAATGAGACAATGATACACAACAAATGTGGTCAAGTCACACTAATTGATGTGCTACCAAGGAACTGCAGGAAATTAGGAGCTTGCTGTTGATAAGCATGCAAACCTGAGGGTCCAGGATCTTGCCAGGGTCCTGGAGCTATGCAAACTGATGATGGGATGTGCACTGGAAGGGGAACAGGGAGGAAGAAAGTTGGAATAGACACACAGGTGTGAAAGAGGTTAGTTGCTTGTAAAACAGATTGTCAGTGTGCTTGTCTCACTGAGCCCTGCACCTTCTCACCACAGTCTCTTCTGTCTTCATGTAAAATCTCTTCTCTGCGCAATCCCCTATGCTCTGAGCGTGTGTGTGTGTGTGTGTGTGTGTGTGTGTGTGTGTGTGTGTGTGAGTGCTGCAGGCACCAGGTGCTGCCAGGACAGTGTGAATGGATGTGGGATCAGCAGCTGGAGACAGGTCAGAGGTGTAGGCTGTGATCTGGTTGGCAGTGGGGTGGACAGAAGGGGCCATGTCAGTACTCCAGGGACCCACTGATGTGCACATCTGCAGAAATCAAGAGTGCGTTGAGTGTGTGCTGTCAGTACTGAGATTCAGCCTCTACCAGAGTGGGGGAGCTGTCCGTCTGTGCAAGTGTTCATGTCAGTCCTGCAAGCAGGTGGTGTTGAAGGCAACTCCTTGTCTGTGGCAGCTCGTGTCACCGTCCTGTGTGTGTCTGTGCACATCCATTTTAGTTTCAAGCACAGAACAGGTTTCTTGTATTTTCTCTGTTCATTGATTTCTTTTTATGGCTAATTTAGTGTTAGGTTATCTGACACCTCAAATATAATTGAGAAACAACAAAGAAAACATATTAATAAATTTTTCAAATTATCAGAGTTCTCTCAGTCACCTCGTTGGAACAGGCCATCTCTGCTCACACAATTGTTAACTTAAATCAGAGAGAGAACTGACAAAATCATTAAATACTTCCACCACACTGATATCCAGCTTGATTTCCCAAGGCTTAAAAAGACAGAAATTTAGAGCTAACCGATTAATCATTAGTAAGATGGCCAGAAAGGTTAGAAACTATTCAATTCACAATTTATCAATAGTTTATTTGCCTTCTCATTACCACTCTCTGCTTCCAATTTGGATGTCAAATATGCTTTAATTTATGTTACTAACAAACAGCATCCCATTAAATGGGTGTCATGTATATACTCGCTGTTGGAAGTTAAACCAGCCTGTTGGAAACCATATAGTTCTAGTCACAGTTTCACAGAACTTGACCTACTCACCATACTGTCACATTAGCAACCCAGGTGACCCTGTTAGGGCTGTAAATGTTTTATGTCAGTGGTATTCTTCAGCTGCTTTACCTTGCAATCTACAGAAACTAACTGAAAATAAAAACATCAAATGCAATATCTCTTCCTATTCTGAAACTTGGCAATTCAGTCATCGGAATGCAAAGTTACACCATCCTTTTTTTTTTTTAACATGAAACTTGAAAAGGAGGAAAGATTTAATAAAGGACTAGTTTTTCCCTAAGCTTAAAGGCAAGTAAAAATGCAACTAGTTAGGATTGTGTTCTTTCAGTCACTAAAAGAAAAAAAAAAAACAAAAAACAAAAACAAAACAAACAAACAAACAAAAAAAACCAAAAAAAACCACCCCCCCCCAAAAAAAACCCCCAACATTAGAAAACTAATGCCACAACTGAATAAAAACTCCTAAAATGTGAGTGGCACCATTAAGGAGCTGTGTCACTCTTACTGCTCATTATAGGAAAGAAGACTGAAGCATACTTCAAGGGAAAGAAGGAAAGAAAAGTGAGCTTAGAATATTGATTGCACTACCTTTTCATTTCCTAATGGGTAGAGAAATCCAAGTGAGAATTTGCAGGATTTACAATCTTTTATAGATTAACAAACAAGTACAGAACAATGAATTTCAACTCTTTCTGTTAAGCAGAAATATAAAGAATGAACTTCCATAATCCTATATCAGTGTATTAATGAATGAAAGGCACTGCAACTGCTCAGGGATGAGCTGTCTAATTCTCAAGGTCACCAGCTGATTTAGATGTCAAATTTTATTTTGAAAATGTACCTGAGGAGCCCAGTTGGACAAATTTATGGGGACTTTATTTTTAAGTCACTCTTCCATTGTCTTTAAAATGGGACCTAGAATATTTTGGAAACATCTGGTGACTTAAGAATGTGGAAATTAAAATACTGCTCCTCTCAAAAATACAGACACCTAAAAAAACCTACATCCTTAATAGGGAAGGAAAGGTAATCACATTTATCAAATATGTATATGTATTACAGAACATTTCCTGGAAGCCTTAAGAGGACCAGAGATCCTAATGATGCTATTCTCTTCATCTGCACCTAGCCCTCTATAAACTATGCTGGAATAGATTTTGCTGATGGACATTTTAAAGATTAAAACAGTGGACAACATCTATAATTTTCACCACACAGGAAAGTTCATGGTCTCTAGCAGTAAAACAATTCAGATGAACTGTAATAACAACCTTGCAAATCAATACATCTTTTAGACAGAGTATTTTGCAATGTTGACCTATACCATCTGATGCTCTGAATATATTCTTTCTTTCCTGTTACAAATGAATCATTCTAGAATTCCATTAAGGTTGTTACTGTACAGAAAGTAACTATGGCACTAAGTTATTAGTCATCAGAATTTAAACAAATGTGATGAATTGCAAGATAGATTTTGGCTTGGTTATGACTTCACTTTATACAAAATCCCTGAAAGAAATATGCATTTGATTGATGGAATATGTTTGTTCTGTTCTAATAAAACAAGCTTGCTCTGTCCTTATGCTGAAAAACAGCTGATGAGCAACACAGTAATAGTGTAATATTGCTGCCAAGAAAGTCATAATAGGCACATATTACCTGAAAGGCCACTACAGTCCCTAAGATTACCTTGCTGGAGCATGGAGCTGAAAACACTAAGGTTTGTGTTTTCCTTGTATGGGCTATTCATTTAAGAGTTGGATTCCATGTGGGTCCCTTCCAACTCAGGATCCTGTGATCCTGTAAAAATTTAGGACCATGACACCTGTTGCACATATATAGAAAGGAAATATCGCCCTCAAATTCTTGTCTTTTGGCTTCTTTTGTCCTTTTGTCCTTTCGTTTTCCAGAATTTCATGTCTGTAAATTATAATCTTTAATTCTCATTTAAAGTATATTCAGGCACAGAAACAGATGGTGTTGAAAAATCCAGCCTTCTGAAAAGTTTCAAGTTGTTTTGGTAGAGAATGATGTTTTAGAGAGTGTCTGATTCCAGCTGGTTGTGTATTGCTAGCAAACAAGTACCAGACACAATGAAAGACATATAGATCTGAATTTTCCCTATTGTATTATTCAGTGTGCTTTCCATGGGGACATATTTTGTTAAAGATCTTATTGATTCATGTACTATGAAGTAGTAAAAGTTCAGCCTCTAACAACTCACCCCATCTGTGAAGTTCTAAGTGCAGGCTTGTTGAAAGATACATCCAGGACTAAAGACACAAATGCCAGTGAACCAGGAGCACATTAGGAGGCAAGTCAGAAGACCTGTAGTGTCTCTTCACACATACACACAAAAGAAAAGAATGTAAAACTTCCTCATGGGAAGAGATCTTGGAAACAGCACCATTTTTTTCCCCTAAACTAAAAACAAAACCTGAATTATGTGGAGGACTTTCATTCTGATTAAATATCACTTATGTATTTTACATTACATTGCTGCTAAAAATAATGTCAGAAACTCAGGACTTCAGCTAAACACCCACCTTCAGATGAATACTGAAATAAGCAAACCCCACTATTACACATACTTTTCCTTTTTTTTTTTTTATCTCCCTATCATTTTTCTTCTACTTTACATAGAAGCAGAACCTGTATAAGAAGGGGGCAGTAAGTCTCTGTTCATGAAGGACATTATATTTGGTGGGAAAAATACCCAATCATGGATTCTGATGTGCATCCTTTATTAACTACAGTTAGGGTCACTCATGTTGATTTTCTGGATTACCATTATTTAGAATAAAATGCTTATCTTACCCCACGTAATTTTTTAAAACATGTGACACATTTGTGAACTAGAATTTCTAGCACATATATTCATCGGTTGAATTTAGCCTCTCTTTTTGTCCTTCCAAAGCAACGGTACACATAGCACATGCAACTCTGTAATTATTTTATATTTAAAATTGCTTTCTAAGGTGCAACATTTGGTTTTTTTTCTTTACTTTAAAGGTTATGAGAACTTCTGAACAACGCAAGTAGAAGTTTGCCATATGATATTAAATCTGTTCCCTAAAGGAGGGATAAAAAAACTCAAGTGTTTTACCTGAGTATTATTTCTCAGCATTTTACACAGAACAGCAGTACTCCATCAAATGACTCGTGATACAGTAGACACGGGATAGGATCATAGATAACACAAGTTATTTTCAATCAGAGTTCACATTGTGAATGATTTACTTGCACAGGTCTATATCTGAATTAAACTTTTATACTTCAATAATTAAACAGTGTTGTCTTCATGGCCTTTTAATACCAGCACAAAAACATAGCATGCAGTTTACATATTATACTTTCTCTCCAAGGTTATCAAGGTATATAGTGGCATAGTTATTTGAATTCATTATCACAGAGGTAAAAATTGATTTTACCACCCTAGAAATATTTAACTTATTTTAAAAGCATGTAAAATAATAAAATTTTTCAAGAAAGTGCATCACTGTGACACAAATAATTTGCTTTGAAATTCGTAATAAAATACTGAGCATCTTTTAAATCACTGATATGTAGTTTAACAAGCAGATTTTGCATTCACTCTCATAAAGTTTGAGATAAATTCTCATTTATATCAAACTCTAGGTAGCCTAACAAATATTCCTTTTTGCAATTTACATAAAAAGACAGTTGAATTAACAGTGAAAGACTGACACATTACTTCAGCATAATAAAGGTGCATTAGCTTAGATGAAAAGCAAAGCCTTTTATTTTCCTTAATAGAACTAAAATATCAAGAAAGAAAATGTTAAAATTCAAATGCACCTGAATGCCCCATTTGACACTTAATGAAGTACAAAGCTTGAGAAAGTTAATATGTGAAGATAGTGAAGCTAACAATGTGCTTCAGCAACAGTTTCCACAGTTTCCAGAACAGGAAATATTTTCCCATAAGGAATTTTCATCAATTCAGCAGCATAAAACAAATAAAAAAATATTTCCGTCCTTATTTTATTTCCCTATTCTCTATCTATGGCAGCTATCATAGCATCTCAGATATATATAACTAGAACAAGTTTCCAGAATAACAAAATCCATGTTCCATCAATTTCTTATAAATGAATATTTATGGGAGATATTTGAAAATCACCCTTGATTTTCTAATATTGATCAGAGAGTTCAAAAATACATACTGAGTTTCTGTAACACTGCCACTTTCTGACTGACCCCTCCTCTAAGCGAGATTTTCATGAATACTGAAGTGCAGCTTTTTCTAAAAAAACAAATATCTAAACTAAAGGGGAAGAGATGTGTGAGAATGTCTGCAGTCAGATGGAGACAAAAAGATAATACTCTGAGAACTGTTAATTTTAGTGATAATTTTCTTGTTCTATAAGAATCACAAAAGTCTTTATTACACTGATTTCCT
This sequence comes from Motacilla alba alba, assembly GCF_015832195.1. Taxonomy (NCBI): domain Eukaryota; kingdom Metazoa; phylum Chordata; class Aves; order Passeriformes; family Motacillidae; genus Motacilla; species Motacilla alba. The sequence continues at coordinate 21,140,028 of NC_052019.1, forward strand.
AAAAATCAAAATGAATGTTTGACATTTGGATGCATTTTAGAAGGCTGAGAAAGATGCTTGCTTTTTATCTTCTGTTAATCTGGAATAGGTGTGGACAAATGCAGAATTAAATTTATCAACAAAATTTTCCTGTTGAGCAAGCTCTATGGAAAAATATAGGTCGCATACCCCTACAGAGGAAAAAAATAAAAGCTTTTAGTTACTTTCAGCTAAAACTTGGTAGTCTAAGCAAATAATTACTCGCAAGATTATACACTTTATAAAATATTATACATATAAACTTTCACACAGAAACAATATTAAATTATTAAAGGGGAACATAATTCTAATCATCATATTAGAAAAAAAATGAATCTACCCTAGCAATGTAGCAGCATGATTAAAAACAAAATAAGCCTGCCCTGTGAAAGCAATACTGCACTATTTCATCTTCCTGTGTGTATACTGGTTTAACAAATGTCTCTATTCATACTTCCACTTCTTAATAGGATCACTCTAACTACATTGTGTTTGGTGGTGCAGTGTAATCCTTCTAACTCAAAATCACTCTGCAAAACAATCTTTTCTTACTGGCATTATATCATTTATTGTATCAGCCAGATAGGACAGAGCTGTTTTATTAATTTTCACCACTGCAGGTTCATAAGTTCATTTCAAATTTTGATGTAATTTTCATATCTGCTCATCAGAGACTGAGAGTTCTGGAGAAGACAGGAAAAACATAATTGTACTAAATGTTCTTTTTGATAGACAGATGGATACTTTTTCATTTTTTTTTCCCTCTGTAATCCAAAAGATGATTCTTTACCTAGAAAAAGATTTAAAGTTTCTTTTAAATATAATCTGCTTTGGAAGAAAAGTGCAAACAGAAAAAGCTTCAGACTAAGGGGAAAGAATCCATACTCTTTTCTGACAACTAAAAACATAGTGCAAGCGATTTATAAAATCACTTTTTTTTTTTTTAATCCTAGGTTTAATAGAAAAAAAATTACCTATCAGATAGTATCTGATTTGACTTTTCCATAAAGAACAAATTTTGAACTGCACAGGAGAGCTGATGCACAGACTGTCTCCATCTGGTGATTAAAGAAAGTGTGATTTATTTCAGATCCAGTAATGAGGGATTAGGAGGGGATGAGGCAGAGAATTTTCTGCCTCAGCATATCATAAGGCTTCTATATGCACAGGCATAACAAAGAATGGAACAGAGGGGAGAGAAAGACAGAAGAGGTTCAAACACAGCAAACTGTGAATACTTAGAGCAGCATTCTCCAAACTATTTAAGTATTTGGTGATGCGAGTACACAGAAATCAGTTAGGAAAAAAATATACAAAATACACTGGCCAGGAATATTTACCTTTATGTAAATTATCTTATTATTATATATTATTATATTATTACATTTTTACTGTAGGAAAGTACAGTGAAACTGTTTATTTGCTACTGTCATGCAGAACTGTTCCTTCATGCTCTCACCCTGATGGTGTCCTGCTGCCAGGTGGGCACTTGTTATAGGTGCAAAAAGACTGGTCACCATGTGGGGCACCTGATGCCTCTACTTTTATTGTAGCAGCTGCTTATTTGGTTTTCTCTGTCTCTTTGACCTCCTATACCCCAGACCCACAAATATTTCTGTTACATCACCTATGTTAAATCAGCTGTTAAATCAGTGGATGGAGATTCCTGTCATGTGAACAGGAATGATTAATACAGAAAAATTAGGTTGTCAATTATGTGGTAAAAATGCATCTAGTAATTTTCACTGTATCACTATGCTTGGATATTATCACATTGGTAGTATAACAGAGACTTTAGAAGAACAGAGGTCAGCAGAAAAGAAAACAGACTTGCACAATCCCCTTGTTCTGAGAAGCTGTAAATCCTCTTCAAACTTGAGGGGAAAAAAAGGGTCAGAGTGAAGAGAAAAAGGACTGGTAAGTTGTGCCCCATTTTCCTTAAAATCTATGTTCAGAGGATTTGTTGCAAAGACCTTTCTCTAATTTTCTGTTCTCTGTGTAGGTACTTTTTCTGAACACAGACAAACCAAGCAACTCCTTTAAGCATCACCTGCCACTCATGACAGGCACAACATCTTTCGCTGCTCATTCAGATTCATGATTATTTTCTAATTTGTTTCCCCCTTGCTGCTTCACTGTCAAAATATTCTAACATCTCTTTAACTGCTGTTTAATAACTAACAGCAGCTTCACATATTTTAAAGGACAGAGGAAGACTATTTATTTTACTACTTCCTCAAAGATTAGCACAGTGAATAATCATGACTAAAGGTAATGAATATGATCAGAAATAGTGAGCTGCATTTCTCCAGTCGCCCCCAGCTCCTGGGATTCTCATTAAAAAATCTGTACTTTTACTGTGAAAATAGGAACAGTAATCTGTTGTACCATTTAAAAGACAAATGCATACTCTTGTTATGAAAACTCACACCAGAAGTGAAAGTCTATCAACATAGTCTCCAATCTATTCCAAAGAAAATAATAAATCATCACTAGAGTCCTGGCAACTTCACACGCACTTTAACAGTGCATGACATTTTAATTCGATTCTCTTAAGATGCAGTCATAGAATGTCATAACTGAAGTTTTCTTGTAGGATTAAATCAACAACCCCATCCTTGTGTGGAAAAAAAATGAAACTATTTAAGAACGGGGAAAAAAATCTTTGTCTCACACATCAAAAATAATAGCAGCATAGAGCATTCTTTTTGTAACATTGTCTCCAGACACCTTCCCTCTGCTGCAATTTTCCAATTATGAGTCCTAGTCTGTTTCTTCTAGTAATAGAAATTACTTTGCATTTTAATTAGAAGTCTGGAAAAAATTGTTAAGAATTGACTTTCTCTTTAAAAAAGGTGACAAGAATCATAGCCTATGAGCTAGCGAGACATTATGCAACTCTGCAATCCTTCTAATGTAAAATTACATTATCAAAGTAAATTTGAGATGTAGAGTAAGATTACTGCTTTGTCATTTTAATAACTTTTAATAAGAGAACACATTAATAGTATCACAGTTCATATTGAATCTACTTTAAAAAAAATCATGTTACAGAATGCCTAAAGAAATTTCACATATGTTGCATGCTGTAAGAAATGTCACCTCATGTAATTGCTATGCAATTATAGATAACTGTTTCTGATTTTCTCTCCACACTTCATTTGCAGTGCCACTGAAGAAATCAGGAAATGTTAAATTACATACACCTTTAAAAATCAGGGAAGAGTCACACTAGGCATCTCAGGCACAATGCTGGGATGGTAAAACTGTGGCCTTATTTGTCATAGCAATGCCAACAGAAATAGAAAAAAAATATTATCCTGTGGAGTCATGAACTTTCCAGACACTGTTGCAACCTCAGGACACTTAATTCTTTGTGTGACAAGCCACTACCTGTTGTCCCATTGCACAGGCCTTACTGAAAAGTCACCCTCATCTTTCTTATAATACTTTGAATCCAGGTGATACAATAGTGGTTTGTGAGCATTTCATTATTGAATACTACTGTTCACACAATAGTATTCATGCTGTACATGCACGCATTTTTGTGACTGTAAGAATGTTGACATGAAGAAATATTCCTCAGAAAAATCAAGTTAACGAATCACTGGGTTTTTTCCTTCTTTAAAAAATAACTGGTGTATCTTCTTCATCCCAGAGAGTATTTTGTAAAATAACAACGCTGGGTCACTATTGGAATGCAACTTTAAGCATTCAATTAAAATCACATTTAAAAATGACAGAACAGAGAAGTGCTGAACAAATGGAATACAAATTAATTATTTAACCATCATGTAAAGAGTATTTCCATCCTTCTCTTTTGCCCCTAAGAAGATTTGAGTGTACCAGGGGTTCTTTCCAGCCAGGAATCCCATGACTAAGCCTTCTCCACCTAACACTTTCACAGGTCTCACTGAAAACACAGGCATTCAGGAGGCATAAAGCATATTTGCATGGGAGAGTTGAGGGAACAGACACACACAGAGCTCTGCATAAATCTCTCTGTTTTCTTAAACCTAAGTCCATTCAGATGGCGAATGAGGAATGCCTTTGTCAGCTCCAGTTTCTTGAAGCAGTTGAGTCCTTACAAAACAAATACAGGACACCCTACCTACACCAATAGAGTAAATCAGAGAACTAGGATTACTGCTTTCATACCCACGTAAATATCCCATGTAGCATAAAAGGGAAAGCCTGTAAAAGTAGACAACACTTAAGAGCAAAAAAGTACAGCAGAGATAATACTATTTTTGTGACTGATAACACTACATATGACTAATTTCATCATTGTTAGTACAAATTCATTTCTCTTCACTTACTATACAGATACAGGGAGAACAGGGTTGTCCTTTTTCTTTTTGTATATTTTTAGTTCATTTTTTCTTGATATATATGTTCGCCTATGTATAAAGGTCTTTCCCAGCTCATATTATGTGGATTGTATTTTCTTCTCAGAACCTTCTGTCTAGCTGCTTGTCTGAAAGCTGTTTAATGGTTTTCTGCTTCCTTTAAGTTTTACTGGCTTGCTTGAAATAATAGGATTTTTCCCTACCATTCAATATATTGAACCAAAACAAACAAGATAAGGAAGATCTCGGAAATTGGTGTACAGGTTAAAACTAGTTTTATTCATGACATTTCATGCACAACTATTCAGTTACTGCCAGAGATGTCAAAACAGTTGTCAAATGTTGGTTGGCAACTATTAGTTGATTCAGCAGTTACTCACCAAAATACAGTACTCAGACTGTGAAATAACCAATAATAACCAATAACCAATAATAACTAAATAAGCTTATTAACTCATGAGTTTTATAAGCTTCACTGGTGCTTAAAACCAGTTTTACAAGCTTCATTGATGCTACTGAAAATACCTTTGAACAAGTATCTTGATAAAAATACTGTGTGTGAGGCAATAAATGTCTAGACTGTTTGGAAATGAACAGTTTTTTATAAGAATGTTCCTCCAGACACCATAGAAAATATGCTGTTCAGCACCACGGAAAGAGTTAATAGATAATAAATTGACACCCAAAAGTCACTCAAGACATAAAGAGACTATTTGAGAACAAAAATAAACTGTAATGGCTCAACTCTAAAGGGATTATATTGAAGGAGCTTTATTCTGTAGAAAACCCTTCAAACAACACTTCAAGCAACAGACTTGAAAAATCACACTATGCAGACAGTAAAAGTTAACTTTGAATAATAAAATGAACACTATATATTGCTCCCACTATGTCCTTGGATATATTGAGTGAATATATGATCTTTAATGTGATCTAAAATTCCCTAAATGTCTTTTACTGAAAACTAAAAGGTGGAAAAGCCATGAAAATAGCAGATGCCATGGTACCAGTGGCACGACAAACTATAGCACAGAATCTTCTCATAAGTAAAAATAAATCCCTTGTGCAACTTCACAGGCTGTTGCACTTGCAGCTGAGTATTTACAGTTTGGTTGGTGTCTCCCATGTGAATAGGCAGTGAAAAAGCAGCATCATTTCAGCTAATAAAAAAATGTTCAAACTTAAATTGGTTTTAGTACCACAAAATAAGACAAAAATAGTTTACCTATTGCTTGAAAATTGCTAAGTGTTCTGTGATGAAGTTCACAGACTGTGGATGTATTCACAACAGTTTGAAAGATCATATTTTACATAATACACAACAAACAGAAAAAAATGCACCAGACCAATAGAAGTTCCAACTTCATTAAAAAAAAAATTCTCTGTAAGAATTCAGCTGAAAAAGTCAGAGATAAATATACCATGTTAAACGTAGGCTACTAAAAACTATGAAATACAGAATGGTCATTTGGTACCTCCAAACAGAAAGGACAGTATAAATGACAAATGTAAGGCCTTGGAAACAGTTATTATAGCCTTGTTACCCTGTGTCCAACAGCATGACAGCTTTCTGATCTGTAACAACAGTGCCATCATGGAATTCACATAGACTCAGCCAGTTTGGAAACAGCTGAACTTCATTCAGTTGCATGCCACATGCGTTACCAGGATGGTAGTGCTCAGTGCCATAGCAAGAACTTCATAATTAGCCAAACTTTTGTGCAATCAAAAATATTAACCAAAGCTGATCAGGCTTCAAATTTGATTTAAGACAAATTTAATACTACTACTTTTCAAAATGTTGTCAACATCTTAGAATTATTTTATCTGTACCAGAAATATAGAATTCTCTTTCAAATTAGCAATCTGCCAGCCATCCATAAGAAAACAAATATGTTTACAACAACTATTCTTGAGCCGGTGTCCTGTCCTCCTGTAAAAGGCAGGGTCGGGGAGGATTGTTTTCGATAGACTTCTTGGACAAAAACAAAGCACAAACGCAATATTTTATCTGAGAACTGTTTATTGAAAAGGAAGATAAGTGTTCCTACCAAGGAGGAATAGAAAAGGGAGCAAAGAGAAGAGAGACAGAGACAGAAACAGACTCTCAGGCCCCGCTGTGCCGCGGGCGCGCTGTGGGCGGCAGCTCGGCAGGCGGAGCGTGTGCGCCGCGAGCCGCGCGGAGCCTGCGCGGCTGCCGGGGCGGGCCGGGCGCCATTTCCGAGCAGCAGCCGGCTGCGTGTCCCTGCTGCCGGCCGGGAACGGGCTGCCGTGGCCACGGGTGCCATTTCCGAGCAGCAGCCGGCTGCGTGTCCCTGCTGCCGGCCGGGAACGGGCTGCCGTGGCCACGGGCGGTATTTCCGAGCAGCAGCCGGCTGCGTGTCCCTGCTGCCGGCCGGGAACAGGCTGCCGTGGCCACGGGCGCGCTCCTGGGGCAGCTGCGGCCCTCAGGGCCGGGGCGGCGGCTCCGTGGGGAAGCGGCGGGGCCGTGGGGCAGCTCGGCCCCAGGGAAGCGGCCAACAGGGCAGGACAGGACTGGCAGCCAGGGAAGAAGCAGGACCGCAGGGAGAAAAAGGCCAGGGGGAAGGAGGGGAGCGAGCTGAGCCTCCGGGCGAGCCCCTGCCAAGAAACCCAAACGAAATGGGGTTCCTTGGCGGGGGCGGTGCATTCACTGGTTTGATGTGCTAAAGCTCCTCCATAGCCCGATTTCCTGGGCATTTTCCCCCGGGCTCAGGGGATCTGCCCCGCCGGCAAGGGGGGTCGCTGGCAGCCCGGCCGCGGCAGCTTTCTCTGCCCCGCTCAGCTGCCAGGCGAAGCCTCCCCGGGGACAGGGCTCCCAGCACGGACACAGCCCCTGCAGCCATTTCTCACCTGTGTTACACATGTTGAGGCATAAAGAAAACTCAGGTTAGTCCCTCTAAGCAAGTCTTTTTCAATACCCATAATTAGAGCTGTTTCACACTGGAACAAAGTCTGAAGCCAAATTCAGGTAGTATAGGTAAAATGTCTCGTGCATTTCTCCCAAACACACCCACAAAACATCAGACCCGTCCAGTTTTCTTACTCTGTTCAAAATACCTTCAGGGCAAAGGGCGCATAATTACCCAGAAATGAGTTTTTTCAGTCATGATTTGTTTTCTCTACGCCAACACATGGATACTGCACTAATTAATGGAAACTTTTGCCATGTGTCACAAATTATCCCATTGAAGTTGATTCCAGAATTGTATCTGGGGAGCTGGGTTACAGCTTTTTCTCATATAATGTAATTCCAAACTCCCGTGTTTAGTAGCCCAGATGGGTCCTAATTTCACAGATTCACAGAATATTCTGGGTTGGAAGAAACCCACAAGGATCATTGAGACGAACTCTTAGGTAAATGGCCCATACAGGGATTGAACCCACACAGTGGCATTATGAGCTGCATGCTCTAAAGAACTGAGCTCATCTTAGGGTGATGAAGTGTTATTTTTGATGTCAGATCCATGTGCTTTGATCCTCCAAGCAACAAAACAAGTGAAGAAAATCTGTAGTTTAATTTAGAATTCCTGAAAGAATAAAGAGTCTGGAGAAATTAAGCCTTTGTAGCCCTGAGGATATTATGTCAAAGCATCAAAACTTCTATCACATTAAGTGAACAAGAAAATAGAAAAGGGACACTTATTTTACCTGCTATTTCTCCTGATGGAGAAGAGTCATGATGTAAGGATGAGCAGTACTTATGAGTAGTGCTGATGAAGTCTGATAGCCTATCTAAACACCAGAAAAATAATTACCGCTCTACAAAAATTAAGATTCCCCTGGATTATGAACCATGTGTTGCCTAAGAGCGGAACCAAAATTCTTTTTATATTAAAGACATAAAAACCAATAGAAAACATTTACTGCACTTTCTGGTAAGGTTTCAAGACTATTTTTCATTCACTAACTAGTAGAAGACAATACTGATAGTAATGATGTCTGCACACACAGTAATTCTATTTTTTCAAATGTATTTTCCAATATGTGCATGCAGTAATGACCTGTTAGTCCTGAAAAAAAAAAAGGTTTTTGCTTCTTTGCTTACTATTCACCATCAAAGTAATGCAGAAACAGGCCTTTTACAGGAGTAAATCCTTCAGAGCAAATATCTGTGGAGCCAAGAATTCCCCGTGGTGGAAACTTCAAACCACTCTCTGTCATTTGTTTCAGTCAAACTTAGTGTTGAATAAGGAGCTGCAGTGGCAAGAAGAACACAAAATTATTTTGGTGAGACTGAAAGCAAAATTAATGTTGAAACATGCCATGGACCAGACAGTATCGTTCTTTTTATACAGGAAAAGTTGATCACCCACTCAACTCCTAAATTCGTTATCTGATGAGAACTGCAGAAATTACAGAATTAAATTGGTTTTGATTATTTTTTGGAAGAGAATAAAAAGGTGGAAAATTGTCTCCTTTGAATTTGTATGTTTTACTTTTTTTTTTCTTCCCCCTTTGCCCACACCCAAATTTGGAAATAAACCATAAAGTGTGGTGCTGTGAAAATAATGAGGGGAGACCATAGGTAAACTATCAGAAGAGTCTTTTTCTGTCTGGCAAATATTTTATTTTAGTCAAACATACAGTACATGCATGAGAATGGCACAACTTTAAAAAATACATGTATTACGAGCATACTTGTACTACAGGAAGATAGGATAAAGGAAGATAGAAACTGCAATTCATCATACAGCTCTTCCATTTTATCTTCTTCGTAAAGCTAATGGGACTGCTCAGTAGAATAAAGGCAATTGATTTAGAAATGAAAAAATGAACTTTTTTTTCATACAGGTATGGAGAAGCAAAATTTCCACCAATATTTTTAATTGCACAAAGAATGGGAAAAAATTTTTATCAGTGAAGAACAAGAAATATTTTGCGTACCTGAACTGAGCTAAGCTCTATATTTCTTTTTTATATTTACAGCACAAAGCTGCTGTGAGACCCCTTTTTAGTGAATGAAGTGAATTCACGTGGGATCTCTAACGTCATCTACAATGATACATATGGTCTATCTACTAAGTTTAAAATATTAGAGACAAAGATACATGCTGAAGACAAAACAAAGTATTTTCTGTCGTGTTCTTAACCCAATGGATTAACAGCTGTCATTTAATTTCTTTCTTTTTCAGCTATATGGTACAGCACACTTCTGGAATTGTCACTATAAAGCACTGAATTAATGAAGCTCTCGACATTTTTTTTTTAATTTTCATGATCTGTTAGGTAGGCATTATAGTTCTAGCCACAACTTCTAAAATCCTGTTTGGGAAATGATAACAAATTTCAATGGACATTTCAGTATAGATTTTCAGAAATACAGCTTCAGTTATGATTCCTACCCAGAGTGTTTTAGCTAAGAAGAGTTTGCTTTGCTAACATGCTAGGTAGCAAACTAACTTAGTTTCACTCTAAAATATGTGGACAATTAATACGAAAAATTAAACCATATTGTGCCTAAAACTGATTTTAATGTAATAATTAGTATTATTTTAATGCAATACTTTTATAATGAATCAATGAAATTTGGAGTGAGGGAACTAAAAATATATGACCTAATATAAAGGAGATTGGATGACAATAATAATCATGTTAAAGGTCCAGACTAAACAGATATTCAGTATTTAAAATGCAAAAGGAGCAAAATGCCCTCAGGCAGTTAGAATACACTTAGGAGTTAAACATGGACAATTTAGTGCAAACTGCACTTTTTCTTTTTTTAAAATGTGTGTACACATGCACACACAGGTATGTATGTTTGTAATTTTTTTAATCTAAAGTTATTGCCCAAGAAACTCATAAATTCACGTACAAAAATAACTAAATGTTGGGTAAGGGGCATCATTTAACTTTAATCTCCTGTCGAGGGCCTACTTATCTATCACAGATAGGTGAAATGCAAATTTAATTAAAAAGAATGCAGCTCTGGGAAATATTATCATTTCTTCTTATCTCGTAAGTGTGCTTCAGATCAGAATAAAATCTCACTGTAGACAGAATATGTATGTAAAAAAAAAGTTTAAAAAATATAATGTAAAAGGCCTTTCCTATTTTCCTAGGAAATGTATTCCTATTTCCATTCTCAGATTTATTATCAAGCTATTTTTTTCTTCAAAGAGCTCTGTAAACACGTAGCTTGGTTCAATAAATTTTGGGTCAAGCTAAATTTTAGGTTGACTAAATAAGTTTTAAGCTCAGAGGCATATTTTGATATGATTTTATCTCCAGAAACTTTCACTATAATTATTTTTTTTAGTAACTAGGACAATGTTTTCAGTGAAGTGTTCCTAAAGGGGATGGTTTTTTTATTTAGTCAGTGTGTCTAGGCTCCATGCATTAATCACTTTCAAAGACAGACAAATCAGTTTAAAATAAATGGCTGAAAATGTAAATGGGATATTAAAATCTTCAAAGTGTCTTTAAGACTCTATTAGTGCAGCCATAGCAAATATTTTTAAAAAATAAAAACCATTTTCTTAATCTAAAGTTTCTTCATTTTATTTTAATCCTGACCTCAAATTAAATTAGGCTAATGGCATAGTTCTCTCCTCAAATCTGGCTGTTGTCTTCTGTTAAACTTGGTACCCATTAATTAATTTGAACATGAAGAATTTTTTGGCAACAGTCTATAACTCTCAGGGGCACTATATGCTAAAATAACCTTGCACAACTCGTAGCTAAGGGTAGATTTCTGTTTGCCATTATTTATTATAATGCATGTTCTAATTTCTATTCAAAGAGACACGAGCACAACTACTTTTCACTATCTGTGAATTTGCAAAAATATACAGATTCTTACTGTATTGTGACTGCATAAACATGAGATAGTACAAAGATTAAATAATTTCATTTCTGTTGAAGTTATCCCCTCATTATTTTACAGAAAAAATAACTAATCTTTAGTTCAGCAGTTTCAGACTTTTAAAAAAATGACAAAAAAATCTCTTATTTCTTGAAAGAAAAGGTAGATTTTTCTAAAGTATTTTAGTTTTCAGCAGTTTAACTAGCATAAATTTGAATTACCAACACAACAGGCAGAAATAATTCCATAAAAACATTACAAACTCAACTATATACAAGTTCCCATTCTGCTTCTCTAGGTCTTACTGTTTGTGTAACTTCTGTCTAGATGTTGAAATTGTAACTGAATATTGAATATAGCAGGAATTTCTATGTCCAATTTTAAAGGCATCATAGCAATCCTTTAATATCATTCTTCTCTTAAACAGTTTGATTAATTCTTTTTAAATCCCTCTTTTTCATTCATGTTTCAAATTTAGTGTGATATAGAGAGCTGATGACTTCTCTCTCTTATTTATACTGCTACATGTTTACAGTATATAACCAAGAAAATTGGATGGGAGCATCCTACCTTATTCCTTGACTGGAGAGAGGACATAAGCACACCTGTCTGTTGATGCTGGATTCCAGTCTATCAAGGGCATAATAAGTTTTATCTAGACTGAGATATGGTTAGATATTGAAAAACTTAAAAACAAAACTACCTTAATTTGAATCAAGTATTTCTGGAAGTATCTTCTCTTTATCTAATACTGACTCTGTTGTTCTGAAGGGCATTTGCCATTGCACAGGTGTAACTAACATTGTTGAATATTTTTTTAAAGTTAAAAATATTAATCAATTAACATGCTAGATTCTTCCCTTTTTTTTTTTAATCTTCCAGTGATTAGTTGATTTTTTTCTAGAATTAACTTCAGATATACATATATATATACTGCAGAAGACTTCTGTCACTTTTTCCTGTGACTGTTTCTTCAGTAGGTACATAAAGTAGAAGCCGGTGGTATGAGTAGGGGATATGTGCAGATGGGCTCAAATTTATGTCATCTGACAAGGATTTGGGTTTGGGTATTAGGTTTCTCAAGAGAACTAATCCTAAGAATACTTTTTAGATTAAAGTATTGTGGAGCTGATTTTTTTTTGAAAAACAGGGGAAAAACAAAACATAAGCTTTATAAAGGCGTTTTTTACTGTCCCATGAAAATAGCAAAAAGAAACCATTTACAGCACTATTTCTGTAAGAGTTCATATTAAATGTAATAATAAAACAAAAAAGAAGCTTACAGTGGATGTAAAAAAAAAAAAAAAAAAAAAAAAAAAGGAAAGCTGGCATGGAAGGGAAACAGAGAAATTGTCCAAGCAGCCAGGGATCAGGTTAGGAAAGCTAAAGCCCTGACAGAATTAAATCTGGCCAGGGCCATCAAGGGAAACAACAAAAGCTTCTATAGGTACATCAGTGATACAAGGAAGATCAGAAAAAATGTGGGTGCTCTCTGGAAGGAAATGTGAGACCTGGTAACAGAGGACACAGAGAAAGATGAAATAATCAGTGGGGTTTTTTTGTCTCACTCTCCACCAGCAAATGTTTCAGCCCCAGTGTTGTAGAAGGCAAATGCAGGGACTGGGGGAATGAAGAGGCTCCCACTGTAGGAGCAGTACAGGTTTGAGACAATTTAAGGAACCTGAAGGTGAGCAACTATATGGGACCTGATGAGACACATCTGCAGGTCCTGACAGAACCGGTGAAGGAAGTGGATAAGCCACTATCCATCATATTTGAGAAGTCATGGCAGTCCAGTGAAGTTCCCAATGGCTGGAAAAGAGGACACATAATTTTAAAAACCATGTTTAAAAAGGTGAAAAGAAAAGACTCAGAGAACTACAGGCCAGTCAGTTTTATCTCAGTACCTGAAAATATCATGGAGCAGATTGTTCTGGAAACTATGCTAGGGCACATGGAAAATAAGCAGGGGATTTGTGATAGCCAGCAGGGCTTCAGTAAGGGCAAATCATGCCTGAAAACTTCAGTGGTCCTCTGTGAAGGGGTTACAGCATTGGTAGATAATGGAGCAACTGATGTAATCTACTTGCACTTGTGCAAAACATTTGACACTGTCCCATACAACAACCTTGTCTCTAAACTGGAGAGATGTGGATCTAACAGATAGACTACTTGATTCCTTGAAAGGAATTACTTGGATCATTGCATCAAAGGCCTGGATGTTGCAATACAAAAACGCCTCACCAATGAATGAAGAGCAGAAGGGCTTCTTGCATGCTTAATCCAGAGAGGTTTATTAAGGGAAGAAATGGAGGATAGCAGAGACACAACCTTCTCTAAAGGGGAGCAGAGGCAAAAGGAGCCCTGACCCTGGGATGGGTCCGGGTATATAAACACAAGGAAAGTAGGAGGGGTTTGGGGAGGAGTTAGGGCGGGGTAGCATAACATGAACCAATGGGGAAAGGAGGTGGGAGTGGTTCTAAGCATGGGACCAGTGGGGAACTAGGAACCAAGGAACCTTCTAGAACAGGGGAGTGGAGAGCGGGTGATTGACATGGTGATTGACATGGGACCTTGCATTACTCGCATGTTGTCTCCCAAGGCATTCCCGAACCATCTTCTCTCCAACCGCCTCCCACACGCTTCTGCCATGAAGACGGGCTGGGAGAGTTGCGATTGGTCAGCCTGGAGAAGAGAAGGCTCCGGAGAGACCTTTTAGCAGCCTTCCAGTACCTTAAAGAGGCCTACAAGAAAGACAGAGAGGGACTTTTACAAGAGTATTATAGTGATAGGATGAAGGAGAGTGGCTTTAAACTGGAAGAGGGTAGGTTTAGATAAGATATTAGAAATAAATTATTTACTGTGAGGGTAGTGAGGTACTAGAAGAGGTTGCCAAAAGAAGTTATGCATGCACCATCCCTGGAAGTTCAAGGGCATTTTGGATGGGGCTCTGAGCAACCTAGTCTAGTGAAAAATGTCCCTGTCCATGGTGGGGTGAGGGAGGGGGACAAAAGAGGACAACACTAGATGATCTTTAAAGTCCCTTCCAACCCAAACCATTCTGTGCCTCTATGTACAATATTTGAAAAGAAAGAAGAGGAGGTAATTTTAAAATCTTTGAGAAGGACTGATACACACTACCTGGAAGACAGAACTTGAAGTTATACTAAATTTATGCAAAAAAACAAACAACAAAACTAAAACAAAAAACTTAATGCTGACTAACTAGGGAATAGTGTGAATGCATACAAAATGGGACAATAAAGAAATAAATAAAAATTTATTGAAGTAAAAGGAAAAATTACATTAGAGCTAAAAATATGATAGAAGCCATTTGAAAAAGAAAGGTTCTTTTTAACACTCTTTTATTGCTTTATTTTAGTTCAGTACTTTCTCTGCTTAATAATCTTTTTTCTTCAAAATATGAGTGACTATATAGAAATCAAGAATATAGAAACTTAGAGTAAGAAGTGTCCTTTAGTATCAAAAACGGGAACCTTCTGTTTTGCTGTTTTAAGGTAAGTGTTGCTTTAAAGTACTTCTTAATATGCTTGATTTACACTGATGTGAATTGGATGTAACCACATATGATCAGGGCATTCAAAATACTTTAAGATGAGTAGAGAGAGGGAAATCTAGTCTGCCAATCGAAAGATGAAAGTCAATGACACTTTCACATTACTGCAATGATACTACCATGTTACCTATGTTATTTTGCTTGACCTATGATTAACTTTCATTATTTAACTGAAATATCTACTTTATATGAGTATTTAAGAAAATAACATATCCAGCTCTGGACACACAGTCTGAGAGACCCCTGAGAATGTTCTCTCCAAAATTTCTGACAGGGGCTGATGACCTTTCCAATCAGACTGGTTGTCCCAGTTCATCTTGGAAGAATTATTCATAGCATTGAAACCCAAAAAGAAAACATCAAGCAGCTTGGAGTTGTATTTAATTATTTTTAGAAGAAGTATGCAGGCTCAAATGATCTCTGTCTTCAAAGACTTTTCTGGATGTCAAGAGTTAGTGGAGAAAATACCTCTTTCACAGGAAGAACCTGAAGCTCTAGAGGTCAGGGCTCTTTACAGACTCAAAAAGCAGTGTATTTAAAGAAATACTGCTTTCATTCACAACTACCATTATTATTTTTTTCAGATGTTGAAATCCTGCTTTTCAGAATGACCCTTACTTTTCAGAAGCTTCACTCAAAGGTGTCAAATTATGATTGTGTCTCTTTCAAACAACACCTTGGCAAAGTTTTATTTTCTGAACAAGATATTAAACAAAAACATACAAGACTAATGTTTCTTTGCTCACCTTACTACTTTTAGTTATTAAACTGAAGCAAAAATTTATTCTGGTATTTACTGTTATTTATTTTGATTATTTAGAGAAGGCTTTTAATTCAAAGGCTCTCAATATAAATTTTTCAATTTCAATTTTTCCCAAATAGATGTAAAAATATTCAAAAAACTATCAATATGTAAACATCAAGCACGAAGTAGTTTCATCTCTTGATAAGGCATTCATTTAAATTAGTTCAAAAAAGCACATGAAATCACTGTTGATTCTAATGGGCCACAGTTTGGCAAGATACTAAATTTAAGCACTATTAGACTACACTAAATGATCCGAGACAGACGAATTTCATGATTATTCAGTGGAGCAATTCAGTAGTTGTTAATTGCTATCAGGGGACATGGAGACCATGCCTCTCAAATGGGCAGGCTCTCCTGGGGAGAAATACTGCTAGCATAAGGTCTTTTCTGCTCACACACTGATTAAATGAGCCAATTAATTAAGTACT
Organism: Motacilla alba alba; assembly: GCF_015832195.1. Lineage (NCBI taxonomy): Eukaryota > Metazoa > Chordata > Aves > Passeriformes > Motacillidae > Motacilla > Motacilla alba. The sequence goes on from NC_052019.1 coordinate 21,156,031, forward strand.
CACATGTGAATTACCATGTGCCCAGAGTTTTGGGGGAGCATTCAGCTAGAGTAGCAAATTGCGGAGGCAATTGCAAGTCAGGAAAAGAGCCATGGCAGGTGTCAGAGCCTTTCACCACCAGGAAAGCTAATTTCCTCCATCATATCCTTTTGCTCTGCTGACCAAAGTCAAAGTTAATGAGCCTGTTACTCTCTGTATTACATACAAATAAGTAGCAAGTAAGTATTCCTCTTCGAGTGGATTCATGGAAGTAATCATCTTGTCATTGATAATTACCAAGTCAGAAATAAACTCCTGCATCTGTCTTTGAACATCTATGCTTCTCTGAAAAACTCGTCTTCAGCCCTAACTCACTTATTTATCTTGACCAGTATATTTAGCTCCAAAACAGCTTTTTTTTCCTCCCCATTTTTCCTTCACTCACCAGAGCATCTGAAAAAATTAATCCTCAATTTCTCCAAAGTATATTTATATGTCAGAACTGTTCTGTGAAACATTCCTCTTTAAATGTATCTTTCAGCTTCTCCTTTCTTCTGTGAAGTTTTTAAATCCATCATAGACACATACTGTCCATGTATGAATATGAAAATACTGGTTGTCCATATTCTTGGTCAGCGAACATCATAGAGAGGTTGGGGCCAAATCATTGATTCATGTAATTTTCCACACAGAAATTAGGAATAAAAAACCCCAACAACTCCCTACCACAGACCTAGCTAAAAAGTTTTACTTCCATTTCAGCCCTAGATCTTACAGATAGCTGGACCACAAAAAATCTAAAATTCATAAAGATTCAATTTTTCTAGGTTATTTGTGACCTGTTTATTTTAGCAGGCCAAAACAGACCATCACAGCTCTGATAGCTTTTGGCCTTTAAATTGACACACAATCTGACCCAGAGACAGTTAATATGGATCTGTTCGTGTCCCAGCAAAACACATTGACTTAATGGCTAGTACTGATATTTACCTTCCTACATATATTATAAATAGATATATATTATACCTTCCATATAATCACCCCCCTAAATTGATTACATGGAACTAATCATACCTCCTCTCAGAATTTATTTTAAGGGTTAAAAGATTATATATTTCAGTAATACCTTTCTGCAGTTATTAATGAGTACATTTGTGTATTTTGAAAACAAGATGATAAAAACAATTCTTAATATTACAATAAGGTTGCTGTACTGGTTTGTGGATTTATTCTTCTCTTTTAGAAATATATTAGCTAACATATCCTTGGATTGCATTGCATTGGAGGCCTATAGCCATCCTGTGATTGACTACTGCACCTCAGCTGATCAGCTCCTACCTTATTGCAAAAATGCTTGTTATTAGCCCCTAGTGCATGACCTTTCATGCCGTGGTATTGAATTTCATCCCATTTCTATTACCTGAGTCTTCGGGGTCATCCACTATACCCCTTGGCTATTTCACTCAACTAATGATCCCAGACAAATACCTCTTTCATATATTCCTCTTAGTCCCATTTTGTGGCTTTTTCCTTCTTCACACTTTCTGACTCAAAAGACTTACCTTTTAGCAAGGCCCAACATTTCTAATTCATATCTGTTTTTATGCTAGAAAATTTCCAGATTGTATACTGATACCCCACCTATTTTTAGGGACTAGCGGGGGAATAATGAAGAAAATACACGTTACATAGAGACTAAGTTTTTTATTGTTCTCAAGAAACAGAATTTCAAAAACAGACGGCAAGCTATTAGAGTGTGGCAATCCATTTGTCATTTTAAATGTACTCACTGATTATAGCTGATATTAGCTTTCAATGCAACATTTTTTATTTAGGAGCAAAAATATGTTACAGTGTTTTACACTGAGAAGTCAAAGTCATACATACGAGACATACACAGATCAATAGTCTTACTTTTATTATCTGGCAGGAAACTAAGACAGTAAGACACGTAACTAAGACAGTAAGAAGTTATGATTATTATGTTTCTTTGCCCAACAAGAACTTAGGTAGGTAAATATTTGTGCATTGAATTTTCCTAATTCCAAACACAGCATATTCTTAGTTTGCCAGTGCTCAAATATTCCTAATTAGAGAATACTTATACAATAAACAATTCAAAATAGTCTGTTGTACTACTCAAAAACTCCACAGTCTGTGATTGGCAACTAGGTCCCCTGCTCAACTAAGGACATTTCCTTTTTTTCTTTCTTGTTCTGAAGAGACAGTCTTCTGAAATTTTAATAACATCACAAACCAGGTGAAATTCTCTACAAGACACAGAATCTGAAAACTGTTCCAAAAACTGTGCCTAGTCCATGATAAATCAATGGATTTATAACACCCTTCTATGTTACTTCCTTTCTTGCCTATTTTTACAGTCATTATGCAGGTGTCCAGAGTATTCCAGCTAATGTAAAACAGTGAGAAATATATGGAATCATAGGATAGAATAATTTGGATTGGGAAATACCGTTAAGATCACTAAGTCCAAACATTAACATAAACTGCCAGGTCTACCATTAAACATGTACCAAAGTGCCACATCTACCTCCAGGGTGGTGGCTCAACCACTTCCCTAGGCAGCACAGTCCAATGCTTGACAACACTTCTGGTGAAGAAATTTTTTCCTAATATCCATTCTAAACCTCCCCTAGTACAACCTGAGGTCATTTCCTCTTGTCCCATTGCTTGTTACTGGGAAGAAGAGACCAACCCACAATTCACTACAATCTCCTTTCAGGCAGTTTTAGGAAACAATAAGATCTCCCCTGAGCCTCCTTTTCTCCAGGCTAAACATCTGCAGCTCCTCATCAGACTTGTGCTCCAGACCCTTCACCAGCTCTGTTACCCTTCTCTAGACTTGATCCAGCACTTCAATGATATTTTTGTCAGGCGGTGCTGAAAATTGAAGCGTGGCCTCAACCATATCTGAGCATCACTGCCCTGATCCTGCTGACCACAAAGAGCATTCAAATATTATTTTTTTAAGTGCTTAGTACACCATTTAAATAGGTAATGGGTAATCAGCTTAAGTGAAGTTAATGACATAAATTGCAACAAAAAGTAATGATTAAAGCCCAGTTAAAGATTAACACAGAGGCATGAATTCAGCTCTGTGTCAAAACACTCCCTATTTAAGATGAATTCCTTCACTGTATTAAATAAATTAGAATAGCAGTAGTGCCTAGAGGTCCTGATCACCTGTCAAAACTTACTGTTCTATGAATAAATATAATGAGAAAACAGTTCCTTTTACTTAAAGTTGCTACCATTTTCTCTTGGGAGTAGAGATGGCTTCATATTTTTGACACTATGTTCATAATTCATCCTAAATTTAATATTTTTCAAACAGAGAGAGAAAGAAATGGAAAAACTCTCTAACATCATGCAGGTCACAACAGTTTTTTCTTGGTTTCAGACTAAGTTTCTTTTGCAAAGCTGAAGAATTTTTCCTCACCTAAACCTAGTTTCATGCTACATTTTAAAATCACATGCATACCTTAACCCAGGAAACACATCCTAAATTTTAAAGCATGACAGCAGTCAGCAGTCAGTTTATGTAAGCTTCCCATAAATCTACAAGAGGCTGTGTGAGATAGCACTTCTTTCTATATTTTACAGGTTGTCCAAACTAGACAATTTACCTACCAAAGTTCCATTTTCCAAACAAATGTGGGCATACCAGTCTGGTTAAGTGGGATGTAGCTTATAGATTTGCATTTTTTTTTTCCTCTTTGTCTCTCTATCACATTTTATCTTCTTTCTCTTTCCTTCTGTCTCAAAAAATCTCAGCGAATTCTTATTCTTCTCATTCAAGAAATTACCAATTTCCAGAAGGTTACTTATTTTGCATGTAGTGTGAATGCCACTTATTACAATGTATGTATCAAAAATCTCACCAAGGAAAACATAATCACCTTTTTATTTGTGAAAAAGACACACAAATTTTCTTGTTAGTCTAAGATTACATGCTGCAAGTGCCTAAAAGAAGTATAATTTAGCCTAATTCCTAGTTAGGAATCTGGTATTTTTAAGATTAGATACTAACAAGACAGAATTTGAGTATGCTACAAATCACAAAGGGAAAAAATGCATTTTGTTAGAACACCCATTCTCTTTATTATAAGCTCTTCTACAGTTTTCCTAGATTTATTTTATTTCACAAGACAGGGTAAATCCTCATCTTCTCTATGCACTTGCTTTTAATCTTAGCTGGTTTGGGGTTTGATTTTGGGTCTTATTTGAAATAGCTAAAAATATTAATGTACTACTACAAAGTAGTCAAGATCACTATAACCTTAATTGCAACTACTTAAGCAGTCAGACTAGTTGACCTCCAGTGGTTCCTTCCAACCTTAGCCACTCTGTGAAGCATAAAAAGACTAGACACAGCTGGGTGACACTGCTGTCCCAGAGAAAAGCTTAGTCAATGAACTGGAAGGTAATGCTTCCCCCAGGTGCTTTGGAAAATGTCATGATCTCTTCAACATGATGAAGCTAACAGGATTACAGAGATCAGGGTAAAAGCCAGTTATGGAGTTAAAAGGTACAGCCATCACAGTTTGAACTTTTAATCTTGAAGAAGTTACAGTTTTCTCTCCTCATGGCTGCCATAGACACGTTTGAATTCAGGCTTCATATTATTCAATTTAAACTAGTGAAGAAAACCTTAAGGTCACTTGATAACAAGCAGAACCATTTTGCAAGCTGAGAAATCCAGTATTCAGTGCCTTCTGATGCAAGCGTCTGGGACTCTAATATTAGAGCTCTAAATATGCCGGGAGAAATCTTACCACCACAGAGAGGAGGGTGACTCTTGCTCAGTCTTCTGTATCACTACCAAGTTGCCAATATTACAATGCTACCACACGCAACCTCAGGTACATTCAAGGTATTTATCTAAGATATCAGGGTAAAATTCCACCTTTCTTCATGGTACAGATGAAACCACACCTGGATAACACTGATGATTTTGTTGTTGCTAAGCAGTGTTTACACTAAATCAAGGACTTCCCAGTTTCTCACACGATCCCACCAGCACACAGGCTGAGGGGACAAGAAGTTGAGAGGTCACACAAACAGAAACTGGCCAAAGGGATATTCCATACCATAGGGATCATGCCCAGAATGTAATCTAGGGGGAAAGCTGGATGGGAGCCACTGCTTGGGAACTGCCTGGACATTGTTCACCAGTTGGTGAGCAATTGCATTGTGAATCACTTGTATACTCTCTGTTCTTAAGATTATTATAATGAGGGAGTGCAGGGGGCATCTTCCCCATAGGAGCCAAAGAGAAAAGATAAAAGTTAAAATAACACTTAATCATGTTCATAGTTAAGGATTTTTCTGGATTGCTCTGTTCCTAATTCATTCTCTGTTGTTACTGGGTCTTGCAATTATGCTCCAAGTCATAATTATCACAGCTGCCAAGTAGCCATAGACCCTTTTTCTTTAAAATGCTTACACCTAGACCTCCAGTGGACTGTGAGCAGTGCGCAGACAAGATCTTCACAGACAAGGTAAGAAACTATGTCTCCTTTCTTCCTCTCCCAATCTGAGTTTTAAGAAACAGACCTCTATCAGTTTACTTCCATGTTCACATTGACACAGCTGATGTCTTACAGAAAAAATAGTGTATAAAGTCAGGCTTTCTCTACAAAGAAACACATCAAACTGACAACAGTTCTGGGAAGTCAGGTCTCACTGAATCTTTTCTGTTTGCTTTAAATGTTACTTGAAATATCAGAAAGCATCACTACTTTAGTGTCAGGCACCACTACCATCATTCTGCAGTTGAATTATACTAATCATGATCACATTCTTATGAAGGAGCATATTTCCCAGGTCAATTGTTTTGACAACTTCTTGCAATATTCCATGAAGCAAGTCAGTACTGAAAATGAGCAAAAGATAAAATCCTATTTGATAGGTATGTGTTCTGTTGCTACACTATTAACTTACAATATAAAGCTAAAAGGCAGCTAATAATTATCTTCTGAAAAAGTATCTGTAATGGTTTGCACAATGGCTTGCATTATTAAAGTTTCACTGAAAAGTTTAGATTTATGCAAATAGTGTAAGCCTGGATTTGTTGTGTCTTGGGAAAGATAAATATGCCTGGTATAAATCAAGAGTCTCACACTGGTGCTAAATCAAGTGTTAGAAATATAAAGTTAGTTATAAGGAAATGGAAGGTTAGCAGAGAGTGAATTCAACCACTGGAAGAGTAATAAAGTAGAAAATGGTTGAATTAAAACTGAATACATGAAGTCTGACAACTGTGCAGCCATTTACCTTTTTACTTACAAGCTAAGAAAGGTTTAAAAATTGATATTCTGAGGTTGACACTAATTTACCAGTATAGAGCATTGTGCAAATCAGTTAAGTGCTGTTAATTCTCTAAAGAGAGGACAACATGTTAGACAACTGCCTGGAATAGCACATCTCCTTGAGCAGGATTCCACTTTTCAAATCAAGCTGAGTATGTAAGAGGCCCACCCACCACCAACACTGGTCTGAGTCAGCTTTTAACTCTTCAAAAGTATTACACCTGGATACAGATCTGGATACAGATCTGCCCACAGAGATATATGTATGCTGATCATTTCCAGACTGCATGTTTTTTGACCAACAAATCTGCAATACACACATAAATATTTTCATTTTTTGAAATTAATATAACACATTCTCATATCTATCTATCTATATAGATATACACACAAACACACACACATATGGTAGAATATAAATATATTTTTAGGTAGCATGTAAAAAAATTGAAATTAAACAAGAGCATTTAACAAAAAGCAAGTTACTTGCCTCTGAAAAGTTTTTTTTTAAACTTACATGCTTCCCAAACTACATGAGGTCTGATCATCATGGATCATTTGTGAAGCATTCAGTACAGGTAACTGTCCTGGAATAAATAGCACAAACAATGTCTATTTATAAAAGATTTATATAAATGTATAATTATAATGGCCTTCTAAAAGGGAATTTTTTTTTTCTTCCTTCTCAGCACAAGTTTGCCACCAGGTATAGCTGTTCCTGATGAATACTCCCTCTAATATTTGGTACTTTCTGTCTCAAAGCCCTTTTTGATCTCCAGCTCTATGCACACATATCTCAAATTCCCAGATGAATGGTGCTGACTCCAGAGCTCAGAAGTAGTTTTACTTCTGAAATCTACTGATTTTAAGAAAAGTTTTATTTGAATTATTAATTATAAATATTGAATCACAAATCACACATTGTAAAAAAGTAAATCAGCTAGTAGGTAGCAGTCCTATGTGCTAAATATAATTTTAACTAAATATAAATTAAGTGTTGAAGGATTGAGGCCTAAATACATCTCCACTGAATTCAATAACCATGAACACAGATTAGAACTGGAGAAGGGAAAATAAAAACATTAAATTGGATTTATTTTACTTTTATACTTCCTCAATAATATTTGCAAATTAATTAATTAGTAAGTTCCATTTATGTAAAAGTAGTTTTGTGGCATTTTAAAGTAGATGGCACATAAAAATTACACTAGTCAATTCATTTAAGGGAAATTTTTTTATGATGTAAGCTCAGAGTTTGTCCAGTTTTCCTTAAAATTTGAAGAACCATTTATTCTGTAGCTTCAAAATCTTTCAGTTGGGAAACCAGGATAAATTAGGTTCTCCTAAAAAAAAAAGGCAAAAAAATTAAAAATACAGTACAGAATGGAATTTAATTCCTCTACCTAATTTAATGACTACAAAGATCCCAAATAAAATAGAAATGAAAGATCACATATGAAGCAGTTTAGTATTATCTATGTTTTCTGTGCATCCACACACTCATATTCATACATTTGTAAAAAAGTCCTTGGAAAGTATTTTTGGTTTTTAAAAATTGTCTAAAATTATGCATTTTCTTTCCCTACCTAATCCAAACCAAACAAGAAAAAATGTTAACAATAAAGCCTATGTAAAAAGACATATAAAGAATATACTGTATGTATTAGATCTGTCTGAGATGGCCTTTTGCTTATGTCTGCACAAGTTTGGGTGTTGTTTTGGGGTTTTTTTTTTGTTGTTGTTTTTTTTTTTTCAGTAAAGTTCCTTCTCTCAATGTACTGTTTGTTGATCATCTTATTTTCTCTCCTCTGTGCTGCTGGGTTAGGAAGTGATAGAGAGGCCTGGTGGGTCTCTGGTGTTGAGGCAAGGTCAAACCACTCCACTATAGTAGATGTATTTAATTAATAAAATAGTGTATTCTGGGAGTACCTAGCCAGAAGTACCCTCAGAGGCACTGTGTGGGAAGTAAGGAAATTACTTCCCTCCCGGGGAATAAAGTCTGCTGTTGCTTCTTATTTGAAGATAGTGTTACAGAAATTAACAGATTATTAGTGTGAGAGAGAATAGAAAATTTTCCATGAGGCTAACTATTTCTCTAAGACCCTTCCATAATGCTGAGACAATTTTTTGTGGAAGCAAGGATGGGGAGTTTGTATTCTTAGCCAGAACATCAGCACTTCCAACTGGATATACTTCACATCCTTTCCACATAGTATTCTGTAGTTAAAAACAGAGTTTTCTCAGACATAGCTTCTTAAGACATAATTTTAAAATCTGATGAGTGTGGTCAAGATACTTGCAAGCATTGTCCAGGCTGAAGTTTAACTAACCAAACCAAAACCACAATTACCTTGCTGATTTTTGAGAGTATGTACACAACCAGCCAAAATCTTCAACTGAGTAAAAAGGTTGCTTATATAAAAAGTGCCAACTCTAAATAAGTCAGAAAAATGGAAATAGTATACTGCTGACATTGGTTTTTGTTAATTTTATTTAATTTTAGTGGCTATTATCCTGAAGTGCTTTAAGTAAGTATTTCTTCAGGGCCTTTTGAGAACTATCATGGTGATTTAGTGTGTCAGATTATACCAGGGCTGTTCCTGAAATGATCTCTAAGTTTTGTAATTGGTTGTAAAATACTGCAATAATTTTACTTTCTCTATAGTCATTTTTTTCTTCATAAAATATTTCCAGTATCATAACAATGAACTCATTTTATGAAAGGCTATCCATTTTTATTTGTGTGGAAGAAAAAAAGTGAAAATGAAGTGAAGGCACTGTAAAGGAAATGTTTTTGATTCTGCTCTATAAATTCTGTAAGTTACCTGAGGTAGTTGCATTTAAGTAACCCTTAATGCTTTAATCACACTGAACCTAAGATTATAAGTGGCTAATCATCAATACAGCTTTGCACAATGAGTTCTTCCTTGCTTCTTCCAATAATATTTAATTATTTTAATAATTTATTTCAGGGTTGATTTCTCTCATGAAAAAATTTAAAATTGCTCAAAACGCAGAAAATCTAAAAGTCCAGACATAGAGCTTCCTCTCCTCCATAGATTTTAAAACAATTCCCATGGAAATAAATAAATCTTGTGAAACCAGACAATTGCTTCCATTAGCTTTCATTACAACCAGATGTTTGTGATATTAGTTCACTCACTTTGTGATTAGATAAGGCAACAAAAAATTGGGCAAAAATGAATCTGCTAGAGTGAAGGATAGCCTGAGGGGAGGGGTAGCAAAGAAGGGAAAGACTAGTTAAGTAAGAGTAGGTGAAATTTCTTTGTTTTAGAAAGAAGAATTTATTAAATGACTGTTTAATGGAAGATGGAAGTATGAGTATAGCTTAAAAGAACCTCATTTCTTTCTTTATCTTATGTTTCAAAGCTATGCAATAGCACAACTTAAAGAGTACATGGGCAGTATCCTGAAAGTTATTAAAACAACCTAATGCTTCTATTTTTTGTGTAATTCCATGGCCAGTGGAACATTTTATGTAAAAAGTACATTTAAGAAAATGGAATATTGTTCACAGTTATCTGCAGAAGTGGATTCTTTATATCAAATGAAAAGAAATATCTGCCTGGAGTTGTAAGTCAGATGAAAGACTTGAGTGCACTTCAGAACCAAACAAGTATTGACTAGATGTATGTAGTTCATATTTACAGTGAAGGGTTTTTCTAATATTACTTGAAGGTACCTAACTCTTCTGATTTTATGAGGTGGGAGATCTTTAGTACTTGTGTCAGAGCTCTATTTAGAAAACTAGAGAGAGAAAGCTAAATTCAGCAGCACTTCTTTTTTATTCAGGTACAATTTCTAATCTCAGAAACATGGACAACAGAACCACAGCATAGTTAGAGCTGTCTTTTAAATGCATTGTCCTTCCATTTCCACTCCAACATCTAGAAGTCTGGATTATTTATTTGCTCTTTGAACAAAGGTCGGGGTTGTATGAAAGGCTTGCATAGTATCCACTATTCAGAACAAGAGAAAAAGCAGATATAAATAAACAGGGAGGAAAAACACTTTTAACAATTTGACAAGAAAATAAACAAGTGTTATGCCAGGCAAGGGTATGGGGTTTTTTGGAGACTTTGTTTTTCCATCTGAGTGAAAGAAAAATACAAGTCCACCTTTTCACCCTGTCAAAGTGAATTATTTTTTCTTCTTGGACAAAGACAGCAAAGACTAACTAAAAGAGTAACTGATCTGTTCCACCAGTCTTTAATGTTCAAGCACAGTTTGTTTGAAGTGCTGCACAAATGAATTCCTAAGAGTAAATGAACCATTAACACAGAGGTGTAGTTTAGATCTTTCAGTTGATTACTCTAAATAAAAAAAACCACCCAGCTATTCAGTCTTTCCTCCCTTGTATATCACATTGTTCCTGAGAATACAGATAATAGCAAGTGTAGGTTGTAACTGCTCCTACATACTGACAATACATTGACAGGCTGTTGTTGAAATACACAAAGCTGTGATTCCTGTGGTAAGAACAGAAATGTGGTTTCTGAATACTTGCAGTGATAATGTTACTCTCTGTCTTTTTGAGACTTTTCATTCTCCTGTATAAAGAAGAAATATTACCAATTTTTCACGGACATGACTGAGCACTGCATTCATTTAAATAAACCATACTATAGGCTGTACTCTGTCAGTTATGATTTTAACAGCCAAGCTTTGCTCCTTTCTGGGGAACATTTTTAACAGCTCAGTTCTGGAGATCTTGTGTGTGAAGGATTGATTTTTATATCCAGTATAGCCTTCTTTAATTAATACATGCCATCTGCAAATTATTCTTCCAATTTGTTATTACATTGCTTTTCTCTAATCTTGAACACATGGGGTTTACATTTGCCTTGAGGAAAAGATCTATCAGACAAGTGTTCTAAAAAGAAAAGTTGACAAATTCTACATGAATGAGACACAAATGATTTCCTGCATTTTACAAACGGTGAGACTGTTCTAAACAAAGGATGGCTGTGAGCTGGAAATGGACTGATTATTGCAAACTTGATGTGTTTTTCCAAATGGAGACAAATTTAAGAGGAGACAATGAGAACAAATGCCTGGGAAGTAGTCAAAATGCGAAGAGAAAGACTGGAAGAATGGCAAAGAATGATGGACACTAAGTGATTGCTAAAATCTCAAGAATGATGTTTTCAGGAGAGGCCTGAGGCAGCATGTGTCAGAAAAAATATGTCTCTGAAATAACTCACTGAAGTTATTAGGATTTTATTCAGCAGTGGTTGAGCAGATGAAAGACAGAAAATGTTTATGAAAGGTCTATAAGAAGGTCAACTTAAATGAAGTAATTTCTAGAGAACAAACTGACTTTCAGGGTTTTTTTTGCTATTCTTTATTATTTTAATCTTCCCCCATGTAGTATGGGATAAACAATAAGGTATTTTGTTATGTATTCTTACCACTTTCTTCTCTATGGAAAAAGAGGAAAAAAAGAAAAACAGTCTGAAAAGGAAAAAAAGCAGATCAGTAGTAATGAAATAATTCATCCCATGTTGTTATTTTAGTTCTCATAAATTAATCCATAGCAACCACTTCTCAATAATGTCTCCCTATGGAAATTTTCAAGAAGACCAATTACATACCTAGCACTGTGTTTTCAAAGGTTCATTGCAACAGTGCACTTCTGAAAGAATTAATCATTTAATATACCTACATGACTGAACCTTTTGAAATAAGAAAGATTAAGAAAATACAAAGTTTTAACTGAGGAAAAGCTGTATGTATACAAGAATTCTAACTTAAGTAGCTTCTAGTAAAATAAATTTAAATTGATTTTGTCCCTATTCCCTGGCCCTGTTTTTTCCTTTTCTTTTTGGTTGGCTGAATTTTTAGGCACCACATTCTACAAACTAAGTGCCAAAAACTTCCTCTTTTCCATGCTATAAATACCTAACCATGCCATTTATGTTTTTTACTTATTCTAAATTTATTTCTCTACTGCAGTTTTAACTAATGTTAGTGTTTGTGTGTGTATGTGTGTTTATAAATACAATTCAGTTCTCAGTCAGTCTAAATCAGTACAGCTAAATTCATCCTAGCAAAGGATCAGTGCCCTAACAGCCTGCAGAACATGCCCCACATACTCTGTTAAATCTGTAAATCCAGTGCAGAGCCAGGTCTTTGCCTAGAGGAGAGACCTGTTCAGTCATTTGCTGGACATGTAACTTCATGTATTTTTAAGCTGTTCAGTGGTCCCCTATTGAACATCATTGCATATCGTCTGCATTATGGAAAACCCTCAGTTGGTAAGTCATTTGATGACATATTTGGGTGGCTGTGTACTTCTGATTCCTCTGGTTTTCTGGGCAGGAGTTTAAAAAGATTTGAAAAGGGCAGAGTTGTGTTTGGCATGAGCTTTTATAGGTACAGCATGGCTACTGCTGTCCTGGAAAAAAAGAATGAAACATAAAGTGATAAGCCCTTGAAAACAAAGTTTTTCCTCCTCCTCACCATTTCTTTATTTCCTCTTTAGCTCTTTATTAGCAGAACTAATAAGTAATAAAGTAATAAAGAGCTGCAAATATCCATCTAGTGACTTAATAATAAATCCACCTTACCTCTTTCTTGGACAGATGTTTAAATCTGGAATTTGCTGCAGAATGCTTCAGGCAGATGCTCAGTCAGACTGCATGCTGTCATCCCAGAATTTCTTTTTCTGTGAAATGTCTGGCTAATATTCAGCATATGTCAAAATAAAGTTATAATCTCCACTTCAAATTAATACCCTTATACCATATCAGTCTTCATGAGTGTTCTTTTTATTAACTGAAGTAATCCTAATTGCTTCAGACTGTGTCCAAACCCAATTTGACATACGATATGTTACTGGTTGGGGTTAGTTTTTTTTTTTAATTTTTATTTCTTCACAGCTCTTTCAATGTAAATCATGAGTAGCCTCTGGATATCAGGAACCGTTTGGAAATCTGTCTGTCTTTTTATATAGTGTGTCATTCGAGTAATGGCGGCACTATCTAGTGATTCAAAATACAGTGATAAAATGTGTATCTCTGCTAGAAATAGTCCAACAGTGAAGGCATTTTAGGAGACTGCTGTAGATTCAGACAAAAATACTAGTAATTATTAATAGTAAGAGACATAAAAAATACATTTATTTTATTTCCTAATCTGAAATTTCTTATTTACGTTCAAAATTTTAAATAAGCACCTATATATAAATCCACAATGTTTGTCAGGTTTTTCTCCACGTAGACAAATACCTCATTTCAGATGTCTCTTAGACAGTTGGAAACCTTCAAATATCATACAAAATCCTTTCAAGAGATTCACAATTATTTTACCCCACTGGAGTCTGAGTATCGTTATCAATGTATAATGGTACCAGAACTTCCCTTTTACCAAATGCTTCAGCTGTTGTGAACATAGATCCTGAGATATCAAACTTAAAATGATAAGTTATTGAAAATAAGATTCAAAGATATTATAATAGACATTTTTGCATGCATATTCGGGAAGTAACAGTAGAATGTAACCCTTAGTAAGAAATTTAAGTGTCTGTCTTTGTGACAGAGGTAAGGGAGTAATCTAAAGAGAAAAAAAAGTATGTCCTAAGTTTAATTAATAGTATTTTTATATAATATGAAAAACCAAACCAGGAACAAGCAGTTCATACAACACATCTGAAAGGAATAGTTCCTGCCAGAAGGAACTACAATTGTGTAACTGCATAATCTGCCTGTGTAAAAAGTCCCTCTCCAGCTTTCTTGTAAGGTCACTTTTAGGTACTGGAAGGCCTCAACAAGTCTCCCTGCAGCCTTCTCTTCTCCATCCTGAACAATCCCAGCTTTCTTAGCCTGACTTTGTAAGAGAGCTGCTCCAGCCCTGAGCTGCTCCAGCCTCTGATCATTTTCATGGTCCTCTTCTGGACTCACCTCGACAGGTCCATGTCCTTCTTCTGTCTGGGTACCCAGAGCGGGATGCAGTATTGTCCAGGTGGGGTCTCACGAGGGCAGAGTAGAGGGGCAGAATCATCTCCCTCCACCAGCTGGCCATGCCACTCTGGATGTAGCCCAGGATGAGGTTGGCTGGCGGGGCTGCTAGCCCACATTCTTAGCTCATGCCCAGCAGCAGGGCTGCTCTCAGTCTTCTTTTCCCACTATGTACTCATGTCTGGGATTGCCCCAACCCAGCTGTAGCACCTTACACTTGCTGAACTTGGTTAGGCTCACAGGCTTCCTTCTTAAGTATGTCCAGGTCCCCCCAGATGCATCCATCCTTCTGTCTTATCAACTGCACTGCTCAGCTTTGTGTCATTTGCAAACTTGCTGAGGGTGGGCTTGGTGTCACTGTCTTTGCCATGGATAAAGATAGCAGTCTCAGGACAGAACCCTGAGGGCCACCTAGACATAGAGCCATGGACCACAAGCCTCTGGCTCATTGACTCTCAAAATGTTACTGGTTTTGGGTTTAGGAATTGGCTGAAGAACTCTTTGGCCAATTCCTTATCCAAAGAATACTCCACCCTTCAAAACTATTTCTTTCCAATGTGGAGATAAGGATGCTGTGTGAGAGCATGTCAAAAACCTTACAGAAGTCTAGCTGGCATAGTTCAGCCTTCCCTTGTCTCCCCTTGCAGTTACTCAAATCCTCAAATTCTGAGTGCAAACTTATGCAGGAAAGCAGTCAAGGGGAATTATTGGAGTATTTTAGCTCCAGAAGATAGACATGGTGGAGGCAATTTAATGAGCCAAATCTTCCCAAGGCATAGGGCTCATGAAACTCTAGGCTCTATTTGAACACCTGCCCAAAATTATAATGTGAAACTTTAAGTCCCATTTATGTTTGGTTTTTTATTAATACCAATCTCATTTACTATGTTCACTATTGCTTATGTCTCATTATTTGCAAATGCTGACACAACACTGATGGTAGCTGTGAAAGATGTTCTTTGTATTTAAGCAGGAGCTTAAAGAAGATGCCTAGATCAAAAGAATACCATCTTCCCAGGATCCATCTCCCAGATTTCCAGGATGTAATTGCAACTTACTTACTTCCCTCATTAAATATCAGACTAACTTGTGAAGCAAATAGCATCAGGCAGCCTTCATTGGAGTAGTATGGCATGTAGGAGACTTCATTCAATATATTTCTATTTGCAAGGAGAAATGTACACCTGCAGTCCAGGCTGGTTACTTAAAGACCTTCAGTTGAACAACTGTCTCATGTTTTGTGAGTGTAAGCAAAGGGATTTAAAAATGTTTATATAGAATCTGCACATCAAGTTTGCAAATACACCAGAGTTTGCAAATACATGGTTTGGGTTTATTAGGGATGTAACATAATTTTCTTTAATTCAGGTATTTAACATTTGGGTCAAAAACCTCATAATTGTTACCTATATTATTTCATCTAAGTCCAGATATTTTTAAAACTTGCTATTAGAAATCAGTTGATATTTCATAACTTTTAAAAACCTTAAATGAACTGTCTTGTCTTTCAAGTTACAATTGTGCATAGCAATATGTTAGACATAGATAAAAACTGAAAAGCATGCTGTGAAACCTACTGTGTCCATATGGCCTCAGAAATTTCTACATGAAATAGACTAAAAGCTCTCAGGACAGATAAGAGCCTTCAGAGGTTTTTTGAGTTTCCCGATAAAAAAAGATGTTGTATTTTATTTTTCCAACTCAAAACAGAAGGACTTATTAGTAAACTAGTTTTGAAGCAATAAAAACAAAACAACACAATCAACACTATAAAATATTTGCTATTTATGGAAGGCAAGAAAAATTTTTTTCCAGTATTTTTCATAAAAGTTCTCACTATGGATAAAGAAGAATGACAAAATTATGGAGCCTGTTCCCATCCCATGTTTTTCCTTAATAGTTCTCTCAATCATAATTCTTTTCCACATAATCTTTCTCCTATTATTCACACCAGAAGGAACACTGAACATGCAAAGAAAAACCCCCAAACAAATGAAACTGACTTACATGGACTACTTCAAGAGCCTTAGTGATACACACTTTTGTTATCAATCAGTCAGAACTAAACATTTAAGCATTGGTCAAAACTAGGTCAAAATATAAAATAAGGAAAAAATCTTAAAATCATTGTAAGTAACTGAATTTTCATATGTGCTCATTTTCACTTTGAAATCTTTCTTTAAAACACATCCAGAATACTGAAGTGAAGGGAGGAAAAAAAAAGCCCCATTGTCATTTGCAAAGCTTCTTATAAGTAATTTTCAGCACTTCAGAAGCAACTAAAACTATCATTCTAAAACAGAAAAAACATAGGGCAAATGGAAACTGGAAATAAACCTTTACAATATTTAAATACTTACTTTAAAAAAGCTTTTTAAGATGGTTTTAAAGTTGCACTTTGGGACTCCTGTTGACTTCTTTTGTGAAAGCATTCACATAATTGAGAAAGCAGCAAACTCCCTGCTCTTTTTTTAGAAAAAGCCCATCTCTTTCTTTATGCTTTTGTTCAGATGAACACCTGGCCTATAAAATTCAGTGACAGTACTTTCCCTAGGGTGCCATTTTTGTAGAAAGCTAACAAAACTTTTAAAAGTATTTTTTTTTTTTTGCCTCACTGGAGCTTACACAGCTTTATTTTACACTTTTTCCATCTGTTTCTCTGGCTCGACTGTGGGAACTAGTGTGTTTAATGGAAGCTCTATCACTTGTCCAAGAGAAGCCAGAAGTCAGCAGGTTCCTGCCTACTTCTGGCTGGCAATCCAGCCAAAATATTCCAGGGAGAGGAAGACAGGAGGGAAGGAAGAGATGGGAGACGAAGAAAAGAAAGTTTCTGATTTCTTCTGCAAAAGACTGCACTTGTAAATATCTTCAGGGATTAACACAAGGGAGTCTCTCATTGCTTGGTGGGGGGCCTCAATTAATATTTATGAAAATAACACCCAGGAATACTTATAATGTCTTTTTAGTTGGGATGACAGCTGGTCTAAGATCTTTTTCTGCCTTCCATCTACACCAAGTTCTGCTCTTTTCTCTCACCAACTTCATGCCTTGGTTATAGAAGACTTTAAAAAAGCAAAGGAGGAACAACACATGCAAAAGAAGCCACGGACTCCCTCAAAACTTTAAGGAATGATAAATTCTTTAAAATTATTTGCATCAGTGCTGCTTAAATTTAATTGTATTTCTTAATATTCCATTATTGAAAATAAAGTGGAATTCAAATATTACCAAAAATTGAAGGTATTTATGTTTTAAATTCAATAACTTGCATGTTGCTAAGTGCTGCAGGAGTAGATGTGAAGAATGTAGACAAATATTTCCTTTGGATATTCTCCTAGCCATTATAAGCAAGATTTTAATATATATATATGTGTGTGTGTATATATATATATGTATATATATATTTATATATATATATATATATATATATATATATATACACACACAGGATTTTGTGTCAATTAAAGAAGAAAATGGCAGTTCTTAAATGCTAACTTTTATCTACAGGCACAATACAACCACAGCAATGTGCATTTCCACACAACTTCCTGATAACTCAGTGGTAGGCTTCGTTTTGTTTGGGATTTTGATGCCACCCTTTCCAGTGTCTATCTGCACTGCATTAGACAAAACCAAACCCTAACAGCTGTCATGTGCAATTCATTCTCCCTCTCAGCCTGTCCCTGAGGGAAGAATTGTGTGCACTGGAGTGTTTTCTTTTTGATAGGCTTCTGCAACATTTTTGAACGTACATGTTTTTCTCCATTTATGTTACAGAAAAGGAAGCCAAGAGAATGTGCCTCCCCCATGAGGAGAAGTAATGAATGTGGAAAGATTGAGGAAAGGTAACTGGAGCTGGCCAAGCACAGACTTGATAGGCTGTACTAACCTATTGCTTTTAGTAAATCTGCTTCGTACATCAGCACAGAAATATCCATAGCACCACATTTGGGATTCATTGTATTTTTCTATTTCATGGAAGTTTTTTTTAGAAACTACTTAATAAAAACAGTTATCTTTCCATCTAAGTTGAAAGAACTGAGAATAAAGTGGTGTTCTCCTCTAGGTAACATAACAGTATTTGGTTCACTTAACACCTGTTACAGTTTCAGAGGCATGTCAAGAATAGGCTTCTACATTGGCCATAAAGTAAACAAAAAAAGATCATGATTTTAGGAGGTTTTATCATTAATGTGTGTCCAGTGAAGAGAAAAATAAAGAAATCAATCCAGTATTTTCCCCTTGGCCTGCTCCATGGAGTATGAATGATTGTACAGTGAGGTCAAGGTATCATCATTACACTAATTTCTCAGAAGCATGTGACAAACATACAGGGAAATTCAAATGTGGAAGGATTTTCAGAATTCTGAAACATTTTGAGCTGGGATATTTATATCCTGAGCATATACTTTGAAAAGCTTATTTTAAGAAATAAGAATACACTACTCCTACCTAGTCAGACTAAGCTGAAGATAATTTCTACCTTAAAATTAAATTGTTTCATTACAAAACAATTAGTTCAAATGCTTTGAGAATTGGCTTCAGCAATTCCCTCTATTCCCCAATTCTTTGTCTGCACAATAGAAATGTTTCCATTTGTTTTCTCCAGTATCTGCAGTTCACAAGAACAGCTATTGTATATGTGAGCTAAGTTGTAAGCTTTTTAAGCAAATTCCGCAGCTTTGTGATCTTCCTTTCTGCATCAGTATCACAAGGCACATCAGATATATTGATTTGGTATATCAATTTTGCTTCTCAATGTTCTAATCTTTTCTGCTTTTTTTAGTACTTTGTTTGTCTGATCGAGGTTCAAAGCTGGTATTTTATCATACTACTTGCCAGACTGCAGAAGCTTCTTAACAAGAATGTATTCAGCATTAAATATATTGAAAATAGTAGTTTAGGTAGCAAAATAGTATTCAGGAAAAACTTAAGTGAAAAAGCATATTTCAGACTGTACTAGGTGGTATAAATCACAAATAAGAGTGTATGCTCCACAGAGCTCAATTTTAGAGACATTCTGCTTCAAGATCTTCATAAACTATTTGAATGCAGGACAAGAAGGTATGCTAAATAAACTTGCCTACAACATCAAATTGGGAGGAGCTGTTGACCTACTTGAAGGCAGTGAGGCCCTGTAGAGAGAACTTGACAAGTTAGAGGGCTGGGCTATCACCAGCTGTATGAAGTTTAACTAGGGGAAGTGCCAGGTCCTATAGGTGGAACAGGACTACCATGAATGTATATCCAGACTGGGGAACGAGGGGCTGGAGAGCAGACCGGCAAACAGACATCTGTGTGTCCTGGTCAATGCAAAGTTGAACATGAGTCAGCAGTGCCCTGGCAGCCAAAAGGCCCAGCTCTGTCCTGGGAGGCATCAAGCACAGCATGGCCAGCGAAGCAACAGAGGGGATTGTCTGCTCTGCTCTGCACTGGGGCAGCCTCACCACGAATATTGTGTGCAGTTCTGGGTGCCACATATAAGGAGAATATAGAGCTATTAGAGAGCATCCAGAGGAGGGCTACAAACGTGGTTAATGGTCCAGAGGAGAAGCCATCCAAGGACTGCCTGAGATGACTCAGTCTCTTCCGCTTGGAGAAGAGAAAACTAAGGGGAAATAGCGCTGCAGTCTACAACTTCCTCATGAGGGGAAGAGGGTGGGGGGACACTGATCTTTTCTCTGTGTTGACCAGTGACAGGACCTGAGGGAGTGGCCCGCAGTTGTGTCAGGGAAGTTTAGGTTGGATATTAGAGAAAGGTTCTTCACCCAGAGTTTGGGCACTGGAACAGGCTCCCCAGGGAAGCGGTCACAGCTCCAACCCTGGCAGAGTTCAAGAAGCTTTTGGACAGTGCTCTCAGGCATGGTGGGACTCCTGAGATCCTGTGCTGGTCCAGGAGCTGGACTCAGTGACCCTTGTGCATGTCTTGAAACTCAGGATATTCTATGATTGTGCTACCACTGCTGCTATTAGCTAAGTCCAGTTTTGGTTTTCATTGCTGTTACATTCATGCTTCTAGTAAGATTGTAGATAATTTTATGTTAGGTAATTAACTGGAACAAAATATATTCTACATAAAATGCAAGATCTACTTCCTCAGAAGTAGACCTAAAAAACTGATAGCTTTTTACAATACAAAATCTAAAGTACAAAAATGAAAGTACCTTGACATAATGGGTTGAACTACTTGCCAAAACAGAAAGCACAACACGGAAAAACATAAGCCTCAAATGCATGGTGAGATTATCCATATGGAATATAAGGTATTCAATCCCTGTTTCAGTCCCTTGCTTTGAAAAGTTTTATAACTGCATGCTACTACTTATTCTACTGCTTTAAATTAATAAGTGAATATTTCTTCTAGTTAATCTGAAGACTTCTCAGTTTCATCCTAGTGAAAAATAGAATGAAATTATTCTTGAATCTGTCAGAGTCACACCGCTGTTTTCCAGCTCTGACTAATAGGTACAGGTCATTGCCTTGGAATCTGTTTTCCTAATAAAAAACAACTGCTTTAACAGTGCTGCTTCTACAATGTGTCACAGAGTATTTACCTCATTCTCTTAAGCATGGCTTAAATAACAAGGTATTACTGACTTCTATGGGAAAGAATTAACTTTTTTCATCTTCATTTCTTTGTATGCCATTCTTCATTCTACTTTTGAAAAAGCAGGAACAATACAGTTAAAAGCACATTTTTATCTTTACTTGTATCTCATCATCTGCACTATGGATTTACAGCTTTTATGAAAGGCCAGCATCTCCCACACATAATGCTTCTATCTCCTGCAAGGTTAATATTTACCACATCTCTCCAAGACCCTCAGAATATGATTCATTTTAGTCACTCATAGAGCAGTAGTCAAATGCATACAGAAGCATTAATATTATTTCCTAAGCCAAGGAGCATTAATATTATTTCTTAATCCCAAGTCACAGGTCTCAACAAGATGATATGTGGAACTGACAAATATAACAGGATCCCTAAAATGACTGCCTTATTTGCTTTTTGCATTTTAGTGTCCTTTCCTAAGAATTGTCAGTCCAGAAGAAAATGCACAGTGAAATAAGTCTTTCCATGAACTCCCTAAAGTACTTCAGTACTGTTAGCACAAGGTATATGACATTATGCTTGAAGAGCTGCATTTCTTCTCTTCTGTCCCCAGCTCTGCCCAGATGAGTTTCTGTGCTTCAGTTCTATGTTTTAAATATCGATTTTTACTACATAAAATGAGGATAACAGTTTTAATTTTTACAGCAGTCTCAAAAATTCACATTATTTAACATTTAAATTAAAATAGCTAATTTTACATACTACATTTTTAGTCCTTTAAATTGTAAAATACTTTACAGAGAAAGCCGTAGTTTGTATGTTTCAATATAGGAAAATAAAAAGAAAACACCTTTCATTTTTATAATCCAAACCAGCTACAGGAAAATTTAAAACTTAAAGAGACTGGTTACGGATGAATTGTCAGAACTTCTTGTCTGCATTCTGCTCCTTGTTAGCAATAGTGATGCTTGTTGTCAACATATATATTGCAATAATATAATTTTTTCTGGGTTTAAGTATTTATACAGATTATTTACTTCCATTTTCCACAAAGCTAGTCAGTATTATTGGGGGAAGGAGGGTGCCTGTGGGGAGATAGAACTCATTCAAACCAAAACCAACAAACACTCAGTTGGCTGAGGCTGTAATAGTGTCTCTTAGATAAATACACTGTCATAACTTTATGTCCATGCAAGTTAGAGGTCTATATACAAGTGATGTTAAAACTTTGGTCCACACTTAGTTGTTAGAATTCTTCATATTACTGAAGGGGGAAAAATAAATAGAAAAAGAAAATTAAAAAGATAAGGTTTTTTTGTCTTTCATGAGTCTCAACTTGTTGCATCACTTCACAGACAATCTGTTTTTACACTGACTCAGAAGGGTTTTAGCAAAATATCAGCTGTTCTATTAAAAGCATGTAAGAATTATCAACATACTTAATCAAATAAAATAGCACACAGCAGCAAAGTAAAACATCTTTGTCAGATTTATGGTAATGGTACACTTGAGGAAATTACAGCAGTTGCTGTATGTCATTTTTAACATTCTGAAATGTGCAATGTGAAGTCTCATATGAATTTAACTACACATTACTATTTCACTATAAACACTTTCTGTAAGCACCAGGGATTATAGAAGAATGTTTTTCCTCTTAGACTGACTTAAAATCAAGTAGTCCTGCATCACAGAAGAAGTGTGAATGAATAACAATACAAAGGAAAAAAACCTAACTAAACAAAATACACAAACAGTATTACCTGAAGCTGCTCATTTAACCAGAATAATATGGCTGAGCCATGCAACTACAAAACTGCTAAACCATGGGCATCATCTTCAAATTCTTTTTAGAGAGGCAGGTCTGTATTAGGTGACAATTTAGGTGACAGAACCTGGATACATGCTAGGATTTTAAGTAACATGTAACTTACTCTGCTCCTTTGCAAGCAATATAATGGGATGTTACGAAACATGAATGAAGTTTAGCCATGAGGAAAAAAACAGATTAAACAGAAAATTGCAAGTATTTATTCAAGATAGCTCTCTCATTGGCAAACATCTAATTGAGGAGGACCTCACAAAACAACAATTCCTGCAGTAGCTGTATGAAATTTTCTATAATTGCAGAGGACTATCCAGATGGCTAATATAACAGGGTCTATAGATGTCTCCCAGCAGATGCTCAAAGGAGGTTGCAAAAAACCTTTCAATGGCAGCTAAGTAGTGTCTAAGAATAAGCTTCCTGAAGCAGATGAGAAGTAAATAACTGTATTGATTTTTATGCTTCAACAATATGTACCTCACACATTTTATGGTCTATTTATTACAGTTAGATTAGTTTGATATATTTCATCAAATGCTGTTATATTAAAATCGTGGTAACATGCATTTAGGATGATAACATTATAAATTATAGGAGAATTAATAGAGCTGGAGAGCTCTATCCCCTATGCTGTTTAAAGTATCAGTGCAAATAAGACTGGAGGGGCAAGAGCTGGATGTTGGACTGAATCACTGCTGAGAAGGCTAACCTAAGGAAAGGCACACACAAGTTAGAGGTCATTGGGTCCACCACTCTGCTCAAGTACAGTCACCTACATCTGGCTACACAGGACTATCTGTCTTTTGACTATATTCAAGGTTGCAAAATCCAGAAATTCCCTGGACAACCTGTGGCAATGTCACTATAGGACACGAAAGAACACGACACGCACACCGCTGTTCTTAAGGTGAGAATAAGGGAAGTTTAATTTCTGACTCCAACATTCATAGATTTCCAAAGGTGACAGTGAGGGTCAAAAGGTGACAGTGGAGGGTGAACATGCCACCTCTCCAACGACACTGGACAAACCAACGGTCCACCAAATGTCTCCTCCTCCATAAAAGAATGCAAAACAATAAGTTGTTTACAGAAACTATGTGAGAAAGTTTGTTACAAGGATGTAAGCATCAGAAGGCTTAGAAAATCTAGAAAAATCAGGGCAATATGGCAATGCTCAGTCACCTTTGCAGTGATTCCTGATGTTCATAGAGCATCTCCTGTGTGTGAGCTTGTGCCCTTTGCCTCTGGTCCTGTGACTGCAGATGACTGAAAAGATCCTGGTTTTCATATACACAGATGTCCCTGAGCTTTTTCTTCTCCAAGCGGAACAGCCCCAGCTCTCTCAGCATGCTCTCATATGGAGGATGCTCCAATCCCCTCATCATTTTAGTGGGCCTTGGCTGGACTCTCAGCCGTAGTTCTGAGTCTGTCTTGTACCAGGTAGCCCAGAAGTGGACACAATATTCCAGATATTCAGGATAAGTAACTGCAGATAGGCCTATATATCTATTTACAGATACACAGGATGTGCTGGATGATTAAAACTCAGAACTGGAAAGAAGTGGAAAGTTCCAAAATGTGTATTTGCTCAAGCCAATAAGCCTTGTTTTGAGGTAGGACTTAATGAAAGAACATGGTTGTTCTGATGTGACCATGACCATATCTTTTGCATTTTAGTAGTCTTCTGCCCATCCTCTGAAGACCAAACTCACATAGGCTTACATGAGACCTGTGATGTCCATCTGTTTCCAATTATGTCTATATATGGCTTCTTTTATGCATTACTTAACAGACTGATTTAATATCCAGTTATATTATAGAGCCTACAAATTTCTCTAGCAGAACTTTCCTCAGTACTTGTTATATTTGAGACAATTTTTCCACCTAATTTCTATGAAAATTTTTAGAATAGATGCTTTAATAATACAAGACAAAAATATAAGCAGTTCCAGTGCAATCAATGTTTAGTTCCCAGTAGAACACATAAAAATTTCATTAGAATTCATATTTTGGCACACATAGTAGGTGACCAATGTTATCTTCCCAGAGGAGAATTGTACTCAGCATTTCTGTTTACATATGAGATTCCATACTCCACATCATAACTTAAAAATTAATTAAAAATACCTCACAAACAAATAAAAAGTAATTAAGGAAAACAAAATAAAAGAAACACACCTAGGGAATCAGTAGAGAGCTTAAAGTGACCACAAAAAGAATTAGCCATATGCTCTTCCCTTGCTGCATAACACTGGGGAAATCTTTCAAGGAATTTTTTTGCCTTTGTGACATAGTTTTTTGCCTTGTTTTCTTCTCTATATGGGAGAATGCCAGCAAAACTTTAGAAATAAGCCAGAAGGTTTTCCACATGTTTCTGTGTTTCCTCCACTTTTTCCACCCTCCAAATATCAAGGTACAGTTAAGAAAAACAGATAAGAGGTTGGGATTGAGATATTCTAACGTTGTCATAGAAATCTATCAAATATTGGACAATTTCTGATTTGGCTGTGATCAGACAAGATGTAGTCCACATGGTCGAATTTGCCTGAGAATAGATTGGGTGTAAAAGTTTTTGTACTTGCAGCTCTGAAATTTTTATGCATCTTAGAATGTATGAGAAAAAAAAAAGGTCTTTTTCAGAAGCTGTTAATCTAAAAACGTGTAAACATCCCTGGTTTAGAATAGCAGCATATTCTACCTCATGTAATGTTTCATTTTTCATTTGGACACAGAAACCTTATTTTTTTCTTTTAGAGTTTCTCACATTTTTGATTGCCTATTATAATCTTTTTTTCTGTAGAAGACTTTTTTTTTTTTTAATAATCCATAGAGGATTCTATATACAAAAGAAAACTGATCTCTGTAAACTATCATTCTATCATTTACGCATTACCATTAAAGTATCTGAGAAAAAAATTAAGATAAATTCAAAAGCAGCATTTTAAAATATAATTGCTTTATTAAACTTTCCAAATATTTTAGCCTTCAGTGAAAAACTGCAGTTTTGAACATATGCATCTTCTACTTAGTTTTTGCTTTGACAGGCATTGAGAATTCAAAGATCCACATTTTAAAATGTGAACATATAGTTGCTTATGAAAATCAACCAATTGAAACTGAAACTGTATAAATTCTACATTATTTCCCTGTTTTGATTTTTTTTCACTCAAATTACTATTAACTGACTTGCTGAAAGTTTAATAAACCCATATGTAGATCTGTGGTGAGATGACCTTGGCTGAGTGCCAGTTGCTCACATAGCCACTCTATCACTCCCCTCTTCAGCAGGACTAGGGTGAAGAACAGAAGATGAAAAAAAGCCCTCATAGGTCAAGATAAAGATATTTTACTAAAGCAACAGCAAAGGTCGAGTTCAGACAAGCATATGAAACAAAGATTTATTCTCTACTTTCCATCAGCAAGATATTTCCAGCCACTTCCCAGGAAGCAGAGCTTTAGCACTGTAGTAGTTTCCCTGGAAGGCAAATGTTGTAAATAACAAATGCCTATTTATTTCCTTCTCCTTTCCTTAATTTTTATATCTGATCTGACAACATGTGTTATGTAACACCTGTCTGGTCATTTTGGACCAGGAGTCCTGGTTGTGCCCCTCACAAAACTTTGCCCAAGCCCAGTCTACTGGTTCGGGGGTGGAATTTTGGGGAGAGAGCACCAGTGGTGTGCTAGGGCTGCTCAGCAGTAGCCAAAACACTGATTTGACACCAGATCTTTCCAGCTACCAATGCAGAGCATAGGGCTATGGGGGCTTCTGTGGGGGACAATTAACTCCATTTCAGCCAGATCTAATACAAAATCATAATATAAGACTAAAAAGAATAATGCATGAATCAGCTGAAATTACCTAACTCAGCTCTTCATATTCTAAGGAAAAAAAAAAAAAGAAAAAAATCCAGAAGAACATGAACCCTAACCTTCATTATGCAAAATTATGTAAGTAAAGCAAAGATGCAAAGAAAAATCATTCTGCAAATATAGATCACAAGTTATTATGGAGCAATTAAATTGCTACATAACTCTCAGTAAAAATGGGACATAAGATAATTAGAAATGCTAATGTTAAGAAAGTTTGGACTTTGTTAACATTTTAACTGTTAATTGCTGCAATTAAAAATGAGGATTTTGCTTTCATTTTTGGTATGAAGAGTTCAGAACTGAAACATATTTTGAAGCTGTCACTGCTGAAAATGGATATGCAAAAATTAGGATATGCAAAATACTCTCTTAGGTTCATTATTATTAGTTTGTTTTTCAAGGAGAAATCATACCTCTGGACAAAAAAAATCCTACTTTTATTTGAAGAAATAAAATTTCAAATTACTAAGTCATTAATTAAAGTTCGCTATTACAGTGTTATATGATTAATATAGTGTTCTTGTATCACCCAGTTAAATACTACTAATCACTATGGAATGGCAAATAGGAAAGAGAAAGGCATACATTACAAAAAACCAATACAAAAGCCCAGATCAAGACTCATGCAATCATTGCATACAGCTATACTTCCCACCAATTTTATGAGACTTTGGGTATCTGATTAGTAGGAGTAAAGGGAGGGTAGAACATGTGCATATCTAGAAGTGCCTCCATGCAGCACACATATTAGGTTATCAGGAGTTAGAGTACTGTTGCTTACCAATTCATGTAAAAAGGTGTGTTGTGACTTCCAAAGTAATTTCCATTTTAAACTAGCTTAGTAACATCCTATCAAAAAATTTTTGAAAATACATTAAGAAACTAACCCAGTTTTCTACATCTTCTATTACAAGGTTTAAAATTTGTTATTTAGAGAGTATTTTTTTAAAAAGTACACACCCCAATTTTTTCCTTCCTTTTAATGGGGCTAGACACAGGGTATTATGTCACTGTATAATTATTATCTGGCACTATTTCAAGGAAAAAAAATCAACCCATAATACTGAAATGAAAGTAAAATGAGATATTATTTTGTGGGGTAGCTGAATTATTTGAAGAATAATTTTGAGATGTTTGGTTTGTGGTATAATGGCAAAGGAAACAGGAAAAACAGGCTGAGTCAGCCCTAATTATTTTATTTCACTCAGAAATGAAAGTTTGTTTTAATTATGCAGTAATTAGCCATCTAAAAAAAAGTTCAAACCCAGTAATTGAAAATTAAAATGTTCAAAATTAATATACACATTTTCAAAGCCAATAACTACTTTTAGGATAAGCATCCTAATAACAGCAAAAATAAAAAGCTGCTTTTAAAATAAATTGAAAGTGATGGGAAAAGGTTTTAATCATTTCCTGTAGGTTTCTACTTCTGCATATTTATAAACTTTGTTAATGAATTATCATTAACAAAGTACCCAAATGTAATTCTGGAACCTGGACTGGCTGTTATTAGCTACACACTTTGACAGTTCAAGTGAAATAAGTTATCTGCAAGGCTAACTTTGTGATGGAGAAAAATAGAATACTTTCAAAAAACATAATTATAACAATAAATTAACAATAAGTATACTATTTAAAGTATTGCAGAGCAGATTGATTGAAATTAAAGGTGTAATTTTATTCAAATAAATATCTGGATTTCAAACTATCTAGGAAGATAGTTATCTATTAACAGAGCATTATCATAACTATGTTGAAATACTGATTTTATTTAAATCACAGGTCATTAGAAAAGCTAGCAATGTGCCCCAGTCTCCACTTAATTTTAAACCTGAATTTATCTTCTCTTTCCTTTCCCTTAGAAAAGTCAAGCTTATCTATCCAAGAGAAACAATTGACATCAAAGGATTGTTTTTCCACTCACCAGCTCTAAGCTGCTTTTCATTGTTCGAAGGAATTATTGAAGAGACTCAACACAGAATTTCAATCAGATGCACACTTTCTGATTCATTGATTGGCTGATTCTCCTTTTGGTGAAGAAAGGTAACAAAAGTCCTTTTAAATCTACTGTTCTCAGAGAGGTCACATTTGTGCTGTCTTTAAGCTACTCTTCGTGATGCTGTGGTGTCAATGACTTTCTACCCACCCACACACTCTGCTGTCCTGGACTGCAAAGCAGTTTCTCTCAACTATTCTTCAGGCAAGTCTGAAGTGTTCAACCTTTCTGGAAGTAAAGTTTAGCAGAGATGGAGTCTTGCAAATGTCTCAGGATCCCTAACTATGAGAGAGAGATCCCTACGTATCCCTAACTGTCTTCAAATCTGATTCACTCTGTGAAAATGATCACTTACACAATCTGACTTTGCAAGTGTTAGCTCCTTTGACCTCAGTAAATTTTGATCCTTCAGTTCTTACACATCTCACTTCTGATCTTGTTTTTTTTTTTTTTTTTTTGTTCCTGCTAAGATACTTATGCTGATGGATAAAGATTCAATCAATCTGTGGTCTTCTTTTAGCTTGCAGTCTCAGGGATCCTTAAAGAAATACTGAGATAAAGAACTTCTAATATTATGTGGAGTTGACTCATATGTACAGCTGCTGCAGTGAGCAGAGTGGGAAGTAAGTTTGGATGTCTGTTAATTCCTTAAATTTACATGACATTTTTATATGCATATATATATATATAAAATAAATGTTTCAGCTTCCTAATTGTTTATCTCGAGTACTTTGTATCTAATGTAAATCTGAAATAACTACTTAATTGAGTAATTTCATCTCCCTGAACACATTACCAGAGTGAAAACAGGATCCAAGTTCTGGCAGGAGCATAATGCTAAATCTCTCCCACATAATGTGGGGACTATTGCTAGACAACTGTCAGGCATTTAGAATAGGCAGTCCTGTTCCTATTCTGTATTATTGCTTCTTTCCCCTTCTGAAGTTTCTAGAGCAAAACCACAAGAATACTTCATTTTGGCATTACTGTCGCAGTGTAAGTAAGCACTCATTACATTTATGACTCCACATACAGAAGAGACATTTGATACTTAGCACCAAGTTACAGCTGAGAGTTGGAAAATATAACACTTTTAATAAAAAGAAAAAAAATGCTTGAGTTTAAGTATATTCAGCTGAATAAAAAATACAATCTGTGCAGCCAGCCATGTTACAAAATATTCAAATTATGCTAGAATATTTTTAAGCAGGTTTAATTAATGCTGACATAATTAAATCAAATTTTGATACAATGTTAAAAGTATTTCCAGGGTCTTTAGCCTGAAGCACAAACCTTGTCATCTAATGGATACCTTTGGGACTCTACTGTGTCAGCTCAAAACAGCGCAGTCTCCAGGGAATCTGTGCATGGGCTCCAGATGGGACTTGTGATGGGACTGCACAACTGGGAATCTGACTGTGCTGAATTGGACCTCATCTCACATACTTTCAGGAGACATGAAGTCACACATCGTCGTGCAGGTGTGATCTAAATCCACTGGAGTTAAACAGTTCTGTTTTGGCACTGTTTACTGAGTTTAGCTCTGTTTTACTGTGTCTGGGTTTCATCTGGGATAAAGTTGATTTTCTTCTACTAGCTGCTACAGTGATATATTTGGATTTAGGATGAGAAAAATGTTGGTAACACACTAATGTTTCAGTTTTTGCTAAGCACTGTTTACACTAAGTCAAAGACTTCTCAGTGTCTCACACCATCCTACCAGTAAGTTGGCTGGAGGGCACAAGAAGGAGGGAGCAGACACAGTTGGGACAGCTGCACCAAACTGGCCAAAGGGGTATTCTTTACCATATGGTGTCACACTGAGTATTTAAACTAGGAGGAAAACTGGCTGGGAGCTGCTGCTCCAGAACTGGCTGGGCATCTGTTGGTGGCTGGGGAGAAATTCCATTGTGCATAATCCCTTTTGTGTACTTGAAATCTATTATTATTATAGTTATTGTTATTGTTATTACTGTTATTATTTTTCCTTCATTTTTTCTTATGAATTTGTCTGCATGTCCACCCATGAATTTTCCTGTTTTTCCCCACAACTCTCTCCCCTATCTATATAAGGCAGAGAGCAGTGAGCACGCCTCTGTGTGCTGTTAACTGCCTGTCACATAAAACTATGTCCTTTTTGCAATCCAACATAGAGTTTGAAGGTTTGAGATAACAACAGAGCTGACTAAAGTGTATTGAAACAAATTTTTTATATGCATTCATTATATTAGTTTCATAGTCACTGGTAACAATGTTGATTTATTTGCTCCCAGAGCTTTTTGCACGTGGTCTTAGTTGTGTCATGTAACACATTTGTAGTATGTGCTCCCTGTTGCATTGTTTATCATCTCTGGGGGGGCTGGGTTTAGGTTATCATGTTGTTGTACTTTGTAACACTGACTCATATGATAAAACTGCTGGTCGTGACACTAATCTGGTATTTGTACTCAGTATTGCCATCAACTCTGTACTTCAGGAGCCATCTATTGGGAACTATTAATAATTACACCTTTTACCTTTTCTCCTCAGAGAGCTGATCTACAGGGGAGATAACTTATCCATCTTTTCCTTCTCCAAAATTAAAATAGTTCTTGAGAATTTTTAATATTGATGGGATTTTCAAACTATGATGTTCCTATTACTATGGCTCTTGAATGTGCTGCTGGTCTTGTTTAAGGTGTAAACAACTATATAAGAATAACATCCAGAGATCTACCCTGAGCCTGGGCAGCTATGAGTGGCAGGGTGTGTGAGGTACTCTGGGCAAGAGCTGAAAAACTACTTAAATATTTGGAAAAATATACTGTCTGCTTGCAAATCCAGAGACACGAATCACTGCCCTTTGCTGAGGCCTGGCCCAGGCCCACTGAGTCCTGTTCTGTTAAGGGGAAGGGAAGGTCTCTGAACACAATGACAAAACAACATGTGGCCATTCCAACCCTGGTGACAGGAAGCAGGTTTTTCCAATCTTAGTGATAAGCATTGTGGCTATGCAAACCCCAGTGAGAGGCACTGCAGCTGAACCAAAGGACCAATCCATGCCAGTATCAGTCCTCCCAAAGGACCCCTCTGCTGTGGGGGGGCTGAAGGTTGAAGAATGGTTGCCAATCACTACCACAATGGTGCTCTGACAGCAAGAGCATGCCAAGATTCCCTGATTCTCATCCATATGATGACTCCTGAACTGGAGATCTAAGGAGTGATCAGCAAGACTCGCTCACCTTTGAACAGTCCCATATAATCAGTGCAAAAGCCCAACGAAGAGTGGAGACTAATGATAGACTACTGTGGCCTGGATGAAGTCACACCACCCCCAAGTGCTGCCGTTTTGGACATGCTAGAACCTAAATACAAGCTGCAGTCACAGGAAGCCAAGCAGTAAGGCAGAAATGATATTGATAATGCATTTTTAGGAATAAAATAGCAAGATAGAAATTATCAGATCCAAATGGTTGTGATCAACAAAATAACAGCAACATCTGAACCAATTAGCAAAAAAAATACACATTTTTTTTTATCTTTCTTGCACATTGTGGGATTTTGTAGAATGCACATTCCAAATGACAGCCTGATTGTCAGCCCTCTCCATCAAGTCACACAGAAAAATTGTTTCAAATAGGGTCCTGATTCATGGTAAGCCATTGAACAAATCTAACAGGAGATAGTCCATTCAGTAGCTCTTGGGCCACTTTGGACAGAGAAAGAGATTCAAACATATGCTCTTCACTGAAGCTGGGGAGAATGGCCTTGCCTGGAGGCTCTTGCAGAAAGCACCAGAAAAGACTAGAGGTCAGCCTCCAGTTTTTTGGTGTCTGGTGTACAAAGCACCTGAAGCTCACTATACTACAGCTGAAAAAGAGATACTGGCAGCTTTTGAAGGGATTTTAGCTGTTTTGGAAGTGATTGGTACTGAAGCACAGCTTCTCTTGGCATCCCATCTGGTGGTGCTGACCTGGGTGTTCAGTGGGAGGATCTCCTGTATACATCATGCAACTCATGCTACAGGGAGTAAGTGGGTCACACAAACTCACAATGGACTCAAATGGGAAACCCAAGTCATGCAGGAATTTTGGAAGTGGTCATGGATTGAATAGAGAGAAAGCTAAGATTTCAGAATATTGGCAGAGAAGGACACACTGTACAAAGATCTACCAGAAAAAGACAAACAATATGCCCTTTTCACTGATGGATTCTGTAGTAATATAGGAAAATCACTGAGGGTGGAATGCTGCTATGCGGAGTCCCCCACAACAAGCCACAGAAACTGCTGAAAGCAAGGGTGAATTGAGTCAGTTTGCAGATGAGAAAGCTATCCAACTGACTTTAGATTCTACAAGAGCTGAATGAGAAGAATGCCCAATACTTTACTTCCACAGTGACTCATGTATGGTCTCCAATGCCTTGTGGTTGTGGCTACAGCAATGGAAGCAGACAAGCTGGCAGCAAAGAGGTAAAGCCACCTGGGCTGTTGAATTGTAGCATGATTTTACCATCTGGGTGGAGAGAACCTCGTAAATCATCACATGCAATACATCTAATTTGCAATTTTCACTGGGATGGTGATACACACTTATTTTTCCCTCAATTAGTGTTTTATTTTATTAATTTCTTTTAAAATATACAATTTCCAAAAAAGGGTACTGATTTAAAAACTAAGGCAAGTTATCTTAAAGTTAATATTTTAAAATATATATCCAGCATAGAAAAAGACACACTGAATAGTTATTGATATGGAGAAAATATTTAACACACAATATCAATATTCTTCTCTCCAGTTTTACTAGCATAGTGTTTTTGCTAGAAAGGGAAATCCAATGCTATTTGAAAAATAGCATGCCATGTTGAAATTTTAAAGCAGCTTTTCAGGCAGAGTCTGAAATGTTTTCCTAATTTGCCATTTTGTTGTGTTTTCCATCTTCTGCAATGTTGTGCAAATAATTGTGCAACTACAAACTCTGATCTCCCAACGGTTTAATCTCTGAAATCCATTCAGAAGGACTGTGTTCTCATGCATTAAAGTTTGAAAGATTAGTGACAAGAACTCTAATTTTCAAATTAAATATTTATGCTTTATAAGAATTTTTTTGCTTGATAAATTTCCAAAGAACAATGTGACCATGTGCTTCAGTAACAAAGGAAGCCAAACTCTTTATGGACTCCAATGTCATGAGCTAGATTGAGTCTGTAACTGATGGAGGTGTCAATAAATATATAATCCTCTAAGCACAGCTTAGAGCAGGCTTGGAGCACTCTGCTGTACCCGGAAGAAAAGGGAAATGATCTCAAGACTTAGTTTTCCTTTAGTTCCAGTTCATTTAATGGCACCTTTAAAATTAGACACTTCCTGCTTGACAAAATCCATGCCTGATATCTAAGTTAAAGGAAATACCAAAAGTCTAGAAAACACACAGGGTCATTAATATTGATTGTTTTTTTATTTTGAAATAAAGGCACAGGTAATCCTCACCCATTTTTTTTTGAAGATTCTAGTCTTTTATATATGCAAAGTTGTCTTTTAGTTTTATGTTAGCATTCTGATGTAAATCAATTAATCTGATACAGTGATTTTGCTCTGACCTATGAGAAATGAGAAATTTCCAGATGTGCCTGTAAGAAAAACTACTTTGTAGAATTTACCAGTCTGTGCTTCTTAGTGATGGAGTGAAATGACTTTATTAATTTTCTTGACAATATGCCAAGTCTCAGTCTAAGTATTTAGTTCTTTCAAGATATTTTTTCTTTCCGTTATCATATACATCTAAATATTTTCAACTGCAACTTCACTGTTCTTCTGGCATACTCTTCTGGGAATTTAAAAAAAAAGTCAACAAATGTGTAAGCCCATTAGGTCAAAGTTCCCAAGAATGCCAGATAAATGGAAACCTTAACAGCAGACAGAGCAAGAATCAGGTAATTTGTTCGCTTAAAATAGTGACTAATTTTCAGTTAGCTGCAAGTTTGTCATAACTACAGAATATGATCCAGATACTGAGATGGAAACCCTGTAGGCAGATTTTGTAAGTACATGTAGAAGTATAGATTTAGTTTTTAATGACTGGTTTGTCATTACAACATTCACTCACTCATAATAAGCTAAATCCAAATAATTACTTTAAGTATAAATTGTAGAATTAATGGGCATATTTTAGCTTCAAAAATTTTATTCACTAGTAATACTGTCTGTAAACATAAAAGATCAAAGAAAAACTTGTTATAAATAATGTAGGACAATAGCTTCCATTGAGAATTCAAGATAACATAATCTTCTTATTTAACTTTTCATCTCATTCAGGTCTTTTACTTTAAGTCAAAGTAATTTTCTAGGAGTTTGAAATTAAATGTAAACCTGGGTCTCCTGCCAACATGCTTTTATTACAGAGATATTTTACTAGGATAGGAACTATGACTGCAAACCTTGATTTGTTTCCTTCCCTGTACCATATGTAACTTTCATTTTCTTGGACAAGTTCTCATTCAATGGCAAATATACTTCAAATGTCACATCATGAACATCTTCTGGACTTGATTCAGACTTCTACTCTTTCATTTAAGTGTAATTGTATCCTTATTTCTTCCAACAGGAAAATTAAAATCCTCAATAATCCAGACTAATTAAAAACAGTTTCAGAAAGTGGTTATACCAAGGCTGCAAGAAAAATAAATGTCTTTCTGAGTCTTCCAGATGTAAATAATCAAATACTTTCAAAGTCATATGCACAAATGTCTAGGGTACTTTAGGGAGTCCTGGGTAGACCTAGATACTTAGAAACAACACGCTACTACTACCTCCACATAAACTACCTAGGTCAGGAAATCTAGCTGATAATGCTTCTCTCATTTTTTCCCTATTCCCATTTGTTACAGGAGCTAGCTTTACATTGACATCATCCTTTCAGAAGAAATGAAAGGTATTAAATATTAAAGACTACAGAATATGCTTTTGGCATCTTTTTGTTTGTTTGTTTTCCTTTTCATTTTCTTTTCCTCTTTCTTTTCTGCATTCCCTTCCTGCTTCAGTGTTCAAAACCAACAGATATACTCCAGGCATCCACATGCTAACATGCATATTTTGGTCCTGACAGATTACTCAGAAGCCTAGGAAAGTATTCCTGAAGCAGATACTAGTGAATAGAGCTAGAATATTTTTCTTTCTCCATTGATTCTAAACTGGGACTGCTGTAGGAAACCTCTTTCAAGACAGTTACTGAATACTCAGGTCTCAGACTCTGGATGACATCATTGGGAATTACAACTGAGAAGAATTTCCACATCTGTTAGATTGGAAAGAGACTACTTTGAGCCTATGGGAAAGGGCTTTGTTTATAGGGCAGAGACAGCAGGAGTGGTGGGAGGTTATGGAAAGTCAGGAAAGGGCAGAGAGAAAAAAGAAAAATGGCAGAAGAGCATGAGTCTGAATCTTATGTCAGGTGTTCACCAGCTCTGCTGCCGAAGACATCACAGAAGCAGCCTGGGAGACTACCACAGGTTGAGGATATCTGTGAGCTACCAGTTCCCTAGCAAAACTTAAAGTACCCAGGAAGATTCTAGGAGACAGAACAAGTAACCATATTTTTTCAATACTTGGAGGAAATAGGAGAAAATCTTCAGGTTAGTGCAGCCTGCATTTTAGATATTTTATTCATTTAATTCTATTTTAGAATTACTTGGTTGAGAACGACAAGATAAGCGTATCATTAATGCCACTGAACAGGAGAACAAGAATGACAAAAGTTCTCCAAAGAAACCTAATTTTATACTGGATATAGAGACATAAGAAAAGTGAAAGAAATTTCATATATTCATCAGTCATCAAAATGTAGATATGAAAGGTGTGAAATTGTTGTTGATTTACAGCAAATTTAGAGAGACACAGAATCTGAAGAGCTATTTGGCTGGCAGACAGGAAGTTTCGCCAAGGGCATTTGAAACAAAAATGTATTTTATTACCAAATCTGAAGTACAGGTGCAGAAACAATGAAC
This sequence comes from Motacilla alba alba, assembly GCF_015832195.1. Classification (NCBI taxonomy): domain Eukaryota; kingdom Metazoa; phylum Chordata; class Aves; order Passeriformes; family Motacillidae; genus Motacilla; species Motacilla alba. Next base: position 21,192,545 of record NC_052019.1, read on the forward strand.
AGAAAGGTTTTGGGTTATATCTAAATATTACAAAGCAGTAGGGAGATTTGGTTTAGTTTAGTCTTTGTGCAGGACAAATATCTTTTCAAATAGCTGTTTGCAGACTTCATAAGAAGCTAATCAAGACAAGGCAATGTATCAGATTCTGCATCCCTCTTCAGAATGCGCAGAGGGACATACCTACATTTTATTATCTGGTGGAGGCCAGTGTTCTCAAAAATCTACTGTCAAAGAGTAGCTGTACACAAAATGAATGAGAAGTCGCTTTAAATCATTCACATTTCCAACTGCATTTTATTATTTCGCTATGACATTTATGGTTTATAAAGTCTATCCACAATAGTATCCCTTTAGTTTAAACAAACTGATCACCTAAAGCCTTGGGAAAGTTCAAGTGTAGTCAATTAGAATCACTGACACTAAAGGTAGCATTACTTTTCTGTCAAGAAAATTGTCCTACTTTTCCTTTTAAGTCTCATGTGCTTTCAAACTTTCAAATAACCAAAGTTTACGATCATATGTCAGTTTTTTGCTGCTAAAGGAATACACAAAAACAGACTTCAAAGCCATCTTTGTTCTGCACATGCATATCAAAGAAAACATCTATTTTATTTTGCTGCATCAAAGGCTATTAAGTACTATTTTAACATTTGGGAAATAACACAATTTGACATTCAATGAACTTAATGTTCATCAGTGTGCCTTCATTAATTCCTTTTCTAGATTTTAACTTTTTGAAGTCACATCAAAAGTTAAGAAATTATACACACTAAAAATCATATACACACATACACACACATATGTATGTATTTATATAGTTATATAAAAGCATGTTTTAATAATGGACCATTTATTTAGAAAAGTTTTAACATTTATGATTGTAATTTTGTTAGAATTTTGTAACAGACAATAATTCTATTAATTATTGCTTTATAGTTAATTTATACAATCACATCATAGCTGCTATGGTTTCCTGATTCTTTTCTCTTTTGATTCATTTATGGAAATCTTACATCTTGAAAAGTTCCAACTCTGAAGTATTTTAAGCTTTTGTTGAGGTTAATCAAAGTTACTTAAAAGCAAACCATAAAGCTCCTTCACTACAAAACAAATGAAATTTTCTTCACAAATGCATTTTAGAATAGTGACGTGGATTTAGAGTCTCAAATACAGTGTGACTCTGATGCTCATCAGTGGAGAGCAAACTTCTACTTGTGAAACTGACTGTGGTTTTCAGGATAGAAAGTTTTATGTTTTAAAATAAACTTTTCTGCTTGACTTGTCCCTTCTAGTACCATGTAGCATTAAGAATTCTCATTTCTTTCTTGTTAATTTTTTTGTGCCATGGAATGGCTAAAGTTTGTTTCTTTTTGATGCTTGTTTTTCTTGTTCGCTTTTTTCAACAACTTTGCTTACCAGGGTCTGTGATAATGGAAGGTATACGGTTCAATGTTTCCACTTGGATATCCAAAGCACAGCTAGAACTAATTATTGTTTAAGGCAATCTCACCAGATGAAAGAAGATCAATTAGCCTGGAACTTATGACCCATTATTGAGTAATTTTATTCTTTGCTAAATAAAGTACAGTGTTAAGCATAGATAATCAATGGCATTATAACCATTCTTGATTTTTTTCTGCAGATGTTCTAAAACTTTTATGTATTAAAATAACAAGGATTTTTTAAAGAAAGAACAAACATAGGCAAGAAAACAGAACTGGAGAATACTAAGATTATTCATTCAAGTAGAGCTAAGAAAAAACAAAGAAATTTGCAAAAGTAATGGTAAATTGAAATTTGTCCAATTTACCCCAGATAAGACCTCAGACATCAGATTTTTGTTTCAAAAATTTCTGCAATAAATATTTTGAAAAATTTGCAGCTGAAAGAAAAAAAGAATTAATCATGCTATGCCTTCATCTAGTGTTTCTTTGCTTTTTTTTTTTCTTTCTTTCTTTGTATTGCTATTCCTGAGTCTTCCCTCTCCCACCCAGTGTACAGGTTTCAGAGAATGATAGAATGATTTAAGACTGAAATCTGATCCAAAAATTAACTGTGCCAATTCTCTGATCAAAGCAAGTCTACAGCAGACCAGGTTACTCATAGCCCTGGCGAGTCAAATCTGGACACATCATACAAATTTTACAGCAGCTGATCATCACCATAATAAAAAAGATAAATATCACAGAATATTCTGAGTTGGAAGGCACCCACAAGGATCATCAATTTCAGCACTGCAGTGACTGGCCCATATGGGTATCAAACCTGCTTCCTTGGTGTTATTCACACCATGCTCCAACCAACTATATCCTAGCATTGAATTAGAATTTCCTACATTCCCACTTAAATCCATTGCTTTTGTCCTATCACTGTACACCTCTGCGAAGAGTCTGGCTCCAGCTCCTCTGGATCCTCCAGTGAGATATCAATAGGCAGCAACAAATGTACTGTGAGCCTTCTTTCTTCAATACTGAAAAAATCCAGTTCCCCGACTCATACCATCTAACCTGTACTCCAGTTACCTCAATGATAAAAAGGAAGACTAGGGAAAATGTGGGCCCTCTCCAAAAGAAAATGGGACACCTGGTTGCTAGGACATGGAAAAGGCTGAGGTACTCAAGAACATTTTCACATCAGTCTTCATCAGCACGGTGTTCCAGCCACACTTCCCAAGTCTCAGAAGACAAAGGCAGGGAAAGGGAAAATGAAGAGCCTCCCACCATAGGAGCAGTACAGGTTTGAGACAATTTAAGGAACCTGAAGGTGAACAAGTACCAGGGACCAGCTGAGATGTGCAGGCATGGGTCCTGATGGAACTGGCAGATGAAATGGCTAAGCCGCTACCCATCATACTTGAAGAGTCCTGGTGGTCCAGTGAGGTACCCACTGACTGGAAAAGGGGCAATATAATGCCCATTTTTAAAAATAGAAGACCTGGGGAAGTACAGGCCAGTCAGTCTCACCTCTGGGCCCAGAAAGATCATAGAATCATAGAATCATTTAGGTTAGAAAAGACCCCCAGGATGATCAAATCCAGATGAGCCTGAATAACCTTCGTTATTTCATTTCTACATGAGTTGCCAATGTCTGTGTATCCATCCCATGAAGACTGTTTCTGCTGCCACTATCTGTATATCTCCTTTTCATGGCTGAGCTCTATCAGGAACTCCATGTTCATCTCCACTTGCTTTCTGCTTTGCCTCTTTGTGAGGAAAGGACAATTCTCATGCCCTGAAGAGTATGCTTGAACATGAGTCAGTTCCCCTGGGCCCCTCTGAACTCCAGGACAGTTTCCCATGGGATATGCCACACAGCTCCCAGAAATGTGCTCTTCTGAAGTCCAGAGATGTAATTGCTTCCGGAAATGTGCTCTTCTGAAGTCCAGAGATGTAATTCTGGTATTGTCTTGCTCACTCTTCTCAGGACCTTAAATTCCACAGCCTCTGCCATGCAAACTGCATACTTGTTTGTTTGCTGGCACTGTCTGCAGTGCTAAAGAGCAATGAAACTGCTAATAGCAATTGTGTTCAGGGGCCTGCCACTTCGGGCATACTCCCAAAGTGGGCATATGCCTCACTTTGGGGTGAGGCATACTCCAGGAGATCTCATGAAACTAAAACTTTACCAGAGCATCCCTCATGAAACTAAAACTTTACCAGAGCATCCCCCAACAAAAGTCACACACCTTGTGGCCACCATCACCACCACATGCTCCTGACACCCACTGTGCCTTTGCAGCAAGTGGAATTGTACACAGGTATCTGCACAAGCACAAAAAAAGCACTGATTGCCACCTGTCACAGGAAAAGATGCTTAACCCTGTGTTTTTAATCAAACTAGGGCTGAAGCAGTTTATTTTAGATTTCATGACAAGCAATCAGTTAATGAGACATTCAGGAACAGGCCAGGGAAAGACAAGGGGGGAGTGTGCAGGTATCCAAGAAAACCACTCTAAGACACAAAATGTAATAAAAATGCCTAGTTTTCAGAAATGTTCTCCATTGAAATTCTCACACTTCCTTTTCCTTTCAAACCTACCCACAATGTCTAAGCTAGGTGCAAAAGAGGAGGAATAAGTAAACTGCCAGAGGGTTAACTTGATAGGTAAAATAAATTCAAAGCTTTGCAATCCAACTCCTTTGGACTACATGAACTGCGAAGACCATTTCCAACATATAAGACTCTGTAATTCTAAATATATATTTAGATAGAACAGAAATATACAGTTTACAGACACAATCACATGGCAATTTGAATATTTCTTGTTGCTTGCATGTTTAATAAAACAATTTTTAAAAGATTAGATGTCCCTTGTGCTGTCAATTAGATTATTATTAAATTTATTTTCATAGCACTATATTATCCATGTACCTTACTTACAGCTATTCTATGTGGTTTCATTATCACTGCTTGTCACTACCAAATGCAGCTGAATTAATGTCTCTAGGATTAAGGTCCAAAGGATGCATTTGTATTGACTAAATAAAGGTGTGGTGCAAAATCACTGGAGTAAGAAAGTTGACAGGCCTTAGCTAAGCAGCACGCTAGAACAGCTTAGGGAGAAAAAAATCTTTTGTTACCTTCAGTTAGATATGAATTCACAGGAAAATTGAACACATTAGTAGAAGACTTAGAAGTGCTGTATTTCTGTGAATCTATTTGTCATCTTTCAGTGCTACGCACTGGTTCACACTTCTGCATAGACTATCAGATCTGGTCAGCAATGTGCAAGGGATTAAGTTAACCCCTGCCTGAAGTGTACAATAAATTCAAGTACTATTGCAGCATGAGCTGCTAATAAACTGCATTGACTGAAAAACTCTGGAACTCCATATGATTCTGAACCTGTATCATGCTTTAAATCAGCAGTTTCAGCTATGTCTAACCCACTTGACAGCATTCCAGTGACGCCTGTGTGCATGGCATAGTAGCTGCTCTGAAGGAAAAGATAGAGACATTAATTGGGGGGGGGGGGGGGGGATCCTTATTTATTATTCTTGAAGTGTAATTTACCATTTGAATCTGTGAATGTGAACATAGGTCTCTCCATTTCACTCAGATCATACCTTAGGTGAACATGCCATACTTGAGATTAAGCCTTAGTACTGAAATATCTCAGAGAGACTGCTGCTGAAATGATTAAAAATGCATTTGTAAATGATAGGTATTTCTAAAATAGATAAATCTTAGGTTAGTGTTTAATAAACATCAACATTTGCCTCTGTAACCAGAGTTCAAACAATTCTCCCACAATCAGGGATTAAAAGACCTCTTGATTCTCTTTTGGTCAATACTCAGATAAGTATTTTAACTTCTGGTGAAATGATTCTTTGTTTTATATCTTTTATATCTTTTCATCTAGATGAAATATAATTTATTCTTGCAGCTCCAAGACAGCAATCAATTTCCCATACTTCTAAATATATAAAGAACTCATAGCTCTCACTTTCTCAGACTCATACACAATAGCAAAATATTACCTCAAAGCAATTTTTAAAATCACATTGCCTCTAGTATGACACCAGACTACCTTCCTATAACACTGTAGTCTTTAAACACTTAACTTGACTTTATATAAATTCAGGATAAAGTCTGATAATGTGATCTAGGAATGTAACTGTGTAGTTTCTGTCTTTATATGAGTCTCTCAGAAAACATTTTTACCTATTTAAAACTGTGAATTGGATTCAATATTTGTTTGTTGCATATGAAAAGACTGGATTAGAGAATGTTTCACCTTAAATTCATAACTGCTTTTTCTCTAGAGACTGTAACTTCTTTGAAACGAAATCAAACTACCTGGCAAACAATAAGCAGCTCATATCTAATAGAAATTTAATAGCTTGAGACAAATGCATCAGTCACCCAAAAAATGGGTGGATGACACAAATCTTAAACCAGTCTTAACTCTTGAGCAAACAATTACTACAGTTCAAGAAAATCATAATATTCTATGCAATTTTTACATGACTAAATGCCTTCATGAGCTTACTCTATAAACAAATAGTTTGTTATTCTCTGTAAATCATATTGATTTGAGGAAGAGACTATAAATAGGTGTCAGAGACTGAAATGTTATAATTTAAGGCTTAAAAATCTTCATGAAGGACCTTTGCCTATTATGGCAAAACTGTATTACAAAAGCTGCAGAGAAGACCAACATGCCCTGAATAGTCCTTCTGACTGAGGCCCTGAAGTATTCTTGATGGAGTTGAGATAGTGACTCAGGTCTGGACTGGGGGACGAAAATACACTCACGGAGGGATCAAGCTTAGTGCCTTTGGGGTGGAGACCACAGCCCCAGGGCTTTCAGCTGCCAGGCTCAGACAGACCCTCACACCACAGGGTGAGGGGAGAGGGTTTGGGTGTGTGGTGAAAAAGCTTCTGGTCTGGTCAGAAGCTCAGGGAACACCCATCCTCTGCTGTGCAGAGCTCAGCTGTGAGCCCCTTCACCCCAGAACAGCTTATCCACAGCAGAGGGGGTGGCATGGCCCATCAAAGGCCCCCCAAAGGGGTCCCCAGACCCTGCACCAGACCATGATGCAACAGATCCACAGTGTTGCAAGGGACTGTCAAACCTGGCTCCCTCAAGAGGCACCTGGACATTCCTACCTGGCCCAAAATGTCTATAAATCCACTGGAGTTTATACTGAGGTGGTGCAGTGGCAGAGGACCCTCACCAGCAGACTAGATGGAGGGGAGCAACCAGATGGCGTTGGGACCCTCGGATGGGTGATTTTCTTCTACCCATCCTGTCACTCTCTCTCTGTCCCCCTACCCCCATGCACATTTCTTTTTCTTTCTTTCTTTTTCTCTCTTTCTTTCTTTTCTATTTCTTTCTCTTTGTCTCTTTTACTATTAATTGAAATATAGCAATTTTTTGGCACCAACATCCAACTTTGTTTCATTTTAATCATGTTTTTTGGGTGTATTTTGAACCTTTATGGGTTCTGATCCATTTTATTCACAGAGGTATAGCTTCCTTTGGTCTTCCATGTTAAACAATAGAAAAGCTGAAATAAAGAACATGAAAGCTGAGGAAAACAACTGTGATGAGACTGTCTTTGCATAATACCACTATATTTCTATTTATAAACATGTCACCCATAAATAAATAAATAAAAATAATACCAAGCAGTAAGAATAGGCAAGAAGAAGAAAGCAGTACTTTAGGGGGCAGTTAAGTAGGTAAGGTACTCAGTCTTACAGTTAGTGTAAAGTGGGAGCCTTTAGCATCTGCCTTTAGCATTTGGAGAAATTTTAATGATATTTAAAATTTCAGAAAACAAATGTGGAAACGTGCTTCTCTTTTTTAAAAGGTAAGAACAAGTGTTTATATTTGTAGGCTTCTTGACTGCAATAATAAAACTAGAATAAACTCCTTTAACTACATGGAGAAACAGAAAAAGATGAGAAGTCATCATGGATTTATCATGGATTCATACTGTCAACCATTTTAATCACCCCGTCTGACATGTCAGGAGACCCTAAAAAGAGAGGAAAAGCAGCAGATGTCATAACTTCCCTTTCCTAGGTCTTTTGATGTGACATTCTGATAAACAAGCTAGAAAAGCATGATGCAGATAAAAGGGGTGTAAACCAGCAGAAAAATTGTACTTGGAAAGTTGTTATAAGTGGTTCCCTGTCAGAATGAAGGGCTCTATCAAGAGTTGTTTTGCAAGAGATTGATTTCTTTTTACTATTACTTTTGTGAATGGTAGAAAAAAGGGAACATTTATGAAAGTGGCACATGAAATGAAGCCCTGGGGACCACTAGGAAAAAGGACTAGAATAAAGAGTCCAAGACAGATCAGACAGTGGAGTGGCAAATAAGAAGGAAACACTGAAGAACGCCTGTACGACACACCATGCCTCAGAAAAATAAATGTGACATACAGAGGGGAGTAACCAGCCAGGCAGCAATAGTTCAGAGGCAACCTGAGAATTTCATACATACTAACTGAGCAGAAGTTTAAATGTCATATTGCACAGGAGGGACATCTCATGCTGTTTGCAACATAAGAAGTAATCTTTTCCTCTCACATTAATAAGCCTTGTTTAGAGAGCTGCATAGAGTTTTGTGCATAAGCTGGAGGTAATCAGGGGACAGAAACATGAGTGATCAGAGGCTTAGAAAGACATCAGCACTGAGAAAGATTGAATGACTGATGCCTGCTAAGCTTAGGGTGAAGAACGAGGAAATAGCGTGATGAACTTTCAAGAATAAGAGAATAAACTGCTTCCAAGCCCATGGAGAGTCAAATAGGTTTAACAAAAGGAACATAAAAACACGTAATCTCAGAGAAGCTATGATTTTCCAGAGCTATGTAAATAAATCCTAAAAAAACTTTTAATTTTTTTTCTAATCTGGACTGATGAAGATATAGTTGATACTGCCTTAGGTAAGGAAATAGTTTGAATAAGCTCTATTTTCCTTTCATTTTCTATGCCTGGACACCAGAACAGACATCTAGTATCTTCACACATGCATAATGGAGAAGGTAAAATATATGTGCAAGTACTACTTCCAAGGAGTCTATGAATTCATTCCTTGCTAGTCAGTTGAAACATTCAGTTTATACTGATTAATTGTTTTCATTATGTGGAAAAAACTTGTGGAACTAATGATAATGCTAATTTTTGCATTTCAATGCTTTGAAATGACAATAGCATGGTAATTATGAGACTCATTACTTTGTGCATTCTATACAAGCCATAGAACATGTACAAAACGTTTTTCTGATACAAGTCAGCCAGAAAATAAAGTTACTCCCTGTGCAAACTACATGTTTTGGTCCATTTCTGTCTGTCAGCCTGTTTTCACATTATTTGTGTCAAATGCAGAGTGAGATGACTTGATATAGTTAAAAATGTAAATACATGTCTAACTCAGCACAAACTAATGAAAAACAACCAGATAACAGCCACACAAATGCTATTGATTGAGTTTTCTCTAATGATCATGGAAGTATCTGAATATGAATCCATAAATGTACTCATGGATGGAGTGAAATTCTTTTTTTAGTGACAGGTGTAGCTTCCAAATATTGTCTTCTAGAACTACTAGATATGTATCCAGACAGGAAAAAAAGAAAAAATTAAAAGTATCTAAACTGAGTCTAAAAAATGGTATCATATTATCAGATCAGGACTACTAGATTGTCCATTTAAAAGAGAAAAAAAACAAAGCAATAGTGTTTCTTGTCATTAAAAGAACTAGTTTCATCTGTTGTCACAATTTTTACAGCCCTCAGGCTCCCCTGGAGATCATGCATGCTTGCTTACTGTGCCAAGTCCTGCTTCATTTGGCAGATATGGTAGCAACCTGAGGAGTTGTATGAAAAGAGCTATTAACTTTTTTATTCAGTCTCTGGGTATTCAGGATACAAACAACATTTTAAACATAACATGAAGAATGAAATTTATCCCTCTATTTTCTCTTTCACCTCAGCCTGAAACATTTAACCTCTTCTTATTTCACAGAATAAAGTTGTGACAAATCAGTTGGTAATCCTGGATGCCACAGTAGATTTTATTTTTGATAAAAATGCCTGAATTACTTTGTGATTTAAATGCCCTGATCTCCTATACAAGAATCTGTCTCATAATTTTGAAGCAGTTACTGTATATAGCTTTTTTATTGCTTTAAAATTCCACATTTATTATGTCATTAATAGCAAAGGAACATAGTAAAATAAAAAATTATCATGATGCCAGCTGGGATTATATTTGTGTATTTATATATTGATTAAAGAAAAGTCATGAAGTACTGGCTTGTACAGTCAAGAACATTTGTGAATGGGTTGTACACAACAGCTGGCATATTTGTGTCTACAAATGCTGTATGTGTTACTCTTTTATTGACAGTGTAAGAATTACGCTTTTTCCGGCTGTTAATAACAAATACGAAGGATATATATCCTTCATCAGACTGCTAATGACTTAATTCTTTAAATGGTGTGCCTGCCAGATGACACAATGCTGACTCTATCAATCAACAGCATTTTACTAGCAGATCTGCAAGCTATGTTCTTAAAAGCCATTGGAGAGTAGCCTTTGCCCTGCCATACTGTAGCACTGTTTTTTTATCAGCTCATGCTGATCAAAAGCAAGCATCTGATACACTGCAGCAATCATATCAGAACAGTACCTATTTTTAAAGTCATTAGAAGAGTTGTGCATGCTTGTAACCTAATTTCAGACTTGGACAGTATGTCCTATGTTGGATTTTCCTTTTCCACAAATGCAATTTGATGTGCTTTAAAAACTAACACATTCTCCAATATACTTGTCAAGTTAGTGCTTGATTAAAAAAAGTTTGATATTTATTGTAGAACAAAAAGTATAGAAACATCAGAAAATAAGGAAAGGTGGAGCCATGAAAACAGCTGGAATGAATCTCAGGTTCTGGTTCTCTGGTTCTGCTGCAATCACACTCTGAAATTATTGAAAATCAAGATTTAAAATGAGTTAGCATTTTGAGGGTTTTTTCTTTTTCTTCCTTGCCTTCCCCTATTAAGACAGGATGACTTGAAATATTCAGCGTGAGGGAAAATCTTGAATTATGGCTTTATTTACCCTATTTCTCTGAAAGACTTCCCCTCACACTCACTTGCATAAATGGAAAGTGGTTGAGCAAGATTGTGGAGGAGAATTACGATTATTGCTGCTGAAAAGTTGTATCCCCTTCTGTAAAAACTGAGGTCTTTCAAGCTTTATAGACTAACCCCATCATGACCAGCACTTTAAAAGTAGATCTTGCTCCTCTCTAAAGGCTGTCACCCTAATCAGCTATTTATTTTGGAAGTGCTCTGAGTTTGATCTGTGTGCAGAAAAGTTTATTGAGATTATTACGACCGTCATTACCATTTTGACAACAGCCATCACCCTTTCAGTACATAAAGGGGACTTATAATAATAGTGCTTTTTAAACTGACAGATAGTTTTGGGACAAAGTGGGAACAGATTTAAACTAAAAGAGGAGAGTTTTAGGTTAGATGTGAGGAAGAAATTCCTTAGTCAGAGGTCAGTGAAGCCCTTGAATAGGTTGCCCAGAGAATTTCAGCCCTAGCAATGGTGAGCATGGGAATCTCTGCAATTACTATCACTGTTAAATCAAGTCAGTAAGAATTATCTTTTGCTTTTGTTAGAAGGATAAGCACCTGTGAATAATGAACCAATATAAATACTAAGTTATAAATAATTAAAATGAAGTAAAAAATTCATATAATTTCATGGCATATATGATAGACTAGAATATTTTCTTTCTGATTCAGTATGGGAAAGCACATCCAGAAACTCAGTGCCACTGCAAAAAAAAACCTAAGGGTTTTCAAATGTTTAAGATACAGCATAAAATATTTTCTCTTGTACTGCTCAGCCCCCAAAATTCTTCAACTCTTATAAGATGCTAATAAACTTGTCTTATTGGATATCTGGATATCCAATATTGAATACAATTCAAGTGGGAATGATGCAATCTTAGTGGGAAAAATGCAATCATCTATACTATAGATGGGAAAAATGCAATCATCTATACTATAGTGGGAAAAATGCAATCATCTATACTATAAAGAAATAGATTTTACAAGATGCTAAGAAATTATTACTTCAGTACTTAATAATGCTATTAGTAGTCTACATGTCATCATATATACCACTTCTCAAAATCCAATACATTTCAAAACAACAAAGTTCTATATTCTTATGAATTAATATAATGAATAATAGTTTGCTTTGGTGAGGTAGCTAGTTAAAAGAGAAAGAAATAAACATATTTTTAAATTTCACCCCAAGTGTGTCTTAAATGTTCTTAATTATCTTTGTCCAGCAGCTGGGAAACCAAGGTTACCAGTCATTTCAAAAACAGTGAAGCAGTTCCTAGGGAGCTGATTAACCTTAGAATAGTAGTCAAGTTTAAAGTACAATTACTAGCTACCTCCCTACCAAACATATTCTTGAAACCAAGCCTCGCTTCTTATCACTATTCTTAAATTTTGTATTGGCTGTAATTAATTCCTAAGGCGGGCAGGGCACCTGTGCTTTGTTCTAGTACCTTAGTAATTGTGAGACTTATCAATCACTGCTTTCAAAATCCATTGAGGTACTTGGGTGAAAGGCAGTGTTGTTACAGAAATTTGTATTGCTCATTCTTATTCTCACACAATGTAGACAGAAGAATGAAGGAATACACCAATGAAATAAAAAAGTACCTCGTTATGTCCTTACAGTAAAATTTTGTAGTGTTTTGGTGGCTCAGTTCCTTCTTCAGATTTTTTCCACAGTAATTGGAATCCCAGTGTAGAGTGAACTAATTCCCCTGAGTTTACTTAGCAGGATTTGTGTTCACAGCCACATACTGTAGTTTTCATTAAAAGGATAATGACAAAAGTCATATGTAATCTTGAGTTTTGAATTTTGAACATAATAGAGTGGCACAAATCCCATTACTCAAGCAATATCTACCCTTGGTCCCTTAATCAAAATCTCCCATATCATTCTCTTCCTGCAAATCTTCAAAGCACAGCAGCTTGTGACTGTTCTGGGGGAATACAGTATTCCCTTAGGCAACCAGGTAATTTAAGACCCCTTCATAATCAATTAATTGCTAAACATCTTCTGTTTTGTTGTATGTGTCTCTCTTGAGTCAAGAAGCTACATCAGGGCTCTCAAGCAGTAAGAGGTCACCAAAAAAGAAAGACAGTAAAGATAGAAAATACCAAACAAAACACCACAGGTGATGTAAATGTCATTTGCTTGCCAAATAATGAACCAAATTATTGTCCAGGGGACTTAGCTACTGCTGACTAAAAAATATTCAAAATACTAGCTAGCAGCAGGCAAGTACCCAGAGGAAGGGGTGTTTGTAGGACTCCATTGGTTGGCAGGTTCATACTAGTGGTGGTCAAAACCACAAAACATAACCAGAAATAAAAATAAATGGATAATGAAAGAAAACTCCATCTTTTGTCAAGAATGCCTATGAGAGAATGAGGCAGTCTTTTACAGGGGAAAGATGCTCCAGTTATGAATCATAAATACTGTCACAATTTTTTGTTTCAGCAAAATGCCAATATTGAGCTCTGCTTAAGAATTTAAAAGAACAATGGGGCAGTATTTTTACTTAAGCAATATATTTAGCATTCTAATACAATAGTAATTTTCATGTGGAATAAGATGTCAATCTAAACAGTTATGTTATCATAAGATATCTTGTCTGCCTTATCATGCAGGGATATATATACATGTAATTTAAGAAATATGTTTTCTCAAATAGATGCTCAACCTAAGCAATATGAGTAGTAATAAAAATGAATGTATGACTTTTCAAATGTGCTAACCATCAGAGCAAAATAATTCCAGAAACATGCAGTACGTATACAACTGGCTAATATACATTAATGATGATAACACTCTATCCACACTGCTTTAACTTAAAATAATTGCTTATTTACTGAGAAGACCCCTTTAAGCCCGAGTAGCACTGAGGAACTGGCCAATATTATAGTCTAGTTTTGGCACATTTTCTAGGGCTGCACAGTAAAAACTGTTCGCATTTAAATGTGATATTGTAATCCAACCATGCTAAAATGCATAGAAGCATGTATGTATGCACATGTAAGTATGAACTGTGTTACGGCCGTATATTGGGTCTGACTGAGACAGAGTTCATTGTTCCTTAGTGGTGCTGTGCTTGGCGCTGGTAGCAGGAAGGGCGATTACTGCCCCGTCCTGGAAAAGGGGAGTCAGGGAGGATTCTTTTCGATCGATTTCTTGGACCAAAATAAAGCACAAACGCGACAATACTTTATCTGAGAACTGTTTATTGAAAAGGAAGATAAGTGTTCCCACCGAAGGGGAAGACAAAAAACGGAGCAAGAAGGAGAGAAGAGAGACAGAGACAGAAACAGACTCTCAGGGCCCCGCTGTGCCGCGGGCGCGCTGTGGGCGGCAGCTCGGCAGGCGGAGCGTGTGCGCCGCGAGCCGCGCGGAGCCTGCGCGGCTGCCGGGGCGGGCCGGGCGCCATTTCCGAGCAGCAGCCGGCTGCGTGTCCCTGCTGCCCGCCGGGAACGGGCTGCCGTGGCCACGGGCGCCATTTCCGAGCAGCAGCCGGCTGCGTGTCCCTGCTGCCAGCCGGGAACGGGCTGCCGTGGCCACGGGCGCCATTTCCGAGCAGCAGCCGGCTGCGTGTCCCTGCTGCCCGCCAGGAACAGGCTGCCGTGGCCACGGGCCGGTTCCTGGGGCAGCTGCGGCCCTCGGGCCGGGGCGGCGGCTCTGTGGGGAAGCGGCGGGGCCGTGGGGCCGAGCTGCCCCGGGGAAGCGGCCAACAGGGCAGGACAGGGCCGGACAGGGAAGAAGCAGGACCGCAGGGAGAAAAAGGCCAGGGCGAAGGAGGGGAGCGAGCTGAGCCTCCGGGCGAGCCCCCGCTCCCTCCAAGAAACCCAAACGAAATGGGATTCCTTGGCGGGGGCGGTGCATTCACTGGTTTGATGTGCTAAAGCTCCTCCATAGCCCGATTTCCTGGGCATTTTCCCCCGGGCTCAGGGGATCTGCCCCGCCGGCAAGGGGGGCCGCTGACAGCCCGGCTGCGGCAGCTTCCTCTGCCCCGCTCGGCTGCCCGGCGAAGCCTCCCCGGGGACAGGGCTCCCAGCACGGGCACAGCCCCTGCAGCCATTTCTCACCTCCTGTTACACATGTTGACGTGTAAAGAAAAATCAGATTGGTCCCCCTCAATGGCACACGAGTGTTTCGGTTACTGCTGAGCAGCGCTGCCTGTAACATGCTTTCTCCCCTCCCTCATCAAGGGACTTGGAGTGGGCAAGATCCTGGAGGGGACACAGCCGGGCCAGCTGACCCAACTTAACCAAAGGGGGATATTCTATGCCACATGATGTAAGCTCGGATATAAAAACTAAGGGAGCCAGGATGAACTGGGGGTGTATTTGTTATTCTACACTATTTGGCTTCTGGAACAACCAGTGTGTGTGCTGAAGCCCTGCTGGCCTCTTGAATGTTGCTCGACAATGGAAAGTAGAGGGTAACTTTTCCCTTTGCTTATGTGCATGTAAACTTTTGCTTGTTTTTTTTTTTTTTGTTTGTTTGTTTTTTGGTTTTTGTTTTGTTTTGCTTTGTTTTTTAGCAAATTGCCTTGTCTCAACCTACTAGTTATTTTTTCATATTATATTATCCCCTGTCCCTCTGAGAAGGAACTCATAAATAGGCTTAGTGGGCACCTGAAACCAAGCTGAGGTTAAAACACTACAGGTGATTTTTTTTCCCTTTTTTTTTTTTTTCTGCTCTGGAGAATAAAAAAAGTTTTTGCAGTGAGTGAAACAGTGGAACAGGTTGCACAGAGTTGTCAAATCTCCATTCTTTAAGATATTCAAAAGTTGAAAAGCTCTCTCTTCTACTGTAGGATCCCCACCTACAGTCCCTATACCTGAAGGATACTACCAGGGATGTTACCTTTCATCCACTTCCATATAGCCTAGTTTCAAACAGTTGGAAAACTATGCCAGGAGCCATTGATTCTGAGTGCCACTTTTAAAAGTCAAATTATTCTTTATAATGGAATGCGAGAGTAAATCCTGTTGGACTCTGCATATCTTAGCACCAAATTTCAATTTTGACTCTGCTCCCTGCTAATTCCTCAAAAAGAATGTGTTACTTATTTCTGGATGAGTATGTGGATGTTCATGCAAATGGATGTGTAGCTGTTCCATCTTAAATTGGTTTATCATTTATCTGTAATTGTTTGGATTTCTACTCTGAATCTGAAGTGCTCTATATGCACTGTTTCCTCTAAAAGTACCCCTCAATTAAGCTCTGTGTTCCCATATTCATCACTGTCTTAATTGTTTTCAGATGTACTCTATCATCATAATGTGATCCAAAAACTCAAAAGCTAATCTGCTTCTCTATTCTCCATTACAAGACACAGTCTAACAGTTTGAGCTGATAATTTCCGAAGGCATTTTATAATCCCTGGTGTTCAAACAGAATTATATGTAATACCATAATATTTTAGTAACATAGCACATGTGTATTAGTTTTTTGGTTTTGTTAATATAAAATATTTTGAAATATGAATTTTCAAGAGCAAATCTGAAATACCCTCACCACCGCTTAGTTTAACTCATCTAGAACTGAACCATCAATGAAGCAATTTGTTAAAATACAAAATATGGTCCTCCACATTGGAAGACAGTTTTTTCCTGAACAAAACAATTCCACAGCAGCAAGCTGTCTTGAAAATAGCTGCACCTCAGGGTTTCTTCATGCTTTTTCTCTTTTTCAGGCTAAAGATTACCCAAAGCCCTGATGTGATTTCTTTGACAGATGTACAGCTCTGGGTGGCAGTTGCACAAAACCTCAACACTTTAGCTTCATTCCTGTTGAAAACCACACAGAAATCCCACGTGGTTGTTTAGTTTATACTACAATTTGTACTTATTTTCCATAAATAATATTTAAAGATGTTTGGAAATAAAACTTTTTCTCAGTTAATATTGATTGGCTATGAATAATGGAATTCATAAGTGTGACTCAAATGAGCACATAAGCTTAAAGTACAAGAACATTGATAAACAATTGTTTCCAGCTCTATTTTAACTACTTATGTCCACAAGAAAATTCAGTGTACTGCTACCATAGATGGAGCACCTAGTCTTCAAAGGTATTGTGCAATAACACTTCAGTATGATATATAGATTAAAAAGAGCAATTCAGTCTTTAATGTGCGAATTAAGTATTGTAACAATGAATCCATGGTGACCATTCAAAATGAATTTCAAGAAAAAGAACAGTTTATTTGCTTCATAAAAACCTGTGAAGCATTCAGACTGAATAACGTAAGCAGAATCCCGAAATATAAATCTTCTTAATTTACATCCAGGGTTTCATTATGCATATTTTATAGCACTCCACAGAACTTTAATTTACAGATTTTTGGAACTTCACCAACCCCAAAGAAGTGCTAAACATGCCTGTTGGAGCATTTAACCAAAGTAAGTCACAGGAGATTTCCTTAATGAGTGCAGAATTATCATTTATTTGCATTCTTAGTAGATTTAGAGCAGTAAGGCCTATTAACAAGATAATGGTAAATGCTATTTGAATGTTAGTCTTCAGCAAACTATTCACTAAAATGAATAACTCAAAGTACAAATTTCATAGTATGTAACTAAATTGAGCCAGCATTTGCTCAGCTCATTTAGGTAGGTAATTTGACTCAAAATGGCCAGTTACTGAACAATGTGCAGCAGAACAGACTCAGGCAAATAACTCAAATAAAAACTCTACAATGCATCTCTAGTCTTTGTTGACCTTTACTGTTAATTTTCCTAAATATCTAGCAACATATACAGAAAGAAATAATAACTTGTCATTACAATCTCTATATATAACTAGGAATATTTTTGCTCCTTAAGACGTATCAGTGAATGTGATAATTCTTTTACAACTGCCCACTGAAAAGAATTGTAATCTAACTGTGCATTGCAGTTCTACAGATTGGAAATACTCAGTTTTCATTTCAATTCTAGAAGCTACAATGTTTTTCAAGGACTTGGGATAAAGAAAAAATTAGGAACATAAAAACTGATATCTGTTGATGAGACAATAGTTGTTTCTGTGACAATATTTAATACTAGCATATGTCTTAGTGAAATAAACAACTTCTCTGAGCACATGGACACTGGACTGACTAGTAGTATCTCTTATGCCTTACTTACATAGCTGTGTAAGTAATTTTCATTAGGTGCTGAAGATGAGATTTATCATAGCAAAACAGTAATTGTTCAGAAGACCGTTAAAATTGGAATTACTTGGACAGCATTATCACAGAATAATAGATGTTTGGGTTGGAAGTGACCTTAAACCTTATCTAGTTCTAATGCCCTGCCATGGGCAGGAGCATCTTCCCTCGAGCAGGTTGCTCAAAGCCCCATTCAACCTGGCCTTGAACACTTCCAGGGATGGGCCATCCATAGCATCTCTGGGCAATTGATCCACTGCCTTAACACTTTCGTAGTATAGAATTTCTTCCTAATATACAGTAATTAATTAATTAATTAATGTTTCTTCCTTCTCAGAAGAGTGAGCTTTATATTATTCTGAAAGTAGGAAGAACATCAAGCAGTCAGGTCCCAGCGTGCTCCACAATATCATTGAAATGAAAATGTAAATAGTATGGTTTGGGTTTTAGTTGTTAATATGGTTTTTTTGACTTTTTTTTTCAGACTTCAGCTTATGCTAAGAAGGGAAGACAAGGTTGGAATAATCTATCTAGTAAGAGTTTTGCAAGTTCATTTGTGTTAGTTTAATATTATTTCCTGCCAGTATTTCAAGACTGAAACAAATTGTTTAGCTTCTTATGAAAGACTTCTGTGTTCTCATTCCTAAATTATTGCAGTCACTAAATGTACTGAAACAATTGGCTTTCAGTCTCTCTGCAGTGCAAATCTGGATGGCAAATTCAAGGAACCAGGGAAATAGAGATTTAGCTCTTACTTTTCTGCATAGCTTGAAAGCAGGCAATAAAGACTGTACAGACCCCCTCATTAACAGAGTGATCATCTAATTTAGGAAGGATTTATTTGTGTCTATTTATCCCATTGCACTACAGCTTTGGATCTGAGGTGGCACAAGTTAAATTTGTACTCAACAGCAGCTGTAGTCCCTGGTGTTTTAGTACAGCTTGACAACTCCTTTTATATTTACACAACAAAATATATCTTTAAATGAAGGAGGAGAATTGTGGACATCTATGTTCTACTCTTATATGCAGTTGGGACGAGGCCAGCATCTGGATATGAGGTTGCAAAAGGTCCCAGAAAATGTACCAGCTATTCAGTACAAATCCAGTTACTGTACCAAACACTCAGGCCTCATGCCAATATTGAAGCTGCAAAATTCCAAAACAGACATTATTTTTGAAACTTATATAACTCTACAACCATTATATAGTTAAACATGCATACCTAAAACCCAGAAAAAGTAATGCAAGAAGATTTTCTTACTGATTTAAGGATCTTTAGCATGTGACATGTTTTAACTTATTTTAAAAATAACTCATTTTGACAGTGTAGATGAACTTGCACGTAATGATCCTTGGAAATTTTATCATGACATATTCTGCTGGACCAGGCTATGAAGTTATATCATGCAGAGGTTAGAATTTACATAAGCATATAGATAGCTTTAAAAAAAAAACCCAAAAGCCAACAAGCATTAACAACTAGATCAGCTGCATTATATACTGAACATTTGCAATTTATTTTTAAACTCTTGCTATCTGTAAACAGTGGGGAATTTATGAAATATTTATACAGTATATAATGAGCGACCTCTAAAACTCCTGATTATCATTTTGTTGCTCAATAACCCTATTACTGTCTTCAAAGACAAATGCTGAAACATGATCACATGCTTAAAGCTTTCTGATACATTTAGTTACAAGGATCATGTACTAATATAAAAATTAAGTTGATGCAGCAAATACAGAAGTTACTGAAATGCCCCTAACTTTCACTACTATGGACTGGACCAAATATATGCAATTTAAAAGTAAGCAAGAGCATGGGATGAAAAAAAAAAGTATGCAAACATAAAAATGTACCTCTAATAAAAGATCAGAAATATATGCAATCCCTTGTTTCAGTCTGTAATAATAATAGCTATGAATGAAATCTTAAAAATGTGACCAATAAAAATGAGGAAAAAGATGGAGATACCCTGTGAAGCCTAAATTAATTTCAGCAGTGTGCTAATGCCAAGCTTTTATATGCATGTATATACTTTTCATCTTAAAAAATAGATAGAGGTGCCAAAACATTAACTGGCAAGCAGTTATTCTGAGATAAAAATTAGGTTGTTCTTTTATTTTTTAAGATTTTGCCCCAAAAATGTTAGCTTGCAATCCATATAATCTTATATCTAACTCAGAAGATCAGAAAATAAAAGTATGTCTAGAAAAACAGCAGGAAGAGGAGGAATTATTTAAAAGAATATAGTGTTGAGAGAATTACTGGCAAAATGAATGGGGAATGTTATTCCCATTGCTTCTTTTATCTGTTTGGGTATGTGACTCTATATGCTTGAATATATATATTGCGTGTCTACCTCATGGCATTTCTAGAGTTTTTTCATCTAGCATTGTAACAAGTTAACAAACATTTCTGCCCTGTATCAATCGATAGGACATTTCTCAGTTTCAAACAAAATTCACAGTGTTTTATGCTTCTCTACAAAGCAACTACTGATTTTCCTTCTTGCTGCTTTTGGAAGCTTAGGAATTCCAATACAATCCAGTCTCTAAATGACAAGCACCTTTGTATAAGGTGTTCAATTCTTTTGTAACATATACCATTGGACTTACATTGTCAGAGGCAGCAGCAGGCAATAAATTTTACTCACCATTAAAAAGACTATATAACATATTCTTATATAAACATGTAATAATAAGAATGCTTCTTTTCTCTTTTTATCTGACATTGTATTACCAGGAGAAATTATGTCAATATATGACTCCCAGGCCCAGAATAGCTGTAAGATGAATAAAACCATTCTGTCAATAACTCTTGCACTACTGCTGCTATAGACAGATTCAAACACATACACTGGTAGGTCCCTGAATCAGTATCAATAAATACTACAGCTTACCACACTTGGCTTTCAGACAGATAATGTTTTAATTATCTAGCATCAATCATATACTGTACAGCACCACTGTGCTTAGGAGATCCACTGACTTTTCAGAAGAGAAGGCAATACAAGAACCCCAGGGACAGTGACAGTTGTTTAGACTTTTGAAGACTATTTTTAGTCAAATGAAAGATTTTGTCACAACTTTCAGAAGGATCCATTGACGTAGTGTATTTACTGACATAATGTCACATATGTCATAGTGTCATATGTCCTTAAGGTGTAATCAGGACTATGGAGGAGACAAGCAGAAAACACAAATTGTTACCTTCTTATTCTGAAATTTGAAGTGCAACATAGGGTGTCATCCTTTGAATAAGGATGTGTTACACTAGAGAAAGTCTCTTGGGCTCGTTGTTTTGCTGAAGAACTGCATTTTGTCTAATTGTCCTGAAAGAGATTTTTTTTTTTCTTTTGGAAAGTCCTTGTTTAACATAAAATTAACTTCTAGGAAAGGTTATGTTTATGTAATTCTCTATTTCAAGCCAAGAGTGGCGGCACCCTGAAGTGTGTCTTTCCGATTCTACCCATAATTGCATTCTAGATCTCTAAAAGCATTTGTCTCTCATGCACAAGCTGTTAGAGAATATGTTGAGATTCAGGAAATTTCTAGGAAGACAATGGATCCATTGTAATATTTTAAGAATATTATTCTTTTTAAAGTCCCACGGACTTGGTGGCAAATTAGAATTCTAATTTCTTTTTTTAACCCCAAAATCCTTTTTGTACTTTCCCTATGGGACAGCAGTTAAACACAGAATAAGGGTTACATAAACATATGTATTTTCCATATTTCTGACACACAGTGATGCAGCCTTATTGTAGAGTTCATTAGCTTGTTAGAAAAATGTGAGCAGAAGGGGAGGACATGGGAGAAAAAAAGTGCACTACAAAGCTGAAACAGATAGATGGTCCATCAACAGTGGAATACTATCCATTTGTATGGATATATTTCCCCCTAAGTTTATTTAGTGATAAGTATGGAGGGGAAAAAAAATAGGACATAACATTAAAAGTGTAGTAAAGAATTTTTGATTTAGTAGCTTAATCCTGAATTTGATGGGAAATAGAATGCATAATATTCTTATAAAGCTGTCTGTAGTCTTACAGAATCAGACTCTGACTGATCAATTGTCTAGATAAAGTATGAATTTAAGAATCAAGCCAGACCTTTGGTTCGCCACATGTTCAACTATGGCCTTTGCTACACGCTATCTGTTAAAAATTACAATATGCACATCCTCAGATATTGTAGATATTTTGGTGAGAGAAAAAGGTTGACTGCATTCTTGAGTCATTATCTGAGATAACTACAGAAGCCTACAGCATTGTGGACTATATAAGCAAGGGATTTTTTGTTAACAGTGAAATGCAACACAGCTACATCATTTTCTTTCACTGTCACTCTTGTTAATATTTTTGTCGGTAAATTTGTTTTATTTCAGTAGAGTTTTGTGTTTTGTTGAAAATCCCAAGACTTCAGTTCTAATTGAGACATAATACTAAACCCCATTCACATATTTTCTACTTTTCAAGTGTTCTAACTTTGAAGAAAACTTCTTGCTGCTTCTTCTCGATGGCCATAAAAAATAACTTCCTTGTAATAGGATCTGATTTGTTAGAATAATGCAAAGGTACTGTTGAGGGTTTTCAGATAATTTTTTTGCAAAAAATAAAAGGGATAAAATATATCTAGTTTCTGAAGTTACTAGAAAATTGCCACTCATGCACTCTTCTGCTATGACAATAATATCTTTTCTAATTTTCCCTCTTGTGTTTTAATATATAAGCTTGTGGGTGATAATGGAGAAGTATTAAGAATTTAAGAATCTTTTAGTATTTAGAGGATGCAGACTTTTCTTTTTTCAGTGTTTCTCTTTACCAAAGTATCCTCATTCAGCTTTCCACACCTGAAAATATTCCTGTCTTACTGTTTAAAATTATCATTAACCTAAGTATTTTAAAGACACTAATATTACAACATGCATATGTTACAACTGATAACCTGAATTCTGAGTTGCTCTTTTCCAAATCCCTCATTACAAGAGCCTGAGGCACTCAAGGTTACTAGAATAGCTCTTAAAAAATAACAGGATATTTGACACAGCACCATCAACAGCAAAGTTCTGGACAGTTCTGTTACAGGAGATTATGGAGACAGAGAATATCAGCAAGTT
Organism: Motacilla alba alba; assembly: GCF_015832195.1. NCBI lineage: Eukaryota > Metazoa > Chordata > Aves > Passeriformes > Motacillidae > Motacilla > Motacilla alba. The sequence continues at coordinate 21,215,425 of NC_052019.1, forward strand.
CAGCTTGAAGGAAATTTCTGCACAAAAATCCATAAATTTATACTAAAAGGACAAGCCATGAATAGGCAAGTAGGCCACAGAAATTATCAAGGCTCTCACTCTCATCCAAAGCAGTATGTCTTCTAGGAACTCTTTGAGTCAGAATAACAAGCTACATGGATGACTGGTCTGACCTAGTAGGGTATTTTATATTGTTTTATATTCTTACAAAACAACAGCTTCTCATCTCTCACTGCTGTAAACACCTTTCCCTCTATATCTGTATATTTTGCCATTTCCATGTTTCGTACATAGTTTTTGTGTTTTCTTCCAAATACTGAATTCACTCTCAAAAGCAGCCCTAGTTTACGGTGACTCAGGGAGCCTGCTTTTGTGGTAGGTGACATTAAGAAAGACATTCCCACTGCTTTAGATTACTTGATCCAATGCAGTTATCAATGCTAAAGGCAATTTACCAAAATTGTGTAGGATGAAAAAAAAGGTCACCACAGAGTTCAGAAGCTGAGTTTCTCTGCCCTGTGCCATGAATGGCTAACTTCCAAAGAGCCTGCTTTTTGTAAATATGAGGGAAAACACTTCAGTCCTAGGTAAAAACAAGGGATGAGTGACCAAAACATTTTTGCCAGAACATAGGGAATGATGCTTACGCTGGATCAAAGCATCACTAAATAATCCAGATGGAAGGGACCTCAGAATGTTTAAAGACAAGCCTCCTGCTCAGAGCAGGAACATGAAATCACACCAGATTTCTCATGGCTTGATAGAGTCCAGTCTTTAAAACCTCCCAGGATACAGACTGTATCCAATGTCTAGGTCTCTCTGAATGACAGTTTTGCTCTCAAGCATGTCAACAGCTCAATCAGCCCGTGTCCCCACGCCCCCAGCCCCACACACACAATTTGATGTAATCTGCAATCTTGAGCATAGCACACAACATTCATCTCCTCCAGGAGGTGTTACTTGTGAAGGTGGCAACCAGGACAAGTCCCAGGATAGCCCCTGCAGTACTGATCTTTTTACATGCCTCCAGGTTGATTATAACCTATTAGCTGCTGCCCTCCGAGGATGACCATCCAGCCAAATTTTTTTAATGTTGCGTACCCACTCGCTACATAATGTTGTGGCTTTTATGAAAATATACTGTGGGACATGCACTTGAAAGCCTTATTAGAGTTCATACAAATGATATCCACTGTTCTTCTGTCATCCACAAATCCATCATTTAATTACAGAAAGCAATCATGCTGGTCAGGCATGATTTGCCCTTGGTAAATCTGTGCTGACTGTTCTAAATCATTTTCTTCTCCTTCATGTGCCCAAAAAAAGTGTTCCATGAGGACTCACTCCCTGATTTTCCCAGCTGTGTCAGCTAAACCAGGACATCTGGTCATTTCAACCTAATTCCACTTTCAAATTAAACTCATAGTACAGGTCATACAAGCCAAATATTCACCTTCAGACAACAGCATCTGTCCCACTAATCAAAGCAGGAGTGTGGATATGCATGCATGTAAGTGATAATAAAATTATCTTTAATAACAAATAGCTACTCTTTGTAAGCAATTTCAGTGATTGGCAAAGGAGCAGGAACACTGATGAGAAAGTATAGACATAAGGAGTGTATTGCATCTCAAGTTTAATTGAGGAAAATGGCATAAGTAGGTCTTTTAGATGTATGACATATCTTAAACTTCATTACTCTCTATCTATAATCACTTGTTGAAAGTGTACAGTTGTCTTAAATGTCATATAGTTATCACTTCATGGTCATAAATTAGACAGACAGATATATATATTACCAGGGTGTGACTGGAAGCAGTGCCAGTCCCCAGCATATGACACTTCCCTGGGGGTGGGCCAATGCTGTGCCAGAACACCAGCCTGCAGGTGGGAACATTGACAGGAACCAGGCTCAATACAGCCTTGGGGACCGTTGAGCAAGGCTGCCATGCATGGAGCCAGGCTGAGGCCAGGCCAGGACATCAGGCCCTGCAGGTCTGGGCTTAGACCAGGAGCACTGGCTGTGCAGAGGGACCATGGCTTCACCAAGAACCGTGTGCCTGTGCCGTGGCTGAGAACAGCCCCCATGGGCAGGGGTCAGCCCTGGCCATTCCTCCCCACAGCACTCCCAGGAGCCTCTCCGCACAGCCACCAGTTCTCTGGGATTGCTTAAGGCCGCACTGGTCCCCAGCCCCACTGGCCAAACCTCCTAAGGGATCTGCTCTGGGTTCTTACACATGTGAACCGTAGTGAAAACTGCTGCTTCACTACACTAAAAATTTTTGTATGGGAAGTCAGCTGTTTTCCTCTCAGGTGCTATCTATTGTAGAATAACAGCATCCTTAGGGTTGGGATGGACCTCTGGTCCAGTTTAACTCAGTTAAACTGAGTTAAACAGTTTGTCATCCAGTTTAACTCCCTGCCAAGGCAGGGTCACTCAGAGCCAGTTACGCAGGAATGCATCCAGGTGGGTTTTGAGTGTCGCCAGAGAGGGAAACCTCATGACCTCCCTGAGTAGCCTGTTCCAGTGCTCTGCCACTCTTTATGTAAAGAAGTATGTTCACCAGAAAAGAAGGATCTTCACCAGAAAAGAAATATCTTCACCATTCTTCATTAGCAGTCTCAAGCACCCCTGCCTGAATTTTGTAAATGCATTAAAAACCTTATGCATAATTATATGTGTATATGTTTATCATTTGCACAATTTGAAAACGGAAATTCAAGTGGGGCTTTAGCCTCCAAAATCAAATCACAACAGTACTGTACAATCAGTCATACACTGTTTGCAATGTTTGAAAACTTGCCTAGAGAAGCTATACCAGCTTCTAGTGAAGCACGGACAGGCAACTCTTTAACTAATTAAAGTTCAAAAGAAAGGTATTTATTGCAGCACTGGACACATGTGGAATCATTTCCAAATACTCGCAGACTCCTGCTCTCTATTTATACAGAAAAGGTTTTACATATCCAAGAGGTTTCTAAGGACGCATAATACATAATCATTACCTGCCTGCTTTGTATTATAATCAGCTGAATATCCATTAGAGCTGCACAACTGTACTCCCTTAATTGGGTCAGTGGGATTTTGAAATAAGGAAGTTGGTGTATGGGAGGAAGAAAACCGTCTTCTTCATGGTGAACTCTTCACCCATGGCCAGTTGGCAGGACTTTTTGACCTGCTGGTCACGGTCCAAGCCTCTCCTAACTGATTATTCCTAAGGCAAGGTATTTCTGTGGTCTCTGCTCCTTCATATTTGCTACATCTATCCCTTTCACTCCTAGCTTTACTTTTCCTAATATCTTTGTTACTCATTAACTAAGGTATGTGATTCTTGCTAGCTATATCACTAACTTAGCTTAGCTTCTAACTAATTTTAAAATCTTAATTAAAATATGCAATTTTCTACTATCCCAATTATATTCCCAGCTGGCCCCTTGACTCATTAGTGTTTTCTTGTTTCCCATATTTTCATGCTTCTGCTATGAAGATCCTAAGAAGGGCAGACATGGTTGGAATAATCTATCCAGTAAGATTTTTTGCAAGTTCATTTGTGTTAGTTTAATATTATTTCCTGTCAGTACTTCAAGACTGAAACAAATTGTTTAGCTTATTATGAAGGACTTCTGTGTTCTCATTCCTAAATTTTTGCAATCACTAAATCATTGGCAAGACACAAGTACAGTGACAACCAGTCTTCTCTGTGGTTTCTTTGGAACAGAAGGATGAGTTGACAGTTCAGGTTTATAAGTTTTATCTGTGATTATCACACTCATTTCTGGTTTTGAGGAACTTTAACTGTAATTACTTCAAGCAAATTTCCAATGTATTTTTCTATTTTCTGCTCATTAAAATCAATATAAAGGAACCTTTAGGAAAAGCCAACTGAAGCGTTCAAACACCCCGATATTAAGAGAGAAACTTATAGTTGATGTGTGTTTGTGTTGCTTTGAATCACTCTGGGTTTTTTAGTAGCAAAGTGCTAGTTTATCAGTCTACACAGCAACAGGCACAATATGTAAAGTGTAAACTCCTCCGTTTTTAATGGATGAGTCAGGAATGGAGGAAAGGCTTAAGGAGGGAAAAAGAGAAGGAAGTTTTAAACAACAAAGATATTGGGAATGGTACAATAGCATTTGTGTAGGCTAATCTACGACTTTGACACTTATAAATGGCTTCAAATCAGAATCTGTTAAGAGTGGACACTGCATATTCTAGAGTGCAGAGGTTTTCCTAGTTCTTTACTAGGATTTTGAAAGGCAAGCTTTATGTAGCGACTTTATAACCACTATTTTGTTCCTGCAGTATTGCTTGAGATTAAAAATGCAGTTAGTCTCAATTTTGTAGCCAAATTTCATATTAACATAGAATGAATTTATGATCACTGCTCTGAAAGGCAAATTTTATTTATCATGTGTCTGAAATTGCACTGACTACTAATTTTTATTAATTCCTTTGTAAGTGGTCCTGATTTCTTCTTAATTCTCATATCTGAAATTTGTAAGGTAACTTAGGTAACTTGTAGCCAGTCTGGAACTTGCATGAGGTAAGTGATGCATTAAAAGAAAAGCTATATTAGATTGCAATATTGGAAAGTGCTAGGATAGGATAGCTGTGAGCCCAACACAAACTATAAAAATTAATACACTGAAAACATCATTCTACATATTAGTCTTTCTTGTTTATTGTACATCACACAGACACACCAAAATACTTATCTGTTCTATAAGATATATTTGCTGAATCAGAAAGTTATTTAAATGGGGAATATGTTGCACATCTGTTTATCTCTTTTTATTACAATCCATAAATGAAGTCAATAACTATGATAGTCTATCAAACTGTGTTAATAGCTGATGTATGTAAAAGGGGATAGTGGAGTACAGTTCTCATTGGTTCGTAGTGGATGAGAAGGGCTATAATTCCATAATATGTGAAATATATAGTTTTTTTGCTCCCAAGGACTTCTAGGGGACCAGTAAAAGGACTTGCTCTGATTTGAATCAAAATTATTATGTCAGTTTAATTTGTTCTCAGAATTACAAATAGCCTTGTTGCTGTTGACTGCACATGCACAAACCTCTGGTGCTCTTTTTTATGTAGTTATAACTGAAAACAATTTGTTCCATTAGAGGAAATCTAAATATTTGAAACTCTGATCAACTTTTAATCCTTAATCCCTACTTGTTTAACAATTAAGCAGGACTTTAGTGACTTGGTCTAAATATCATGATCATTGTGAACAGTAATGTTCTGGGTGCTATAGCAGTTATGTTTTTCTGAGAAGCAGAAATAGATTTTCATATCTCTCTCCTTTACAATGTGCGTGTAAACCTGAACAGCTCAAGCTTTAAGGCTGCAGTTCTCTGCTTTTACTTACCATGCTCACATGCAGGAAATGATGAACTGAATGAGACCTTAATTTCACCTTCTTAGCAATTGTCTTTTCCCTGTATCAAATACTTTCCAGGCAAGGTTTACAAACAGGTTTTATGTGAAGTAACAAGGTATTTTGATCCTCATTGGAAAGAAAGCAGTATTTAAAATATGTCCTCAGTGAAGACTTCTCATAAGCAACTTCATTCAGAAAAATTTATTTGTGGAGCTGAGAACTGAAATAAATAAAGGTTTATCACCTACCTGGTGATAAAAAAAAAAAAATCCTTTTTAGAGGTGTTCACGTGTCATTAAGCTCTCCTTCCACAATGCTCTGATGAAGTTCAGTGAATTTCAGTATGGATTATAGAACTACAGAGGTTTTGGTGAGACACCTTTAATCAGTTTTCCTAAAATTACAATAACTGTATCTACTATAAGAGGATACAGGGTTGATTTCAAATCAGAACAGTTCATAGAGCCCACAGTTCTAAATAGTGGTCTGAAATCTCAGATTTGGCAGTCATTTGGAAAAGGCTGAGATAACATGTAGCAGATAATGTTACTTCTCTGTATGCATAGCCAGACAAGGAGACGAGGATAACTGAAATGCGATGTTTGATGTCTCAGAAACTTTGGAGAGATTTTAATAATGCAGTCCCTTTCATCCAAAGGAATAACTTTAAATTACTTCAAAGCACTTCATAAACACTGCTAAATAAGAAGAGATTGAGGACTTGAGAATGTAACAGATTAGATAAAAAGAATAATTAAAGCGAAATTATTGTTTGTGGCTTGACAAATCTATGAATAACAGCCATGGACTGCAAATATGACTAGCGAATTTGGATATCTCTATTCTGTGTAGCTAACATTAAACGTGTTAGTAAATCCATTTTTAAAGCAAGTACAATCCATGTTGTGGAAAAAGTCTCTTTTTCTGACACCGAAACTTAAATACTGAGTCACATTTTAAAAAATAACAGTTACCTGAACTTCTCCCATGTTACTTTTAGCTGTGTTTCATTAATGAAAGGACATGATCCAGCCTTCACTTACAGTAATTTGACAGAGGTGTGTTTTAATTCTTTGTATAAAAACATGGAAACTTTTTTATATCTGTAAAAACTTAAAAATCTATAAAAACTGCATATAAATGTGTATTCACATAAATTAGTAACACTTCTACTTGTATTTAAAATTTAAATATTTGAGTTTTTTTAGTCCATATCGAAGTTTTTATTATTTAGGTCAATGAAAAACAATGATTTGCTGTATATCTGTATATTTGCAAATCTCACGAGCAGTGTCTGAGTGAACTGGATCTGGTTATCCTCAAGGAAAGGAGGCTCAAGCAGGGGCCTCATCACTCTGTGTAAACACGGTACTATCATTGGTAAGTAGTGAAAGCATGAGAGTGTTTGCTACCTAGAGCTGACGTGGCAGTGACGTGGGGCTCAGTCTCTTCTCCCAAGTAATAAGCAAGAGAACAAGAGGAAATGGCATCAAGTTGCACCAGAGAAAGTTTAAATTGGACATTAGGAAAAATTTCTTCAACACAAGTGTTCTTAGGCATTAGAACAGGCTGCCTTGGAGAAGGGAATGGGTCACCATTGTGGAGATATTTAAAGACATGTAGATATCGTGCTTAGGGACATTGTTTAGTGGTGGGCTAGGTAATGTTGTGTTGGACTTAATTATCTAAAATATCTTTTTCAGCCTGAATGTTTCTATGATAGCTCATGTTTTCAAATGTATACAGTATTTTTATTGTAGCACCCAACTATCAGAAGCACAGTTTTAACATGAAGATACTTTGAAAATAAATGGTACAGTAAGTGCTTAAAAAGGGACACATCAGGATAACAAAATGCTGCAGCTATTTTTATAACTGAGATATGAGAAAGAGATTACTCTAAACCCAAAATGGTTGTTGTGTTTAGTATGTGGAGATATCTGAATTTGCATAGCATGACTTGGGTTAATAAAGAAACTGAAGATAATTATCTAAATTCAATCTTTTTCAGTTGCATGTTAGACCTCTGAGACTAAGCATTGCACAGACCATGACAAATATAATGTACTTCCTACTTTGTATTATTTTCTCCAAATTACCTGCAAGCCTGAATAGTTGCGTGGACCTTGCTGGTTCTGGAAGTAACACTACAGTATCTATAGTCTTTTCTCCCATGTACATGTCAATGAAAAAAAAATTGGGTTTTTTTAAAAATTAAGATTTCTCTTGAATGCATAGAGAAGGCTCAAGGTAGATTTAAGAGGACTGAGACTGTACACAACCCTAAATTTAGATTGCTAGAAGATTGCACTGGATAGTCAATTAGCTGTTAAGCAGTTAGATGTCCATAAAACTGCACCTGAAATCTGGTGACTGCTATGAGGTTTCCTAATTAAAATTAGAGCATGTTTACAGAAAGTATAATGTAAATATCTTTTCACACTGTCCTGGACTATTGTAGAAATTTGTGGCAGTTTCAATTTTCTAGTTACCCACTTTTCCTGGCTTTTAATGAATTCCCTTATCAAAGCTGAAAGTATTTGCATGTCTTGCAGAAATCTTCAACACTGAATTTATCCCAGAGGTATTTCAGAATTAATTTTAATAGATTTTTTTTTTTTTTTATGTGCTGGAGAAATCATTCTACATTTCAGCACTCTCCATGATATGACAGTGCTGCATACAGACATTTTTAATATTCTCTCCAGGTATACCCCTGTGGCTACTACTAACACTCCTTGCTCTACAACTGTTCCTGCTGGGGAAAAAGGTGTTGCTATAGCTGCAGGCTAATAGTAACTGCCACTGCTGATTTGATGCCATTTAGTCTGTGTCTGCAGAGTCAAGAAAAAACTATCTCATTGTCTACCCTTTGCATCTTCAGAGCTAATTTCTTTTGCTCATCAGTACCAAAATATTTACATGGTTTTGCCTGATGGAGTAGGAGCACAAAAATTCACTGCTCAAATTCAGATGCTCACAATCATGCATTATGTTAATGGTGACATTCAGACATACTTAAGGAAAAGCACAACAATATATTGAATTTCAAACTATTTAATTAACCTCTAAGATATGAGTGAAGTGATATTATGAATACTTTGTTTAAAATTAAGTTCTTAAAGCTAAGAGAGGGAAAAGGTCAAGTTAATGCACTTTACATTAAATAGTGACCCTTTTTTTCTAATTAATTCTGAAATTTATGATAATGTGACTGATGAAATAGGATAAAATTCTCCATTAATAAGCCACATCAAGGCCTAAGGTTTATGTATCATATTGTGCTACGTATTTTCTTTTTCTCTTGATCATTGCCCAAACTCCACTCCTTGTGCTGAAACTCAGAAATACTACTATACACTGTCATTTTGTGTCAGGACTCTTTAATAGTGCCCAGAGAAGCTATGGATGCCACATCCCTGGAAGTGCTTAAGGACAGATTGGACTGGGCCCTGAGCAACCTGATCTAGTGAAAAATGTCATTGACGTGGTGGAAGGGTTGGAACTAGGTGATATTTAAGGTCCCTTCCCATCCAAATCATTCCACGATTCTATGAATAGCTCAATGCAAATTACACTTATTTTCAGCGTCTGACTGTTGTACAAGCTGCTCTTAAACTTTTCCTTAATAATATTCATTTTTTCAGGCATAGCAATGTTTCCTGCACTTTCACCCTTCTTTTTCCTTCTGTTAAGAAAACTCTTCTTACCTCAGGATAACTACTACCAGCTATCATGAACTGTAATTTAATCAAGAAATATTTCCATTTACTGGGAGGCAAGATCACTAAGGTCAATTCCATGCTACCCCCTGGAGTTCAGCTCAAAAAGTTCACTTCACCTTAAGAGCTTCACACATATTCTTCAGTGTGGGCATGTTTCAGATGGCTTGTGGTTTTTTTCTCCTCCATGTATTTTGTTTCTTTGTGGTTTTACACTACTATTACTGATTTATGCTTAGATTGAAATGATAGCATTTTAGGAATGAAATCATGAAAGTCATAAAACTGACTCAGATCACCTGCAGCCTGGCTCACTGCCCCAGCACTGCCGTTGATAGCCTTAGTGATATATGACAACAGTGGGAAGAAATATTGTAGATAATCCTCTATCATTTTGTGTTCGTATTTAATTTGCATTTTGCAACTTCAAAGGACTGCCTTTATTTTGAAGACCTTGTGAAAATATCAGTACATCCACTAAATAAATAATTCTAGGCTTAATACAGATTAAAATTATTTTGTTATTAAAGTTTTAGTTAAACTTCCATTTCTCTCCTGTCTTTCCTGTAATAGTGTGTGTATATATATAGCCAGAATTCTATCAACGCTTCCATTTTATAACTCTGTCTGACCATTTAATACATCAAAGGAACTGTCTTTCTCTGGCACAGTGAGGTTAAACACAATTTTTACAGGTAAGGAATTTCAGTTACAATGAACATATCTGAATTAGGATATGGACTATGGAGCAATGATGTCTAAACTGTTATTTATGCACACATACAGAAATATTTCTCAAGCTTATAAGCTGTTAGTCATGATGCAGCAATCGGTTTCTTAGTGTTAGTCCTAGCTGAAAAAGAAGCAGTTTAAATTTTTTTGCAATATACTCAGTTCTCACTTCAGTCCCAGATCTATCTTACACAGAAATTGTTTAGGATTTTAAATAGTGTTATTTGAATTCTAGCACTACAAACTGTAAATTTAAATCCCAGATTTGAAAGAACATTCTTCTAAATACTTCGAATGAACTGAAGGTTTTATGCAGGGATTTCTTGTTTGTTTTTTTCTTATGTTTTTATTACAGAAGATGAAAATGTGACCTTTAACTGCCCAGCTGAGAAACTGAATAGTATTTATGAAAAAAGAGAGAAGAAAATAAAATGCATTTTCTCAAAAATTCTGTATCAGGGCTGTAGCAAAAGACACTGGATTGAAATAAATATAGAAAATATACAAAAGTTCAACAGCTTATCACAGGTGTATGAAAGAGACTGCATGCCCTCTATAAGTAGCTGGAGTTGCAACACAGCACTAGAAAAACATTTCTTAATTGGCATTAAATCCCATTTTGTTATTTACTGTCATGGGACACTTTTTTTAGGGCTTGAATAAATAAATCTTTATTTAAATATTGCCAGTCAAATTATGAATTAAATCAAAATATTCCTTATAGGAGGTCCCATTCCAGAAATGCTAGAATCTTAACCAAAGACCTGAAGAAATAAGAAATGAAGGAGAAACCACCATACAAAGAATTTCAGGTACTAAAATACTACAAAGGGCCTCCTTGTAGAAATTACTTGTGTAAAACTACATTCAATATTATTCCTAGATAGAAGTCTGAGAGGTAATTTACAGTCAAAGATAAAAGGTTTCTGAAGGCAGAGTGTCTTTCACAGAGGCTCTAAAGCAGAGGCACTAACAATGACCCAAGATGGAGTCCACGTGGTTGACCCTCTTGTGTCTATTTGTGGCTGTTGACTCTTACCCAACATCCATGGACCTCCATGAGGGGCATGACTCTGCCTTCTTGGTGATCTGCTGGTAGGTACAGCAGCCTGTTACATCTCCTAAAATCCTTCTCTTCTTCAAGCCTAACAAGCCCAGTCCCCTCAGCCTCTCTCACAGCATCTTGTCCCTGATCAGCCTTGGGGTCGTGCTAAATTTACTCTAGATAATATGTGTCTTTCCTTTATTGGAGGGCCCCAAACTGTTTGGATCAGGGTACTAAACCAAATGGATGCAGGATACTAAATGCGGTCCCACAGAGCTAACAAGTGACCAGGTTAGTACACACCTGGTTGTTCTCAGCCTGCCCTGTGGCCAGGACACACTGCTGCATCCTGTTTGGCTTCCCAGCTGCTGCACCCCCCAGATTCCCAGAGTAGCAGAGCTACTCTTCCCTGTCAGTCACTGCCTGTCAGACTCCATCTTATGTTGTTGCAGGGGAGCATAAGAAAAACTTTGCATGTGTTTTGGTTGTATTTCAGAAGGTTAATGGTGATCCACTCCTAAATACCATCTAGGTCACTAAGTGACAGCCCTGTCTTCAAGATTATACACTGGTACAACTCTGCCCTACTTTGCTGTAACATGAAAAATATTAAATGCTATTAAAACATATTAAGATGATTATAATCTAGATTTTTTTTCCCCCTGTAAAGTTTTAAAACCACTGTGGAATTAGTAGTGATTGCAAAGTCAAGAAGTCCTTGTGGTTAAAAAAAACACTGTCTAAAGGATAATATTTTCTAAAATATCACCAGAGCTTAACATCAGCATTTGCTTCAGTAGTTCAGCTAAAATCCTCACTATTCTGCCCCAAAAAAAGATCACAAACTACCATTTAAATGACACTAAACCATTACACAGATTGTCCTGACATCCTCACACATTACACTAATTTACCTGAATACTTCAAGGAATAAAGCTAAAAGGATCAGCATTGCTTAACAATACCCTGACATTCACTCTTCAAAATATATTGTTAGAATGCAAATTTGGGACCAGAATTAAGAAGTCCTCTGACAATATTAGCAAGCTGCAACCAGAACAACGTTTTAAATTAAATGATTTCATAAGAAACAACTGAGAGGACAACATAACATCTCATCAGAGAATGAAAGAAGTTCTGCAGCCTGTTAAAGTTCATCTTTTCTTAGTACTTCCATCCCCTGTGGAAGGCATCTCATTTTTCTCATGTGACCCCTGTGTTTTTTTGCCTGAGCAGCTATGCCTGACAGCCCGTTTCACACATTTATCATTCTCTCCATGAAAAAAAGTGTTCCTGACACCTATGTTGAATGGGATTATTTTTCTTAAATCAGCATTGTTTTTCTTATTTTTTTATTCTGAAAATAAGCCACATTGTTTCAGTTCTTTTTATTTTCCACGTTTTACATTTAAACTTTTCTTAACAATTCTCTTTGTCATGTGGCAATTCCTAATTTTAGGAGGTACATGTTTAGCTGCATTTTATTGTTGGCTTTAATCATCAGAGTCAATATGTTTGATATTATATTTTTGTATTCCTACAGTATTAGTGTCCTGCAAGACAATTAATATTATTTTTTTATCTTAATAGTGTCATTTTATGTGAGAAAACCATACAGAGCTGCTGAAACTTTCCTCGTGTTTGATGAAATGCATTCATCAAACAAATTCACAGCTGCTGTGAGATTCAAATTTTCCTAAATCTCAGTTGTGATGATTTAGCTTAGATCTGCCTCAAAAATATGTGGAAATGCAAGTCTTTTTCTGATTTGTATGCTTGCATACTTTTATTACATTTAAAACATTTAAAATATTTCTGAAGAAAATTGTACTGATTTCATAGATCTCTTTAATTTTGGCTTCAACTCTGTAGTTGTTATCCTAATACACCTCTCTTGTCCAGATATTTTTCAGTTTTGTCTTGGTTGATCATTGGAGATGTCTACCAGTTTCAGGTGAGAGTTTCCTTATGCATGACAATGACTTCTACAAAAGTCTAACAACCACATAAAGTAATTTCCTGCAGACTGGGAAGTGTTGTAATCCTTTTTCTTGTTATAACAAAAATCAAAAAAGAGAACAAAACTCCTCTGAGACCTGATTTCCTATCAGTACTGCTTTTAAGATGGAGTGAATGACAGCAGAATCATAATTTTACCACTAAAAAAAATAGATTTGAAATTTTTATGTTCAGTTAATAAAAATGTCAAGACAAATGAACATATTGATCACTGCCTGGTAAAACTGTTCCTTAACTCCAAAACGAAGTACTCATGCTCTGTTTTATATTTCTGATGCATAAAGTATAATATATCCTGTGATGTCTGTTTCACATATTTTATGACAGCTGACACTTGGCAAATTTGCTTTACCCTAACAGTTTAATTTCTATTTCCTTTCTGTTGTCTTATATGTATGAGCTATGTATTTAAAAGTGATTTACTAATTTTAATATGCAGATGTAGAACTTTGAACACAGTTTATCGTCTCACCGTTGATTAAAAACCAGTGGAATTTCTGGAGTAACTAAACTAATCAATAAGTTGATAAGTCAACTCTTGAGCTGTTGGAATCTGTTTATATCAAAGAAGTGAGTTACAGTGCCTTTAGTCAATTGGGTTAAATTCCAAATTCTAGAACAAGGAGCAGATGTTCCGGCTTTCCAGTTTTAAAATTTCACTCAAGCCTCAGAAGAAGCACTTTTAAGTGTTAACTTGGGAAAACATTACAAAACCTTTTGAAGCAGAGAAAATACTCTTCTCTCTGTTTTTGCAAGGAATTCTTCTTGTTGAAAAGGAACTTCAAATTTACCCCATGGACTTACAGGGAAAAGAATAAAACTTAAAAAAAAAAAATCCTCCACTGTTTACTGTTTTTCATCCTCTGCTTCAGTAATTCCCATGGTTGCTCATATACATGCTTTAATACTTCAGAAACATTTTCAAGGGCAACAATCCACTGTTAAAAGATTCTGCACTGCAGCCACTTTTCTGACAAGTTGACTAGTTAGGTTAAGGGTCCTCTCATTTACATTTGCTCTTGAGCTTTAGTACCTCAGATATTCTGCTTCCACAGTTGAGTCACTAAATCTAATGTACAAGATTTTTTAGCAATCTTTTAATTCAAACACTCATTTAATACACAGAAAATCCCATTTTGAAAATCAGCTTTTGAATAATAGAAACAGAATAATAGAAACATAATAACAACAAAATACCATTCAAATTTTAACCATAAAATCTAAGAAGAAAGTTCAGTCTACTGCAATGAACTGAATTTAACTCCCTCATGTTTTCCTTATTCTCATATTTCCTCATGTATTTAAGTTAAAGCAACTATAATATGGTTTTAAGGGAAAAAATATTATTTGAAGGAAAAATAAAACCAGACTTGGAAAAGCATATGTGGTTTCTGTCCAGTATCACTAGCTGAATGTAATCCTCAAAGATCTGTCATACCTAAATTTAAAATACTAATATTCTTCCAAGATTATAAACTCTTGGGTTTCTATTAAAGATTAAATCTGTTACACTATATAACTTGTTGATAGACAAGGCAATTTTACTGATACATTAAAAAAATGGATCCAGAAAAAAGGAGATCATACCTCTCTCTTCTTTCTCTCTACCATCAGTCTGAATAAAGTCTGTCTTTGCAGCGTGAGACAGAATTAAAAAAGAAAAGTGTCACTTTAGGAAGCAGTAATATAACAAATGAATCTGGCTTATTCACTCTAGGCAAAGGTAATATGCATGTGTAAGCAAAAAAGGCAGAGCAATCATATTAATTTGGAGTGTTTCTATGGCTGTAAAAGGCTCCCTTCCTTTCCAGTGCTTCTACAGATTTGTTCACTAATGGCAACAGCATATTACAGCGCTGTGTTCACTAAGTTTGGCATGGTCTCCAATCTTTCAAAAGGTATTTCCTTAGAGGATAATTTGAAAATATTAATTTCTAGCATTAGTTTGTGCTAGTAATATTTTACAGCGGACATAATCAAATCAACTTTCTTGATGTAGTAACTTGAAATGGAGGTTCCAGACAACACATCATCAACGAACAATCACCCAGTCAGCAACAAATAAAAGATAACCTCTTACCTGAAAATGTGGAAAGAGCTTCTGGTATAGAAGATGTCCCTTTTTCAATTCCTGCTGTCTCTCAGAGAACCACATCAATTGACCAGATTTGCTGTTAGGGTGACACAGTCTTTCAATTAACCTCGATTGCATTTAAAACAAAGATTGACCTTATGATTTTCTAGACTGGCGGGACGTTGCTCTGATTCAGTAGACTTTTTCTTATTGTGATCTGTAGGATTTGTTTCATTACCACCTTGCCACCTTTCCTATATCCTTGAGTATATGAGGAAGTCCAAAGACCTCTTTCCAAATAAAAATGAGATTTAGAACCATAGAAAGATATGGGTTTTCTATAATTCCTTCAGTTCTCTTTTCTGTGCTCTTAGAACAAGCCATTATCAAACACAAAATTTTATGTTTTGTTTCAGTCCAGGAAAAAAAAAAACAAAAAACAAAAAACAAAACCAACAAAACTCCATAATTCAACTGTCCCAGCACCTCAAAAGTAGCTTTTTTGACCTCTTAGCAGATTCTGTTCAGTTAAAATACATCTTACAGAAGTGCCCTCATTCTCTTCAGCACCATGATGACGGTATGACTGGCGCTTGATGGCTTTTTCTGTGAGTTAGCATTCAGTTCAAGGTTTCACAGCTTCTTGGGTGAGATAGACTGAACTGTGGCCTGTTGCTGACTTTTGTCAGTTTACACACCTGTAAGAGGCACAATCCATCTAATATGAAACATTACGGAGAACAGAGAACTTCAGCCCATACTGCTGCCCTCTAAGTTCAGTAAGTCTCTTACAGAGTGTGAAAGTTCAAATCATACTCTTGAGACTACATGAATTATGGATGTTCCAATTTAACTCATGTCAACAC
Source organism: Motacilla alba alba (assembly GCF_015832195.1). Classification (NCBI taxonomy): domain Eukaryota; kingdom Metazoa; phylum Chordata; class Aves; order Passeriformes; family Motacillidae; genus Motacilla; species Motacilla alba. Next base: position 21,231,273 of record NC_052019.1, read on the forward strand.
CTGGCTTGTATCCTGTCTTAAAGTTATCTTTGTTTTCTTGATCCCTTATACATGGAACTATAAAACAGACCATTATTTTTTCCCCATGCTTTGCTATTGTATTTTATATTTCTGTAAAATTGTATAAAATAAATGTGCAGACAAGTAGACTTACACTGTAGAAGACATCTTTCCAGAAAGAAAAAAAAAAAAAAAAAAAAAGAAGACAGCAAAACAAGACTGATGAGTTCTAGAAGAAAAAAACAAGCAACACAGAAGTGAACAGCAGAAAAGTCTTGAAACCACACTACAGAGATTCAGAATAATAAAGCACATTTACACAAGTAATTTCATCTTCAGTTTTAAGCAATGGCCTTATTGATTCTCTGCTTCTGAAGTGCAGTGAAGCCAACCTTAACTGTGTTCCCTGCTCCCAGGCTAGCTTCTTTATCCCTAATTTTAATTTTCTTTTCCTGCTTGTCTTCTGTTTTCTATTGATCGGATTCTTTATATTGCTCACACACACTTCTTCACAGATCCATTTAAAAAGCTTTTGCCTGTTTTCAGATGTGTAACATTTTTATCTCTGTTCCTTTATATAGATGAAAATATAATTCTTTAATAAACCCAACAAAGCAAAGAACAGCATATCTGATACAAGTATTGTGTATTTCATGAACATTCAGTAAACTTGAAGATTTTATTGCTGTTGTAACAGTTAGGGGGCAAATATAAATTCATAGAATCATATAAATCTTTATTTATTTAAAAAATGCATCCCTTTCAGCATTTTCTTATGGATAAGTTAATTGAAACACTTTGTGATAACTGGCTCATTTAAACATAGAATTGCTGTTAAACGGCACATTAAATTTGAATGTTGACATTTAGGGAAACTATGCATGGAGATTTTCCTCACTGACACTGTAAGTTCTTTTAAGCAATTCTTGTGGGTCTTTAAGGCTAATCTGCTGTCATGTTGCATTTATCAAGGTCATGTGGAGAAAAACCTGTCATTTATAGTCTGTTGTGGTGGGCCCACTCTGGCTGGATGCGAGGTGCCCACCAAAGCCATTCTATCACTGCCCTCCTCAGCTGGACAGGGAAGAGGAAATATTACAAAAGGCTCATGGGTTGAGATAAGGAAAAGGGAGAGGCACTGACCCCAGTTACCATCATAGGCAAAGCTGACTTGGTTTGAGGAAAATTAATTTAATTTAGAACCAATCATATCAGATTAGGATAATAAGAAATAAAAACTCATTCTTAAAATTCCCCTTGCTCCTCCTTTTCTCCTGGGTTTAACTGCACTCCTGATTTTCTCTACCTTCTCCCATCAGTGGTGCAGGGGAACAAGTAGTTGCATTCAGTTCATCACCTGCTGTTTCTTCTGCTCCTTGCTCCTCAAAGGGAGGACTCCTCACACTCTTCCCATGCTGCATCATGCAGTACCTTCTACAGGAGAGCATCCTCCATGAACTTCTCTAACATGAGTCCCTCCCACAGGCTGCAGCTGTTCATGAGCTGCTCCACTGTGGGTCCCTTCCAGGAGATGCAGTCCTTCAGGAACAGGCTGCTCTGGCCTGGGCCAACCATGGGGACACAGCTTCTTCCAGGAGCCTGTTCCAGTGAGGGCTTTCCACAGGGTCACTGCCTCCTTTGGACATCTTCCTGTTCCAGCATGGGGTCCTCCCCAGAGGCTACAGGTGGATCTCTGCTATAGATAAAAAAAAAAAAAAAAAAAAAAAAAAAAAGTTCCCCTAATTTTATATACTTTACAAAAACTATATTTTTTCTGATTGAGGCTGAATATATATGGATTAGATGGAGTATATCACCATTATGATTCCTTTCACTGTCTAGAACTGTAGTCTTCTTGGAGTCTGTGTAATTGCAATGAGGTATTACTCTTAAATTATTTCAGACAAAGTTATGCACAGAAGTTTGAAACTCTAAGAATTGTTGTAAAAATAAATACTCTTGTAACATGAAAACATTTGCATTTGTGAACACAATATATTCCTTTGTTTTAAAGTTTACTCTGCTTTAAAAAGGAAAAAAATGCCATTTTTAAAAGACAGAAAAAGCTGCTTGCAACAATAAGCTTGTATGCAAAATACCTTTTTTTCCTGCTTTATGGAATAACCTATTTTAATAGGAAATGTACTAGTGGTTCGATAAATATATATATATATATACATATATATATATATATGTATATATATATACAAACACAACTGTAGGCTATAGAGCTTTCTGTTAGCAAGCACCAAAATGTAGAAAAAGACTGCTTATTTGAACAATGCAGATTTTCTGTTACAGGACACTATTTTCCAACAGCCAGCTGTCTTCTGTTCATGACATTTCACTATGAATTTGGAAAAGAGATTCCGAGGCTATCACATAAAAATCAAAGTGTTTATATAAATGTCTCTCCAATAGAGACACCTATCCAAGAAGAGCCTTCTGCTGTTCTGCTGTTGCTTAGAGCATTTTCACATTATTTGTGACAGTTCAAGGAACAGGAATATCAGGTAAGGCATGTTTCCATCAGATGACATTGGATTTTTTTATCTTCCTCCTTCTCTAAACCTTATTACTTTATACTGTGAATATGTTTGGGTTTGCTTCAGTGCAAAAGCAAAAATAAAAATTGAAATCTTCAAAGTTTAAATAGGTCAAGAAAATATTTCTGCCCAGGGCTCTGTTGGAGACTGATATTCAGAAGAGACATGAACTGCTGAAGTTCTTCATAGAAACATGGTTTTTAATAAAAGCACTAGCAGTTTCTTCTGTCTAAAGTTGGTCTAATGTCCAGCTTGTCAGCCAGCAGCATAGTGTATAAAATATGACATAATCACAGAATCAATTAGGTTGGAAAAGACCTCTGAGATCACTGAGCCCAACCTGTGACCAAACACCACCTTGTCCACCAGACCATGGCCCTGAGTGCCATGCCACATCCACCTGGCTACACCCTCCCTGCAGGCAGCTGTAGATAATGATAAAGTCACCCCAAAAGCCTCTTTTCCTCCAGGCTAAACATCCCCAGCTCCCTCAGCTGCTTCTGACAGGACTTGTGATCCAGATGCTTCACCTGCTCTCTTGCCCTTCTCTGGACTCACTCTATCCCCTCTATATTCTTCCTGATCTGAGGGGCCCAGAACTGGACAGATTTTGAGGTGTGGCCTCACCAGCATCACCTTACATGGGAAGAATCACTTTTGCACAAGTGTGGTCTTGCTGGACACACTGTTTTTCATATACAGGCATTAATTTCTAATTTGTAACTGCAACAAAAATTTTTAAAAATCGATAATTTTTCTTTTTTTGTTAAAAAAGAAATATTTTTACTTTAAATAAATATCTTTAACTATATAAAGAAATATTATTAAAGAAATATTATTCAAATTTATTGCTAACAAAATCAGAACAGGATAATGATTTCTGATTGGCCCATCCTTGGCCAGTAGCACATCCATCTTTGGAGTGTCAGGGATTGTCTCTAACTGATGTGGAGGAAGCTTCTGGCAGCTTCTCACAGAAGCCATCCCTGCTGAGAAAATATGGCCACATAAATAAAAAAAAAAATTGGATCTAGACTAAAACAATAGTTCTCATTCTTAAATTGTTCACATCATTTAAAGATCCAGCTTCATGGAGACATACTGATTTGACTACATTAATTTAAAATGTCAATACAAATAACACAAATTTGGCAATTATGGATGAACATAAGGAACATTCTAAAATTCAGAGTCTATTAATATAAATTCCAGGATCTCAGAAAGAATGTCTCACCTTAAGTTTTTCCAAACAAGAATTCTTTCCTTCTGCTGTCAGGTTCTGATAGCTGAAATTTCACTTATTGCACAAGAATGTAAACAATAATAGGAGCTCATTAGAATGACACTTTCTTCCCTCACAATGTTTTCTCTCAATGTGAATTTAATTGGCTGACTGACAGATGCAACAAATGCTAGAATCCTAAGATATGTGAAAAGCAAAGGCAGGAAAGCTCAGCTGGTATGACAGTCAAACAACTGAACTAAAATTCTATTTAATCATATCACAGTATAGTAGCCTCATCACCTTTCTTTTCTTTAGATAAAATGTTTTGGTTTTTTTTTTTCATTTCTAGCAAAGTTTTCTGATTACATACTATGGCAGTTTACTTCACCAGAGCTAAATACATCTGCAGGAAAAAATCTCCACCGAATTTATGGAAAATATGCAGGAATATGTAAATTCCTCAGCAAAAAAGAAAATTCTGGTTTTCAAAAAAGGTATCATTTATTCACTAGAAGATCTTTTTCTTCTATTTTTATGGACTCTGCACTCTGTAGAATATAAATGCACATGCCTGTGAACAGTGATGAGATTCAGAAATGGATGATAGATAAGAGTACAGTGCTCTCAGTGGAGGACATAAGCATCTTTTAGCCTCCCATATGTGTAGTCATGTCTTTGCCCTTCAATAATGAGACTCTCAACATTTGCACCATAAACTTGAAATAGCAAAAGATATTCAAAACCCATAAGAGTACTTCCATTTGTCACTAAATCTCTGCCCCAGAGATGGTTTTCCCAGAGCCGCTGGCATATAAGCATCTCAGATGCATGACCTAGAATCCATGTAAAATGGTACAACAGGAAAACCCTTCAGATTTTTAATTATTTGTCATTATCAGGTAGCACAGTTGCACATTACAAAGTAAAGCCCCAGGTATATGTGACCTCTACTATATTTGGTCAGTTCTGACTCATTAAACTAATCCAGTACAAGTTAGAAAATGAATTAAAGAACAGATTAATTTTGCTATGTAACTTTTGCTGACTACTCACTCATGTGTCACATTTGGAATGGGAAAACAGAACATGTTAGAAATCATTACAAAAATCATTCACTGACCTCCAATGCAAAGATTGACAGTGAGACTACTAGCCTGGTGTCACACAAGCAGCCAAGACATTGCTAGCTTCTGCCAGCTGTCAACTTTAGAAAGTTAAAAAAACTGCCCTCTGGCCAAGTCCAAGTTGCTGCAGCCAGGGGGGGCAAGAACTCTGTGTAGCAGTCCAGGCCACCAGCCAGGACTTAGGCATATTGAGCAGTAAATGTCCTGTTTCCTGAGTCCATGGTGCTGGTGAACACTGTCTCACTGGGCTGGGGCCATGGTCGGCATGAGACTGCTGCGAAAGTGTCATGGGAGTCTTAGAAAAAGAAGTCACAATCCACTACTATATATGTCTTTTATAGCTAATTAAATTATGTATCACTGAGTTCTTCTATTCTAGCCTCTACCCTACCTAGGGGTTCTCCTGTGACACAATTATTCTTATTTTCTTTGAGCTTTTAGATCTGCAAATTGATACAGCAATAGGAGATGGTGGAAACAACCATGGTGAGAGATTATAAGAGGTCAAGTTTTCACTAATGAGGTAGAAGGTAGGAATACCAAAGAAGAGGCAAAACTTCTGAGGCAAGAAGCTTCAGGAATTAGCACTCAGTTGAGCAAAGAAGGAAGTTAAATATTCTTACATCTTTCCTGTCACTAAGCCAGGGCTCATTATTGTTAGAATGTGCAATGGATTTATTTTATCATGTTAGAAAATTGGTTTTAACAAGGTGGTGAAACTACAAGCTAAATTATAAGCTACACATTTAAACAGTTTGACAAAAGTCAATATAAATTTCAATAATCCAATTGTCAAATTCAGATAAGAAGTCAATCCTTTAAAATCAAAGACTATCCTTAGGCTGAGCTTAGAAAGATTGATTACCTTCTCTCTCTAATTAACTGAACTTTAATATTATGAGCTGCTTTTTAGGAAATCATAGCTAGCTGAATATAGCCAAGTGATTAAAGAACATATAAAAAAGATACCACATAAGAAAGCTGAGTGGTAATTATTCCAGTCAATTAATTGGTAAAAAAAAAAAATCAAATGCTGCTATCTATTTAATTCTCTTTATTCTACCAGCCATTAAATACATTAAACCAGAAGACAATTGGCACTGTATTCTATGTCTTCCTTTTCAGGGAAGTCAAGCATATCATGACTCTTAGGTCACTTTTCGTTTAAGTACTTAAAAAGCTGTTATTCTGGTTTACAAATTATCTCTTGTACTAAAGTCCTTTGGTCAATACTAGAAAATAAAAGTATATCTTAAAATAATAAAAATATTTTCCATTTTTCTCTTTTACAGAACTGATTTATGAACTATGAAGTTGATTCTCACAAAGGTAAGTAATCAGTTTAGGAAGATTTTAATTTTTTTTCGCAGGTATTCTTTCTATTCTCTATCTATTATTTACTTTCCATTCTCTCCCCCTCTCAATAGTTCTAACCATTATAAGCTATAATGTGAAAAACCAGAAATTGTAAAAATTGTCCTAGTTTTGACAAAAATAAGTGCAACATAGATACCATTTGTTTTTATTAGTCATAGAGCTGAAGGATAAGGTGAGAACTGAATCCTATTTTTTGAGCATTAGAGAAAATTCACACCTCTTAAGGATATATACTTATAATGATATATACTGCTTCTATATTTTAAATGGCTTTTCCAAACTAAATTAGTATCTAGCTTCTTAAAATCTCTTCAATAATTTCTGGTTTTGGTGTATTTTCAAAAATTGAATTACCTTTTCTCCCTTCTTCTTTATTATAGCTTGGTGTATAATAAATAGCAGTATTCAAACATCACTTGGTTTTTCAAATTACATTCTTATAGCTAATAGTTTTTCACTATGCTCTATAATACTAATATTTGTTCACTCTTTTATTTATTTTTACTTTCATCCTATTTCAAAGTTGATGCATAATATCTATGCTATTTATGCTATAAAATATTTACTAAATCTAGATTATGTTTATGTATACTAAATACACTATACCGTAAACATCCACATATACATAAAAAAACTACTTTAAACATTGATTACATTTCTATCTATAATTTATTCAAAGCTATTTTACAACATGTCTGTAAACAGCTTCTGTAGCATTTGCAAATATTTTGTTCTTGTTCCTTAATTGTCTTTGGTCCTTAATTCTAATGTGCATGTTTGGTTTTTTCCCTCTGTATATACCTTAACTTTTTAAAATTAGCTTCTTTTAAATCTAAAAAAAACAAAAGTTGCTTCAAACACATTTTCATTACCAAAAGATTATTCCATGTACCTACAGTTTTAAGTTACTCTTGTATATTAATGAAAACTTGAATTTTAATGACATCAACCTAAATCACTACAGATTTTGGTCTTTTTGCTTGACTTTCTCAAATTCTCCTTCTAAGTGTTTCATCATCCTTTTGAACATTTTAGCAATAGTTGTCACTTCTGAAATTCCAGCAAAGAATTTGAGAGTTGTACATCTAGGATATCAGATAAAAACTAGTTCTTATTCTCACTACACAGGTGAATGTGAAGTGAGCATTAAATCAAATGTGCTCAAGCACTGAAAAGCCAAGGCTGTTAAAATGCTTACAGAAATAAAATTGTTGATATATGGCAAATTGTAGTTGTTATGGTTACTAGGGCTTTTTTTGAAGTGCTGTATTATTAAAGTTAAAACAAAAATAAAGATTAATTTGGAATAAGGCCCTCAGGCTTCAAAGTGTCACTGAATGACCTCAGTACCTATTAACTTCAATGAACAATAAATTTTTATGACACTTATGCAGGATGAGGTCCTAAACCCTTTACATGATAGTTGTGTTTCATTTCTGGATGCTCCCTAACCCTCATTTTATTATATAGAGGCAGAGTTGATTATTCTAAATAGAAGCATCAGTAAAAATTGACCTTGTATGGTAGATAGCTTCTGTAATTATTGTTGTTTCCTTTTTGCTGAGGTATGTAGATGCAACTAAAACTCTGCTTCATTGCAAGAGCTGATAGAAAATTGTCAGTCTCTGTGGAAAAAAAAAAATATATATACACCTACCAGATATAGGGTGCAGTAAGATAACCGTGATGATTAAGGAGATTAAAAAAATCTCAGAAAAAAGAAGAATAAGAGGACACACAACAGCTTTTAGCTCCTATAGCTCAGGAGAGGGCCTTAATAGGGCTGTTTTACCCTAGATATTTGCATTGCTAAATACTTCAGATATTCTTACATGCAACCATCAAGCTTTTCACATCAGTCAGTTCATAGCTGGAATATTGAACTTGACTTCTTGAACTTGACTTCTTCAAACCAAGGTATCTAAATCAGCTTAGAATGGTTTATAAAAAGAACTTCAATTTAATTTTTGCCAAATCTTCTCCCTCCATGGTAATAATTATATTCTCTAAGGAGGTTTTGATCAGAGGTGTACCTCTGTTATAAAAGCTTATAACACAGTGGCCATTATGAAGGTAATGGCTAGCAAGCTATTAGTTACCAAATTTAAGATTCATAAGTCACAGAATCACAGAATAACAGAATAGTTGTGGTCGGAAGGGACCTCAGGAGATCATGCAGTCCAAAGCCCCTGCCAAGGCAGGGTGACCCAGAGCAAGTGACACAGGATGGACATGATCCTGGACAACCAGCTCTGGGTGGCCCAGTTTGAGCAGAGGATCCAGATTCTTTCCAATATCAGCCGTTCAGAGATTCACTTATTCAAGGCTTAGAGGAACAGTGATATCCACAGAAAGCACCTGATTACACAATCACATAAGGTAGTAAGTGCACCAAAGAAAAGCAATTCTGTGATTTTTATTATGTGAAAAGAATGCTACTGGCAATTATGAAAGCAAGAGCATGGTATGTCAAAGATGAAAGCTAGTGAAATTAAATATTATCAATTTCTGTAATATAAATTTTCTTGTATCTTTCATAGTAGCTTCCTAAAATCATGACTAATAGCTAATACAATGTGAATTACCTTCTCTTACCAAAGAATTTTGCTTTTTGTTTGGCACAGAGCCAAATACACTGAATAGCAAAATAAACATTTAATCTATGCAGCATAAATAAAAGAATATTTGAAAAATATTACTGATTATTTACTAAAGTAGATTCCCATAATATAATTTCTTTGCCCAGTGTGAGGAAGGAAAAACAGAATACCTGCAGTCTTCCCATCTCCAATGGAACATGATGTGAACCCTGAGCATTGCATAGCTAGTGCACCAGTTGTGCAATTTTCCATTTGGAAAAAGCACCCCCATCTTTTTACTGTATACCTAGAGTAGGAACTCGCATACTGTTTAGTAGATTATGGTGTCTTTATAAGAGAAAAGCATCACAAGATTATTTCAGCTATTCAACAAGCAGTTCCTATACCAAATGAAACACAGAGAGGAAGCCTATAGGGTATGGAAGCAAGGATAGGTAGCCTGGGAGGAGTCACAGAATTACAGAATGGTTTGGTTTGGAAGGGATCTCAGAGATCATCCAACTCCAACCCCACCTCTATGGAATACAGAGAAATTGTCTAAGCAGCCAGGGATTCTGTTAGGAAAGCTAAAGCCCTGATAGATAGAATTAAATTTTATCTTTAATTAATATTAATTCTGTTTGCTGCAGATAAAATTGACCTTGATTTTTATTCACAACAATATTAAGTTTTCTGGGATTCTTCTGGTGTGTTCTGTAGTTACTATTTTTGTCTTTATCAAAAACACTTCCTTTTTAACAGCTCTTTAGAGATTATATTTATGGCTGTATGATAGTATAAAAATAAAATTATTAACATCTTTGGGGATTAATGTGCTTTTTCATCAATTTAATTGCTTTTTGTGAAGGAAAAAAAGTTTGAGGAAAACTTGGGAGCTGGTTATTAGTATACTGATTACATTTTGTTAAGGGATTTGAGAAATGGCCATTGCCTCCAGCCGCTTTGAGTTGTTATTTATATAAGACACTTTTCCCACCGGCCTCTGGAGTCCAGCCTAGAAAGCCACAGACTTCCATCCCTGGTCAACAGATGCAGCTGCTCCTTTCTCCTTTGCAGGTCCAACAGTAGTGATGCTCAGTGTGTATTCCAAGCACACACACACAGAGGACACCAGCACAGCTCCACAGGCTGCCACAGATAAGGGGCTGCCTCGAGCATCACCTTCATGCAGGACATGAGCCCACACACAGGCATCAAGTGCCCTCCCCTCCTCAGCCAGCACAGTCTGAAGGTCAGTGCTGGCAGCACACACTCAGCACTCCCCGCTCACACTCATGAGCAGCTCTCTGTCCAACACTCCTGAGCAGTTCCCAGGCCCTTTTATCCTCACTGGCTGGTCTAGCTTGGGGCTCACCAGCAAAGAGACGGATGCTGTAGTGCTCTTGTCTCACAGGTACTGCACCCTCTGGCTTCCCCACCCAAATACCAACCTGGTAAGCCTGCCCAAACTCACAGCCTCTTACTTGCTGGCTGATGACATGATAAGCTTTCATTGATTGTTGAGTTTTATTTTTGTTTGTGACAAGTATTGTGTATCATTACTTACTATTCCAATTTAAATTTAAAAGTACTAAATCCTACTTTATTATCCATGCTCACTGCCACCGTAAATCAGTCAGTGTAAGAGCACAGTTGCTGAGTTCTGTGCATCCTAATATCTTTCACAAAATCTCAAGATTTACTTTTAAACGTATGCCCTTCATTACCTTGGAGCATATAGCTCTAAGAATGTGTTGGACTTTGCTTGAAACATGCTGTTTTAACTATAACATTTAATAACAACCATTAATAGCTACTCTTTTCCAGGTAATACAGGTTTCAGATGCAATGATGTCTGGTTAAATAGTTCAATTTAATTTGTCATCAAGCTAAATACTGAAGAGGTGGAAAAATTACTCAACTAAAATTTTGAAGGGAAAAAGCAAAATATGCCATAAACCACTTATGTTTCTGTACTCTTAAGACACTGTTCTAACTAAGCAGCTGTTTCTAGGGTGGCACATAATGCAGTGTCTGAATGGTTCTGAACGCTTAGGAAAACAAACGATGATGGGGCAAGGATTAATCACTATTTAACAATAATGGCTTCATTTCACTTGTGTCCAAATTTTAACATTTTTTTTAAAGTAGCATAAATCCATAGCAGCAACTTCATAATTTATGAAGATATATTCTTGAGCTGAAAGAATGGGGTTTGAGGCACTTTAGCAAAACAGGAATAAAAACATTTTGAAGCAGCAGTACTTACATTATCTACAACCCCTATATATAAAGCAATGTAATAACATTGACTGGTGATTATAATATGCTTAATTTTTTTAAGATATCTTTGTATTTTGCTCTTTATAATTTCAAAATGTTACTTTCAAAAAAATTTGCCTACCTAATCCTCAAATTAGAAGTTCTATAGTTGGAGAAAGTAAGCCTGAGGGTAAAACAACTCCATGACTAGTGAGTTAAAGATTTAATAAGAATATAAATTGTTTTTTTAATAGCTTCTAATGTCATGCATTAAACATCTCTTGAGTCCTTTGCCAACCAATGGTATGAGCATCAGGACAATTTTTTGGTTTGTTCAGTCTTGATTTCCCATAATTTTTGCACCAAATACTGCAGCTATAAGCATTACATTTGCATACTACAGACTTCATTTCTGAAGACAGTCTCTTATGTGAATCCCTTTACACACTCACATATATTTTGCTCACAGATGTTATAATATTAAGACAGGCATAAGACCTATATTATGAGATTTATTATAGAAAGCATCCTTTAAGATATACTTATGGCTGTATGAAAGATTACCAAGGGAGTTTAGAATTGCTCCCAATTCAGTTTCATAATAGTTTGAAACTCACGAGACCTCTCCTATCCTTTCCCAATCAGGTTATCACTGTTTTAAGAAGCAAATTGAAGACACCTTAATAATTCTAAATTACATACTGATATTTTATATGGAAAATAAACAAAGCCAACTCCCCTAAGTTTTCCACAGGTAATAGATTCTTTCTTGATATTCTACTGATACTAAGCCTACAGTGTCCAAAATATTTGCTTTTCCATTTCTATGACAGAAACAAAAACAAATGAACCAAAAAACCCTTAATCTTTGCCAAACATTAGGCTGAGCCAAGCACAGCCTGTAAAAAATTAGCATTTCTCATATTCACTGCCATCTTAAATACATGCAATCACTCTGTAGCCTAAGTCTGCAATTACAGTCTTAAATAGAAAAATAAAGTTAATGCAACAAATCTGAATGATGAAATAGGTACAGGACTGTCATCAGTCTTTTATGGCCAAAACCCAAATTTCTGTAATGACCTATGCTGTCCTGCTCTCTAACACATGGCTTCTCTCAGTCTTTGGAACTTCTAGCAAACAATGACAATTTATTTTCCACAAACCTAAGCAACAGATCAGAGATTTTCTGCAAAGCAAATATAAATATTAGACAACTTGAAAAAGAGGCTGTTACTGGCATTTTGTAAAAACCCCTGAAAAATACCACTGCTAACATCCCTCCACCAGTGAATATATGACAACACCTCATGAGTTAATTAGACTATTAAATTGTGTATGCTTTGCAAATCTAGGAAGCTAGGATACAAAGAAAACATTCTGCTGTTTACCATGCAGGGCATATTGCAGCCTATTTTAAGAAACCATCTCAGCATACAATAATTTTGTTTCAATTGTAATGTCTTACTTATAAAAAAAAAAATCCACCAGAAATATTATCCCAGAAGGCATATGTTTCATATAAAGTTGATAAATGTGAGCAAATTAAAATATCGTACAGGCAAATTACAGAGAAAATTAAACTGTTTTCCAACATGCCTGAAGGGAGCAACAGATTTTTGATTCCTATAAATCAGGTCTGGATTGCTTCCTAGAAGGCATTTTTTCTGCAGACTAGAGGGTCAATGATGAAATCCTATGGCCTATGCTATCTCAGGAGTAAGATTAGATGACCATTTTCTAGTCATCTATGGACCTGTCAGCTATATTTAAATGAGTACTTTCTTCATATGATACATCTATAATTGGATGTGGTTGAGGATTGCCTTAGACTCCCCAAGAGCAAGATCAGGTTATATTTAGATGAATACTTCCTTTATATGATCTGTCTATAATTGGATGTCATTGAAGGCTGCTTTAGACTCCCCCAAGAGAAAGACTAGGTTATATAAAAACAAATTTTAAAACCTTTACGGCAATAAGAAAGATGCCACAAAGGCTGGTACAGAATGAAACCAACAGAGCTAAGCAGATACTGCTCCTGCTATATGGCAGAAGCTACTGCTTTTCATGGCAGCTGCCTGAGTTAGTGTGAGTTACTGACAGTTTATTATATTTGTAATAAAATATTGATTGTTGATCTTTCAATTACTTAGGAAAAAACAATTGCATGGTGGTTTTTTCATTAAAGAAAGGAAGAGGTGGCTATGCAAACAGAAGTAATTGGTTACAAATGGCAAGAGAATTGGATCCTCCAAAATATCACAATTTACACTTATAAGTCAAGCAGACCTTCAAAACATTTTGGAATCTCAGAAGAATTACTTTGCTCAATCAGAAAATGAACAAAAATGTTGAATATCAGAATACACTACTCTTACACATATTCAACAATATTTTTTTGTTAAGCAATCCCACTGAGACCATCACCTACCCCTAGAAAGGTGTACAATGCAGTTTACAACTCCAAAATAAACACAGATTTATTATTTTATTTGAAAGGAAACGTGAATTTCTTCTTCCTGAAGAAAGTTCAACTGACTATGAGTCTCAGGAAGAAGTTTACAATTCCATTTGTCAGTCATCAAGTTCTCATCTATATAAATATCCAATGAAATGAAGATCATAAAAAAAAATGTTCTGTTAGTGACAATATTCATCTGTCTCTAAAATGTTCTTAGTCATAAAGAAATTATTTGCTGAAAGACTCTTTTTTCTTTGCCTTTCAAATAGTTTAATTTAACAAAACTCAGTGACAGCTTTTGCTGTTAAAATCACAACATAGATATCAGATCTATCAACTGGAAATAACATATGAGATTCTACAAAAATAGCCTCTCTGGCATAGTAATAAATTGATTATTCTAAAAACAATTTGACAATTTTATCTGCAACTTCAACTTTACAAATTTTTGCATATAACTTAGACCCTAGAATTATTCTACTTTTACAACAATGCAGTTACATGCTTTTACCTTCACAAAATACAGTGCAATATACCTCCTGCCAAAATAATATTTATCATGGGTAATGATTTTGTATAAGATTAGCAAAATGTCCAGCATATGTGAAAGATCAAAAATTCATCTGCAATCTGAAAGCAAAAGTCATTAATAACTATTGATGTCAGAACTCAGTATGATACATCATACAGTGGTACTGTGTGGTACTTTACCTTCTATGGTGTATTGTAATACACTGTTGTAGAAAAGAGAAAACTGGGTGGGGTTTTTTTGTTTTTCTTTTGTAAATATCTAGTCAGTGAATTATGTGGAATAGCAACAGCAACATTTAACATATGCACTCCTGATTATGGCATGCCTTTGCTGAGGCATGATTAAAAAAATTATGCAGCCCACAGTGTCAGTTTTCTAGGTCTCTTTCAATGTCTCCAGTTTCCTACACAAAAAAATTAATCTATCCAAAGGGTCTATAAATTTTCATATCTGAATTTTCTACCTTTTGATCTCTATGAATGTGGAAGAAACTGACCTTAATGTTAAGGAACTAAGTCTGTTAATTAGTAAATTTTGGTTTGCACCTAAAATGGATTCATCTTAAGTAATTTTAAAAGCAAGTCTATAGTCTAAGCCAGTCATCTATTCTCACTCTGCAGTAGGAACACACCTAAGTATCTATAGCAGCCTGTACACACCCACACACATTACAAATGTATTTAAAATAAATGGAAAAATCGTCCATTCTCATCATTCCTTAGTTATAAGGAGACCTCAGACCAGCATCTTAAACTCAGGCCTGGTATTTATGTTACTGAAGTTAGGTGAGGTAAATTCATGTGGAATTCGTTCCTCATGTGGAATATCCAAATACTGTCACACACAAAACATTAGCTACACAAAAAAAAAAGCAAAATTTTATCTTAATGCTAAGCTATAGAAGTTACAAGTTTATTAACAAAAGGGAGCTGTAGAAAAATCCCTACACGCCTGAACTCACACCTCTTCACAATTTGCACTGTTTACACAATTCATAACATATGTATTTGCTTCTACCATGTCACAGAAAAGGCTGCCTCACCCTTGCACCAGAAAGTCTGACTTATAAAGAAAAAAAGAAATGTTTGACAAGAAAAAATAAAATAACACATCATTTCAGAGAGCAAAGTCAAATGCAGATCTATCACAGAGATTTTCTGCAGATCCCCAAGCCAAAGTGTCTCAGATCCACACTGTGTACAAAGCACAGAAAGACCAGAAAGGAAAACTGAAGTCATCCTTCCTGTTCAACATTTCTCCAACCACACATTAAGCCAAGTATGGATGATCTGTGCAGATAAGGGAATTTTTAAGACCATACCTTCAACTGAAACTGCTACCCTCTCTGAACAAGAGTATTTATCCACATAAAAAGTCTTACAGTTTTTTGTAGGACTAATTTTCAAAATCCCTGGTGGACTTTGCAGAATACATAACTTGAAGCTACCTTTAGAATTTCCCCACATTTTGTGAGAGCCTTTCTGTTTTACTTCTTTGCTGTTTCATTTAATTTGTGCATGTTTATAAGGATGTGGGGCGGTTCTTAAAGAGAATTAATATAAAATTGAAACCAGGCAGTAGTGCTAGGCAGTGCACATTTGCAGATATATTCAATATTTATGGATTGTGTGGGTTATGCTCATAGCTCTAAAGTTCCTCTTAAAGTTCATTTAATCTAATCCACCCAGATGTCTCAAGAGATAAAGTTCCCCATTTAGTGTCATGCCAAAGCTTAGTCCAGCCTTTGCAGTGTCACTCCTTTTGACATATTGCTGAATTAGAACCTTTGAATCCAGAGGCTGCCAAGTAGAAACATGTAACTTAAATGATTAATCAAATTATTGGGAGGGGGAGAGTAAGGAAAGAAAAAAAAAAAAAAAAGATAAAAGAAAATCATTAATGATCTTCCTTGAATGAGAATTAGAGCAAAAACACCAAGGACTTGCTCATTTCTTCAGCTGAATGGCTAAAGTCACAACGTCATTTCTTGTCAAAGTATGCAAAAGGAGTATTGGCAATGTACTTTAATATTTTATTAGACATAATAACTGATTTATTTATATATGAAATAATTTGTAAACTTACATATTATCAGAAACAAATGTGATTTTCTGCAGTCATTTGAAATTTGTAGTTCAGAGACAGAGGATTCCTGTTATTTATTCATGCAGATCCTAACACAACAAATCTATAAGCATGCTTTAAAATTTATGCCCATCTTTGTTGTTTTCAGATTAATGTATCATATGGAAAATATTTCTAACAAGAAAAGTAGGGCCTCCTTTTATGTTCTACTTAAAGAAAGGGAAGGGCTTATTCTCTGAAGAAAGTATACCACAAAATTTTATGTATGTGTTTGGCTAGTGTAGAATATGAAATTAACAGAAAAAAATTGTCACTGATTTAAAAAATAAGCATATTAACATTTTTACACCTTGCTTTCCTTCTGGAACTACTAGTAAAGATTTATGGAGCTTCAGCTACTCTACGTAAATGGCTGGTCTACAGTGTCTGGTTCTTGAGCATCAATTTGCACAGTACCATGCCAGTACCATCCCACTATTTCACATGTGCATTTCCTCTGGGAGCTAATCTGTGTTTTCCCAGTGACACTAAAAGATAATGCATTTCCTCCCTACCATGCAGCTGCATGGTTTCAGGTCAAGCTTGTCACCTTCAGACTGAGTCACTTATACAAAAAAAGAGTCAGTGCAGGATGTTTTAACAATTATTAAAATTCTCTCACTCAGGAAGAACTCACAAAACTTCAGTCTTCATCAACCCATTGGCACTTCTTGATCCAGCAAACAAAACTAATCTCTTTGGAACAACTGTGCCAAAAAACACTGATGGATTAATTTCTCACAACTAAAAATCATTAATTGCATTAATAGAAATATGTAGAACGTTAAAAAAAGATTAGAGATCCTTTGTCTTGAGACATTAGTACTTAAGAAGTGCTTGGACCTGCCTAGAGTTTAGGTTACTTCAATCATTAGTTTTTATATGTGTCATTAATTTTAGTTGACTGAGACAGTTCTCTCTAAGCTGATAACCATCTACCTTTTCATTCTGATATATCTTCTACTAAAAGCTGAGCCAGCTTATCTCCTAATAACCCCAAAAATGCTGTAAAAATGTCTTTGAATGGACTTCCTTCTTTGCAAAACAACAAATACCAACAATACTGTGAACTTCTAAATGTGTAAGAGTAAGCCAGTGCCCACCATCTTAGGCTCAATCTTTCAGAGTTTTTTCCCACAAGTACTCTCATACCAAGTAAACCCATAGTTCATGACAAAACTGGGCAACCTTTTACAATGAATGCTGCCAGGCCTATTCTAACAAGATCCAGAAAGGTCCTTCACATCCTGAAGGGTCAACTATCTTTCTGAAATTCAGGTGTATATATTTGTTCTGACTTTTTTCAAACAAAATGAGCATTACCTCTTGATAATCGTGGCTCTGGGAAGTTTCCTCTCTCTCAAATTGAAAGTACAAAAACACAGCTGCTTTGCCATTATCCAGTCCCAATATGCATTCCATTCGAAATACAATACTGTATCATGAAAAAATAAAGCAGAAAAGCCCATATCAACCCCAGGGCTCACTTGACATTTGTCATCTGCTTTTTAATCATGTGGGCCACAAACTGATAGTCACATACACAGAAATTAATTCAGCTGTAAGCTGACTTCTGATATATCATCACTGACATCAGAAAAGGAAGAGTTATGTTCCTCATAATTCATGCTTGCACACACCTCTGAGCCCAAATGTTCCCCATAGGGAACTGATGAGTCCAAGTGTGCCTTTGATTCCTGCTTCCTATTGATCTCCAGCTGTCATAAGGAAATCATGTTCTGTCATGTGAGGAGGGAATGTCAAACCCTTAAATATTCCCCAGATTATAGACAGTCTACTTTAATATTCACATAGTGCTGCTCCAGCATCTTACACAGCACCACCAACATGTGCCCCAGAACCTCCATTGGCATTTATTTGTGTACAGACCAGTCTGTGACCGTCTCTTGGACTGCTGGGAAGATCATCGCACTTTAATTCCCACAAAAAGTTTTTCTTTCTCTCTTTTCCCAATACCCACATTGCCACCTTGACTGTGTAGTTAAAAGATTAATGCTTTCCTCCATTTAAATTCTTTCTGAAACAACAGAGGATGAGCCACCCAAGGAATCCTGATTTCTCACGTAACATTCCAATTTCAGCAGTGAGCTGATTTTTTTCTCTTATGCTTTGGTCTCTAAAACTGTAGAAGTGTTGAGTGAACAGTAGTCCAGCATAATAAATGCACTGCCTAGCACAAAGAAATACTGCTTCCAGAACTTAAAACCATAGAGAACTGCAGCATGAGCCTGAATGACAAAATAGAGTTTAGCAAGCCACACATTAAAGCCAGAAATTCTAATTGCTTTCAGGCTAAGTATTGCACTGAATGTGGCTATAATTTTGACAGATGTTCCTGGAGAAAGAACATGCAGTAAATTACCTGAAAGCCACCTGCCATCTTTTATATTCTGAATAAAAGTAGAATTATTCCTATTTTTAAAATTTATTGAAAAAAATAGCAACTTTCTGTATAGTCACTTTGTACATTATTTTTTTTGTTTACCATTCTACCAGTTTCAGATTTCTACCAGTAAAATGGCTCATAGCTGCATCACATCACACTTCAAAACAAGAAAAGTGTGCTATATTGCTCTTCAATCACTGATTCACTGAATGAAGCAGGCTGGGTTCTCTATAACAATCTGCTTTATGTTAGTCCTCCAGCATGGGGAAGAATATCATCTGAGGATTGCTTCCATTCCTCAGGGCAGCTGAAAGTCTGGCTTGCTAATTGTACTGTAGATGAGTCACTCTGCACACACTTCTGCAACAGGTGTAACACAAGCCATCCTGCTTACTACTGTTAGAAATGTCCAGTCTCCAAAGAGCAGGAGTATGGGCTGCAGTCTAACAGTCTGGATTGCATCTGGTGTGTGCTACCCATGGTTTTGCTGATGGATTACCTCCTAAGAGGCAATGAACATTTTTGCCAGGGATTTGTTAGAGTAAGAGATTCTTTGAGAATTGCAAATACAGTTTTCACTTGGTTCTTCATATATAGTTGTATCTTTTGCCAAATATATGGCAATCTGTGGCCATACTCCTGTGAAGTCATCCTTTCTTAGCCATATTTGGTTGATCAATCTTTGTTTACATTAAAAGCAACAGAGAGGTAGAACAAGAACTGTTTGAGAGACAATGTTACAGATTTTCTTATGGATTTGTTAAGAAATCCTGTGAACTCACGGAAAAAAATATTCATAATGGCAAGTGAAAAGGGAGTCTTCTAAAATACAAACACTTGATTAATTAAAAATTTCTCATCTATAAAGACAGTTTAAACCACAGATCTGGTAAATTCAGTATCTCTCTTTAAAAAAACTTGTGATTTGGCTGCAGTTTTTGTTAAAAGCCATATACATTGTTTGGAAATGCAAACCACTCTGCCCATGCATTTTTTACATTAAATTAAAGAAGGAAAATGAGGAGAAATGGGTTAATCAAAATCAGATTGTTTGCAGAAAATATAGCACATATATTTTTTCTCATTTTCTTTTTCAAAAGTAAGCCCAGCAATAGCTTTGCTAAAATTCCATTTACAAAATATCGCATTCAAGAAGTCACATTCGATTTTGTAATTGCTAACCCTTCTCCATCCAGCAAAGAAATTATAAAAAGGCTATTCAGTCCCATGCAACCCCCAGTTGAAGGATATTCTTTTAAATGAAAATGAACATTCAGAGAGACCTCATACTCCATGTGCTGGGTCCTATCTGCTCGAAGCAGAAACTCCCAGCTGGAATTGTGCAGCACTCTCCTGGACAGCAAACTGGCTGGCCATCTGCCTGCATCTGTCTTTTCTATGCTATTTCCCAGTTCCCAAAAGTATGCACTGCAGCTTCAATTCACTTCTCTTAGCACTTGGCTGTACGGTGTTTATAAGTTCTTTGGCTGGTATGGAGGCATCATAATAAAGAAATATAATCCATTGAAAGTAGGTGAAGAAAATTACTTGATTACAAGCAAATAATATTTTTTTTTAAAAAGCAAAACCAAAACAACAAATCAAAAACAAAACAAAAACCCATCAAAACCAACCAAACAATCTAACAAATAAAAACCAAACCAGAAAATAGTTAAGAATGAGAACACACCTCATTTGGCTGACCTAGAAGATTCAGCCACTGCCCCAGCAAGCTGCCTATTCTGCTGGCTGTTGAGGATTCAAACCAGAAACAGGAAGCAGACAGAGACAACCATCTGTTATACTCAATGTTATATTACAAAGGAGAGAGATTTTCCTATGTTGTTAATATTCAGGGCAGGGAATATGTTATTTTCCCTCTGCAAATAGGTTGTTCTACCTTTATTTGAGTGACCAAATGAACTATTGGAAGACTGTTTCCCACCTTCTGCCCACCCCTTCACCCTGCAGACTAGTGCAGCTAATGTATATAGGTAAATGTATATAATATTGCACCATTACTGACTGAAATAAATTCTAGAAGATCTGTCTGCGCTAAAAGAAAAATTGTGCATTTCATGTGGTAAAATCCATAGCTTGTTGCTCTTAGAAACTATGATGACCCTGACCTAGATGAGAAGAAAACTAGAGCTAATAGGTTTGCAGATATTTAATTAACCAGAATTTGCTTAGGTTGCCTAAGTTAACTTTGACTTTCTTATTAATGCCTTGGTTTATTGTAATTCAAATTCAAACTGTTGTTGAAACATTGCATCTTAACACTCAAACCTACAGTCTAAACATTAGCCACATGAAAATTAACAGAAATCCAAACAAATCCCATCAGAAGACATATTTTGCAGTATGCATGTATATGAGAAATATGAAGGTAATATTTCTTCTGAATGCAACACTGGAAAGATTATTAGACTGCCTAACCCTCCAAAAAGTTTTCAAAAAAATTGGAAAATGTTCAGACAAACCTCATAAGGCTGTTTTGCAGTCTGCAGTTTGAGATTCAAAAAGCTCTGTTTACTTAACTTTTCAAAGGCAAGGGTTTTTAATCTACTAAACAAAGGCATAACAATATCCAGTGACTGCAGCTGAAATTGGATGAATTTTTAGCATAAATAAGGCATGATTTTTTATAGTAAAGATAATTATCCATGAGAAACCTTCTAGTAAGTGATATGCTTTATTTTCCATCACTCAAAAGCCTTCAAATTTAGTCCAAATATATTTCTGAAAGACGTATAAAGCTCAAACAGAAGTTAGAAACTTGCTACCCAGGATTATGGACAAAATCCTGTTCTGTTTTGTTGTTATTGGGTTTTTTGGTTTGCTTTGTTTTGCTTTGTTTTGCTTTTTTCCCCAGAAATTCAGGCTATTAAATATATTACCTTCTTTAATTAAAATCTATAAATTTTTAACAAAATAAGTATTTTTATTCCATTTTGATGGCATCATTTACATTGAGGAGTAAAATGTTATAGAAAATTAATCCTATTCCAAATATCTGACCATCCACCAAAAAGGCAAATAAAAAAGTGGGGCCATGCTACCTGTCCCAAGACGTACATGACCTATATGTACAACCACCAGTGTCTATTAAATGAAAGATAAATCTTATAAAATCAGCTATTTTCTTCCTCATACCTTCCATTCAGTTCAGCTAAGGTGAAAGAAATCCTAAATACCTGAGAAGAATTGCAGCATCACTTTATTAGTAAGTAGTTGGTTATTGGTAAAGATATCCTAAGAATAAATCATTTCTTCACAGAAGATAAAAGAATCTGAGGCACATTTTCCTATCAGCAGTCTAAGGTTTGTGGGCATATACTGAGCTCCTGACTCCCAAACCTCTGATCTCAATGGAGCCAGGAGCTGTCTCTCAGAGTTAAGCGTTTGTTTTTAAATGAGACAAAGACATTCAGTCCCCACTGAGGTGTCAGTTTAGCAGAAGTATAGAAATGTAGAAAAACAAAATTTTGCACATTTCCTTCCCCACCTACAAACTGCTAGCAACTAATTCAACTCTCATGAAGGTCACACAAGTGTAAACTCTCTTCACCACTTCACCAAACTGTGAAATTTATTTCAAAATAAATTTTGTTCTTATATTTGGCATTTTTACCTTACTGTGGTCAACAGCCACCTGGCTCAAAACTCTTACTTAAAAGAACTTTTGACAGAGGCTGTTTAAACACCTTCTACCCTGATTTAATGCAAACATAATTAAAATACTGACTTGAAAACTAAACCACTCATTTTATTTCTGCTAATTGGAAATTCTATTTAGGAAATAACTGACTATGAGGAAAAGATCCTGAAATGTACCTTCTTTCCAAAAATACACTGAATTTTTCAAGCTTGATACTTTGACTGAACTTGCATAGTTTTACATCATTCTATAGTGGGATAGCCAAAGACCAGTGGAAGGAAGACCAGGCATCCTCACTGAGGTGTTACTTTCAAGAGGTGCTAATGCCAGGGCAGACTGGATAATTTTGTTTGTTTGTTTTGGAGTTTTGTGGTGGTGTTTTGGGGGTTTCTTGTTGTTTTTGTTTTGTTTTGTTCTTGGTGAAATGACAGTAAGTCTTTCTGTTAGAATTTGAATTCTCCTCTGGAAGTTGGAACATGCATTGTAAAAATCCCCAGTCTGTATTACTCTATTATTGTTTGGTAAAGCAGTTGGACCAGCCCAAGAAAAATCTTCAGAAGAGTAGGTTGTGTTTTTTAAGGTTTATTTTTCCAACTTCACATTTGTTGACAGCAGCAGCTGATTTAAAACACCAAAATCCTTATTAGGGATTAGGCTGGGTACTGTGGCATCCACATTCTCTGAAAAAATTCCTTTGCCCAGGATTTTTCTCGTGGGAAGCTGTCGTGGTTTGAGAGGAAGTGAGTTTTTGGGAGGTGGTGGTCAAACCAATAGGTGCTCAGATGTGAATATTGGCACCTGGTTTGGCCACTGAGGATATGGATACGCCTCTAAGAACACAGGGGTTAAAAGCGAGGAACTCCCAGGAGAACGCTCTCTTGGTTCCGGTGGATGGAGAGGTCAGACCTCCCCTGCCCAGCTGTGGGCTGGGCGGGGGAGGGGAGACCACGAGGCCGGAGGGAGGTAGGCCGGAGCCTTGGGCAGAGAAGGGAGGTGGAGGCCCCTGGCCCCGGCAGGACAAGAGTGAGTTCCCCACAGAGGTGGAAGGGTGGAAGAACTCTGTGAGGCATCGGGCAGCCCCCCTTTCCCAGGAGGGAGAGATAGAGAGAGAGAGGTGCCAGTACCACCTTGAAATTTGATAGCACTGGCCTGGCCGAGAAGGAGAAGGGGGAGCGGCAAGGAAAGTGCCCGGCAGGGCCAGTGTGGGAGTTCTGGACAAGCAGAGACTGTGATTTTAACCCTTCTGTGGGATGATGGAAACCTTGCAAATGCTGATCCTCTGGGAGCTGAAGGAGAAGAGAGATAGGGAGAAAATAGGAGGAAATGTGCAAGTGTGATGCAAGCTGTGCAAGTGAAGAATGACCGAGAGAAGTTGAGAAGAATTCCAGGTGGGAGGAGATGATGGAGTGGCTTTTGGCTGGACTTTTCTTGTATGGCCATGGACAGAACCATTTTTCCTGTAATACAGAGACTGCATTTTAGGGGGAGGCGATGGCTTGGTGCCAAAGGAGTGATGTGAGCGGAGACAACGGGTGAGGAGGTGATGGTGCTCTTGAGACCCCTCGGCCCCAGGGGGTTAAATATTGGGGGGGGACTAGTGTCCCGAAAAGGTGAGAGACTGTCGTTTTCTCCTGGAACTGGGTGAAGCATCCTTGAAAAGGGAACCCTAAAAGCAGCTCTGGTCCATGTGCAGTGGTGAGAGCACTGGACATGGAAGGAAGAAGTCACAAAGGTGGTGCTGAGTGACGTGGAAACACAAGAGGGCTCGCATGTGTTTCCAGGGGAAGCCTGTGGCGCAAGAGGGACTCCTCTCTCCTTGTTGAAATGAGAGGTGATTGTCGGAAGGGTGGAGATGGACTAAGAGTTGATTATTTGAAGGGTGATGGACTGGGTAAAGATCTAAGGTTTTGTTTTATGCTGTGGGAAATTGAGTGGGGGGAGGAGAAATGTTTTGAAAGGTTTCCATTTTGCTCTCTATGTGTTCATTTTATTATAGTTCTAAGATAATAAAGTTGTTTTTTTTTTCTTTGTTCACAAGTGGAGGCCTGCTTTGCTCTGTCTCTGATCACATCTCACAGCAGATAACAGGGAGAATATGTCTTCATGGGGGCACTGGCATTGTGCCAGTGCCAAACCATGACAGAAGCTGAGAGGCCTCAGAGAAAAGGGAAACCGTTCTTATCTCATTTGCTTCTCCTGTGTTGTGCTCATGTGGAATGTGTTTGGAGATTTTTTACCCACAGGTGATTGTTTCATTGGTCTCCAGTGTGAGTTGTTTTGACTCATTGGCCAACTGGAGCCAAGCTGTGTCGGGACTCTGGAAAGAGTCACGAGTTTTCATTATTATCTTTTTAGCAGTCTGTAAGTATCTTTTCTGTGTTCTTTAGTATAGTTAGTATAGTATTCTTTAATATAATGTAGTATGATATAGTGATAAATTAGCCTTCTGAGAACATGGAGTCAGATTCATCATTCCTGCCTTTGTCAGGGCATCCCTGCAAATACAATAGGGTACCACTTCATAGCTGTCCAAAAGGTGTTGCATTTTGGATTTGTGGTTAACCCACAGCTGATAACACTATGGCTGAACAATGGCTGCACCAGCATCATGCTTTCTCTTTTCCCCAACCTCCCTGACTTGCAGCAAGGATACTGAGAGTGGGCAAGAAACTGGGAGGCAACATAGCTGGCACAGCTGACTCCAGCTAGTTAAAAGGATGTTCCATGCCATGTAACATCATGCTCAAAAGTAAAAACTGGGGGCAGAGGAAAAAGGTGAGGACTTTTTGGCTTCCAAGGTCGCTGCTCTCTGGAGATTAGCTGAGCATTGGTCTGATTGTGGGAGGTGGCATGTGACTGTCTTTGCATTACTTGAGTTTTTCCTCTCTCGTCCACCTATTCAGCTGTCTTTACCTGAACCCACAGATTTCATACTCTTGTTTTTTCTGTTCTCTGTGCTTCTAGTGGGAGTAAAGTGGGGAGTGAGCAAGTGGCTGAGTGCTTAACTGCTGCTCAGGGTCAATTCACAACATTCACACCCTCCCACTATACAAGCCCAAAATAGGACTAAAGCTTAGTGATTTTCTTTCTCTTTTTTTTAATCAAATAGGAACACAAACATAACACATTTCTAGGCCCACAAACATGAGTACTATAAATTATATAAGTTGCTCTCATAGTAATAGCTCAGGCTTAGTATGGTGGTTTTCCCTATATATGCTAATATTCCAAAAATGGCAGCGGCAAGTGTTTTTCTCTTCTACTTTTTTCTTTTCCAAGGAAATGTGAGATTTGCATTTACTTCATTTTACAATTAGTAAAAACTTGCTAGTTATTAACTGTTCGTGTTTTGCACTTAGATTGCAGAAACTAAATATGCCTATTAAAAGCAACATTAACTGCTCCCTTGGGTAGGAAGATGTACTTAACCTTATACAGCTGTATTGGCAACAAATTTCTAATATCACCTTTTTGCATTCTAGCGCTCAAAAAATCACAAAATTGTGTAGAACGAAGAACTTCTCTTATTGTCCCACAGACAGAAGAGGACGCTATGGTAATATTTTTTAACAGTTAAAAATGACTTCTTAGCACTTTGGATGGAATTAGGTGTGTGAAAATAGCCATCGTAGAATTTCACTGAGCTTTCCTTAGGTATTTGTGTTCCCTCGTGAAGGAACCACTTGCTTATTTTACTGTGTCATTCCCAGATTGCCATCTTCAAGACTGTTCTCATGAGAATAAAGAATCAGGAAACAGAATTAAGCTTAGACTTCCCTTTCTCATAATATTCTGTTTCATGTGCCAGTGCACTAATTGTAAATTTCACTGGTGTTTGAATCCTTCAGGTTTAATTAGAACCCATGTAATATTTGTATGCCTATCTTAAGACCACACATTTTAAGGAAGCAAGGACCTATAAAATATAGACCCATTTATTCTGGTGATTTCTTTGACTTCCAGTGAGCTCTCCACTCATGGAAAGAGAAACTTTCTTGAAAATTCCATTTTATTACACAATCCCATTTACTCCTGTTAGTCATAAACAAATTAAATAACAGCCACAGGCATTTTGACAGCACTGAAGAATTTTCAGGTAATTTTAATGATGGAAAACATACTTCATCACACTTCTCAGAGTTCCAAATTGATCTTTGGCAGTGAGGCTGATAATTTGATTGTTCTGTAATGTACAAATGCATAATTTCAAAAGCAGAAATCACTTTACAGAGAAACTAATTAAATGTAAATTAAGTCCTTGACCAGGATGTTAAAATGTAGTGATATATACAGATATAATTGAATAAGAATAATAAAGAATAGCTCATCTAAATATCCCATTAAAATGATTTTCACATCAAAACAAGTATCATGGTATGACATAGTCCTCTGAATCATTAATTGGAAATATTAGATATTAAATA
The DNA here is from genome assembly GCF_015832195.1 of Motacilla alba alba. Taxonomy (NCBI): domain Eukaryota; kingdom Metazoa; phylum Chordata; class Aves; order Passeriformes; family Motacillidae; genus Motacilla; species Motacilla alba. The sequence goes on from NC_052019.1 coordinate 21,257,998, forward strand.
GGTTCTTTGCTTCCTTCTTGCCATCTCTCTATTCCCTCCTAATTTTAGGATAAAACATATTTCAAATTTGCTGTGCTCAGTGACACCCCTATTAAAACAAAATTAAGGCACTGCCTATCACATAGGTAGACTACACAAAGAAATGAGGCCCTGGACAGTAGGTTATAAAACTTATTTTAATATTTTCTTCAAATTACTGGTGGATAAACTTAACATTCATTTTACATTGTCTCTCATGGAAGGTAGATTCCGTATTTTCCCTGCAAGGGATTCATTCTTTGATGAGAGCTGTGCCCCAGGGCCACCCTAGCAAGCAGGCCCTGTGGGGCAGGACCAGCCCAGCTCCAGAGGTGCTGCAGGGACACGGGGTAAGCAAGCAGCTGGCATTGTCAGGGCCTTGGGTGGATTAAGCCCTGCCCAAAAGACAGCACAGAACCCAAAATCCATTCTACACCTCTGCTGGCTATGCAGTAATCTTCCACAGAGACTCTTGAATAGTGCCTGGAGTTTGGAGAGGTAATCACAGAATATTCTGAGTTGGAAGGGACCCCAAAGAATAGCCCATATGGGGATCAAACCTAAAACCTTGGTGTTATGAGCACCATGCTCTAACGGACTTAGTCACCAATTTTGTATCTGTGCCTGGCAATACATGTAATTTTATTTGCTATTTTTTGTTGTCTCAGCATTTTGATGTTACTAAGATTTTTTTCTCCTGGTTTTGTTCTCTCAGTGATCCAACATCCCACTTAAGGCATTAACTATATGTAATTAATTTCCTGATTTTTTTACTTTTATTTACCATGAGGGGTGACAGAAATTCATTCTGATGGGAAAGATTTGTAGTTATTTTAGTACTCAAATAACCAAATCAGGGAAATGTTTAATAAAGGCACCATGATTACACTTAAGTGTAATCTGTAATCAAGTGTAATCCTGATTTAACTGATCAGGGAAAAAGGAAAGAAAAAAAAAAACAAAATCAAGAAGCAGTCAACGTTACAGACCAGAGAGAAGACTGAGCAATTTCCTGGCATATTTCTTTTACTCTTTCAAAGTGCAAAAGGTAGCTGAGGTTTTTCTGGATGAATTTAGACAGGATCAATCAACAAATGTTGTCTTCTCTTTTTCTCTGATTAATTGCAGTAAGCATCACATGCTTATTTAAGCAGAATCATCTGTATGGAGGTAATCTGTTTATTGATTAGCACAAAGCAACCATTCAGCTGAAACTCATTTGATACAACATGGTGGTCCAATATCCAGAAATACACTGCAAGGAGAAGAACCTCCCTTTATATTTTTGACATATTTTTAAAATGGTAATTCACGTATTTGATAAAGATGTTTATATAGAGTTAATTTTTATACCTCTGCAAAAACTGTTGATTTATGACAAACTGGCCTTAATACCTGTTGTAAAAAGTAGTTTTTACTAAGGCTTAGCATTACAGTTATCACAAAAGTAAGTTCTAGCCAACCACTTACATTAATCTAACAAAGATGTATTATCTATTTTAATGACAAGTATTCAACAATTAATTTTACTACATGTTTAAAGACATAACTGTATTTCAAACTATTTATCATTATTGTGTGAATCAAGAGTACTTATCCTAAATTTTATTTTTGTGGAATTGTATAGAGCTTTAAAAATATACTAATAGATCAGCTAAGTACAAGAAAATATTCACTGACTACTCTGGTAAAGATGGCAAATAGGAGTAATTGGAAATTTTTGTGGACTATTGGATATATCTGTAATAATACCACCACATCTTAATTGTTTTTGTTCTGAAGAGTTGCTTAGGTAGATAATTAATCCTGCTGAATATCTTGAGAAGGGCTTTGAAAATATGTGATTACTTAAAGACAGGAAATTTGCTAAGGAATACAAAGAACCACTAGTGGATTCTGACTCCTGGAAAACAACATGCAGATTACAACCCAGAAAAAATTAACTCATATATATCAAGTGATGCTAACTGTATTAAGGTATAGAAATGGTTCCCATACCAATACGGTAGAAGACAAGATACACTTTGAAGCTGAAATGTGAAATCAAAGTCAGAGAAAATGAGAGTCATCATGACATCTCACAGGTGTCTTAAAAACAGGAGATGGTTACTGTGACATTTTTAAAACAAATAAACCTTAAAAATCAAAAGTGTGGCAGACACAAGAAAAATACTGACATTCAAAAGCAATACATCATTTTTTGTGACTGATTCATTCATGTCATAACCCTTCCTTCAGTCAAGTAATGAATGACGTTGGGAAAAATGTTCTAAGATAGTAAAATATCACTTTATATCCTGGAATTACACATATCACAGAGCAGTTTAAAGTGTTTTTAACTTGTTAGCATCTCTATTAATTTGCACAAGCCTCCTCATGTTAATATTCTAACTTTTTAGATAATCATCCTATTTAAATTTGCTTATTTAGCTAACTGCCTCCATGCATGTCTTCAATGGGGAATTCAACTGGTAATTTAACAGCCTGGACTCTTCCATAATCCTGTTGATGTATTCCCAATAATTAACACTGTGAACAGCTGTATTGTTAGATGTCCAAATAGATTGCACCAAAAATGATCGTCTGTATGTTGTGGGCTTAGTGGACAAAATGAAAAAAGGATTCTTTATCGATAACTAGAGTTTTTTGTACAATTTTATGAGTTAATAGGGTTCAATTAAAATTGCCAAGTCGTGAGCTTCTTGCACATGTCTCTGGAGCTTTGAAAGAAGAAAGTTTAATGAACGGTTGAACAGTTATCCCGATACCCTAGTAATTAGAGAACGGGTAATTAATGTGCATCTGTGGGAGACTCTGGGGTACTGTCAGTGACCCTGCAGTGTGGCAGAAAATGAAAATTATGAGCTTGGCATGGGAATACAGCTTTTCCTATTTTCTTAAATTTTAGATCTACATCTGAGTTTAATTAAAAGAAATGAATTACCATTAACACCATTAGGCAACGAGCTCTGGTTGATTACAGTCCACATGGACTTTGAAACTGACAGAAACTTGGGAGATCAGAAAAGATTTTTTGGGGATCCTTTCAAATGTCTGAAGGACTTTTCACAGAAGACAGCAAACATTTAGGATAAAAGAAGCTTAAAGGCTGGAAAGCATCATGGTGAAAGACATTTGCATTTCAATACAGCTTCTACTGTTACCAATTTTATTTTTAAATTAGAGTAATTAAAAAATAGAATTGGTAACAGTGTCCCAGTCCTTGCAGTGGGGCTGTGGGGCAGCCTCTGTGAGGAGAAGCCAGGGCTGCTTCATGCTGCACATGGCCAGCTCCAGGCAGATACTGGGGGGACAACAGGGCATGGCTGAGCTCCTCAACCAAGGTGGTGCTGCCTCTAGGAAAGTGTTTAAGAAAGAGCAGAAACAGAGGGGAAACCAATGTTACAAGGAGGAGGAGGAGGAGATCCATGGCACCAGAGAAAGTGTTCCCTGAAGCCTCTGAAGCGTTCATGTTGGATCAAGAGAAATGTGTAAGGAAAAAGTAGTGCTGGAGATGAGCTAATAGGGACTGGCTGCAGCTCCCTCTCCCAGTGATGCTGCAGGGACAGGATGAGGAAGGGGCATGCAGGCAGAGGAGCTGGGAATGAAGTTAAGCCTGGAAAAGAGGGTACTAATGGTGTTGCTTTAATGTTTCCTCTTTTATTTCCCTCTACCTGAACTAATATTTACATTTTATTTTGACTAGCAATCAGTTAATTTTTTTCCCTAGTAAAGGCTGTCTTGCTGATAATGGAAATTGATAACCAATTTCCCTGTCTTACTTTGACCCATAAGCTTGTTTCCTGTTCTTCCTATCGTCTCCCCTGTAATTTTGCCCAGGGCTAACTCACCACAAGATTTTATAACTGTAAATACGGTGAGGTAAGATCTGCCCATAACAACTAAAATTTAGTCTTATTTAACTTTAGAAGAAATACAAAATCATCCTTTTTATTAAATATTTCATTTGTACAAGTCTTGTACAAATTAATAACACTGAGAACACTTATTGAAAGACAGTTCTCACAGATGTTAGATAACTAGGTAAGCTGATGCAGTAGTTTCTAGAGGGATTCAGAGGAAAATTGCTTTTATGTCCTGAAGCAAAATAGCATTCCATATTTCACATGATAATAAACATATCCTCAGGGTAAGTTAGTTGTCTCTACTTTTAAAACAAAATACAATGCAATTTGTATGCAAAAGTAAAGTAACTCTCCCGAGCTGACTGTTTTAGCAGATTCTAATATCTTTTGTAACAGTACACTGGTTCCAAATTAACACTGGCTGGCCATAACCAACCAGATTTATAAGATTCATTGGAATATTAGGCATCAACTTATAATTAAATCACTAGAAGTAATTTAAGAAGTTCCAAGATGTGGCTTTAAGATAGAAATGGCCTTCAATACATCTAAACTTTTGAGTAAACAGTCAAAACCAGTATATTTATGTAAATAGTATAAGTTTACTATATAAATAGGATATATAAATAGCAAGAGCAGAAGAATTCTGCTCTTTAACCAAAACCTGGTATACCTCTAGAGCTGGTAGAACACTGAAAAGGACAAATTGTGTAGGTGAGTGATATAGCAGGCTAGGGGCAGGGGAAGATCTCCAGCAATGTCAACAGTGATTTCCACAAAGCAGCGTGGAACTCTATGAAGTATATTGATTCTTTTCTTTCCCTGCCCCCCCAATCTTTCAGAAGCTTTACAGTTTCCATTTTTTTCAATCTTATAAGTCAGAGATGAGAGAAAAGAGATTCTTAGTTCGTTTAACCTGTGCCCGTAGTACCGCATAGAACTAAAATATCTTCAACAGCATTGGAGTAGAATGTTTCCAAAACACTTATAAACATCCTTATAAACTTACAAAGCAGTCATAAGTGGACAGAAGTGTGTCTCTATGTGCTTACATTGAACATCCTGTTAAAAAGAATGGTAAATATCCAATTGAGTTCCAACATTTCAGATTAACTAAAGACTTTGAAAGAGTAAGTGAAGAAAGATAAAAGGTCATGAAAAAAAAATTAGTTTAGAGGGAGATAGTGGCACACAACTTGCCTTCAATAAGTTTGTTCAGATTTAATTTGCCATTAGGGAAAAGAGAAAGGAATTATTAATGTCATAAGGAAAATGACGACATACTGAACTATGACTCTGAAAAAGCCAGAACTGGTCTCTGGCCTCACATACAAGCAGCTGTATCCAGTGATGGTATTGAGAGTCTTCAAAGCATTATTTAGTGGATACTGGAATTAGCATCTAGGCATGATGTTGCAGTCACAAACCTGAAGCTGTCTAAGGCTTTCTGGAAGCCACAGACAAATTTAGCTATGTTGCAAAACTGATGCACAACACATACACTAGAAGCAGGAAAACCCGTAACAGGATGCTGAGAATAAACATGATCCTGGAATTTAGAAGCCTTAGCTACTCAAGTGGTTCTACTTACTTTGAGATTCTTCTGCAAATCTACTCTTGAGTGTTAAAGCTTAAAAATTTAGTTTTTATACTTTTGTATAATTCAGTCACAGGTGATGGTGCTGCTCCCTTGATGTAGCTGAAATAGAACTCTTGTTTACCTAGCAAAGAAGATTGTATACAAAAAACTATTTTCTAGCAGTATCTCATTAACAGCCTATTCACAAAAACATTTCCTGAAGAATTTCTGCCTTACATAGAAGACTTCCTCTGAATACTTCTGCAGGACAGAGTGGTTCTGTTTTCTAAATCCCCTTCCAGTACCACCAAGAGAAAGCGACCCACAAAGATGAGATGCACTGGAATCAGTCCAGACTAGCAGATCCGTTCACTGCAGATAAGCCATCAGCCAATATCACATGCCAACATGTTGTCTAGTCAGACAGAGAAGTACTGGACTGAATGATCCACCAGACCTAAGTGATGATTTGGGTAAGTAACAATGGAGGCATTGAAGTCTTAAGTCAAGAGCTTTTTCTTTCCAACTGAGCTATCTTAAATTTGTGCTTACCATCTAGATAGAACTAATGGCTTTCAAAAGATGTTGCTCAAACAATACCTCGGTCATTTGTCTTCTGGCCACTTACAAAATGCCTGTCTAGGAGAGTCAGTATTTAATGAATTCATGAGTTCAAACACACTATTTGAGCAGAACAGGAGCACTGTTCACTCAGAATGCTACTTCTACTGTCCTCTTAATTTTTTTCTAGTATTTCTCTCCATCAGTCTTCAGGGTTCGGTACCAGTTCAGAAGATTGAGATGATAACTTTACAGCAGTATTCAAGGTAAAACAGTTCGTGCTGGTGCCATGTTAATGGCTATTGTTAGGTGAGAAACAAGTCATTTGGTTGCTGAAATTTATAAGATTAATGACACTTCTATATTATCCTGCCAAGAGAATTTGGTTTAAATATGTATGAACTTACACTTCCATACAAATGCAATAGCATGCTGCTCATAAAAAGAATGGAAATAAAGTATGCAAATAATGCTGTGTAAAAGCCTGGTGTTATATCCACTGTGCATTAAAATTCTTTGTCCACCAGTGCATTTCACATTGAAATGGCTTATAAATAAATAAACAAATCAGCAAACAGGATTATTGTCTTTAAATATGCAAGTATCCTGACAAAATATCTGACACAATGAATTCTTCTCAATACATAAATTTTGTAATATGTTATTTAGAGTAACTAAAGTTATATTTTTATCCTCACATGTTCTGTATATATTGTGTGTAGCATTTTGTTCTCCCTTTTCCCTATAATCTTATTTTCTTCAAAAAAAAAAAATTAAGAAACTGTTGATATGTTTACCAACAGGGGTTTGGGGGGGGGGGGGTTTGTTGGTTTTTGTTTGTTTCTTTGTTTTGTTTTTTTGGTTTTTTTGTATATTGGCCTTTCTAATAAGAAAGATACTGTCTATTATAAAATGAAAACATAGTTTCAGAGTAATTTCAGGGAAACTTCACTGACACAGTAAATTTGTTCTTATTGCCGGCAAACTTATTTCATCTGTGCAAAAGTGTTGTGCACATTTGAAGCAATAAGTGTCATCTTTGGAGATTTTTGAGCATGGTGAAAGAGCTAAACAATAAGAATTAGCAGGTCCTGTGGAGTCAATATCCAGCACCATGAGAAAAAAAGGACTGATAATGCAAAAAAATCCACCACTTTATTTTCAACCTGGAATGCAAATATCTCCCTAAAGGTATTATGTATTGATTTCAAAACAACAAAACTAGCTTTCTTTCGTTAAATTAAATGAAAATAAATTCAGTTTCTCAAAGTATCTTTTTAAGACCAAGTTAATGCTTATACATAAGAAGAAAGAGCAAAAGAGTGAAGAAAAATTAGAGGAAAGGAATTAGATAAAGAGTAGGACACAATGAAATTAATGAAATAATCCCTTGGTTGATTAAATGTTGTTATGGATTGCTTCAGCCCCTGAAGTATCAGCTTTCAAACTATACTCTGTGTCATCTCTATTTATTTACACCGACCTTTTTATCACATAAAGGTTTTCCTCTGAGATCAGCATTTTACAGGTTCTCTGCATATGTGGCATTTAATTGTATATACAGCTCTGAATTACACGATACTATTTGATCAAAAGGGGTACACAAAATTCAGACAGGTTTCCAGTTGCTGCTGTTGCAGTTGCTGCTGTAGCACTAACAGTGTTTAGTATCCCAGTTTAAAATTTTTTTTTGTCCACAAGATAGTGTTGTTGTGAGCTTTAGGAGCAGTAGTTGCCCTTAACTGAAGACAAATAACAACAGAAGATTTAACATAAATGCGCAAGTTTAGTATGTGAACCCTTCAAGCCTTATTGATCCAATTAGATCAGTTACAGAAAACTGCAGGCTTCTTCAAGTTTTGGACACAAAAAAGGATATTTTTTCAATTTTAAACTTTAAAATTCAAAATTTCAAATTTTTAAATTTGGGGAAGGCACATTCTCATGTCACATTCTACAATGATGACCATGGTCTAAAAATAAATTATTAGATGCCTGAGATGAAATGCCAGAAAAATTGATTTTGACAATAAAGAAGATACAAACATATAAAGTATTATGAAACATTTTCTAGATGCAAATTAATTCTAATTATTCTCACATTTTATCTATAAGCTTGGTTTACAAAGTAATTTCACTGATTTCAACATTATTTTCCCAGAATTTTTTTTATTCCACAATAAATGAGCGGAAATTGACCTTTGTTTATGGAGAACTTGCTACACTAGAATGTGGAAAGTAATAGAAATCCTAAGGTTAAGATCATGTGCAGCACATAGTACTAAGAGTAAATCAAGCAGAATTCAGAATGACTTCTGGAAAAATAGAATACCCTTTAACATAAACTTTTATAAAAGAGAAATCAGCTTTCTAGTCCTTTGTTACTTACATGAAATAAGATTTCATTTAATCACTTGTAGATGTTGTGTTTTCATTACACTTATCAAATTGCTTAGTCAGATCTCTTATTTCCTTCCCTACTAGAAGAAAACCTGATACTGGGAAAAATAAATGTCCCTAAACAACCAATCCATCCAATGAGGGATTTTGTTGTTTTTCTTTTTTAATTAAAAGAAAGAATGCTAAGAGAGATTACATTTTAAAGGCAACTTTTTTTTTTAACATGTTATGTCACATAAGAAATGTAGTCATTACAGTGAAATTCTTTAGCATCTTATCTCCAATAATGAACAGTGTGCATTTTTAAAAATTATAAAATCTAATAAATGGAAAATTTGCACAGGTTAAGAAGAAAATTTACTCTATTGCCAGACAGGTCATATTTGGGTAATACCTTTATAGAATATTCTAGACTATTCAAAAAAATCATACATACTTCTACATAAAAGATTATTTCAGTATTCTCAAACTGAAATAAAAAATGGATTTTAAATAGTTAAAAGCTCTGTTAGCCATGTCCAAAAAAAAAGGTCACAAAAGTCTTCCATGTTATCAATACTTGTAGATTTTAAATACACTTGACTCCATAAAACTGGATAATTTCCCCAGAGACTAAGGTAAAATAAATATGTCTATTATTCTAGAACATGCTACGGTGCGCAATATTAAAATCAAACGTTTCATAGAATCAAAAGCATGATCTGTTTTGTTTTCATTCAGTTCCTTGTTTTCCTTCCTTCTTCATGTGGAGTTTCATTCTTGCACCTAGTTCAGGGCAATGGAATTTATGCATGTGTTTTAATTTAATGTGTTTTTTAAATTTAATTGTTGATATAGCAGAGTTGCCATAGACCAAGACTTTGTTTGGTTTTTTAATTGAATATTTGATATTTACATTGTGCCCAAGTGGTAGATTATTTCTTTCAGTATTTCTCATCCTGTATGCTCAGATGTTTTAATATTTTCTTTCTATAGTTGATTTTTGATGAGCACTCAAAAAGTATTATTTGCATAAATATTGTTTCATATTTTTGAATTCCTAAATTAGTTTACTTTTTCATTTTTTAAATTTTAGAGCTGAATAAATGATTTTTCATATGCATTTTTACATTTTCCTCTTCCATACCTGATACTTCTCTGTAAGTAAATTTTGTTAAATCAGACCACATAATCTAAAGTAATACCTACTGATGAACAAACTGAAACTCTTCTTGTCTACTGCATTATTTTGGAAATGTTACTTGAAGTTTGTTCAGTTCTTATATCTACATATTTTGATTCAGTGTAAAGTCTAGTTGTATGTAGACTTTGATTCTATCTAAACAAAAGCCTCATCTGACACAAAGCAAAATGAAGTCCTCATTTCTATTTGTATAGTCATTCTTGAACTTGAGCAAATGTTGCATATGTTCTGCATTTTCTATTGGTTTTAGAAATAAATAAAATGCCTCTAAATTTGGCATATTTATTTTCCAATGAGGTAGACTAAGTATCACACAATTTCCATCTTGACCGAATGCTACATTTCATGGCATCAAAAGAACAAGCTCAAGGACTAAGGAAATTTTTAGAGAACTCTAGCAAAGATTTCAGATTTTTTAAAACCTATGTCAAATAAAGAAAACAATATCAAATACAGAAAATATCATTGTTATGTCACAGTTTGCATTAAATAAGATTTACATTTGCACAAAATTGCAAAAAAGGAATCAGAAACAACACCTACACAAAGCTTTCTCACTGCAGCTATAACTGAAAAGAAATAAAAAGACAGGTCCTTATACTATTTCCACAAAATGGTTTTCCATCTGCTGTGGTTGGGCCCATTCCTGTAACACTCTTATTTCACATCAGCCACAGAGATACAGGTCTGTGTTTTTTCCCCATCTGGCTAACAAAATTACATATTAACATATAGTCTACCTGAAGAAGTGTTGTTTGTCTAGAACACCAAATTCTTGGCTCACTGGTTAAGTATTCTCATAAAGATGTCGGATTCTCCCCAAGGGCTGGGGAACAGTCTTTGGCCACAGAAATGCCTGCTAGTTTAGCAGTGTCACATCAATTTGAAATACTGCTCATTCACCGGTGCCCATGGTTATTGGGAGACCCTCATACTTTGTCTGAAAGCAGCATGTGGTGGTACAATGTGTGGTAAAATAAAGTAAGGTAGTAGTTTTGTATGATTGTCCTTTTTTAAGGAGTTTTACTCTAAGTGCTACTAGAATTCTAACAGTGGGTGGTGAAAAATACCAGTGTTTAGTGAAAAATACCTTCATTGTGGTGGAATTCTAGTTGTATTATTCTATACCACCAGATGTTATGCAATCCCATTACTATGTCTATTAAAAGTAAAACACACTCAGTAAAATATAATAAACAACTGAAATTGCCATAATGTAATGTAATATCATATATCAATGGGGAAACATTTACAGTAATGCAGCATTGATAGCATTAACTCTATATATGGTGGTTAGGGTAAAAAGTTATTTAATATAACTTTTAACAAACCAAACTTAGATAGTATTTAAAGTATATGAAATCAAAATAGCTAACAGAGAAAAAAGGAAAGATAGGGTGGGAAAAATCTGCTTAATATTATTTTTTGAAAACATTGCTTAATATATTCCTTTTCTTCCTTGCCCACTGTCACTTATTTTGTATATCTACAAAATACCAACTTGAGGGAAGTTATGCAAATATATAAATTCACCTGCTTTCTGACCTTTTAAGGCCAATGTTGCACTTAGCAGAGGAATACTCCAAAGAGTTTTAAATACCAGAAGTCCATTAGAAAAACATAGTTCCTGAAAACCACATCTAAAACATTTTGCTTACTTGAACCCAGATCCTCACATCATGTAAACAAGGATAATTAAGAGTTAATGTTTACAGCTGTCAGCTGCTATCAGAAATATTAAATAATTAGACTGATATCTATAACCTTGTAAGTGTGTGTTCACTTAATAACTGAAACTTTACATATCTTGGACTGATTGCTTGAATATTTATATTACATGGCAGAGTTCACAGCACTGCAATCACACATATAGTTAACTTGAAACATTGTGACCTCCTTCAGTATTTTTTAAAATTAGCAAAAATGACCATAAAGTCCTGGTTTATAATTTAAAATGTTATATCGATGCATATGTGTACATTTGCTCTAAAATGCTGTTAAAGTATTAACAAAATTATTAAAATACTTAGGAAGTAGGTAAAATCAGGCTCCCTGAGCCCCATTTTAAAAATATGACATTGAAAATTAGTCTGTTCCAGGAATTTTAGCAATTAAAGCAGAACCATCCATCACCTTTTTTTCCCTGTTTTTTTGGTTTTTTTGGTTTTTTTGGTTTTTTTGGTTTTTTCTTAGTGTTTTTGTTCTGTTTTGTTTTGTTTTGGATTTTTTTGTATTTTTGTTGGTTTTTTTATTAGTTTAATGGTATACATGACATTAGTGGAGATAAAATTGGAAAAGCTTCAGAGAATTTACTGCAGTAAAAAAAGCCTAAAAAAAGTACCTTGGCCCCAAATGCTATTATCTCTCTATATATCTATCAATAGTATCCCAACATTACACTAATAGAATATGTCGAGTTACCTTAGAATTTTTTGTGATTTTGGTATATTAAGAACATGGAGCAGGTTTTTCTTGGCCTGAATTCTCTGCAGCTATTCATCCTGAGCATGATGGCTTTCATACCACTCTTGCTGGGATGTGTTAAGCAAGTGTGAATGCTGAAATCTATTATCAAAAGCTACTGTGTTTCTGCAAATTATAGCAAGACTGGTAGAGAGACAGAAGGTGATACCAGTTTTTATGGTCATTTGATTAAAATACCCAGCTTTTTTGTTATAGAATAATTCAATTTTACACTATTAGATGTAGAAAACATAATCTGGAAGAATGAGGGAGGTGGTGTTGTCCAGAAAAGCCTATGCAAAAGATTTTTCTGACTGCTTCTTTCATAAGCAATCTATTTTTATCTTGATAGAGCTGATTTAAGCTTGCCTTTTTTCTCATTTTTAAATTTTCCCCCCTATTTTCTTTACCTGTATAAGTAGAATCTTCTTTCTAATTCCTCCTTCTCTACCTTTTTACTGGTAAATACTGCAACTAATACTTTTCTAGTACTTTAAAGGGAGCCCAAGGATTTCAGCGGAATAAAATTATCTTTCTTTGCCTCAGTGGCAGTACTGAAGAGGATTGGTAGGGATTGAAAATCCATTCTGGCACCTGGAATAAAATGTTTTTGTCACTAAGCTAGAAATCATGATGATTTGAGCATTTGTGTTTGATACAATAGACTGAGATTGATTTTTTGGTAAGTTTTATTTCTTCTAAATGAAGAAGCAAATTTATTTTTTAGAAACCTATCCTGGCTGTAAAGTAGAACTTTATACCACAGCATAATGTCTTATACTCTGCATGAATAATGTTACTGGAAAAAAGTTCAGAAATGTCTCCTTTGCTTTTATGACTCCAAGTCATAGGGATATTTTTTCATTATTTTCTGCTAGAAAATCCAGAGTTATTGTCTCGTATTCTCCTCACCCTAAAGAAAAAAATTACTAATTCATGAATGTCACAGTTTAAAATAAGAATGTAAAAGCACAATTTCACTTTTGAATCATAAGTCGTATAAAACATGAACTACTGATATGACATCAACACTGAGTGTATTATTTGGCTTCAGGTTAAAGGAACGTGTGCACCATATTTTGTTTAATTTTCTTAAACATCAATCCACTTTCTATAACCCCATCACAAGTAAAAGAATAATCTTACCTTTCAAGATATCAGGCCATGTTGCGGTCCTTACCTTCCTGTGAAATAAAATTAAAATATTGTTAAAGAAGTTTTGAAAAATCCATAATCATGGCCTAAAAAATGGTGTGAAAATGTGAACTCATCGAAACATAATGACATGAATGAATGAATGAGCATGGTTGTGGTCCACCAAAATAGGTTTTGCTTTGATCTCTTAAGTTGTGGGTTTTTTCTTTCCTCTTACTATGTAAGGTTCCTAAGATTTTATTCGCAAGTCAAACTGAGGAAAAAAAAAAAGTTTTCAAAACAACAGAATATTTCTTTTCTCATGTCCTAAAAACTTAGGACCTATCTCTTGAAATGATGAAATTCCAAATTAAAAAACCTAAGTTCACCTATAGGTCTCCAGAAAAATCTGAATCTCTTGTTCTCTCCATGTCTTTACACTCCTTTACACATAATGCATTTCCCTCATATTTTCTTGAACATTTATAATAATGGTTCTTTTTTCTGTTGACCATTATTTATAAGAAACCATGTTCAATTATAAATGCTGCTCAATAGATGTTCTTTTCTCCCTCCATCATTTTACCATACTAAATATAAGATAATGGAGGAATATGTTAAACATTGTGGCACCTGAATATCATGCAGCACTTTTATAATCCAGGTAAAATGGTAATGAGCATTGGACATTTTAAAGAAGGAAATTTTTTCCTCCTAATTCATGGAAAACACCATTAAAATTGTATTCATTGTATATTCTTTGGGAAGCACTGTTAAATTTCTATCATATTTTAATTTGAGAAAACTGATGCAATATTATTTTCTGACCTTGGGATTCTGCATTTATTACACATGCAGAAACTTGCAGAAATGAAGGTCTCAAGATACCTTAAAGTAGAACTAGTCAAAAAGATGGTGGTCGGCCCATACTGGATGTTTCATAAACATTACCAATTTCAGTTTCCCTATACTGCTGCTGTTTCAGTGTGTTGAACTGTCTGGAGCTGCAACTACAGATTTTCTTTTCCTCTCTGCTGCAGGTGGGAAAAAGGTGTTCTATGTAATTTTATTATTTTATCCAAAAGATAACCAAATTGCATCATTTCCCACTTTTCTAGGAATTTTCATGTCAAGTTCAAAACCTTGCTGAAAATGGTTTTAGGTTATTAAACTTAAATCCATCCCTGATTTTTTTAATTATAAATATGGAAAAGTAAAAGTTAAGTTGAGGTTATTTTTAATACATCAGATGTCAAAAGATTTTGTTTCATACTTTATTCAATTTTAAATATTTTCTAATGACAGATGTTCCATATTTAGATGACTATGTTCAACACAGTTGTGCACAACTTAAAAAATAAAGGAAATTAAAGGAAAAAAGAAAGTAAGTAGGTATTGGAAACATCGATTATTTTCTTTTTTTTTTTTTTTTTTAATGTATGAAGCAGACTATTCTTGCCTTTTAAATTGAGGATTTTAGGTCAGTTCCTCACTGTGTGTAATAAACGTTATTTCAATGTTTACCTTCTAGACCAGGCTTTTTTCTGTTGAATTTTATAGATTATTGATACAGTCCCTTCTCACTGTAGACTAAAAAATTTAAATACTGATTCGAGAACAAAGTGCATCATTGACCACTGCCAAGTAACACACAAAAGATTCAGGATAAAATAAAACTGTGATTTGTATATGATAATCTAGCACAATTTTAATTAATTCTTTGGTCAGTTTTATTTTCAGGAATTCTGAGAGTTACATCTCTCAATGACTCCAAAAGAAGTCCTCAATACTTAGTACTTCAGCAAAGTGCATGTGTCCTATTTCATTATTTGTTTTAGATACATGATACTCCTTCAGGACATGTCCACTTACTTTTCCAGTTTTTGTGACATCTACAGTCAGAAATTGTTTCTGGCTGCAAACAGATGGTGTTTTTTTCCTCTTATGTAATATCCTTACCTGAAAGATGCAGAATGTGCTGCAGTTTAGTCTTACTTCAGACGCCACTTCTCTCTTCAAAACCTGTATTAATTCCAGCCAATCTCCTTGCAGAGAAAATTATATTCAGTTTCTTTAACCTTTAATTAAAAAGAAATTGGCAGTACATTTAGCTTCATTGTGATGTGCCGTTTATTTCTCATTGTTAACATTTGAAAGAAATTAATGTCAGAAATTTGGCTCAAAACATAGTCTGTTGTTTTGTCAGTATCCAGGTATGTGTTTTTTCTGTCTGCCAAGTGAACAGTAATCCACTTTGAATACAAGTTATTGTGTTAGTTCAGAAGAGCCAGCAAAACATTGATTTTTTGCTTCCAACTCTTGAGTGACTGGAGCCCATACAACTTCAAGATCAGTTTGCCATTTTTTTTCCACTTTATATATAAGGCAGAAATATCACACAACCTAAACTTAGTAAGGCAGAAGTAAGTACTCTAATACTAATGTGTTTGAGATAATTCTGCAGTATTTCATCAGAAAAAAAATCTGTTTAAAGGACACGGTTAGTTTGTCTAAAAGTTGCTGAAAGGTCATGAAGAGCTTCTCTTTCTTAAGGTAAGGACTGCTATATAGACTTAAACAAATATGCTAATATTCCTAAATAATTAATTTTAAATTTCCTACGACCTAAAATTATTAATGTGCAATGTTTATTATTTATTAAAGATTTAATGTATCTCTGCAGTTAATGGTTGTTTAACACATCTGTACCCAGGGGTTAGCATGATCATTCCTTCACAGACATTTATACCAGCAGTGCTACTTGTAAAGAACATCCCAATTCATCTCTTTTGATTCCATTTTAAAAGAATTGTGCTATTGTATTAGCAGCTATTTATATTTTTCAAAACTTTGTTATGAATGAGAACTATTATAAACCCAGTTATATATCGGGGAAAAAAAAAAGATAATATTTCAGACTCACAAGCCCGTCTCTCAAACTTCAAGCCAACTGCAAGCTTTTCCTTTAAATGATACATAATTATGAAGATTAAATAAAAGGGGTTGGGGTTTGTGTGCCATAGGATTATATTACCATATAAATAGCTGATTTTTGTAAAAGCTAATTTCAGATGTACGGAGGTTGTGGCAAAAAGACTTGTAATTACACATGCATCAATCAAGCTTCAGTTGCGATAGGTTTGAAATCCCACATTAGGCTGGAAAAAAAAAAAGATTATTTATGTGAAAAAGAAATCTTTATTATTCAGTATTGACTTCAAGAACATTATCAGTGTGATACCAAGCTAGCATGCAAAATAGATTGAGAAGTAAGAAATCAAAACAGTTCGAAATACTTCTGTAAAGCGTAGGTGTCTGAAATTTTCCTGATGAATGTCAATTTGCTAGGAAACTGTATCTACAAAAAAAAAAAAAAAAGGCAGAAAGGGCATGATTTGAAACAACTCCAATGTTTATGGCTTTATGAAAAAAAAATAAGAAGCAGCTGTGGAAAAAGAAAGAAAAATCTAAAATGAAACTTTAATTTTAGAATTTATAATCTTTTAAAATTGTTTTAAATTGTTATCAATGTTTGCAAATATCACAAGCATTTCATCGATATCTTCATGAACAGGCTTTGAAGCCTGTGAGATTATCTACCAGCACACAACTAGCAAACCTAAAATTAGTTTGGAGGCTATAAGATTTACATAATTTCAAGATGCAATGAAATAAAAATCTAAAAAAATGCAAATAGTTATTTTTCTGCTGCAATATTTGTGAATAATTGAACTTATTCATGAGAGGAAATAAAAAAAGCTAATGTAAATACAGAAATATTTTTCTTGTGCTCTAAAGAACCATGAATAGACTTCCACAGAAAATTCCATGAGACGCACTAATGTCAGATTTGTACCATGATTTCCTGTTACCTATACAGAGCTAGAAATTGTTAGGTAGGCATTTTTCTACAACTTAAGATCAACAATTACATTTTTAGAAAATATCCCATGTGCCATAGATCAAAGTATAAAGCTGTCTTTTTGATTCATAGTTTATAATGATTTTATGACAGCAGAATCAGCACATTTACTATCTAGATACAGACAAGACTGAAAAAAGGACCAAGATGGCAGCCTCTTAAGGGTTTTTTTTTCTGTATAATTTATGATACTGGAAAGGAGAAGGCTTTTTGCATTTTTAAAGAAAAAGTTAGTAATATGCATATACAGTCTTCCATTTCACAAGAGCAGCTATCTCAATAAAGTATTGACGGGTTTTTTTTCCTTTCACCTTTCTGATTTAGGGTTTGTTTTTCTGGCTAAGAAACTTTAAAATTATTGTTTTATAACTACTCTTCTAAACCAAAGTTCAAAGAACAGGGACATATCTCATTGCAATTTAGATACTTACATAATTGTTAGGGAAATATCAATTACTGGGATCATATAATGTTTTCATATTGTTTTTCTAGAGAATTGACTTCTTCTAAAGTCAGACTCTTGGGCAACTCAATTTAGGAAACAGTGCTTTCAGAACTATGCAGAACTTGTTCCCAACATAACAGATCTCCATTCCATTCCTTGTTTAGCTTTGGTTATATGACTTTTCCTTTCTCTGTTAAACTGTCTTTTTCTCAACCCATGAGTTTTCCTGCTTTTACCCTTTTGATTCTCTTGCTGATTGTGCTAGTGGAGGAGGGAGCGAGCAGCTGTGTGGGGCTTGGCAGCTGGCTGGGGTTAAACCACAACTTCATATTGAGTCAATCATCTCTCCAATCATCTCTCCTTCACATCTAGAACTGTGTTAGCTGTGAGAAATACCAAAACAACTGGATCCATGTAATTACAGATTCATCTCCTGGGCTCACTCCTACTTTGACAACAACCTAGAAGTAGTTATGCATTACCCTTCAGAAGAAATAGGTTTTATTTTGTGCCTTTTCCCTCAATGTTGAACAAAATATTCATTATTCAGCAGACTGGAAAACAAACTTCATGAAGGAATGAAAAAGAAAGTGAAAAAACTTTCTCAGATTTTCTGGAGCTGTTTCAAATCCTCTGAATTTAATGAGACCTTTTTCCACTGACTTTAAAAATTCTTTTCATTCAGTATATTCATAATAGACTACAAAAGGCCCCCTTATTTGAATAGTGGAAAGAAAAACGAAATAAAGAACTAAGGAATGAAAGCCAAGGTTGTGTATATTCTAAGTGTGAAAAGAAACATCCTTTTTAAGAGGATGATTAACCTTTGGTGTAAATAATCAAAGAGGATTCTCTCTACCAGCATAGCCTGTGTGACAAATTTTAACTAGATGTTATTTTGAAACTGTCTACAAGTGGAAATTAATGAGAAGAAGGAATTTATTTACTTCACTGTTGCCATTCTTACCGTGCCTGTTTGGCAAAGAAAATGTTGTACTAAAGAAGACTTTAACGTGTTGTATCTTAATATGTTTCCAAAGCATGATAAAGTCCATTTCACAGCAGCACTCTTACAATAAAGAACTGCTCTTCTGGAGAGTTACTGAGACAAGTTAGTGGCCTCTCATTTTACATTTTAGTTAATTTCCCACTTATTTCCCCATGTAGAGCCTCTAGCCAAATTCAGCCTTATTTTTTTATTTTTTTTTCTTTTTTTTATTTTTCTTTTTTTTTCCTGTATGGACAACTGTTCAATTATTGCAGCCTGTGACAAACTGACTAGGAGACAAATTGTAGCTTCTAACCTTGAGCTCCCTGAGTATATGCAATTCTTGGCAAAGAAACTCTATGAGTGCTTTTTCTTACCACTGGTGTTTTCCTGTGTTTTGCTGAATTGCAACAACATGTCTTGTTAATGCTGTCCCTGAAAACACAGATAAAGTAGTGCACTTTGAAAGACATTATAAGGAAAATGCTATTTACTTAACATTGTTCACACACTCACCAAGTAATTCTTTCAGTATTGACAACATTTTGTAGCCACTGTCTTTGTTACAGTACTGGTGTGAGTTGTGCTGTCTACTGATACTGGAGATGTGGTTTTTTGGAGGGCAGAGGTGTGCTTTGTTTTGTTTTGCTTTGTTTTTGTTGTATGCCCTCTGATACAGATCATTTTTCTACTCTGACACCTCTAGTCTGTGTTTTTGCATGGCATAGCTCAAGTCTTTTAACTAATTTACTTTTGTGTGATATGGCCAGGGATTGTATATCTTTTGAACTCAGGAACTTCTGATTGGTTGAGTAAATTCATTTGCAATGAGTCCTTAAAAAAATTGATAATATATTGTAACTGGAAAATATCTAAATATCTTCATACCAAACTAGTAACTAATTTTACCCTCATAACAGATCTGATCACTTCTGTGTTTCATAAAACTCAGCTGCCTAAAGCCCTCTCTTTGTACAAAAATCTTGGGTTCCGAGTCTTTTTTCCTTAAAAATCTAATTAACAGTATTCTTTTAAATAAGAAGATTACTTTCTGTGAGCAATTAACTGAAATTCAGTCTGCTTTAAACTTTTCAATATAGCAATGAATATTTATAAACTTAATAGAACTTCACCCTGGTAGGCAATCCCTTTAATCTTATTTGAAGCAGCGTGGAGCCCAAGTCTCACTGGATTAACATCATATTTTCTTTTGGCACACACACACAAAAAAATAATTTCCTTGAAATGAAATATTTGACCAACTGTTATCCAAATCTATGACAGTACAAAGTCTGTGTCAGTAAAACTAGAGTGTATATATCCATATTATCTTTGGCTTCATGCTGTGATTCAACAATGTTCTCTCAAGCTCATATGCACTTTTCTACACCCTTAGCACCTGCTGGCTTGCAAATATCAATCAGGGAATGAAAGGTACAGTAACTTTGGTCTTCAAAGGTAAGCCAAATAGGGTAAAGGTCTGCTAGAGTGAAAAAAAAAAAAAAAAGAAAATATCCAGGAAGCAAAGATGTCAGCTGGAATAAAACCAAAGAAATATTTTGAGTGTTGAATTTCATCTCTAATTTTGCTTTATCTCCTCCATGTGAAAAGTCGTTATTATGAAATTGCTTTTGAAGTAAAATCTGGTCTACATTCTCAAAGCAAATGGATACTGAGAACAATTTTCTAGTATTTTATATATGATTACTGCATAGAAAAATACCTGAGAGCTGGTTTTAGAGCTGGGGTTTTTTAGCTTTTCCTCTCATTAGCTCTGCCACATGATTTGTGCTTGAAAAACTGTCTCAACTAATTTCACTACTTTAGAATGTTTGCTGGATAAACTCTTTTTGTTGTCCTCCAACTGTGTGTTTCTCACTTGTCTGAGCCCATTCCTCAAGATTTTATTTTCCAATGTCCTTTATTCTGCAGTCTTTGTTTTGTATTTTCACTGGAGCCAAAAATATCTTTGTGAAAATTGTGTTCTCTTTAATGAACTTTCTTAGTTTTGCAGGTGATTTGATGTCTGTCAGGAATACAATGTGCTGCAGCTTGATTGTTCTGGTGTAAAAAAGAAAAAAGTAGAATCCAGATCGTTAGGATTTTAACGTAGTTATATCTTGTGTGAGAGGTGATTTCGATGCAAAGGACTTTCCAAGTCCAAGCCTTTCCAAACATAAGGCAGTCATTTATCTCTGTGAGAAGGGGTTGCTTTAGGTGATGCCTGCTCCCAATGGATCTGCACATATTCTGCAGGTTTGATGCATACAGAATAATGTCAGACTTGGTGCACGATCCGGTGTTGTTTCAGAGATACAGCAGAATCAGTTGTCTTGCAAACAGTTTGAAATTGAAAAAATCTCAAATGGGTAATGAGGTGACAGAGCCTTGGCCAAAACTTTTGCAAACTCAGAGCACACAGGGCAGAATACTGTGCAAAAATGTAGCTGATGAAGACAGGCTAACAGGGCTAGAAAGACAAGGATACAAAACCAAGAATAATTCTAGTAAAATTAGAAGCAACATATAGTACTTACACTCTATGTGTTCTTACAAAACAATTCTAATGAAAAGCAGACACCACTTGACCTCGATTAGGGACATGTGTCTAGTGCCATAGTGCTGTACACAACTGTATACACAATACTGGCAATCACCAGAAATACCTGATTTCATCTTTGCATTAAACTGCAGATGTCAAGTGGAAGACGAGCTGGTTTTTTGTTTTGGGATTATAGAGGATTTTATGACAAGCTTCTGTCAAGAGTCTATACCTTTTTCATTTAGTACTGTGCAATTCTAAAGGTTGCTCTTCTTGTAGAAAACAATGTAACTGAAATGTAGGACATATGACATGTTCTGTAGAAAAGCCACATTCTCTTCTGAAAAGCCTGAATTCAGTAGAGCTTCAGCAATCCCTGGAAAAAGGATTCTTGCAAGTGGAATTACACTGCTACTATCTTTGCAGCTCTCAAATGGTAGTCAGTGTAATATACAAATTCTTCATTATGCAACCAATACAAAATTTTAATTTGAAAAATAACTTTGTGAAATACAAACTCTAGAAGGATTTTTGCTTCCTGATGTAGTTGGCATATGATGCCCACCTCACCAGGGCCAGAAGTCAGACTTAATGATCCTCATGTGCCCTTTCCAATTCAGGATACTCCATGATTCATTCTATCATCTCAGAATGTAGCTGAGTAGAGATGTTCAAGAAAATGTGCAGGGACATAAAGCTGATTTTAAGTCTGTACAGGTTTTGTAACATTGCATATGACGTCATTTCTTCCTGTATCTCATCTTCCAGGTGGGAGGTGTTAGGTTAAAGGCTTTTTTCCTTACTCTTTCATCCTTTCTTCTTGATGCAGGCCACAAGAAGAGAGAAAAAGAAATAATGCATGGGAACATCACATGTTATCCAAGATGTCTTTTGTGGCCTCTGCATTATAAAGAAATCTCTCCAAATTACAGTCCTTGGTTGCCTTCAAGAATATATTGGTTCTAATTTGGTAGTAAAGGTGATAGAAAGAAGAAAAACAGCTGGATATATAAAATTACATTGTAACCACAAATGGATTTGTGACATTGTATGGGATATCATTACTTGCATCACAACACCAAGCAACATTTTTTCCTGCACTCACTATTTATTTAATTCATTATTTACTCAATTCAATACCAAAGCTTTTTTTTTTTCCTCACAGATCAAGTATTCAAAGTCAAATTTTATAATTTATGGATTTTTTTAAATCAGATACACTAGTAAAAAAATTGTTAGCTAACTTCTTTATACTATAGCAACACAGATTTCCCTAATGTGCAGGGGATTTCCTCTCCTGTTAATGTGAAGAGCCATGACTTTTCAGATTTTTGACTTGTAAAGGAGGAACTTTCCTTCCCACCCGATGTTTTATTTCCATGTCATTTTTTTCCTTGGAAAAGACACCTATTTTCTAAAAAAAAACTAAATAAAATAATTTTTAAACATTAGTTGATACATGTTTATTTGGCAAATATTTCTAATGTATTCTTTCCCATCCTTGCTCCTGATAAAAAGCAATGGCTCTCACACAGACCACCTGAAAAGTCTTTTGGCATAAAAGGTCTTCAAGATCTTTAAATGCCACATTTTAGCTTTCAGAAATTTGATTTTGATAAAAAAATTAAAATGAATTCGAGAAAAACTAGCCAGTGCCGCTAGCTGGAACTATTGTCAAATGATTTGTAAACTATGTCTTGACAGCTATGATTCTTGATGCGTAATTTAACATGCAATCAGAATTTTACCAAAAGGATAACTGACATTAAATTCATACTACATGTCACCCAAACCTAAAGAGAATCTCAGAAGAAAAACTTGTGCATTTTATTTTTTTTTATCGCAAACTTGTCTCTAGGTCAGTTTTCAAAAACTTGCTCTAAATATTGAAGGTGTAAAGCTTTTCATAATTTAAAAAGTACTTAAAAATTTAAAAGTCATACTAAGATGTGTTATTCCCACAAGATACCATAAAGTTATTCTGCTGTCCTCTGGGTCTAGGGTAGTTCTATTTGCAGCCCTATTGAAGAGGGCAGTAAGAATTATCCTTCAATCTCCAGAGACTAATTCATAACAAGCAAATCACATGAACCAATAATTAGAATGCCCTCAAGCACTCACAAAGAGATGCTGAGAAAAACCTTCCTTTAGGAAAGTTTGACTGATTGCCATTTTTTAGATAAACCTGAGTTTTGGTTGATTACGAAGTGATAATTTCTGGATTGAGTGAGAATGTGTATACATACATTCTTTTTCCAGATAAAACATAGATTAGAGAAAATGGTCATTATCTGCTGAAATTATTTCTAATTTACCATGATTACAATCAAACTTTTTGATTCCAGCCTGAAAATTGTTGCTTTCCTAAGAAAATACTCTGTTGAATCAAATTTCTTGTTGTATGTCCTGATAAAGCAAAATTGTGTGTCTGGTTACTGTGTTCTGTTTTCTTTCCTTTATCCCATACCATCAAATATACAAGCTAATACTCAAAAACTAGGTAAATGGATAATACAACAAACTTCCATTACTAAGTCCACTGTTTTCTACATGCCTAAATATGACAACTGTTCTATTAAATTTTCTTGTTTTCAAGGATAAAGAGGATAATAGTTATTTTTAGTACCCTTTAATGTAATACTTCTATTACTGAATTGTTTTAAACTGATTGAAGAGACAAAGTTCTTTGAGATCTGCATTTTTTCACCTTTAATCCATGTGGGTGGTTATCTTCAGTAGCCCTTGTCCAATTATTTTGATAATTCTGACAAGACTATTTCTTTGACTGATGTTTGATTTTGATAGCAACCAGCATGTCATTTTGTTACCAAAAATCAGCATGTTTTACTTCTTACCATTTCTCAAGTGATGTTTACTAACTTCTTTCAGATGCCACAGTGTTTTAAAACTGCTCAGAGGGATGACTATCCTTATTTTCAATTGTCTTTTAAGAGGAAAAATAATTCATTATGAAATAACTCTGTCAGCTCAATGCAATTCATTTTCTATTTTTTCGCATGAGGTACACCAAACAAATATATAATTTAAAGATAATTCTAGGAATCTTATAATTGTACTACATAGATCCTAGAGATATAACTGATCATTATTCTGCTTGGAGTTGCCAAGGTGTTTCAGTCCAACTCTTGTTAAAAATTTTATTTATGACATTTACTTTAATTGTTGGTCCATGAATAAGACTAGATGCACAATTTCATCTTTTTATCTACATTATTATAAAAGTTTCTTGGGATTTTCTACTGACAGCTAATTATAGTGCCTATTGTGTTAAAAATGAACTTAATAATTAAGAACAGTTTCTTAATACTAATAGTCTTCTGAAATGCTATCTAAATTAGAAACACTAGTTTTGTTATGATTCTTGATTTGAAAAGTGTCATAAAGATGTGTTTAAAAACCTGAAATATTTTTTGCTCTTTATTTACTTACCTGTAAATATGCCTCTTGGCATCCTGAGAAAAAGTTCAGAGGGAAATAAGAGTGTATCAAGAACAGAACAGAAAGTCAAAAAAATCTGAATCCTATTTGTACATGATCAGAAAAAGTCATACAACAGCAAATCACTCAATTGCTCTTTAAAAGAGAAACAAAACCACTCCTGTCTCTCTGTGAAGCCTAGGACAAAAAATCTATCTCTTATTCTGTGTATAAAAATTCAAATCCTAATTTGGGAATATTCTATAAAATCAGATATTATTTTGACAATCTTTACAGGAAATAATAAGAAAATAATAAGAAAAATCAGATAAGATTGTTCCTGAACGGCACTTTCATGTGCCTTCTGATTTCTACTTTTTAAAATTTCCATAATATGCTGATATTTAAACACTGATTTTTTTTTTTTTTTTTTTTTTTTTTTTTTCTTTTTAAGGGACACGTAATAGCCTATTTATGCATCTATGACTTTTTTGAAGCGGCCTCAAGGCAAGAGCTGTTTTAGGGTTCCTGTCAAAGGAATTCAAAGGAAGACAACTTCAGTAAATAGTTTGAGGATTTGAGTGCTATATGGAAGATCTTCAACAGGAAGAAGAGTTGAAACCTCAGGTGCACTCCCCAGCTACAAACCCTTCTGTTTTGTAGATCCCTCCCTTATTAAAATGAGAATTTTAAATTTCAGTAGTTTCTACATTAAAAATATACATGACCTAACAGTTCTTCATTAAATTTCTCCATTACCATTACAGTCAGTAATGACCAGGAAAGGACAACGTGAGCAGGAAAACCCTGACTCAGATGGGCCACCTGAAGTATCTAATAAGGAGTTTATGCATCATTAGCCTTTCTTCAGCTATTTAGGTTTCCATCACATTGAAATTTTTATCTTATGAGTCCATTGCACGTGCATATAACTTATTGGGGTTTTTTTACCAGGCATTTTTACCTTGATATTATTTTTCTGCGTGGGAGTGAAAATCAGTCATAATTTTAGCAGAGCACTGAGGTTTTTACATTTAAACTAGTGAGAGCACAAAAATAATTATTTCAGTGAGGCACTATTATATATAAATTTCCAACTGCTATTTTTTTATTTTACAAACTGTATTCTCTTTGCTAATGTCACTGATACACTAGGAAGTACATTTCTGCCTGAGAAGCCTATTCAGGGGTGTAGGTTAGACTTCTATTACTCCTGGGCATAGATCCAAGAAGTAGCATAGGCTTTGCTTTCCAAGTGCACTTAAAACTATATGCAGCTCTGAAGTGTGGCATTTTTCGTGGATATCATAAATATTCTCACCCCTGAGTAAGTGAATCACAGAATCAGAGATTTGCTGAGATTGGAAGGCACCCCTGACCCCTGGAGGTCATCTGGAAAAACACCCTGCTTAAAACAAGATTAGCTAGAACAGATTTCTTAGGAGTGTGTCCAGTTAGGTTTTAGGGTTTAGTTTTTGAGCAACTCTAAGGACAGAGAATCCACATCTCTTTGCAATTAATTCCAGTGTTGAACTACCCTCACTGTATTTTCTGTCAGAATTTCCATTCTTCAAGTTTGCACCCAGGGCTTCATGTCATGTCATCAGATATCACTGAGAAGACTCTGGTTTCATATTCTTTACTCTTTCTATCAGATATTCTTTGCAAATTGCATAATGATAGTCCAGATGAAGTGCTAGAAGTTGAGAGCACATGCTAGGAAAAAATACTTGTGTACGTGTTCTCTTTCTGTTCTTCTTTTCCTAAATACCTCTGTCAGTTCTAGCCTCTATTACAGATAGAAGAATGAAAAGAGAACCACTATTCAACAGAAATTATTTTATAAATCTATATGTAAGCTACTCTGGGAAATAAAAATACTGCAATGTTATAGATAACAGCTCAATCCTCTGAACTAAAATATTGCTTTCTAGTTATGCATTTGAGAGACCAAGTTTTCTGTCTTCATAAGAAGGATGAGTGTGGTCTGATATTCCCAGGGAATTATACTGAGATTAGTACTTTCATATTGAAAATCAATGAGACAGATCTATCTAAGTAATTTGATGTTCTTTACACATTCATCCTGTCATTTCAACATTTAATTTTGAATATTATGATGGTTTTGTTCAGTGTATTCAATATCTTCAGTAGTAGTGGCAATGAAGACAAAAATGTTCCAGCTTGAGGAAAAACATCAGAAAGTTTTGTCTGAACCAGTCAAGCTTGCATTAGTCCCAAAGTGGCAAAGATACATGTTTTCTTTTGAGAAATATAGAAGGGAGGAAGGTAAAAAACATTCAGTCTGCCAAATTTCTCTTTCAGATTATATTTTATTCTGACCAGTGTAATGGTATCATGAAATGGAAAGAAATAACAGTGGCTACATATGAATTAACTATAAACAAAACATCAAAACACTTTCTGTAAAAGATCAGATGGAGCATTAAATGAATATGTAAATTGTGGTCTTCAGGGCAGCCAGGATGAGGGAAGAGAGATGAGAAATCTTGACTCCATGTTTCAGAAGGCTGGTTTATTATATTATGATATATATTTTATTAAAAATGCTATATTAAAACTATACTAAAAGAACAGAGAGAAAGGAATCATCAGAAGGCGAGAGAGGAATAGAATGGAATGAATAACAAAGTCTTGTGACTGACCAGAGAGTCTGAACAGCTGGATCCTTGATTGGTTATTAATTAGAAACAACCACATGAGACCAATCACAGCTCCACCTGTTGCATTCCACAGCAGCAGATAATAATTGTTTACATTTGTTCCTGAGGCCCCTCAGCTTCTCAGGAGAAGAAAATCCTAACAAAAGGATTTTCATAAAATATTATGACTACAGTAAATTTGTTCTGCAATCTACAGATAATTGTTCACTTTACAGTCTCAATGATGGGAGAGGATCACAGGATCATAGAATCATAGAATGACTTGGTTTAGAAGGAACCTTAAATGTCATCTGGTTCCAACCCCCCTGCCATGAACAGGAACACCTTTCTCTAGACCAGGCTGCTCAGGGCTCCATCCAGCCTGGTCTTGAGCTCTTTCTGGAATGGAGCATCCACAACTTCTTTGGGCAACCAGTTCCAGTGCCTCACCACCCTCACAGCAAGTCAGTTCCTCCTAATATCTAATATCTCTCTTTTAGTTTGAATTCATTCCCCCAATTCCTGTCACTACATGCTCTTGTAAAAAAGTCCCTCTCCTTCTTTCTCGACCAAGGAGATGAATACATGTCTGTAAAAACATGCCTAAGTAAAGGAAACATGCACAAAAATCATGCTGATAGTGACATGGCTGTATATGAATTTAATAAGTATACACACTTTGTCTGTGTCTCCTTTCATAGCCATCCCTGACTTCATAGTTGTAGAGGAAAAAGTGTATGCCTAATAAGGAAATATTTGAAATAACTGAAATATCCTTCAATAAAATTCTCTATTCAAGGATTTTTTTCCCCAATAGAATAAAGCTATAAGTATTTTCTTTTTCCATTTAGCTGCAAGACTAGAAAGGCAAATGTGTTTTTTGACCCTTCCTATGTATTGGCACATTGTAATATGTGTTTCAGCAGTATTAAGTTATTATTGTTTTTCTGTGTATCAGTATCATTTTGACAATCAGGTTTTCTGACTCTGACTAGTTTTTGATTTTCTTTGTAAGATCCTTGTAATTATTCTCTCATGTTAATCAGCATTCTTGCAAATCCACTTGTATCTTTCAATTGCAAAACAATATTCTGTAATTTAGAATGTATTTTTAAAGTAATTTAGTTTGTTCAGTATTAGTTGTCAATAAATCATCATTCTGTACAGTAAATGTTTCTTTCAGGCATACTACCAATGCAGTGTTGTAGCTTTGATGAAATGTTGCATATTTGCTTTGCTATTGGGAGTTATTTATCCAGCTAAAGCGATCTAATGGCCTCTGGTTACAGGACTTTTTTTTACCTCAGACTGTTTCATATTTATGTGATGCTGAGAATACAGCTTTCTTTTGTAACCTGTATTATACATTTAAAGTACTCTGTGTCCTTCCTCCTTCAAGAACTGAAATAATCTGGGTAGTTTGCCTTGAAGTATGTTGGTCTGCCTCCAGGTTGATAACATGCACATTTACAGTGCAAGTTCCTGAGACATTTAAAGTGGTTACTGTTATCCAATGTCCTTGTCCTTCATGATTAAATTTTGAAAGTCACATTTGTTTCATCTTTTCTGATGAAAAGTGTTATCAGCAAAATGAGATTGGTACACAATTTAAACATCTCTTTCTAGTACCCCTACAGGGATGTGATGGATGTCATTATGCGGATCTGAAATGTGCATTCTCTGCATTTTTTCCTGATACTTCTATGGACTGCTATTAACAGAAAAATGCACTTCATAAGTCCTGCCAGGTTTCCAATTGCTAGGTAAAATCTAAGCTGTTTGACATAATAAATCCAGTACTTTCTAATTAAGATCATTAATACTTCTCTGTCATCAAGTTATTTTTTTAGACATATTTCTTTTCTTGTATATGGTTCATTTACCACTTTATTTAGGCACTTCTGTATTTTTGCTCCGTGTCCTATTATTTTAGATTTTTATTAGACTGAAGAATATTCCTGTTATTCTAATGTATTTTTCCATTTCTGATTTAGCTGCTGTCAGTAAAGTCAACTGTTTCAATTTTTAGTCTCTGTATAAAATAGAAATAATATTAAAGTAATGCCTTCTTTGCAACAAAAGTTGGTATCCAATTACTGTCATTTTCTTCAACATGAACGTCAGATTTGTTGAGGCTGGTGTGATCTTGTTATTTTCTAATAATAAGTGAATTATTTTCCAAGTGACATGTAGATAATCAGTTTACTGTGATGACCCATCACTAGCAGCACTTATGAAGCGTCACCTTGACTTCCCTAAGACTTCACATGGTATAAGCCAAGTACGTTAAAACGCCTCATGATCTCGCAGTTATACCAGATTTGACATTCCATCCTGGAGCCAAACCAGCAGCTGCTTTGCTTACCTGCAAAGTGAGTGAGCAGCTGTGTGGTCCTCAGTGGCTGGCTGGGGTTGAACCAGAGCAGCCCTCAGCTGGGGACTGGACTGATTTGAGATACATATGTACTTAACAGTCTCTGAGCAAATGGCTCAGGCTGTGAATGCTAACATGCAACGCAGGTCAGGAGGACTTCTTGATATTACACAGTAATAAATTAATACCTGAGTACATCAAATATCCTGCCATATCTCCAAGAGTTATGGAGCTTCGGTAACTTGCATAAATCACTAATTGATTTCTCTGATTTTTCTTAAAATTTGCCTTCTACTATAATTTTTCTTCTTCTAGAAAATAAGTGTTTCTGATATCCTCAGAAAAACCAAACTGATCAGATTTCTCATGTTTTTCTCCCTTTCTTACCAGTGTAACACCATGATGTTCTGGTTTTCTCACAAAAAAATTCTCAATATTACTCTTCCTGCTTATCTTCTTCCTTAGATTTTCTTTCAAAATGGTGTATGTACATATAAAATAATGTCATAGCTTTGTATCTTTAACTCTAGCCCCTGACCTAAAACAAAACAAATAGAAGGCGTATAATATATTCTGAACTCCTCTGTCCTTCTTTCCTAAATCTCTGTTTTACTGTGATGTGACTTTGAGAATTGGATTCCTTCCACTCAGTTCCTGTTCCCTTAATCTCCTTAGAAGCAAGCAGTTAATGATTTTTTTTCTCATAAAATTCTTCAATTCTTCATAAAGCATTCCAGTTTTATCTAAAATGTGCATGAAAAACCTGTGACCCATTCTTGTTCTTCTAATTTTTAGCATTCTTGAAATATCAAGTCTTCCCTCCACCTTTTCTCCTCTACAGTGATTTTGATGTCGATGATTATTAGGCCTTACATTGGCTTCAGGTACTTTTACAGTTCAGTGCAGAGCAAAGAAAGGTCTTAAATACATCAGCTTCATGGCATCATATAACACAAGACTGCTCGTCCCATGTTTATCTTACCAAAAGGAATTAGCTTTCTCTGACAAAAATAAACTCAAAACAAAACTAAAAGATACTTGTAACAATTTAAGCGCAGATTGTCCTCAGGATTTAAATGTTTCAACCTGATCAGTAGACTAGAACTTTCATCTTTAGCCATGCCTTCGGTATGAGGACACAACTGCAAATGAAGTGTGCTACGTCTTCATCAAGTAAAAAGCCATTTTGTCTAGTTCTCAGACTAATGGAATAAGAGGCTTGTTTTTCTAGTAATTCATTTTTTTCCAAGGTGCTTCACAATGGAAGCTATGGTGCACAATTATGTAAATTAGTTCTTTGTAACAAAAAGGTGATTGATTGGGATTCATATTCATGAAAAGATGAACAAATTCGTAGATGCACAAAGACACAGACATATGCAATGTATCAGGTTCAAACTTCATTAGAATCAAAGGTTTCTCAGCTTTATTCTAGTGACATTGATGATTTTTAGTACTATATTTAACCCCGTATACATTGGAGAAACAGCATGAAAAAATGCAAAATTGCTTTTAAAAAATCATCTCACTTGTGAATTACATATGCTTCTTGTGCAGTGTCCCCAAAGTGTCTACATTAATCCTATAATACAAAAATGTCTAATTAGAACAAATTTGATAAGCAGTTATCTTCATTAAACATATGTGTCACCATTCTTAATACAAGTAAATCTATTATTTCTAAATGAAATCAGAGTCATTAGATCAGAAAGCCTTACTGAAATAGAACTTTCTTCATTACTAAGCAAAATTGGGGATTTCTGTTTCAGAAGGGAGCTCTCATATAATTTCAAAGTAAATGACAGTAATAGACATAATTAGCACTATAAAGTGTTCAAGAGTCTTGAGGAAATTAGTATGTGTGTAGTTTGAATGGACAAGATTACTTCTTAGGTAGTGCAATATGTATTAAGTATATAAGCGTTTTAAACAGAAATAGCATAAGAAGCAACACTCTGGGAAATGAATCTGAACAGACTGCAAAACTCTTTATGTGATTAGACTGCTCCAAATTTGCTTTCGTCCCTGGATCTTTATGTAGTTGTGAAACATTATCAGTCATGGAAGGATCTGTAAGACAGGGCTCAGTGACATTGTTGTTAAATGGATTTTTATATAGCACTCATTATGTGTGACGGAAACAGTTTAACAGTTGAAAAAAGGGGCCTTTATTTGCCACTATTCATTCTTCTTTGTGACTGCTAGATTTTGCATATCTGCATGATTTAGTTATTTCCATGGACAATAAGGAATAATGCTACTTCACCAAAACCTGTGTTGGTTCCTGTTTAGTGATTGAATATTTGTCCACCAATTTGTGAGAATATTAACCAGCTTAAGCAGATAAATTATATGTCTCTAATATTTTTTGAGTAACTATATAATCCTTTGAGTAATATTCATATAAGGCTTGATGAAGTCAGATGATGAAGCTTGGAATTCACCAAAACCTTACCTGCAATTCTTTTTAATGAGACAATAACAGAGGGGCAAACTGAGGCAAAGTAAAGGTGATTAGGAATTTTCCTAGATGCTCATTTAGGTTTGACCAGTTACATGCTTTGTGCTGGTCTCTTGGGTCCTTGTCACTGGTCACTAGAAAGAAGAGATCAGTGCCTGCCCCTCCTCTCGCCTTTGTGAGAAGCTGTAGACTGCTATTTCTCCCCAGTCTTCCTTTCTCCAGGCTGAGCAAACTAAATGAACTCAGCCATTCCTCACACAGCTTCCCCCTCTAGATCCTCCACTTATCTTCATGGCCTCTTTTGGATGCTCTCCAACTGCTTTAAATCCTTATATTGTGGTGTCCAAAACAGTCCCCAGAACTTGAGGTGAGGCTGCCCCAGCCCAGAGCAGGGCAGGACAATCCCCTCCCTTGCCTGGCTGGCCATGCTGTGCCTGATGAAACCCCAGGACAGGGCTGGCCCTCCCGACTGCCAGGCACACTGCTGATTCAACTTGCCATCGACTATGAGCCCCTAGAATACTCTCCCTTAGCATTTAGCCTCTTTTCTCACAGTTTTTCTTATACCCAAACAATACTTTTTTTTACACACAAAAAATTCATTCATTTTCCTCCCTCACATCTATGTTCAATGAAGTTACTATTTTCATTTCTGGATTCTGGTTTATTTTTGTTAGGATATTCTGAAAAAAAAAAAAAAAAAGAAAATATTTTTTCCCATAGAAGGAGAAAAAATAGCCAAAAATCAAAATAAAACACAAAATACCACCCCAAACAAAACCCCCCGCACGCACACCAAGTAAAGCTGAGCGGTTTTGGTGTGTGCTTTAGTACAAAAAATTAAACACCAAATATCTGATATTATGTTTCAATGAGCATGTATGCAGAGCAGATTAGGAAAAAAAATCTGAACCTCATTCATTCTGTATAACTTTTGTGCTTCTTAAAATTTGAAGAGTCTTTTTCTGCAGTGAGTGAACAGTATATCTGGAAAAACCCAAGAGTGTCATGTCTAGGAATAGATCTTGATATAATTAATTTCTCAAGAGATCTATTGGACTATATGGATGTACCAATTAATGTAAATATTTACCTCCTCAGATATTTAATCCACGTACCTTGATTTATCAGCTCTGCCTTTTTTCAAAATTTAGTTCCTGCTTCCTTTCTATGCATTTTTGAACAAAATCTGTTACAGCATATCATGTTGGCTGCTACATATGTTCATGACTGTTTACGGTATTGTGAGCAGTAGTACTTGGTGAGAAATAGCCATATGCCTTCATTTTCACACATATTTTGCACACATTGCAAATATTTCCAGGATGGATTTGCATGGTCTCACTAAGCGTCTTGGTGTAATTGCGCTGCTTAGTTCATTTAGAGTGCCTCCTTATTTAGTTATTTTGTTCATTAATTAAGCATAGCAGAATACAGTAGCAGAATTCATGGCAATTGAGATTAGTTGTCTTGATTTCAATTTAGTTTGCTAGAAAACAAAGTATGCACAAATTACACACAAGAAAATTATATTTAGTGTTTAGTCTCCTAAGCTTCTAGATATTGGTTTGCTCTTTTCATAGCTCTCAACACACTAAAACCCAATGCACTTGCTCTTTTATGAATTATGGACTATTCCCATTCTACAGAATTCTCCTTTTAGTCCTCATTTAGTTTTAAAAGCAGATTTTTGTGGTCTGGATTTGTTTATCAGTAATAATTTAATCACATTGGACCCATACTTCTTATATTCATAAGCTTCTTAAAAGCATAAGACAGCATCATCCTCTAGTATGTTCTTGGACAGCATAGCAAGTATCTACAAAGTATCTATCCTCTGTCACATGGAAAGGGAGATTTCCTCAACCCTTATTTTCTAATTTGTCTGTCAGTACCCCAGGAAAGCTGAGACTCTTGTGCCTGACCAGCCTGTCAGCCTGTCCTGTTGGGGGAACCTTCACTGAGCAGTCCTGCTGGACCAGAGAGCACTTCGACTGACTTACTCAGAGACACACCTGAGCATAAAGGAGACCCCTCAGCAGGTCTTCCTACTTTAGCACCTCTCACTGGATCTTCCACTTTATTTGAGTATGTTGCCTGCTGCTGGTGACTGCCAGCGCCTGTGAAGGACTTACGCCAACACAATCACACTCTTTTTTAATATAAAATAGTGGCAGGTTAAGCTTCAAGGGCTGACAGTGATAGCATATGGCTGCAAAAATGTATTCAAAGTAATACACAGACAAGTTCTAATCCCCAATTAAAGTATTCAGTGTGCACAGAGTATGACTCTTACCCAATAGGTGTCTCCACAGGGGAGAAGACAAGTTCAGCCTGTCAACTGATCCCAGTCCTATGATAGAGTCTTACCTAACTGCTCTCCATTCTCAGCTTACTTTTATAGTATTTCTTTATGTTAGGTGAAACTTGAGTGACTCTAGCCATTTATACCTTTGTTACTGACGGGTGTACAGTCAATAAAATACAGAGCACATGCCCAGTGAGGGTTGGTTGCACCTTGGAGACAGGTACCTTTGGTGTGCATCAATATTACAATTAGGTTATAAAAAAGCAAGTTCCTCTGAGGAGAGCAACTTTGGCCCAGTGGCTTGCTCGGCAACAAGGCATCTTCTCCCTTCTCCCCTCACTGACAGGTGTTACAGGGATTCTCAGCTGCAAAGTACCACTGAGTTCCCCTCCCTGCAAGGATTTCAGCTGAGCCTGGCTGTGGTGTCCCCACCTGCTTCATCCTCCATTCCATCCCCCTTAGCAGGTGCTGATGCTTGCAGATTGTGTGTATGGGGAGTCATCATAGAATAGGCTTTGAGCATGCCAGCAGCATTCCATCCAGGAAGTAGCAACTCCATATTTCCATACCATTGTAACTTCTGTTATGATGTGAATATAACTTCCCAGTTTCCTCTAATTTTATCCCCAGTCGTCTTTCCTCAGCCTCACCACACAGTATTGTAACTGATGGAAAATTGGTTTACTCATTCAAAAGTTAAAACCACTTTCACTTTCCCTTCAACTCAGTAAAAAGGAACAGTGAAATATTATTATAAAGAAAATCCTTAAGGAGGTTTTCTTATAAAAGAGCAAATCATCATCCTCAAAATTATTCACTTCTGATTATATGGCTATTTTGACTCCTTTATCTACTGTGTCCCCCAGTTTTGCTCACTGGAATTTTCAGCAGAACTTCACTTCTGTGCCAGTTTTTAAAAAAATTTGATTTAAATTGGTCCTCAGTCTGATCACTGAGAAACTTTGATACCAACAGCCCAGTAACAGTGTTCCAGTTTGTTTTTCCTCCTATTAATTTGCATTTCCTCTGCCAGAGTTGTAACTTTGCATGCCAAAATATTTACTGGAGGAACCACACAGCTACAGTGCTTTCTCAGCCTCAACGTATGCTTGGCTTTTATTAATGAATACTACTTTTGTTTTGCTATTGTTATTCTAATGAATAAATTAGCCTGTTAATACACCAGCTGACATTTATTTACATTTCATACAAATTCTTATTACAGAGCACCTTTTGCAATTAAACTAAGGTCAAAGGCACAATTACTGTGTAGTTGCTAACACAACAGCAATACCTAAGTCCAGGTCCTCAGAGAATCCTCTGAGTATCTAGGCTCTTGTTCCTAATTCAATCTTTAGCCAACAATTGAAACTGTAGGATTAGAAAATGAATTTCAGAGCAATTACATTTGAGAAACTGTTATAATAAAGACATTGGTGAATAGAGGTCTCAGAAGTGTCAGTGAGTTTTGCTCTTTCCACAGTTTGACTGAAATGTATTAAATAATAATCTCTGCATATTGAGAGATGAACAATTAGAATAATACTCTTCTAAAATACAGTAGTGTTAGAAATGAGCAGTCTTTAGAAACTCCATGACTATTGCAATTTTTGGTGACCTAACATAAATGCAATAAAGCTTTACTGTTAATTTGAAAATTATCTTTCTATTCAGTGCTGATTAAAGAAGACTAAGAAGTTTACATAACTTCAGTGGCTACTATTAAAACATCATCACTAGAAGAACCAACATTTATCAACAGATACTACTAGAATCTAGCAATAGCCATGATCCAACAATCCTGCTACTTCATAAGGATTAGCCATACAATACCTGAAAACATATTCTTATTTTGGACTCAGGTAGGTGTGCAGCAACACACATGACAGAATAATTTGTTTACCGACATTTGTACCATTGGAAGACTATTTTTTGAAGTGTTTTCTGAGTGTTTTTTGTTTGTTTAACACTCAAGAGTCAAAAAAATATTCTGTGTTTGAACACTGGTCTGGCTTAATTTTATTTTCACAGAAATGACTAGGAACAGACTTCTTCACTGGCACTGTAAATAAATCACTTTTTTACTATTGCTCTAGCAATGATCATCCTTCAAAATTATGAAAGAGAAATAGAGATCTAATGCACAAAATGGGTTTTTTCCCATACCAAAGAATTTTTGATTCATCTAAATAGAGCAGCTTTCAGGATATTAATATTGCTGAAGTAACTGAAGAGGTACTTCAGAAGGCTCCCTGTCAGTCTTCTCTCACACCTCACTGCTCAATGTCCTTTGAATTGCCACTCAGTGGCTGCCTAACCTCAAACCACCATAGACCTCATATATCTCTGTATTTCCAATGAAAACTCTTCATCCATAGCTTTACTTGGCACCTTGCTAATCCAGTGGTCCTGCAAGTGAGAAAAATTCCCTAGAATTCTGTTAAATTCCATTTTATTTTATTAATGGACTCCAAAAAGCAAATGGCATAATATGACTGCTCAATTTTAAACAGCTCTTTACTAATCAACAAGGTAAATTAAATGTCTAGAATGCATTATAGATAATGTTTAATGTACTATTCCATATTGTAAGAGGAAATACTCAGGTTTTTCAAGCAAGCAATAATTTGAACTCCCATACTTCTCTTGTTTTTGCAAGTTCCATGGTACTGTTTCACCTACATCTTTCCTGAGGTCTAATCCAGCATGGCAGTTCTAATTGCACAGAATATATACAGAACACCACAGAATCATTAAGGTTGCAAAAAGACCTCTAGAATCATTGACTCCAGCCCCTAGCCTGGCAGTGCCATTGCCACCACAAAACCCTGTCTCCAATGTAAACCTCCCATGGCACAATAGAGTGTTCCCTCTCATTCTCTTACCTGTTAAGTGGGAGAGAAGACTAACCCCCACCTGTCCAAAACCTCCTTTCAAGCAGTCACAGAGAGCAATAAGGTTCCCCACAATCTTTCATTTTTCAGGCTAAACACTCCCAGCTCTCTCAGCTGCTCCTCATCAAAAGAACTTTTGCTCCACATCCCTCCCCAGCTCTGTTGCACTTCTCTGGACATGCTCCAGCCCCACAATGTCTTTCTTGAAACAAGGGGCCCAGAACTGGACACAGGATTTGAGATGTGGCCTCACCAGTGCCAGGTACAGGGGGACCATCACTGCCCTGGTCCTGTTGGCCACATTATTTCTGACACAGGCCAGGATGCCATTGGCCTTTTTAGTCCATCGGGGCACAAGCTGGCTCATGTTCGGCTGTCTGTCTACCAGCACCTTCAGGTCCTTTTCCACCAGGCAGTTTTCCAACCACTCTGCTCCAGCCTGTAGCACTGCCTGGGGTTGTTGTGGCCCAAGTGCAGCACTCTGTGCTTTGTCATTTTGAACCCCATACAATTGTCCTGGCATCAATCAAGCCTGTTCAGGTCCCTCTGCAGAGCCTTGCAGTAGATTAACACTCCCACCACCCAACTGCTGTCATCTGAAACTCATTGAGGGTGCTCTCAATCACATACTTCAGATAGTGAAGATATTTGATAGGACTGGCACGAACACTCTGCCCTGGGGCATACCACTAGTGACTAATTCCCTTCTGGATGTAACTACATCACCACCACTTTCTGGAGCTGGCCATCCAGTCAATTTTTTAACCCAGCTACAAGCGCACCTGTCCAAGCCATGGGAATTAAGTTTCTCAGAAGAATGCCTTTAGAATAGACATTAAATAAACTTCAACACGACATTTGTAATCCATCTTCCTGTCCAATGCCAAATCAACACAACTATATTTTTTCTAGGATGTTATGTGAAGTCTGCTATTCTAATAAATCAAACCTGCAAATGAGAGGGACTCAACTGTGGACTATAACAAGTGAAAGAAAATAGTGGCATAGCACAAAGTAGCAAAAGTCAGTGCCACAACACTAGAAAAGTTGTATCAAAGTACCCAGAGATTCTAGACAACTGATGTGTTAATGACATAGAGACAACTCTCATGATTTTGAAGGCTAAATGAGTCACAAATTGTACTCAAATGCTCAAGAAATGCCCTGTTTGCTTCTAATGTTTTGAACTAATGTTGCTTCCCAGCTGCAAACAAGCTTTATGAAAAGCTTTAACTACAGCTTTATGCTTTGGTTCAGATACCTGGAAAGCTCCATAGCCATCCTGACATCCCTTGGTCAACAGGTTCAAGTGATGAAATTAAGAAAATGACCCAAACTTTGTTAAAAGCCATTGCACATGTCTAAAACTGAAGTGGAATAACAATGTTTACACATTTGAAAGACAACTATTGGTAAGTGCTGTTATACAACCTGACCATTAAGCACTGTGAACGCTTAAGCAGCCATAGAGATGTCTTGAAACACACTTTAATTTTTTTTAAAGTTAACTTTACCAACAAAGTTTAAAACCTTTGCCTGTCTGACATGGGTAACTCCAGAATTAAAAGACAAATAGACAAATGTTTTGAGGACCTGCATATTAAATTGATATGCTTATTACTGGTGTTTGAGGACTAGCATCTCTTGTAGTTTTAGTCATTGATCTTGAAGCACACAGAACTAAATTAATCTCTAAGTTCAGCAACAGCAACTCTATTGGAATTACAGAAGAGAAATGTATTTGCTAGATGTATTTGGCACATAATCATTAATGTTCAGAGCTATATAGAGTACAAGTGCTTACTTTTTTACTGAGAATGGTTATTCCTCTCAAAACTTATGTAAATAGACCAATTTAATAGCAAATTGCACTTTTCTTTCATGAAACATATCAAAGCTTTATTTAGAAAAGCTATTGAAGTAAATCTAAATTGCCTAACCTGAAATTGTGATACAGCTGATAGTTTTCTTTCAATTTTATTCAGCTTTTATTTTCCCATGAATATATTCACTAAAGATAAACCATTATATATTCAAGCTAATAGTTTTATGAAAATACTTTCTTACTGAAGACAGTATTTCTCCATTGAAATCAGTTATTACCTGTGCTCAGACTGGTATTAATGAATCTTCTCTTTGATTTTAGGAAGGTTTCATCCTGTTAATTAAATCATTATTACTCAGTTATCTAAATTTCAGTTGACATATTTACATTTTAATGAAATGGCAACACTTTTTTTTTTTTCTTGACCTTATGCTAAAAAAAGGAAAATGCCATATGTAATTCTTTTAATTGCAACTGATTACATTAAGAAGGAGTTCTTTATTTAGAAAAAAATTACAAAGCAACAAACCAAACCCTAAGGTGCCAGCTGACAAATTACAGGTAATTAATAAAGGTCAGTCTCTGAGAATTAGTCTTTTTTGTTACACAATGGGACTGTTAATTCTGAAATTGTTATATTTGCCACGAAAGACCAAACTAACAGGAATAAATGTCCATCCTCCTCTATTATAAAAAAGTAAGATCAAAAGGTTAGAAAAAGAAAAATATAGACATTGACATCATATTTTGATGCTAAAAGAATTAATTACCAGAATTGCTTCTGAATCTAAAGCTATAGATAATATACCTGGGTATGACAATCAAGGAGCTTTCCTTTTAATAAAAAACAACAAAGAACACAATTAGCTTTAAAAGGAATCATCTTCTACTTTTATATTTTTCTCTTTAAATCCAGTAATAGTGTAAAATGTATATTTTTGTAGCTCATAACTCTTCCTTACTACCAGGTAAGTGCTTATAAATGCATCCTAAAATTTTGAGTGAATTTCAAGTTCCTAATTCCACTTCACTGAGTACATGGTTAAACCAATAGAAAGAAGAAAAATCTGGCCAAAGACACAGACTTGTCAGTGTACAAGATAAAGGATTTAAGACTATTAATTTAAACAACAAAACCCTATTTACTTCAATCACATTCATATCTTAGGATTTTCACATGTATAAAGAAGCACTTCTGTTGTTGTTTAAGGAAACCATTATACATGCAAATGAAAGCATTTATTTACTATTCAGTTGTATTTGGTTGTTGAAATGTGCTGAACTGATATGAATTTCAATTTCAGTTCATGGAATTAAAATTCAGTAGCACTTTTTTTCCTGTTTTCTAAGTTTGTTATAACATTAGAAAGTATTTCACATATTTTGGTAACTAGTAACCAAAACATGAGAAAATAACAAAAAAATCTCATAAAATTGAATACATATGATTCAAAGTATTTTGTATCAATTTTTTCAACTCATCAACAATTAACAGACAGCCAACTTGATCCAGAGCCATCTTATTATTCAAGACAGACTGAAAAGAACACATTGACTTTTCAATGAACTTTAAAGAAATATCATTGGGTTATAGACCATTGTGTAAATTGAAAAAGGAGTTGCTTAAATATTGACCCAGATTTCAAAATAAATTTAACTTTTGCCACTAAACTGTGAAAAATGAAAGTGAACAACTTTCACTGAAATTTGTGCTTAATTTTTTAACGTAGGTAGCAATAAGCTCAATAGATATTTATGCACATTCTCACCTTTAAAATTTGCATATTCATGAATTTAAATATTACTCAATAGGGGAAAAGTTCTAATATTATTGCTGAAAGAATTAAAAAAAATATTTTACATAAACATATTGAATAGACAAGGGAATATGCCATAATTAATCACACAATTTTACTTTCCTATGGCAATGGTTGTCCCTGTATGCTACTTATCTTTTAAGCCATCCAATTAGCAGCAACAGTATTCAGGATATGGTGTTTTGGTCAGAGGTTAAAAATGCAAAATAATTCATTGGATCTTTGATCTGTTTCTAAGTACTTGTTCTAAGTTTATTGTGCCCTTGAGGTTGAGCCCTAGCAGAGCACACCCAGCAAACATTCTCAAATCCGTTGCATCTTCCTGGGCTTATTTCATGAGTAAAAACCAGAACAGATGTTAGAAGGGCTTATTGTTTTCTCCCATGTTTCCCTAGACATTGTTTTCCTTTTGCTGACAAAACATTTAAAAATTAGAAAGTGTATTGTTTTGGAAAACAGGGATTGTCATTAACCTTTTAATTTCCCATGATGGAATGTGTAATGCTTAACCACTATGACATTTACATGGCCTGATATTTCAGTCCTAGCTTTTCACACATCTCCTTCTACAGTTTCTGTCATGTCAGACAAGACAGCCTCAGGTCGATGTCAGTCATAAAATTAATCTTCTGTTCAGACACACAGATTCTATTTCATGAAACCAGCTGTATCTGACAAAAACTTCTTCCACATTTTCTCATCGGTTGCATTACTTCTCCCTCCTACTAGAATCATAGGCTACCAACAGATATGTTAAGGAGCAAAAGAACTTCACCTGGTACATCAAGTGAGATAATAGTACTTAGTTTTTAAAAAAGCACATGACTATTCAGTTTTGAGATCCATTCTAGACTTTTTCATTATTTTTCTGTCTATCCTTTATCTGTATTCTTCTATCAAATTCAGTTCTGTAATGAATGCCAGGTAAATTCAATGGAAGCTGGAAAAACTCAACTTATTATTTCTGAAAATCAGCCTTGCAGGTCAAATGTTAGAAGTTCCAGTATGCTTATTTTGGTTATTTTTGAAGATACAAGGGTACATTGATCTCTAGATCTTAAAGTTCAATCAAATTCAGATTACTTATAACATTTTCTTTATAATCCTTACAACCTTCAGCATGTTTATTGATACATCTACTGCATTTTTCATGGAAATAAAATGCTTACATCTAAATGAATATCAATCTTGGATTTTTTACCCTCTTCGTTTTCTTAGCTTTTATGACTGGGAAAAAACCACAAAAGAAAATTCTGCAGAAAATTACATATTAAAAATGAATATTTTGTTTCTCCTTATGAATATGTGTGTAATTTTTTTTACAAATTTGAGTAGCTATATACCCATACATTTGTTCCTCTCCTCCTCAGAGGTAACTGTGCTCCCCCTTCACCCTTTGTGTATTGGCTCTTAGTCTTTCCTATATGCATTTCTTCCATTTACTATTCTTCAATTAAGGTATCCTTTGTCTACTGATGACTTGCCTGGGAACACACCTCTTCCCCTGACATTGTCCCTCATGCAAAAATAAGCTGGCAACATTTTTATGTGAAAAGATGGGTAACATCTCAGATATATGCTATTCTATGTTGTTCTTTACCATATAAGATTATGTAATACAATAAATATTATTAATTTGATCCAATTAAAATTATAACAACCTTTGTTCTTAAGAGATTTACTGCTTATAACACCTAGGCAGATAGATATGAACAGTTTTTTATGAAAAGTAATTTCAATGCAAAGATGGCCCTTATCAAAGAGTTCCAGGTTTTTCCAGGCTTTTCTTGGCTCCTGTTTATCTGCCTTTGTACACTGGAAAGTGGAAACACATTAATTGCTGCATCTTTAGGAAGCAATCAACACTGCATTCATCAAGACAGAAACCAGAATATGCATAACCTGAGCATGCTTCTTAATTTCTTATAATCTCCACAGTAGTCTTCCTGAATTAACACAGAAACT
Organism: Motacilla alba alba; assembly: GCF_015832195.1. Classification (NCBI taxonomy): domain Eukaryota; kingdom Metazoa; phylum Chordata; class Aves; order Passeriformes; family Motacillidae; genus Motacilla; species Motacilla alba. Next base: position 21,300,844 of record NC_052019.1, read on the forward strand.
GATAAAGAAATAGCAAATTATCTCTGTAAGACTTAATCCTTACTTTTTGGAGGTGACACCTGTTTAACAAAACTCCTTGTTTTGTGTGCATTAATTCCAAATGGAAGGTTCCAGACCTGTTTCAGAAAAGAAAGAAAGTACCATAGCATCTACCATTTACAGCAATGCATGTATTTATGTATGTGTATCTAGTGGGTATTCAGCAGATATATGGTTCACTTACAGCTAGCAAATGTACACACTTTTTTGATCTGATTTTCAGAAATGTCACAATGTATTTCAACACTTCCATTAAGCAATTTTTTGCTATTCTATTTGGTACTTACAGTAAAAGAAACAACAAGCTTGGGGATCTTTTGTTTCTTTTTTTTTTTTTTTTTTTTTTTTGTACTTTTAACACTGCAAAATAGACTGTGGAATCAAATTATACCTCTCTTTATTTCAGACACCATACTAATTTTCTAGGAGTCTTGATAGAAAACTAAAATTTATTTGGAAAGTCTTATGCTATATGGGTAAAAATTCAGTAAAGATCCTAACAAATGCACTTCTTAGACCTCTCTTCTTTATTATCAGGATATTCTTACACCTTTCTTCTTTTTCCCAGAGTGCAAGGACGTAGTTGCTTAGTCTGTTGGGAGGTGTTTTTTTTGTAAACATATATGCCTGCATATGCATAAGTCAGTAGGCAGCTTGCAGAACAAAAATTCCATTAAGACCCGCTTGTATTGCAGTGATATTTAAGAAAAAAGAATTGTCTAAAAGTCATACTGTGTTGTTAAAGACCATCAACACTGATTTGTATTTCATAACTGGTTTAGCACATCAGACTTTCTTTGCAAATTGTTAAAACTCAAAGCCCTTCATATCCTGCCAAAACTACGTGTTAATCACCTCACTGGTGTGTTACAAAATTCTCTCCAAATAAGACAACCTTTACTCTGAACAGAGTTTCTTTACTGGTGAATAATAGTTACATTTTTAGGCTTTTAACACTCTAAAATTCTTGTAACCTTCCAAACAATTTTTTCTTTTGTAGTCTGGCAAAGAGACGCATTCACTCCCCACATGCCTGATCCAATAGCCCAACCTGCTGCCATTCTGATCCAAATATCCTCACACTGTGAGGGTTAATCCCCTCCTCAGCAGTTCAACTGCACCTGCAGGCAGTAGCACCCTCTGTGGAGAGGTAAAAAGACTCTGCCTCCTCGCTCACTTCCCTGGGACTCTTGGCACACTGAGTTCACACAGATGATGTGATGCAGACAAACTCAGTGACAGGCTTCCCACTGCTTTCAGCCTTGCTTTTCCTCCTCTCCTCATACATAGAAATAACAGATTTGATGAACTCTGCTTAAGCACCAGATGACTGGGGAAGTGTTCCCACAGCCAGACAACAATGTAGCTGTATGCAGACCTGATGCTTTGCACCCTACAGAGGCATAAATTTGTGAACAGAGTTGGGACTGTATGCTGTGCACAAATTCAGGCTTGTCTCCCCAGCTGCTGTCATCACAGAATAACATTTAACCTTTTGGAACTCCGGAAACATTCACATACATTTGCTCTAGTGGTTTTGCATAATATAGTAATCAACTCCTTTGCCGAGAAATCAGCACAACTCAATTTTACTGAACTAATTCATATGTGTTTGAAATCTGAGTATTTCAAAATACGAGGTGATTTGAGTATTTATGAGCCTATTCATGAACACAGTGACATCCTGCGATTTTTTCTCTGACAAAGTAACTGACAGAGGTCAGCTTCAGTCAGTCAAAGCAGTGCTTTTCTGTCCTGTTTTTACTGGCAGCAGTTGCTTGTCAAGACAAACAAATTCATGATGAGTAAATCTTCCTTACTGTTAACATTTCAACAGCACTCAGGGTATTTTCCACGTCGGGTATTTTCTTACTGGACTTTTGTCTTGTTACCTGTCTGGATTCAAGATTTGCTTAGAATTGTGATGGAGATTTCATTGATTTGGTATCTGAGTTTAAATAGTGTGACTCTGAATAACATCACAGTCCTAGCTCATTCATGCAAGAAATGCTTAAAAATGCAATTCCTTTGTAGGCAGAGGTAGAATTTCTTTCAGTATGTACTGTGCACACACATTCAATTACAAGATAACCTTCACATCAAAGAGTTTTAAAACTTTCAAGAAAGCCTAAATATAAACAGTATGGTCGTTACTAGCTGTTGTAGAATTATTTTTTTAACATAAAATCCTTAACAATTTTAGAAAATTAAGGAGAAAACTTTTTGAGCCCTGATTTTTCCTTCAAAACATCCTTTTTTTTTTCAAAAACTGATTCTTTATTTATGCATGAAGTGAATACAGCTGTATTTTCAAAGATGCTCCAGGAGTGTATTGTCAATAAAATTAGAGAACGCTTTTTAAGAATTCACACCTAAAATTCCCACATATCTCCTTGAAAAGGAGCCCTTTGAAGAACTCTCTCTGTTCTTAAGGTAGAAAGAAAAAGAACATGTTTGCAATTAGTGTTAAATAGATGAGTGGAAACAGGACAGATGTGGGCATGAGCTTCCCTACCTCATGGCTCCGGTCTCCTCCACCCCATCCAACTGTTTGGGAAACACCACAGAGGCCAGGCACATTCCCAGATTAGATGTATAAGAGGGTTGCCCTATTCACCATGATCACAGGAGATCAGTGCAGCATTGCTTCAGGAGCTGGCTTCGTAGCAGCTGGGGATATTAGCCTCACTAAGTTATCCGTAGGGGTCCAGTTTCCAACTGCTTCAGACTTTTAGAAGCAGCAGAATGTAATAGGTGGCTCTAGGGTATGGGAAGTTTATGTTCTGACAGTGCTTTCTGGGTTCTGATTTAAAATATGCTTTGCTGGAAATAACTGGCCTAGAAATCTTGAGTACACAATAAAAAGACTTACAAATATTTTATGAAGGTGAAAAGGCCACAGTGTGGATGAATGAGGCTGAGGCCGAGGGTAGTGAGAATGCACAGCACTCACGCCTTTTCTTAGTCACATGCACTGTGCTGAGCAATAATAAAAATGCTCTATAGCCTTTTTAGCTTCTCCCTGGCCCATAAATTTGTGTCCACTAACAATGGAAATACTGAGCATTCAGGAGTTGTCAGCAACAAAATCTAACATATTTGGAATTACTGCTAAGAGAGTTAGAGTGAGAAATTCTGACTAGAATGAATCCTTATGTTTCACTACTAACAAATATAGGCATCAAAAAAGCAGCTAAACATTGTCTCCACTTCATTACACCTGGCTGCTTCACATCTTTCTCCAAGTCTGGCATCAGCATTTTGAATCTGAGTACAGTTCAATAGTATCTGCAGTAAAGACTTTTTACTTTTTTTTTTTTTTTTTACTTTCAACATTTTTGTAACACTTTTAAACTCTTTTTTAACATTCTTGTTTATCTGCATACTGACAATGAATTATTGTAGGGAAAGCTTAATTGTGTGACAATTTAGGCTGATGGTTACTGAATACACTATCTTCCTAGGCTAAGCAGAGAAAAATAACTAATAAGTTCTGTAGGAGTCACCTATCATATAGTTCTGGAAATCAGGAATTGGGCTCTGCAAACTGAATGTGGATCAGGGCACACAACCCAATACAGACTAGCTGCTCCTTCTATCACTCACTATGCACCTATGACAGCATCTCCAGAAATGCTATCCCACCCATCTGAAGATATGGTTCTACAGATGAGAGATTAATTTCTATAGAAAATCTTCCATACCTTTACTGTTTATATAATTGAGTGTGCTTACAAGACTGGCTTGAAATGTATGCTTGATTCCTAGATTTAGTGCACCTCAGCTAAACGTGGTTGTCTGTAGGACTAAACAATATTTAGCTCAGTTGGTCAGTGAATGGTGCTCGTGACACCAAGGTGGAGGCTCTGATCCCCATATGGCCCATTCACTTTTAGAGTGGGACTGGATGGTACCAACTCAGAGTACCCTGTATTCTGTAATTAAGAAGAAATTAAATGCTAGGGCAGTAAACTGGCAAAATCCACTGACGTGAAAATAATGTAACATGAGTTTGCCAGAGATTTCATGGGCCTTCACAGAGAGACTTTAAAGGCTTTATTTTGTTAAACAGCCAATGCCTAAAAAAAAATAATCTGACAAACTAACCTACACCTCATCTTTGCAGAACTGAATGAATTTGTTACAAATAGAATTAACACAAAACAAACCTGCAGATATGTAAAATGAGTGAAGAACATAGACAAACCAAAAAGTCCCAGAAAAACACTAGTGAACACACTGGAATACCTCCTGACAAAAACACGCTTATTGAGCCTGACATTAAATGTAGAAAGCAAACAAATGTACTCAAAGATAAAGAAGGTGCTAGAGAAGCATGTACTGCTTAGCAATACACTGGCTTTTGAAACTTTATCTGCACAGAGTGTGAGACTGGAAGACCAAATTATAGCAAAACGAGCATACAAAACAACCAATATTTCTGTCTGTGAGGAGGGTCTTGTAATTGTGAGAGCCACTTTTTAAAGAGATATTTGAGTGGGAAAACTCCAATAAGGCTACTAATGGCTTCATAAATGAATTAAAACTGATTTTTACTGTTCCACCAAAAAAAAGGACACAGCTGTAATTTAAAAAAAAAAAATCTTAGGCTACATTTAGGTTTGTTTTTTTTTTTTTTTTTTTACAACTACAAGGTAGATGATCCCCCTTTCAATTGCTACCCAAATTTTAGTCCCACAGATAATGGAAGAAATAGATTTTTCAACTGTATTTGGAATCAGGCATTTTTTCACAGATTCTTATCCAATTAAGATAGGGAAAATTTATCTTAATTCCTACATATTAATTTTAATGAAGAAACTGATACAGCTTAACAGCAAGAATTAGATATGGCATAAAGTTTTATTTTTTCCCTTTGGTCAAATGGTTAATGTCCAGCATTATTAAGGGAACCTTGGACAATTGAAATGTAAAGCAATATTGTATCCTTTTCTTTTAATTCTAGACATGAGTAAATCTAAAAGATTTAAGACACTCTTAGAAAAGAAAAACTCAAGAATATGAATTTATACAGAAATATTAAATCAAGACATTAATTTGTACATGCTTTGGTATAGGCTGTAAAGCTCCAGTGCTTCTGAAAGCTCTATATATTTATCACATTCAGCTACCATTTGGGAATATCTCCTAAAATGAAGACTTCTGAGATACAGCTTTTAGAGAGAACATAAATGTCAATACAGGAGTGCTCTGGGAGAACAGACTGACCTTGACTTAGAGCATTGCTTACTCAAACACAGATATTTTCTTTCCTGGCTGGCTGTTCAGATGAGGTTTCCAGACCTCATCTTGTAGTTGCAATCTTGCAGTGCCTTTGCAGAACAACTTGGTTCAGATTAATTTTGTTTGGAGAGAAAAATTAACATGAAGACTTTCTCCTGCCGTTTTATGCTCTGCTAAAATTTACATTAAAAAGCTGATAGTTAGACAGCACCAGTGGCATGAAATTTAGTACTTCAAACTCAGAACCATACACAAGAGTGGAGCTACAGAATTCAAATATGCTTTCTCATCCTACGTCTATTTAGTTAATATCCTACTTATACTAGAAATTATGCAATATAGTAATAATGCTTTTAATACACACTCCAAATCTTTCTTTGTCCTGCTTTCCAGGCAAACATGTATTTCCTTGCATTTCTTTCAACACATTTTTAAAAATATGTAAGGTGTTCTATGTAGTCCAGTTGAGAAACTTCTAGAGAATACCAAAGAATAATGGACACTAAGAAAAAAAATTAAGATTACATATGACACATTTTCACCCCTTGAATTATGTGTTTCAATATCTATAACAACATCAAGACAGAGCTGGTTTGCCCAGTTAACTAATTAACAAAAAAAAAAAAAAAAAAAAAAAGCTTTCACAGCTCAAAGTCAGAATTATGTGATTATTTACATACACTTTTAAATTCTCACAATTTTTTCCATACTGGTAGTGAATAATTCACATTTTAGAAGCACAAGCATTATACAACCATCCCACAGAAAATAAGTCAGAAGTAATATGCACATAAAAAGATCAAACCTGAGCTTTCAGATGTTTCACAGAATATTTTTCCTTGAAACTGAGCTGCTTTTAAAGTTCAGAGTTTCATGAAAGGCAATCTTTGGCTAAAATCAATGTACCAGCAAGATAAAAGGTTCAACAATATGACTGCAGTGATCAAAGCTTTTCAAAAGAATAATCCACTCTTTTAAAACCACATCCCAGGCAAGAAGTCCTTGTTGACTTGTACCAAAGGTAGAAAGGCTGAAACTCTGTAAATCCACAAGAAATACAGCACTTACATTTTACTACATTGGGTGCTTTAGAAGTGACAATGACTTGACAAAAAGTAAGTTATTTTATGTACACTGTAAAAAACCCAGGCAATAATAAGTACAGCTAGTAGTAAAAATAACTTAAGGAAACAGGGCTGTTGCTAAGTCCTGCACATAAATTCTACAGCCTTCTGCTGTTGTAGAAAAAATTTCAACTAAGTAGGTTGATATGCTGCCTTGTTAGAAAGAAACATTTCTTACCCTTTCTTGAGTAGCAAAAACACAAAGTTGACAGGCAACTGCAGGAAAAGAAGGATTGTGAAACACCTCATTTAAACTCATATGTCATAAAGAATAGAAAAGAAGGCAGAGGATGACTGGTTAAGGGCTGCAATTTTTGTGTGAATATTTTTACTACCCTTGTGTTTACGTCACAGGTCAGCAGCAACTCAGACTTCATCATCTGATAAGTTCTTCTGGGATCCACATGAGATAATGTGGTGGCATCAATCCCTTTCTTGGTGGAATCTATACCCAAGAAAGCTCATCAGAATTAACATTAATTAACCTCTTTGTCACTAGGGTCAGTCATAAGAAGAAAAATTAAATTATACAGTTTAAAAAAAGGGAAACACTGATTCCTATAATTGGTTTCCAAGCAAAAGAATCAAGGCATATTTGAATAGAAATGTTGGAAAACTTTACTACTTCTAATTAAGACATCTAATGATTTAGAGAGCTAAATTACTTTCACATTCAGAGATCTACTTTTCAGAATCTAAAGTGGAACAACCCCCTCCCTCACATGCTGCAGTTGGTCCCACTGGAGTTCTCCTCCAGTGTAGGGGAGTTGGAAATGTCCCAGCTTTCTCCTGTTCCTGACTGAAGGGCCTGGCTGGCTGTGTTCTTCAGAGGTTAATTCTTCAGGGGTTAGTAAGTCAAAGCTTTTCATGGCTGATGAAAAAAAGTGTGAGGAAGAGGAAGGGGATATCATCCTTAGACTACAAAACAAAAGTTTTATCCATACCAACTTGGTGAAGTCATGAGAACTACTAAATCAAAACAGGATTAGCTAATGTTTGTGTATCTTGGACAGACCAAACAGCTAGCACTAGAAGAAGGATGTCAAAAACATCATTTCAGAATGGATTACATTCACATCTCCTTAGTGAACAAAATGAAAAGCAAACAGACTATATTAGGAAATATTGCTTAATGATTTAACCTAAAGAACATTTTGACTCTCCTGAAAGCTCCCAACCAGTCAAGCAGCATCCGGAACTGCAGGTAAGAGAAGTCAGAAGCCTGTCCTCAGCATCAGGAAGCATTCTGTACTGCAGGGTAAGCCCAAGTCTTAGGAAAGTCCATACCTATAATTTGACTTCACTGATACATTAACTGCTTGTAGTGTCATTAATACATGTATTTAAATACTGGCCATATTGTATGATGGCAGGAGAAATCATACTACTTTTCCTCAGCATGTCATTTTAATATTAATTTAATGTTAAAGGCTCAGGGTTTAGATCAAAGTTCTGATTCATTTCAAGAGCACTGACATCAAACATTCCTAGATTCACTTACTGCTTCTCCAGGGCCTATTAGTACCAGACAAGATGTGATGAATATGTGAATAGTTCCTCCAACCAGCTTACAAACTCATAGACAACCCTTGTCAATGATTTTAAAAAGGAAAAAAATCTCAAACCATTGATTTTAAAGTATATTGGTATTGCTTGTTCAAGGAGAATGAATGACAGCTTTCTGAGAGCAATACGATTGTGCTTTTGTTGTTTTCTGTTTTATTTTTCCCTAGCAACCTGAGAATACATAACCTTGAGACCAAACAAGGGGCATTTGCAGTTCTAGCCACAGGTTATTTGTAGGAAATAGCAAAATTGTACACTTAAATGCATTTGCAGAAATCTGTGATTGTATTTATGCAACCCACAATGAAAATCACCTAACAGTGATTAAAAAATTCAATATTTTTATCAAGTTTAGAAAGGACTTAATTAGAAACATTTGAAGACATGTTCTTAGAGTGTTATCTGTGCAAGAGAAAGTCTTCTTTCAAACAGACTTACCAGCACAGCCTGTGCTCCTTTCAGTTTACTAAAACATAGTAATCCCTCCCAGTTATTAGTACTCATTCATTTTCTGCTCTACATTTGTATCTTGCATACTTTAAATATATTAAGAAGGATTGAAAATGTACAGATTTAGTGATATGTTTGGGGAAGGAATGAATTGATTTAGTATCTCTGAACTCTCCTACGAAGGTAAAGGCTTACACAAGATGTTACAGAACAAGGGGCTAAATTATTTTAGAAACTGATCAACAACCAGTGCACTGCTCAGTCATCGCTCTCAGGGCATTCATTCCAGAATCTCCTGTCTCCTCAAAGAACATTCCAACTTTCTTCAGCTTCTGCTCAAGCTTCAGCATATGGCAAAGAAATATTCAACAAGCCAAATGAACTGAGAATTTCTGTATATATCAGAGGTTACAACACATGCTCTAAACTAGAAATTCTGGCAGTCTGGATGCTAAGAGAAAGCAAGAGGACACTCCCTGACTTTTGCAGCTATAGGGACATTTCTGATTGAGAAAATGAACTCATGGGGTGAGACAATCAATAGAATAAAAGATCCAGCCATCATTACAGGCTCACTTGAGCTTTTTATCTCTATAGAACAAAGTTGGAAAGAATATCAACTGTTCAATGGTATTCCCTAAATAAGGATTCACTTAGAACTTCCCTGTTTTATTTGGGAAGAAAAATGTGGAAGAAATAAAGTTTCCTTTGCCACCACTGTTTATTTCTGCTTACCCAGATTCCAGTCAATGTACTGTGGTTTACTCTAGCTTTCAATGTGTGATAAAAGGAAAAAAATATTCAGCAGTCTAAAAATAATGAAGGCATGCTGCAAAAAAATATTTCGTAAAGACAAAGTATATTTGAGTTTAACTGATGAATAGTGAAGAAAACCTCACAAAATGCAAATACGTTTGAAACTTAGGACATTTATACATAATTGCTACTGTTTCAAGATTTAATTTTTCATTAATAACTATAAATTGAAAACATTATGATGCACTGTTTTGAACCAGAGAGGCATATATCTGATTTTCAATTTTTTATTCTTTAATTTTAAATTTTTTTAGACTTTGAAAGAAGATCTGTTTAAAACATATCCTCTAACAACAGGCTTTTGTTGCAACCATTCTTTCTTTCTTTTTTTTTTCCCTGGGATGAACTACTTTACTTTTTCTTTCTTCTCTCACAACACCTTTGAGAAGGCCTAATTTTTTCAGCCTACTGGGATTTTCAATAATCCCCCTGTGAGATTATCGAAAAGCCCACAGTCCTGCTCTGTGGAGGCTGTATGTGGATTCATTCCTAAGCAGTGCTTATCATATATTTCTCCCACCCCAAAAATAAAGGCTGTCAATCCTGTTTTGATCAGATAAGAACTTGTTGTATTTTATTGTATTTTTACCTGAAGGTTTTGTTTCATCATATCTCAAAGAAAGCTTTCTGTTGCTACCAGCTCATAATTAATAAATTTACTCCTATGATGAAAAATGTAAAGGACTTCTATGATTTCAATTATATTATATTGCATATTTTTCAGCTCTGAATATTATAAAGTATTCAATTAATGGAGTTTCCCCTTTTGAAAAGACTTAATTATGATGTGTTATTAATTTCTAATCCCCATCCAAAAATGCAGACTTGAGCCCACTTTTGGTGGGATTTCTTTTTAATATAAATTATTAGCATTGGTTATGCTGAAGTATGAATCATTGTGTCTATGAAGTTTTGTGTGTTGAATTAATTCATCTCAAGATTTCTTTCTATGCAATTTTATTGTGTCTTTTTATCTCTGCCTCATACATATTTAGTGTTCCTAAAACAAGTCCAACGTTAAGCACTTTGGTCTTGGAGAATAAAGACTGGTTTAAATGTTTTCCTTTCACTCATGAAATTACATCCTATTTTCCTTCTTATGGGTTTTGCTATCAAAACTCTCCATCAAAACTTAAATTTTACACCACAAGATGGAAAATGGAAAGTTCAGTAAACACTGTTTAAACAAAGAGGTTTTTTTTAAAAAAATTAGTTTCATTCTGAAAGAAAAAGGTTAAAAAACCCATAATGTTCAACAAAGCCCAGTCGAATACATATCTTTTAAGCTTTTTATTTGGGCAACAGTGGGAAAAATAGAAACCTGTGGAAATTTCCAGGTAATATACAATTAATTCATTCAACATGTAATGCTTTTATACACAGAGATTATTTAGATCCATGATTCAGCATTTCTGATTTTACAAATCTGTATCAAACTGATAGGTTTTTTTCGGTTTTGTAAACACTTTTTAAAGGCAGCATGACAGTGAAACATTGTTAAGCATATGCAGAGTGATAAGAGTGCTCTCATCACATTACTTCAAGCTGCTATGGTTTATCACTTTGCCTCAGAAAGCTTGCAAAATACAGCAAATCAAATCTATTTTTAAATGCCTGTCTACCCCTAATTTGTTCCACAATTCAGGGCAAAATTCTTCTTGACATGTTGTATTGCAAGACTGCAGGCATGGTGCCAAAAAATAAAATGCATGGCCGGCGACACTTTGTGGTAGATAGTCAGGACCTTCTAGATGAAATTAAAAGGGAACAGTTAATATATTATTGATCTGACCTGTCCACATTCAAAATATGCACTACATTAACGACTTCATTCTCTTAAATAATGGTATTATTGAGAAGCCGGTCTGTCTAGTGTGTGTCCATTGTCAGTCTGTCTAGTGGTTGTCCATTAGATAAAAATGCTGAACCACAGATGTTAAATTTAGTTTGACAAAAAAGTAAGAGTGATCCTGTCAGGGTAGAACTTTTTTTTCCATGTAGGAAAATAGAAAACCTACCTAAGATCCAAGATTTATTTGCAGTTTGGGGCAAAAAAAAAAAAAAGAAAGAAAAAAAGATCACCATATACATCCTTATACTGCTAATTTCTACACTGAAATGAAATCAATATTTTATCCTCTATCAATATGGGTGTAAAAGCTCTTTAAATCAATTTCTTAAGAACATTTAAATAGTTAAGAGGAGGTTAACAAGGGCACAGATCAGACTCTTTACATTAGTGCATGCTGAGAGGATGAGAGATCATGGAAAATGAAAAAAGAGAGAGCATGACTGGATAGAAGGAAAAACTTTGTGAACTGGAGATACCAGGGGAAACTGAGTAGTGGAAAAGGCTGCCCAGAAAACCAGCACTGGAGGTTTCCATGACCCAAGTGGATTAAACCCTAAATGACCTAGTCTGAATTCATAGGTGGCCCTGCTCATGCTACAGCCCTCCTAAGAAGAATTGTCCTGTAATCCTATGAAGTTTCTGGACACAGTCACTGTCCTTGAAGAATTCTAGAATATGGCCTCAAATTGATCATAGACTATTTGCACATGCTCAGTGATCCTGTTTTCACTGAAAACTCCCAATTGATTGAAATGCACAAGAAATCACATTTCACTTGAGAATCATTTGGGGCCCCTGAAAAGCAAAATACTTTTTAGGGATATGATTTATCTTCACATTGCCAACCTCATTCACAAAAGTATACCAATTAGGATTAAATACCTAATTGAATGCCAGTACCGGAGGCCTTTCTCACTGCTATGCTCCCTAACAGAGTTCTTGTGCAAGACCCTGGCAGAAGTGCTGCTGGACAAATCAAATGTCATCAAGAGGCAAACAAGCCAGAATCTGGTGACTGCACTGTAAGTCAGAGTTATTTAAAGATCTGGCAAAGAACCAGGTAAAGATATCTGGTTGCTTATATTTTCTAACACAAATGCAAACCACTTTTGAAATAGTTGTAGTGCTTGGACAGTCCCTATGTATAAAGGAAATGCACAGAGATGTGCAAGAATCAAGTGTAAAAGTAATAAGTGAGGAAAAAAACAAAGAAAAATTGAGAGAATTTCACATGTCTAGACAAAAAAAAACAGTGATAGGTGTATTAAAGAGAACAAAGAATAAGTTAGTAAACAGAAAAAAATGACAACAAATGGAGCAGAATAACAAAAAAGCCAACACCACATTCTGGCCATCAAAGTACTTGAAACACACAGTACTCCTCCTCCACCAAGATGGGCACACACACATCAGACTGAAATCCTTGCCCTTAGGACCCAGGAAGGCAGTAGCAGCATGAGCATAACACCAGGACCCAACAAGTCTATATGCAACTTAACTGGATTGCCATTACTTAGACTTTTCCAATCCACCTCTTTGTTTTTGCAATAACTATATGTGGACTTGTAATAATCACTTGAGTAGTTCAATTATACAAATAATAAATTCTAGGTTTTATGTATGTAAGTTTCCTTTTTGCCCCCAACATGATTTTGAGAACAATGTGTTGTATGAGTATCTGTAGAGCTCTCAGTAGTAGTAAAACAAGAAGGAGCTAAGTTATTCTGCAAAATAGTTATTCTGGTAATAAGCAAAGCAAATTCAGTGCAATGATTAGTACAGCTTGCATCTTATTCCAATACCTCTGAATCAGAGAAAAAAAAAAAACATATCCCACTTAAAGGAATAGTTTTGTTCCTCCAAGTCCTCTGCAGATAAATGTGATTTTATGCAGCTGACCTCCAATGTTTCTGCAATGGGATTGTGGTTGCTGTGATGCACATGGCATTTTAACTTGCTGTGAAAAGGAGCCAGCACATAGCTACACTGTCATTCAGCCAGGTCTTCATCACTGTACTAGGGAGAATTCAGTCAGTTGCTAGAAATAACATGGAACCCAAAACTATATTTTACGATTGTGAAAAGAGATTAGTCTACATGTGACTAATAGTGTCATCAATAAAAATGAACCGTGATAAATAACAAATAATTTAGAAGCTTTTTGTTTTGGATTATGAATGTGATTTGAATAAAATATAACAAGCATGTAGTCATTTTTCAACAGTGAAATGATAATCAAGAGGAATAATACATAGTTCCTAACTGCAAATATTTTTTCCTTTTTTTTTGAGATATAACTGCACCATTAACTGAGGAGGTTTACAGTCACCTGAACTTATGACTTAATTTGCCACACTGAAGTTCTGCTTAACATTGCTTCTGTGATAGGCAAGAAGAAACACATCTTTTCCCACTAACATTTAAGATAGAATTTAATGCACAGAATTTTCTAGGAACAGCTAAAAGTTCCAAATTCTCACCAAAGACATCAATCCACAAACTAAGAGATGACAACTGTCTATAAATAAAGCAGAATTTTGGCAAAAAAGTCTCTGAAGATGTCTCATATGAAGCATGACAAGAGCAGGTGGTTTTAGATGCAAACAATGCTTATACCTGGTCTCAATAAAAAAAATTAATCTGAATTTTGTTTTCACTCCTACCTTAAGTACTAGCATTTTTTTTTAAATATCCACATTTATTTAAAAGTAAAGTAATTTGAAAAGCTAAGATCTCCTCTGAGGATGTCATTCCCAGCAAAGGGAAATTCATAATGAATGTTCATTAATGTTCTTTATCAGTTCATTAAAGCTGCTTGTGCACTATGTTTATGAACATCTTTGATAAACATTTGGATTTGTTGTGCATGAACTGCTGATGAATAGTCATTAAACTGTCCCTAAGTTTATTCATTATGAGTGCTTATTAATTTCTCATGAATTATTATAAAATCCAAGCTGCTCTAGCAGTCATCTATAAAAAAAGAACAATTATTCACAGTATGTATTACTTAGTAGAAATAAATTAAAAATAAAACCTTATTTCAAAAGATTAATGCAAAGAAAATATACTTCATTCTGGCAGTAACTTTATCAAATCTAAAGCAATTTCGGAGAAAACTATTGGAAATTATAATTTGGAGACATACTTTCACTTAGGAATCATCTGACAGCCAAACTGGATCTATATTGCTGCAGAGTAGCACTTCTTCTTGAATATGAGTTTAAAGATGTCCACATCTCTCCAGATCTTACATATACTGCTAATATTAAGGGAATACTTCCTGCTGGAAGTATAGGTAGCTAACACACACTCTTCCCAGACATAGCTTAACTAAATGTTAAGTAACATAAAAAATTGCCCTCGAAAAAAATGCAAACACATCATAACTACAGAAACCTACACACCTTTAATTTCTCTTGTCCTATGCATAGCTCTCATTACCCAGTCACATTTTTCCTTATGAAATTCCATAAGGAACCTGCCTTCAGGTTCAAGTAATTCTTTATTAGTTTGACTATAGGACAGATCAGAAATCTGTAAAATTCAGATTACATGCTAGTAATAATTTAGGAGGCCTCGCTATCTCTATGCTACAATGGATACATTAGTGCTTAGCATCTGGATAGCTTAGATATAGAAAAATTAAAGAAAGGCAGGTCTACACTCTAGTTAGCCATCTGTAGATATTCCATTACACTCACACTTTACAAATCTAATCTTAATGATTTTTTTTTGTTATTAAGCAAACTATTAATATTTAAAATTTGTCCAAGTTTTGATTAATAAACCTTGATGTTATGATTTTGGGGTTCAACTAGTTATTGGAATAGAGAGAATTTTTCACAAGTATCAGAAACTTAAACCTTCTGTTTCTATTCAAGTTAAAAAAAAAGTAGAGAAAACAGAATGCAAGGAAAAATGTCATAAGTCACTGTATCACAATCACAGCAATAGCTTCAATTGGAAAAAGTCAGGCATAATAAATGTGACAGAAGGTTAAAAAGATGCTAGCAAATGCTAAAAATGTTCGCACAGGGTAGTTTCTGAAAAACTGGACAGATGAGAAAGGAAGAATTCCAGCAGAAAGAACACAATCACCATAAAGGGCTCACAGTACAAACAGTTAATGTGGTTTTGTTTTAAAAAGCTCGAGTTTGACAGTAATCCCTGAAACAAAATTCAAACTGAGATGAGATCCTTTGGGCCTCATCATCAGTATATTAGTTTCACAGTATGGTATCTCCACAGACTTCAATCAAAGCTTGTAATCTCCAGCAATACATTTGTATAAGTATACACTGTCTACACTAATAAATATTCAG
Source organism: Motacilla alba alba (assembly GCF_015832195.1). Classification (NCBI taxonomy): domain Eukaryota; kingdom Metazoa; phylum Chordata; class Aves; order Passeriformes; family Motacillidae; genus Motacilla; species Motacilla alba. The sequence goes on from NC_052019.1 coordinate 21,316,260, forward strand.
CCATTAAGTAACGTCATTGTTTTCTATTTCTCAGTGGACTGCTCAGAAGTAATTTAAAACAAATTAGACAGAAAACATGAACTTATTTCTCCTTTATAAAAATGGTAGTTAGTACTCCCTTTCCTTGCTTTATGTACCTGATTTATTCACATGGGAAGGACAAATAGCATTACCAGCTTTTCCTCTACTGAGGCCCATTGAGAGCCACACATCTCAAATCTGATGCAAAGAATGTCTGTTAATCACACAGCCATTCAAAATCACTTGTAAATAAGAACATCCATTCCAATTGCAGTAGATTTCCATTAATGTTAGTGAGAAGAAAATCTATATCGGGGAGAATTCAATCTAATTACTTCTCTTTCCTTTATCTTCTCTTTTGTAGGCTTTTAAAATTACCTTCTCTCTTCTTACTGGAGTCACAATTTTATTCTCTATTTTCCCACATAGTTATTTCACCCCTTTTCACTTCTTTTCCAAAACCTAAACCATAAAGAAACTCAATATTTTTTTTGCATTCACTCCTTCAAATGATATAAGACTAAGCTTTAACAAAGACTGCAATAATTAATATTCCAACACTAAGACCATACTAGGAAATTTAGGTGGGCATACGAAAACCAGTAAGTTTATCAGCAATATTCTATCTGTAAAGAATCTTCTGACTTCCCAGTTTGTATTCAGTTGCAAGAGCCATGAGCAGGGAGAGGAAGGCAAGGACCTGCCAAGCAACAGAGCACCTGGAAGGGAGCATCCTTTAACACCCTACTTCAGTGCCAGAGACATCAGATTCCAGTCCTCCTTTCTCACAGGGAGCTTGCAAGCAACTCATGAAGGGGGCAATCTCAGCTCACACCTTCTCCCAGTAATATAATGAAACAAAAAGACTATTAGAATCCTTTTACTGAAAATTCAGTTTTAATATCAAGTATATTTATGTGACTACAGATTTAAAAAGTTGAAACTGCAGAGAGGAAAATCTCCTCTAGTAATCTGAAATTTTTATACCATTTTGCTATCTAAGGCACAATACAGAAATAAAAAGGGGTATTTCAATTTTTGAAGCAAAAGCTGTGTAATGAAGTGAAATCATACATCAAAACATACTATGAGCAAAAGCTACTTAATTTAATAATTAAGCACTTTTTTCATTAATTATCCAAGAGTAATCAAAAGTGATATTTTTTGCCTTTTCATACATAAGGAAGAAATTTGAGGAATAAGGCTAATTGAGGAAGACTACCTCATAGATTCTTTTTCTGGAAGAAGCTGATTTGACAAGTATCATTTGGAAGAGCAAATCATTCAAATGTACACATGAGGAAGTGGTAACTGTAAATTGAAGTACAAAACAGACATAAGCAATCAGAAAATACATGAGGAAATAATATTTTTTAACAGTTGCCAAGCTGTTAGAAACATCACAGTCCTTTCACACACTGGCTCTTTTTTACCTGTATTAGAAAGTGATTTTTGCCTTGTTTTCTGCTTACATGGTTAAAGACAGAAAGGTAGATTTTGCACATTTATCTAACACGTGTAAAATGCTTTTTTCATGTGCTGAGGGGTTTTTCCAAAGAACTGGCATGTGGGGTTTTGTTTGACAGAGAATGGAAATTAGAGGAGTTGAAACACCTTCCACACTAGTTTTTGCTAAGCATTAGAAACTGAACATTCCTCAAATTCTGGTGAAACATAAGTAAATTATTTCCCTTTTCATGCTCCATCTAATGCTCAACCCTGATGGACAATGTGCCCTACACATAGGTGTATGATTCTAAATCATGCAATGCTAAACTAAGTTTTAGTAGGAAAGACTGCTAGGAGATGTAAATTTCCCAGCTGAGAGGATTCTAGAAGTAATGAAGCTTTGAGAGTTCAGAGATGGGTATCTTGGTGAAAAGCATTGGTTATAATAACCTTGGCCATTGAAAGACACCTACCTGAGACTACAGCTAAGGAGAAGAGCAGTGCTGTGTTTCTTTACTTTCCTTGACACCATTTAAAAATATCCAGAGCTCCACATCTCCTCACCCTTCCTGCTCTCTGCTCTGGAGTCCATAAAACATAATAGCCACATATAGGACTTTGCACAGAAAAAGAACATTTATTGATCTCAGATTACAGTTATCTCAGGTCTTAATATCATATTTAAGTAATTTCTAGTTCGAAATTAGCTTTTCAATGCTTGCTTTCAAATTTCTGAACTATTCTGTCGAAGAATGAATGACAGTTTTGGCCTTATCCCAGCAACTGACAGCAGGGAAATATCCAGAAAATTATCTAGGTGGTAGAAATGATAATTCTAATGAAATGATAATTCTAGAAATGGTAATTCTAGAAATGACAATTCTTTTGTTTTGTTTTGTTTTTTTCCCTTTCTGAGCTAAATATTATCAGAGTGACTAAAAGCAGATAACATCATCTACACCAGTAAGAACATGAATTCAGACACTGCTGTAACTTTAGAAAAACTGCTGAATCACCTCAGACAACAAGTCATCCAGCTGGCACAAGAATACACCATAGTTGAAGGCTAACCTCCATCTCAAATATAAGTGGATTCATGCACAGTGAGTGGTCTCCCTTTTCCCCCTCATCCTCAGTGTTGCTTTGATTGATGAAAAAATACAACTCTGAACTCAGATCATTTTAGTTCTTGAGGACTGAATTAATTTGTATAAAACCTATCATAATCAATAGGCTTATGAGGTGTTAGTTTAAAATTTATATCTTTTAAGGTTTAACCAGTAGGAGTTTTTTTTCTTTACTAATTGTTCATTCTAATGAAACACTGAGCACTCCTCAAACTCTGCACTGTCCAACTGAGAATTTGTCAGCTGTCCATATTCAACCACCTCAGTTCTTTGTAACTGCCCAGTTTTCCATAAAATTAAAATCCTCCTCAGTCTAATCATCCTGATGCTTATCATAACATCAAAAATATTATTTACACATCTCTAGACTTAAGTAAGATTTTCAAGTCACTCCTTATTCAACTAGATATTATTTTAACAAGCTAGGAGAAGATTTTTGGTAGAAGGCTCTTCTCTTTGGGAGCAAATCCTTCCGCTGATGCCAAAGATTTATGCAGATCTAGAAGCACTCAGCAGGAAAAAAGGCAATTACAGATTTGATCCCTTCAGAAATCTTGGCGATTCAGAAATGCCTTTGGAAGTTAGGAACCCAAATTCCATTTAAAAAAATGAATGAACTTCTGAAGCCTAGAGTTTAACTAAATCTATCTTTAAAAAGCAAAGAACAGACACTGAGGCTTTTTGAAAATTTTGCTCTTTAAGCCTCTAAACTCATCTGTCTCTAATGACTGTAGCAACTGGTCACACATTAGTGCACTCTCGACACTAAAAATGTTAAGTTAAAAAAGACATTTCTTTTTTAAACTATGAGTCATAAAAACAGAGAGACAAAGTAATTAGCACAAGGTCATCCTGTATCTCAGCTCAGAACCAAAGCTGTATCATTCAGGTTCCTAGCTCTCATCTCAGCCAGTAACCTATCCTACATTGTAAAATAAATGTAAACTCCTATTTCCATCCCAACAGAGGCTTATGTATTAAAAAATCCAATGGATTCCTAACAATTGGTACACCCTTTGCATTACAGACTGTTCTGGTTTTCGGGATTTTCTGGGGGGGGGTTGTTGTCTTTTGGTTTTGTTTTTGTTTGTGGGGTTTGGGGCTTTTTGGTTTTTGGGTTGTGGTTTTTTTGCTTGTGTTGGTGATGGTGGTGGTTGGTTGGGTTTTTGTTTGGTTTTTGTTTGTTTTTGGTTTTGGGGTTGAGTTTCGGGGTTTGCTGCCTCTCAGGTATTATTAGCCAAGTTGCTTTGTACTTTCTGTTCTATAAAAGCATGTGAGTTACAAACATCAGGTTTGTGTCCCACCCTCAAAAAAATTTTGCCTGATAATGCCTTAGGACAAGCACAAATGAGTAAGAACCACTTTTTTCTTAGGTTCTGAAATCCTCAGATTAACACAAGATTCCCTCTTTCATCCCCTCCCCTACATTTAAACCAAAAGCCTCTCGCTTTATAGATCAAGAAGGAAAACATGACATCATAATTTCTGTTTTGATGTTCTTTAACGAGGTGCCAGATGTGACAGTGGATTTGCTGATGTGGACTGAACCAGGCTTCCCAGAACAGCCATGCCAAATGCTAGAGGCACATCAGGCCATATTATTATGAAATCCTGCACCAGAAGCATTTTCTGCTTTCTGTTCCACCCTCAGCATCCTGTTCTCCTGTTCACAAACCTATGTACTCCCATTATGTACAGCCTGTTACACATTCCTTGAGAGACCTTCAGCTCTGTATCCACAGCTTGTATTTGAGTTATGGTTGCTTGCTTTGTTTATCCCAAATATTTCTGTTTTTTTGTTCAAAATCAGGCTGTGGCCAGTTCAGCTGAGTGCTGGAAGAATCACATAGTTTCATAGAAGGTGCCATCTTCACAGAGGTCACCACAGAGCCTTTAAAGGATCTCTAAATCTGGAAAAAAAACCACTGTTGAGTTACAGCCTTCAAATCTCTGCAATCAGATCATGTATCTTTGAGAAATAATCACACATCTAAGTCTGATCCTTCACACTGCTGTGGTGCTACAGAATGGATGAAAGAATACCACTGGTTATAATTTTTCTTACTCCATTCGAGGTAAGCACAGATGCTTCCAATTAGAAACTTGAAAATGCCACATGGGAGAAGCTTTCTTTCATCCCAGCATAAAGGAATACACATTTCCTTTCTTCAACTGAATCTACTACTGAAATACAAGGCTTTTCTCAGTCTGGGTCAAATTTTAAGTCAGTTTGAGAGAATGGTGCATTTAAGATACTGGTAGCAGTTCCTAAACCTACTGAGAGTAATGTTAAGTATGTTTGAGAGGCCAAATATAATTTCTAAGTCAGTACTTTCCATGTCTGTCATTTCCTCTCATGTGCACTCTTGGATGTATCACTTTCAGGCATTTCAGGTTCAGTATTTATTTCCAAATATTACTAAGGCCCAATGAATGTTGCCTGGCATGTCCTCAGTCTTTTTGAGCCTCCAGTTTCCACTTGTGCAAGAAAATGACACAGACATTTAGTGAACAAAAGTATAGATGTTCACTAAGACTACACATATGGCAAAAATGAACATCTATGCATTTATTTCCTTAATGCGTGGGATTTAATTTAGGGGATTTAGCTGTATCCTAAATTTGTAAGCAGGAAAGGTTGTAATGCTTTGTGCAGAGCACTTCTTAACAAAACCCATAATTTGGTCATAGAATCACAGAGTGTTAAGGAGTTGGAATGGACCTTAAATCATCCAATCCCAAGTCCCCTGCCACAGGCAAGGACACCTTCCTTTCAACCAGGCAGCTCTTATCCGACCTGGCTTTTAACAATGCCAAGGCTGGAGCATCCCCCTCCCTGGTGTCATCAAACACCAGGAAATAAATCCTCTAAACATTTTGTTAGGTTAGAAAGCTGACATTCAGTGCTGAGGTACATGGTGGTTGCAGATCCCCCTACCAGAATCACCTTCTACCCACTTGAATCGGATTTCACAATTATTTTGTTGGTTTTATTAGTTTCTTCTTTATCTTCGGAGTCCTGCCAAATACCTTTGTTGTCTATAAATTCTGCATTCTTTGTGTCCATTATCCATTGGCATCCTTCTCCCCAAGTTATATTAACTTTCTCCCACCAGGTCTGAGATCTCTGAGGCATGTCAAGCCTTAAACTTTAATTTGTTTGTCTAACATATGGACATGGCTCAGATCTTGCTTGCTAGCTACTCTCTGTTTCAGAGATTAAATCTCCCTTCTTGCTGATTAGGTCCCAACATTTTCCTCCACTGCTGCAAATACTTCTTTTGAAAGAAATATAACCTGTTCAGTAACAATGAGCAACTTGTTCCAGTGTCTAACTACCCTCACAGTAAAAAAATTCTTCCTAGTATCTAACCTGAATTTCCCTTCTTTCAATTTTGTATCCATTACTCCTTGTCCTATTACGGTATTTTCTGACAAATAGTCCCTCTCCAGCTTCCCTGTAGGCCAGAAACAAATACAAATAATCCTTTGTTTTCCACAGGAATTTTAGGGAAAAGAAGGGTTTTTTTCTATTTTTTCCTTCAGTTGATAAAGTAGAATTAATCATATTATTTCTAAGTTTTCATCAAAGTGCACTTGTAGATTTGAGTTACCTTACTTGCTGACTTGTGACAGCCTGCATGCCTGAGCCTTAAGCCTTTCTCTTTTATTCTGCAAGTCTTCTTCCACTTTTTAGCATAATTCATGGTATGATCAGGCCTCCAGTTACCATCTGGCAGGTAAAAGCAACCCTCTTGTAGGCATTTAGGCTGACCTACTTCACTGTGTGTAAGTAATGGGGATCTCATGGGTTCCTGATACTTTCACAGCCCATCATTATCATCCGTTCAGAAAATCCCTCCTTGGATTGTCATTCCCTACAGCTCTGAGCTGGTCCTGTAAAAAATGCAGGTGAGTGCACTTTGGGAAAAAACTGAAATGGCAAAATATTACAGGCATTGTATAGACCAATCATTATCACTGCAACAATTCAAAAGGGACATCTCTGTTATTTCCTTGCTGCCTTAGAGATGAAAGCTTTCATCCAGGCTCTGAGTGGTCCCAGATGGAAATCTTATGCTGGAACAGTTGCCTGGATGCATCTACCTGGACCATATTCCCAGACCCAGCTCTTTTGGCAAGATGTGCAGGAACTGTAACAAGGTAAGCATGCCCTTGATCTGCTCCTTTTTATGCTCTCTGCCTTCAGCTCCAGATGCCTATCAGCCCCACTGCCTAGTGGAAGCAGAGTTGTCTGAACCACTGGCACTGCTACTCCAAGGTGATGCTTTCCTCTTGCAGAATTACTTCTTCACTCTGCTATCTTGTGTTCAGGTTTCTAGAGAACTATTAGGTGTTTCTAGGTGACAAGCAAGATTTACCCACTGAAGGTTACCCGAATAACCATAACTGAGCTTAAACTGTGGACAGGTACAGATTTTCCCAGGTTGAAACAAAATAGGAATGCAAGGTCTGAAAAACCTGCTGATACTGAGTATCTTGACATTTTGCCATGCCTATACAGAAGGGCTAATTACTCCATTAAAATGAGTCCTACTTTTCTCAAAAATTAATGACACTGTCATGCCAATCCATAAGTTCCCTTGTTTATGTCACTCCCCTCCCACATTTCAGAACTAACCTTGACACTGGTCTTCATCATTGTATTAAAATATACTTAACTAACTTTCCAGTCACAGCATTCTACTTTTAACAGTTCATGTATGATTTTCTTCCCCACTCTAAGTTATGCAGAAATTGCTGACTTGTAGTATAAAAGACCTGATAAAGATCAATCAAATCTACTCTTGTACCTCTGAGTCAGCAGCAGCAGGAAAGTATTGATGGACTAGCAAGGGCAAAACAAACATAGGCACATCAAGAAGTGTCACCTGAATGAGTCAAAAAGAATGAAATAAAAACAATTATAAAATTTACTGCTACCTGCTAGAGGAAAAAAAAATAAAAAGCACCACCAGGTTCTAAAACAACAGTGTTCATTGAAAATTACTCATCTAGAATTTCTGTCTTTCTTGGATGTAATCCAAACACAAAGGAGGTGATAATTCTTAAGAGTCATTTACCAGTTGACAAAGCGTTTTGCAGCTGCTGTTTGTGTTCTCATCCACAAATCAGCGAGCCCAAGGAACAGAGTTCAGGGCTCAGTCCTGCTCCAGAGAGTGAGGCTGTGTAGCAGCTATCAGCTGATGGTATGAGGTACACTGAAGAACCAGGACACGCACAGCATCTGCCGGTTACTCCATCAGAACACGTGAAACCTTCTTGCAAATGAATATACATTTAGTTAAAACATTAGAGATTAATGTGATTGGAGCAACACATGAAGCCACTTCTGAATTTTCAAGGTAAGCCTTACAAAATTCCAGCACGATGAGCACGTTTACTGCTGTTGGCAGACCCTACACAACATTAAGTACCACCACAAGGAACACAAATCTGTGTCTGCCCTGCCTGTGAGCACACCAGCTGCTGCCTGCAGCCCAGGCCAGCTCAGTGGGGGGAGTCACATCCTGTCCTTCCCTCTTCTCTTCTTGCTCTCCTCACTTACTCCCACTTACACCCTTCCCAGGTGCTACTACCTACCTTCCTCTCAGGGCTGCATCTCTGGCCTGCCCACCCATCCAGTGAAACACTGAATTTTATGCGCCTCACATCCATAAAGCTATTGTCTCTTATGTACAGAGAAAGAGAAATAAGTATGCAGCTACAAATTAAAATAAACTGACCCAGAGTCACAACATCACACAGCATCTCACATTCTGAAACAGCAAGAGCTGTTTTGGCAAAGCCAAGTCTCTCTGACTCATGTTGAATACCAAATTTACTTATTTCAAGACAATTGATATTTCATGGTATGGTGAGAAACAACTGCTCACTTTTAAATATTTTACAGGCTTATTAAACCTTAACAAAAATACAACAAAAGGATTAAATAAGAAAAAATTACAGCGCTCACAGCCCCTGTGATCATCAGCCACATGCTCACCTACAAAATGGATGCTCCGCCTTTTAACTCTTTAGCTTCTCCCAAAGTTTTGTCAGTCAACTCCTTCTCTGCCATCCATTGGTGAAGATTATTTTCTTACGTGTTGATTGGAGGTCAGGTGTTGTTACACTGCACCTCTTGGTAATAAGCCAGCTCCCTCCAAATGTCCTGACTACTAAGGTATTACCAGGAGGAGGGGAAAGAGGACTATGAGGGGACTTATAACAATAACATCACTATACATCTTGACATACACATAATATCTATCTCTTAATTGTGAGAGCCAACTATTACATTACTCATCTCTAACAGTATGTCTGATTTAGCAGAGCAATGCAAAACATGCAACTAGAAATGTAAGTTACACTTAGCAAAACATACAGCGATCTCAGAACACAGCTCAGTCACACTGTCCACCAGAGTCCCACTACCAGTCTCTATAACGTACTGGAGGTTGCCAGAAAGAAATACGCAAAAGCTCAAGCTTGTTGCTCTCTTTTAAACAGACATTTGTGTGGAAAATCATACTATGAAAAGCCAGTGTCCAAAAAAGAGACAGAAGAGTCCTGCAACTTTATTTGAACTTTAGTGACTTAATATATTTATTCAAGAGGGGGTTTTGTGACAAACTTGCATTAAAAAATCATTCTTGACTGAAAAAATGTGCTTCCAATTGCACCCCCATGGACAAATTGGGAAGAAAAATGTGACTATGCCTAAAATGCAGAAAATTTAAAAAAATTGTGTATGGATATAGGTGTGATATTTTGTTGGTTTTTATTTTGTGGGTTTGTTTTTTTGTGGGTTGTTTTTGTGAGGTTTCTGGTTTGTTTGGTTGTTTTGAGGGAAAGAGATTCATCACTTATTTTTATTTCTGTTAAGCAGAGAGCTCTGCTAGCTTGGAGAGAAAACAGATGTGAGCCTATTTTCTGTTTTTCAGAAGGAATAGATCCCCTGCTGTCATTTCCAAGCTAAAGATTAATTAGACTTAGAGAGATATTTCCAGGAAGATGAACATAAAATGTAGGGACCTGATCCTGGGAAACACAAAAAATTTGGAATGACAGTGAAACCAATGTCAATAACAGGAGATTTCCTAATTTTTTTTACCCCTCTGAGCTCAGTTTAATCTTCCATATAACGAGGCCAGTGCTCAGTGATTAGAATAAAAGTTCAAATATAATCTGTTAAATATCAGCAATATCAAGGCAGGTTACATACTTTGCTTTGCAAGCATATGGATTTATTGTTTCTTCACAAAACAAAATTGTTCCATACACAGAAAACAGTTATTTTATACTCTATGAACTAGGATTGACATATTCCATCTACAAGATAGAAACTATCAAACTGTATTAAATTTCTGGCAGAAAGATTTTTCATCCTTTTATTTTTCCTTCCGTTCCAAGGAAAAAAGCTAGTGTTTGAGATTCTGTTGATATTGCTATAGTCTTAAAGACTTTTCAGAAAATCAAAAATCAAGCTTTAAATACACCAAGGCATTTCAGAGAAGGATTACATGGGTTAATTACCATAGAAATTTGGAAGGGACTATTAGGGTATCTAAACTACTCTAACATAATCTAACCTCCCGTGCCAACACAACACTACTTTTCCTATATTTATATGTTGTGCCTTTGCTGGTAAAGTTCCCCCCAAATCTTTCAGAAAGGTCTCATCCTCGAGTCCTGCTGTGGGCTTTCACTAGTTTGTCATATCTTGTAGTTAACATCTTGTTGACACCTTGGCATTATTTCCAGTCCAGTTTCCAGAAAAGGATTTCTTTGTTATGTTTACCCAACTAAGGAGAGTTTAAGAATTAGCATTTTCTGTGCAAGTGCTTTTTGTCCTCAACCAAATAATCAAGATACTTTTCAATTTCTTTGAAACAGAAGCCTAAACTCTTTCAAATGTTTTACTAGAACATGGCTTTTTGAGCATAAATTTTTCAGCTTTTCTATACTTCCTCTTATATTTCAACATCCTGTGAGAAACTGCATGTTTTATTCACATAATAGCAAAATTCGTAGTATTCATACAAAATAGGCTTGGGATGATATTAAGCAAATATGCCCAATTCATCCATTACTTCAGAGCAGGATCATCTGTACATAGTCTTGATCCAAGTTTATCTGATTTGTTCTTAAAAACTTCCACCACCAGAGAGTCTATAACCTTTCTAGGCAGTCTATTCCAACACTTTCCTGTCTTTACTACTAGAAAGTAAATCTTCTAACTAAAATACTTCAAATAATACCTTCTTAATGCAAAGTAGAATGTAAGGATTTCTTCACAATCTTGTAATCTATTATAGTAACATACTTGATTTTTACAACAGCACAGTCCTTCACTCATTTACAGTAGGTTCCAAAGCTCTTTTCTGCAAAATTATTATCCAGCCAGTAGTTTCCCTCCTTGTATTTTTCAGTTGTCTGTCCTGATATTGCTCTCTCCAACCCTGTATAGAGGTAAAATTACTCCATTCATATTCACTACTGCCTCTTTTGTACATTTATAGGTTTCATCAGCTCCTTGAGGTTATAGCCCTAAAACTGAGTTAGTTTCTTTATGATTCACCAGCTCTCCCCAGTGATTCAGTTTCTCAACAACATATGTAATCTTTCAATAAGGCATCTATTACTGCTAGAGATGCAAGTTAGTATTCCACAGTGGGCAGCTGTCAAAGCCAGTCAATGGTACTTTGTCTTAACTGCTGCCATCGTTTAGCATTTAGGTGCATTGTTCAGAATTATTGTGTATGTACCTTGTTTAGACTTTTCATACACTCAGATTCCTCACATTTGGGTGCCTTATTGAGATCGTAAAATCTTTCCTGATGAAAAGTACCTACAGCCTTTCTTCAGAAATCAAAGAGAAAGATTGCACTTAGCAAGACATTTACATACATACTGTAGATGTTTTTTTATACCAACAGAACAATGTAACTGGGAAGAAGTTATGAGAGCACTTTTGGAATATTAAAAAGAAAAATTGAAGTCTGATGGTAGAAATAAATTGTCATGAAGAATCTACTCTGATTATTTCGTAAGGTAATTTGTGGTGTCAGGTGCCAAGTTAACTCATGGAAGAATCATATCTGGTTTCTGTATAATATAGCAACATTCCTAGAAGAGTATCAGCTAAGGTTGTTGTTCTTAAAAGAGGGATTCATCACCCAGTGTGTAATAAGCCAGTCTCACACACAGAGCCCAGGTATTTGTTTATTTTGTATTTGTCCAAAGATGGGTACTAGGTGCTAAATCCACAAAGCTAGGATGCTGATTCTCAAAACTTTGCACTCCATATATCCTAGCAAAAAAAGAAAAAAAAAATCACGGTTCATTAGCTACAAAGTTATCTAGTTTTCTTATTAATTAGTGTTCTACCTTCTGCTGGTTGAATGATCCTCTCATTTCTCATGCTAATTAGTTCCATGCTCAGTCTTTCCCTTCCTTTGAGTGAGTGAGTTTGTTGAGTCGATGGTTGCAATCTTCCTCTGCTGGAATTACCCATTACCCAGAGAGCAGTGAGCAGCTCCAGCTGCACAGGAGCTCTGGATGCTGGAGCCCCAGGCGGGAGGCCTTGGGCCGTGGATTCTCTGCATAACAAAGGGCACGGGACCTGTGCCCAGCCAGGGGGATGGCAGGGCGGGGCATTGTCAGGAGGGATTTTGTATCTCTAAGTATCCTCCATAAAAGTGAGAAAATAATCAGGATGGAAATCAACTTGGTTTACAGGTATATCCTGTGTATTAAAGATTAGGCAGTGTAGAAAAAATAGAGCCCAAAAGAGATTTAACTTAGACTTAACACAGAAAATAAAAATGAAAAGCAAAAAGGGGGGTTTTGCCCATAAAGACAAATGTGCTGTTACAGACTTGCTGGTATTGCACATTAAAGGCAGATCTTTTGCTTCAATTTAGCTTAAAGACTGATTGGAAGTTAATGGCAAAATACCTAATGGAAATATAGAAGAAAAGAAAATTGTAAAAAAACTTTAAATACCTACTGTGAAAAATATTAGGGACCCTCAAACTTTTCATACAGAAGTAATTAACATGTAGAACATGATGTGAATGGAAGATACCATTAATAAGTATAAACATAAGCTTTTGTTAGTGCAGTATTCTACATTTACCTAAATGCTTGTTTACAACCTTAAATTATTGCAAGGGAAATGCTTTAATTTTTCAAATTATGATCAATAAAATAAAAAAAATTAATTTAAAATAATCAAAAAAATTAATTTAAAAAAAAAAACAATAGCACAAAGTAGTGTTCCCATCCTTGGTAGTGGGTACATTTGATGAGAACCATCATATATATATATATATATATCATTATCCTATTCATCATCACCTAAAGGCAATGTTGCTCTCTACTAGATTATGTGACACAAATGTTGTACTACATTGCTGCCTCAGAATACCACATTGCAAGTGCCTGCTGTGGATTCCAAAAGTCACACTGATTAGACATGTCCATCGAGAAAGGAGTGAACGAGGTTTTCTGAACCCAAAGTGAGTCCAAATCACACGTGTTTGCTGCAGGTCAAACAACTGGTAACTAGAAGAGAACTTGAGGATGCTTTGCACATCCTTCCTCCTTTCTATATACCCTTCTCTGAACACCCACTTTTGGTTCTATCAGTGACAGGATGCTTGACTAGACCTATGACTTAACATAGCATTTCCTCCTATAAGTCAGGGGTACAGTAACAACTTGTCAAGAGGGACAAGGTTTCCTTGGTTTCTGTTGCAAGATTCATCAAGGAGACAAATTTTTGTATACCTATCTAACCATCTTTCTTAGTGTCATCCATATTCCAGCGATATTGGGCCTGAGTTATGAAGGATGATTTCCTTCCAGAAATTCTGTAGAGCTTTTTGGTTGTCTTTTTTAAATTTTTTTTTTTTTTCTGAAACAAAAGTTTCTTCAAAAATGAGCATGAGCAGTCACTGCTGAAACTCTTTCCCTTTGAGAAACTGGCAGAGATTAAGGAACCTTTTGTTTGAGTATAATTTGTGTCAGAAAGCTTTCTTTTACTGTAAGAGGAAACTGTTGAACACATAGGTTTTTGCCAGGTTTTGAGTTTAAGGTTTCTGGAATTGTGTAGAATTCTTTTCTTTAGCCCTTAAAAAGAACCAACAAATTATTTTTTTTCATTATTTGGGTTGTAACTTCAGAAACCTTTTCTATGAAAAATCCCCCTCAAATATTCAGCATTACATATGCATTTTGCTGATAACTGTGGTCGATTTAAAAAAAAAAACCAACAAACTCATTGAATATTTTGGTGTTACTTTGAACTGCTGCTGACATGAGTGTTAATCAGTGCCACACCTTTTCAATAGAGAGCTGTAAGGTTGGTTCTTCAGTATGTCTTGTCAGATCAACATTAACCATTTTATGCTTCTGGTCCATGCTAAATGATAGCTTAAATCCCGGCTGTAGCCAATGCTTTTTTGTGAACAAATATTTCAAAGGAATGAATATGCATTATTATTCTGCATTCTAGTTTGCAATGCTGTAACTTGTGTACGTAGCCATAACCTTAGCTCCATATAGATATGAACACTAAAATGTATATATCATAAGTTACCAGTGGACTCCAAAAGACTATTCACACTGAAAAAGCTAAAGGTTCAAATCCTGTAAATTTCTAGTTTTCCACTTGGTTATTAATCCTTCAGTGATAATTCTCACATGACAAAGAAAGAGATGAAAACTGAGAATTCATCCCTCTAAACCAATATTTAGACTCCTTCAGACAAATTTTGAAAAATTGAAAGAAAAACTGATTGGCTAATAAGAAATTATATTTCTAGTAAAAAGTTGAAAACTAGTAAAAGTAGTAAAACTAGTAAAAACTAGTAAAACTAGTAAAAGTTCCAGAATGAGCACATCTAATTTTGAGGGAATTATCAGATATTAAGAGGTATCTGTGTAAGATCTAAAAGAATAATTTTACAATGTCTGATTAGCCTAACAGGATAACAGTCATGCCAATAATTGAGGAAAATACTGTCATTGAGGTAATCCTACAGGAAAAAGATTATTTCTTGTTTGTTTTGTCAAAAGAATGGTTAAAAGGAGAAAAATATTTTGTGTGTAGACAGATTTTTAGGCCAGCTCAGTCATATATTAATGTTTTATAGAATTTTTCAGTAAACTTCACAGTCTATTTAGGGCTGTTACAAAGCAATATCAGAGATTTCCACAAGAAAGAGTGAAGAACTGCCCAGTAGTTTCTACTGGCAGCAGGTCAGGAAAGCCTGGAATTACTTCAGTGAAGTAGTTGGGGAGTGTAAATGCATGTTAGGTTGAGAGAAATATTTCTTCGTTCCTTTTTCCACTTAAAAGACAAATAAAATAACTTTTGTTAAATTGCAAAAATTGCATAGGTTCAAGAAGAAATGCTTTAAGTCAGTGAGAATTGAAATAAGTCCTGAACTTCCTAACACTTCGTGCTTTTCTGCTGCTAAACAACCTTGTTACTGTGAACTCCAGAGTAGATATTCTAGTGATATTGATATTCTATCATATTGCATGATACTGCAAGTAATAGAAATGCAGAGAAAACAGTGGTTTGATTTAATACAACAATGAAAGTGGGGCATCCAATGCTGAAATTTTCCCCTGGTCAGTAAGAGTTCAATAAAAATACAGTTAAAGACTAATTTTAAAATTACATATATTTAGACAATGCTTCCATCTGGTGAAGTTAGTAAGGACAGTCATATTATGTTACATCACATAATATTGACTCTCAAATTCATGTGCAGATACTGCATTGGGAATGATGTTATCAGACATTCTATGAACTGGCTTTTGAGTCAAGTACTGATTTTAATAATAAAAGTATTTAACAGTCTACATGCTATATTTTAATTTCTTATGTAAATATGCATTATTATTAACAAAACCTATTGTACCAGAGGACAAGTGCTCTAATTTATACTTATATCCAGTCTCTGAGAAAAAGAATTTTTAAATCAACCATATTTATGATAGAGCAATAAAGTAATGCTGCATCTAATTGAAGTTTCACTAATGGTCTCATTAAATTAGTTGCATTCAGAATGTCCAATTTACGGCATTCATAATTTCTCATCTCATCTTGCTCAGCAGTTATTTGTGATTTTTATTCTAGTAAAAAGTTATTTTTGTAAATGCTAAAAAAAACCCCAAAAACTCTCTAGTGCTTATTTTAGTCTTTTTCCACTTAAAAATTATTTTCTTGCAGAACCATTAAATTGGATAGTTTCTTTTCCCTTTTCACATGTGATCATCACTGATAATAACAACTGCTCAAGTGATGCACTCAATATACAATGATCAACATTGCAAGCTTTAACATTGCTATTTTTTAATTAACATTATTTTGTGGTTGTTCCAACAGAGAAGAGGAATTTATTTCTAGATCATAAAACAAAGAGCATGAAGAAACTTTTCATTATTATGTGGATTTGAAAACCAATGTCAATTTTTTATCAGAAACACACTGAAAAAAAAGTGGCTGCTAAAAAAAACAGCCTTTCTTACTCAAACGTTGTATAGAAAGCAAACCAAGGAGTTGTAGAATCCCACAAAGATGACCTTTCAGTAGCATAAGCCTCTATAAGGATATAAAGTCATGCATGAGGATTATAGAAGTCATCAGGTTTCTCTAACTTGACCACAGTCTTGAGCAAACATCTGTGCCAATGACTGGACTATACACAGTAGACAAAATTCACTTTCTGGGATTGTGGCTCACCAAAGGTTTGCCAACAATCCTCTGTTTTTTTTTCTTGCCTATATCCCTTACAGTACCATCATAGGACCTTCTGCAGGGATTGGCAGAGTATTACTGATTGGATGTTTTAGTTGTGGCTTTAGTTGCCATAGATACAGTCTTCTAGGTGCATTTAAAGTAAAATACACAAAGTGATATCTAGTTCATTTTCTAAGTCATGCTTGATGTTAATTTGAAAAAAGGGTATTTTATTTTCAGAGATGTTCCTGTGAAGAGCATTTCATGAAGGAGGCTTTTTTATTGTTTTATTTAGTGTTGTCCACTAATTTCAAATCAATCAAGTGGCTCATCAAAAAACTCCCAGGTGAGTGGAAGATTTTATTTATTCCTGACCTAGTAGATGGCATATGTAGGAATTTGACTTGTTTCATTGTTGCAGGGAATTATGGAATGAATGAGTCATTAAGATCAGGAAGCTACAGCAAGAAATGTTAAAGGGGAGAAAATGCTTTTTACTCATCATGGAAAACATCTGTCATGATATAAGCTGCATAATAAAAACCCCTCGCCAATTCTCTTAATAATAAATATAGTAGACACAATTATTCTGGCTTTATGTTCAGCCCTTTGGAGTCAGACTTTGTAGACAGCATGTAGACAACTTTAAAAAGCTCGGAATCTATCACATCCTCTAAGCTTGCCAATGATACCAAGCACATATGTTGATGATAGCAGTACAAAAAACCAACGACTGGTCTGTTCTGTAGCATGCTGTGGAATGACCATGCCTTTACTCTCAAACATACCATATATATTGTTCTAACTGAGTAGTTTGAAAGTGTAAGCTGGAACTAGAAATGTTTGGTTAGGTAAATGTGAGCATTGCAGATTCTCATTCTGATATGTAAAATTTCTTGTATCCCTCAAGTTTGTCATACCAGTTTATCTAATAAATCTCATGTTTTGCATTGTAATCCAGCAATGAACAATTGAGAGCCCTGACACACAGAATCTACTTTATATATTTATAGTTGTGTAGTTTTTATCAGAATTTATCCCACTGTCCTTTCTGAAACAAAGCTATAGTGGTTTGCAATATCATTTTCTCCAGGGTGAACAAAATATGTAACACTGAAAATGTAATTACATGACCAAAAGCATTACCACAGTATAAGGATACAGTGGTCATCAGTGCCAGTTACCATCTTTCAGCAGGTGTTCATTTCTATTCTAGTGAACGTTTCCCTCTTGAGCATTTTTGTACAGTAGCTCAATAAGGACGGACTTTCTAGTGGTTCACACTGTGCTACTCATCCAGCATTCAAGACAGACCCTTAGTATTCAATCATGTTAATTCCTGCTCCCTCTGCTCCCTCACTATTTTTTTTATGTTAAGCTGATATAAAGTTGATATTCTCCCTGTATGCTAATATAGCTCCTTATCCTTGAAATTTTTAACTTGTTTAATGCCTTTCCCACTGTTTGAAGATAATTAATTTCTTTCTGAGTTAAAAAATCTAAGAAATGAAACAAACTTACAGACTTTACCTTTGAGTTCTGATTTATTTCCCCTTTTATCCATTTTTTTTAATGACCTTTCAGCAATATGGTAATATCTCCAGAAGGGTATTTTGATCTTATAAACCTTTTCATACTCACATTCTCTTTGTAACTACTAGGACTAGTTCAGGTAACAGATTTTTTTTATTAATATTAAAAAGTAGAATCAAAGAATCTCAAAATCCTCATCATCTATGTTTATCTTGATCAAAATGCATACATCAAACCTGTTCAATGTACCTGTTGAATTGCCTCTATTTTTATATTTGCCAGTTATTGTCCTTAGAACTTAATTACATCGTCTGCCTGTTTTTATTAGGAAGGAAAGTTTGAGCAATTAAATGATAATTTAGTCCAGACCAAACGTTTAGGGACATGACATCACACTTTTTTTTTTGAAGGGTGAGATTATGTGTAGTAATCCCTAATTTACTGTGCCTCTTGTATACATTCCTGTCTTCCATTCCTCCTGGATTTGGAAAATAAATAGGACAGATGAAATGGACTGTAACTAGTACACTAGAGATCTACTTGAAACTTGCTTTCCCTAACACAAGGGTAAAAGAAAAGTCTCTATGACCTTTTGGAAATTTTTGTGGTATTTAGAAGTGTTGTCTGTACCACCCTTCTTATAAAATTGAGAAAAAATGAGCATCCACTAACAGCAGTCACTGCTTGGTTTGTGTCTCACAAGTCTCGCTAAAGTTATTACAAAATGCCTCAACTTTCTTCAATCATTCACTGAAATGTAAATAAGATGTTTTGGATGTTTTTTAAATGAAAGTATGCCCTACACTTTGAGAGTCAAAGGAGAAACATAACTTTGGGAGTATTTTTAAGAGATACTCCAAAAAATGAACTTTAAATCTAATCCATTTAAATATTTTCTAAGTATCTGTTAAGACATTTGTTCCTGCATGAAAAGATTATTTTCTATATCAGGACAAATTTTAAAAAATTACTTCAATACACATTGTAACATAACATTATTCTTATATTTCATCAATAACCACTATTTTTGACCAATGTTTCAACTAAGAAAAAACTATTATTTCATAAATAAGCAAGGTAGTTGCAAACTTTTTGGATAATAATTCCCTACAAACAGGCAATTTGCTAGTTTAGGCCTTACTCCCACTAGTATTTTACTAATATCCCTGACACTCATAGGCTGGTATAGCTTAATAGGTGTACTGAATCCTCATTCCTTACCTGGGTTCAGCAAAGTTCACATGAGACATTCATTTCAGAAATGGAAGCAATATCAGGAGACTACTGGGGCAACCCTCAGTACCAGCACAGTCTGGGGGATGAACAGATCCAGAGCAGCCCTGCCAAGGAGGATTTGGTGATGCTGGTGGGTGAGAGGCTGGACATGACCCAGCCATGAGCACTCACAGCTCAGAGAGCCAAACATGTCCTGGGCTGCATCCAGAGCAGCGTGGGCAGCAGGGGAGGGAGGGGATTCTGTCCCTCTGCTCTGCTCTGGTGAGACCCCACCTGCAGAGCTGCAGCCAGCTCTGGGGCCCAGCACAGGAAGGACATGGACCTGTTGGAGTGAGTCCAAAGGAGGCCACCAAGTTGATTGCAGGGATGGAGCACCTCTCCTGTGAATAAAGGCTGAGAATACTGGGGTTGTTTTGCCTGGAAAAGAAAAGGCTTTGGAGTAAGCTAATTGCATATTTCCAGTACCAAAAGGGAGCCTAAAAGAAAGATGAAGAGAGACTATTTACAAGAGCATGTAGTGACAGAACGAGGAATGGATTCAAACTGAGAGTAGGTTCAGATTCTATATTAGGAATAAACTGTTTACTGTTACAGTGGTGTAGCACTGGAAGAGGTTGCCCAGAGAATTTGTGGATACCCCCTCCCTGGAAGTGTCCAAGGCCATATTCGATGGAGCTTTGAGCAACCTAGTGTAGTGAAAGGTGTCCCTGGCCATGTCAGGGGGGTTGATTTGTAATTAGATGGTTTTTACTGTCCATTGCAAACAGGCCATTCTAGGATAGATTCTATTCTATGAATATGTGCATGCCTTGACTCATAGTGATTTAGATGAGGTAACATATGTTGTTACTCATTTATATCTTATTCTTCTATTCTGTCTTGCATGTTTCTATTGATTTACTCTAAAGGTCAATGGAAAGCTTGCCCTGAATATACTTATTTTACTTGGCAAGGGTCTTCGTAGAAAGTAGTTCCCAAAGACATGATTAGAGCTCTGTGGATAGCAAACTTCTTCTGAGCTCATTAGTCTTTTACAAAAGTGGGGAAGAGAATGGGTTGTAGTCTCTCAGCTTTGCTGAGAGGAAGCAGAATGAACTCTTTCTTTTTGATGCTAGCTGTTGACACCAAGTAGTTTCACGTGGCCTCCACTTTAGAAGTATAATTCAGCACAGTATAATTATATCTCAACATTTAAATTTAACTTACAGCTAGAGTGCCTAATATACCCAGAGTCCACACTATAATGTATAGCTCTTTTTCTAATCTTAGTTCTCTTTTCTATAGCATGAATTAATGTGCCATGAGTCAACAATCGTAATATTCAAGGGGAGAAAATGTGCTTAAATCCATTCTGTGTTTCTTTCCAACCCATTTATTACACATCAAACCCTGAAGATGTTTTTAATTAGTTGATAAGAATGGCAAATAATAAACTTCATGAACATTTTATTACAGTGTGTTTGAGTATTAATTGTTGCCAATTCATCAACCCTAAAGCATATTAGTTCTCGAAAAATTTATTTTATCTGTTCTATATTTATGAGTACAATCTCATCTTCAAAATATTAGTAAACAAATATATCTTTTGAATATAAATTTCAGCACTGTATTCTCCTATTTGAAGCTGACTTTAAATGCTATCCTAGGAAATAGGGCTCCATCCTCAGACCAGTTCTTCTCAACATCTTCATTAATGACTTGTATGCAGGACATGAACAAATACCAAGTTTGAAAAGGACAGCAAATTGTGAGGAGCTGCCAGCTCCCTTGACTGCAGAGAGGCCTCACAGAGAGACCTTGACAAAGAAGAGATGGGCAGTCACCAGCTGTATGAAGTTTAAAAAGGCAGGTGCTGGATTCTACACCTGGATGTATGTACAGACTGGGGAACGAAAGGCTGGAAAGCTGCACTGCAGAAAGGGACCTGGGGCTCCTGGTCAGTGGAAAGTTGAATGTGAGTCAGCAGTGCCCTGGCAGCCAGGAGGGCCAGCCCTGTCCTGGGGTGCGTCAGGCACAGCATGGCCAGCCAGGCAAGGGAGGGGATTGTCCTGCTCTGCTCTGCTCTGGGGCAGCCTCACCTCAAGTGCTGGGGGCAGTTTTGGACACCACAATATAAAAAGGAAATAAAGCTGTTAGAAAGTGTCCAAAGGAGGGCAACAAATATGGTGAAGAGCCTTGAGGGGAAGCTGTGTGAGGAGTAGCTGCGGTCACTCAGCCTGAAGGAGACCGAGGGGAGGCCTCATTGCAGTCTGCAGCTTCCTTGTGAGAGGAAGAGGAGGGGCAGGTACTGATCTCTTCACTCTCATGACCAGTGACAGGACTGACAGGACTAGAGGAAACTGCATGAAGCTGAGTCAGAGGAGGTTTAGGTTGGAGACCAGGAAAAGGTTCTTCACCCAGAGGGTGGCTGGGCACTGGAAAAGGCTCCCCAGGGAAATTGCCACAGCACCAGCCTGACAGAGTTCATTAAGCATTTGGTGATCCTTGGGGATGGTGCTGTGAAGAGAGAAAGAGGGCTGAGGAGAAACAAAAATTGATGGTGCCTTTGCTACTTTTGGCCTAGGCAATAACAGCATGTTCACACATTAATGACCAGTATTAAACTAATGCATTTTCTCTCAGAGACAGAACTGTTTTAATCCCCTCACTCAGGAGTTCAAATAGGAAAACTGACGATGCAATACAATATATAGCACAACACTCTCAGGCATATGGTGTGACTCTAGAGGTGTCCTATGCAGGGTAAGGACTTGGTCTCAGTCTTGATGGATTCCTTCAAATTCAGTAAATTCTATGATTCTATGCAATATTTTGTTCATTAGGAATCAAGTAAAAATTATGTCCACATGGTTTAGCTTGCTCTTGGCCTGATTAATTACTGTACTAGTAATTCACTGACTTAATGTAATATCTGGTTCATTTACCAGTGCTATAGACACTAGCTTGTGCTCAGTTTGTGATGAAAGTCTAGATATTTACACCAGCCTGAAATGAGAGTCTCAGTGACATTTACAGAAGGAATTAGTAATAGGTGTAAATCCATAGCAGAACCTAAATACTGCCTAGAACAAATTATGAAATATGGTAATTCAAGCAAAATAGATTGTTGATGGAAGCATTTTATTTAACTTTAATTGTTCACTGTACAAAGGAAATTTGTATATAGCAGAAAACTTTTATAAAGTTTAATCCAGTTCACTTTTGGCTACAACCCAAGCCACAATCAGTGATATTATATCCTCTTGACAGCAAAGCAGAGAACAAGCTCAATGGAGAATATAATGTTCTTCAGCTCTTGTTCATGTCATGTCAAGAGGAAAGAGGAACTGTTTGCAGTTTGTTTCATACACACAGGATGTAAAAATAGAGTTTTCCAGAAAATAAATCAGTTGTCTCATTTTTTGGAACTCCTAGTTTTTCAACAGTATATGCTCTTGCACAGCATGTGTGGAGCGCCGAGGTCAGTTATCCTCTACAATGATGAGTTTTAGGCACTCTGATTAGATATTAAGGAAAAAAATCAGTCAGTTTTATGCTAATAGGAGTTGCAGATATTATGCAGTTCATAATAGTGTTGCAAATTAAAATAAAAAGCAGTAAAAGGAAGACCTTTTAAAACAAGCATCCTAAGCTGGTAACTCCTGGATGTACTGGTTCTTTAGGTCCATTCGGTTTCCTCTCTGGTGAACTCAATAAATACTGTGACAAAACTGGCTGTTATTTTGTTTCTGTTTTACTGGGAAGCAACATATCTTAGCCTCTTGGCTGTCACAGACTTTTGACAGGACATCTGCTGTCAAATGGGAAAATAATACTTGTCAGCAGTAAACTAGAAAGCTTGTGAACTTGCAACCTGGCATGTGAAACAGCATTTAGCCCCTTTCTACAAAGCTATGAGCACTCATCCTGGGAGTGCAATAAGATTAAAGTAGCAAGGGCAGAGAGAGCAACACTCTAAGGCTGACTGAACAAAATTTGAAGACTATTTTTTTAGAAGAGAAGAGGTTGTCTGCTTTACAGAATGAAGGATGATATTCCAAAATGCGGAAAAATTTAAGGGAAAATTTAAGTTATTGCAAATGGTGATTCTGAAATGTCGGAGAAGCTGAAGGGGTATGATCTACCACTCTAGTGAGGTTAAACCTGGAACACATCATTCACCTACCATTCACCTACCATCATTCAACAGGCTACCTCCCTAAGTAATCTACATGTAATGTGCTGTCCAAAATCAATCTAGATGGACCATGCTGTATTTCAGCTGTTTTGTGATCCGGATGGGGACTGACGTTGTAGCGTGTGATTATGTCTATCTGTAAGTCTTGATGTAATCAGAAATATTTTATTTGGACCTAGAGCCAAACTTTACAGAACAATGAGATGGCACTTGGCAAAGAGCAGACTGTACAAAGACTGCACACCTAGAGAGGCAAGGAGTAAGAAGGTTGCTCGTTATCTCTGAAGGCCTGAAATTTATGCCCAGCAATAGTTAAACATGTCAAAAGTCTGGAACATTAAAAAATGGGGTGACAATCACTGTCACATTGTCTGAAATATTTTTTAATTTCCATGACATTTCCATGCTTTCTAAATGTGCAAAAAATATTACTCTGACCAAAAATATAATAATTTTCATAATATTCTAATTTAATTTTCCTTTTTTTTCCCTAAAATGTTCAAATAAGTTGTTCCTTGTACAACCACTTATTTTAAAATTTGGGTTTTGGGCCATGGGGCATTACACAAAAGAAAGAAGACAGAAACCAACTCTCACCATGATTTTATTTGTTCTCCAGGAGATGTTGAATGACAGTCTTTAAAGAAACAGACTGATTTTTTTTTCTGCATGAATATTTATATACACTCATAGAAAACTCAGTTCTAAAGTATCTTTTTGTTTTTCCTTGTAGTGTTTTCAGATCATTCACACTGTGCACAGGGTCCAGAACAGCTGCTTTGTCACTCTAGCCCAGACTATGCTGTGTTCTTCCCAGATTTTATAATGGCAAAGACTTTCTGACTTCTAACTAGATCTTTTTAATGTTTCTTAAAGCAGCAGGAAAAATTAGCAACACAAATATTTGCTGTCCTGTAATATGAAGACCATTACCACATTTTTCCATAAGACAACAGTACTTTAACAACAAGGTAATTTTCTTGAAGTTTATTTACCAAGGAACTGGGTTACTGCCTAACAAAGCAACTTTTTGTGAAATAAACATGGTGTTTCCAAAATAACTTTCAGATAGTCATTGAAATAGCTACATTTCAAATATAACCAATCCCTTTTTGATAGCCTTGCCGTTTTGACTGCTTATACAGCTGCTATTAATGCTACATCTACCCTTGAAATACCTTTCTAACATAATGCAATTTTTAAATGTTTGCACTCTCATGATCTTCCTTGAGTGAATGGTATTTGCAACCCAGCTCTATACCTCAGTCCTCTTTGTCACTGAAGGTTATGTGCTTTTCAATTACATCAGTGAGAGAGGCTGGGAGCAGAAAGGTCGGATGGCTTCTTGCCCCTCTTTCCTTTAGCTGTGCAAGTGGAAGCACTGCAAAAGTTATTCTCCCTGTTGTGCTGTCACACAATGAAAATACAAAGAGTAATAAAAAGTTATCAAGTGTTCTTCCTTCTCTAATCTCATTCATATGCCACTATAAGGGCAGGTCATGGTCTCTTCAGTTCTGGAGAACTCCTGACCATAATTTATCACATCTCAAAGTATTGTTTCATATTAAGCCCACAGAGGCTGTTCATAGGCATCTCTATCACTACGTGTCAGTCTAAGCACTAGCTTTTGTTTCTGCTAGCAATTTCCCTGGTAAGCTATACTAAAAAATATATATGCTAAGAGAATACTTTCTTCTGAGTAATTCTAATATACAAAATGTCTATTAACAAATGATAAAAACACAAGTATCTTTGCAAATAGCTGTTTGGACTAGGATATATTTCAAAGTCATCAGAATCAGTGCCCAGAAAGTGTTCTTTTATGTTTGAATGAAAAATTACTTATAACAATGGGTGGCCTTTTAAGACAGCCATAATCCTTCTAACTTGTGCACAAGCCATTTAATGACTCCCACATATCTTCCTTTCTGCTAACATCATATAAGTTCAATTATATCAACATATTAATGTGTTTCTCACTATATTTTCTAAACAGTTCTTATGATAAAAATCTGACACAGATTACAAAAGAGTGAACAGGAATGTCTCAGTGTGCTACCTCATCTGAATAACTGTAGATAGATTACATATTAACAAGGTCCTTGAAGTCTGGAATAATGACTTTGCATACTAAGCAAAAATGCCTTGTGTACACTGCTATTCCATTCTGATTAGCTATGTCATAAACTAAGTGTAATCTAAGGTAGGTAAGGTTTCTTTAACTTAAAAGACTAATGAGAAAATAAAAAGAGATAGACTCTCCATTTTAACTGAGTTTTTTGCATGAAGGTCAGCTTACTGAGTACAGAAGCTCACACAGGGGTTTTGCTTCAGTACAGTGAAAAGTGCAAGTGAGGTATGAATTCCTCCACCAAAGAGACTAACAATCGCTTACCAATGTTGTTGGTTAATAAGCAGATTTCTTAGGGAGAAGGAGTATAGTTTATTGGGCCAATTGGAATAGCTGGAAAAAAAAGTAAGGAATTATCAGTAGGTGTCTAAAATATACTCAGTTCCAAATAAAGTATATTGGAACAAACACCTTCAATTCAATTTCATTAAGTAAACAGATACTTTCAGAAAATAGGATAGTTAATGGAGGAGAATAGTGGCAAGAGATGATAAAATCCCTGACATTGTGAGAAAGAGGTAGAAACAGGCAGTTATTCACTCTGAGACCAATGTATTTTATGGCCTTTTTTCCTCTAAAAATCTATTTCCCCATCATTTTATTAAAGATATTATCTCCCTCTGGAAATTTACGTCACTTATATCCCTAGACTATTACAGGTCCAACAGCACTGCACTTCTGATTGATGGCTTAGTACAGAGAAGACATATCTGTCATTTGCTCTTTGGCAGATATTAAAAACCAGCAAAACCATAGAAATATCCTCCTGAAGGTGGGAACCAGATAAAACCTAATATAAATCAGAGCTCCGAACCTGAGATAGTCCCAAGCATTACAACTTCCTGTTGGAATAATCCTACTCTTCTTCAGCTTCAGGGAAAATAAAACATGCCCAGATATTAAACCAGGAGTTTTTATCTCAGAACAAAATATGCTAAGTAGAAGTTTTGGCACACATTGTACGACTATCTGAAATTAGTCCCTAAGGAATTTAATAGGTAAAGAAATTCATTACCTAAGATATCTTGGACACATTCCTATATTTGGTGTCTGATTATTTATTGATCTAAACAATTGCTAGTTAGTGCTATGAAACCTTTCCCCTCTTACTTCACCCTTACGAATTGCCTTTCATTGGTACAATTTTCTGCTCATCTGAAGACTTACAGAAGAATATCAATCTATAAAAGTAGCATGCTTTATTCTTTTAGTACATATTTTAAAACAGAGTTCCTATAATGAAAGTTCAAGGAGTTTTTTTAAGCCTTTAGAGACATTCATTGCAGATTTGATGCTTTGCTCATTCAAGTCAGCAAGTTTCTATTGATTTTGTCACAGCCCAAGAATAATATGCTAACTCACTATCTGCATCTCCAATATTGGTATAGATTTTGAATATGATATTAGCAACAGAGAAAAAGAATGATCTACTAATGCAAGACATTTATGTTCCATTCCTATTAGGTTACATTCCTATTTCCATTTGTCCCATTGAAGACCATACCAAAAATTTATTCATGGGTTCAGGGGACTTAAATATAAGTTACAGCCACTCTTATTCATGGCCCTTGTACATCATGCAAACACACAAGAATTGGAGTACAGAACTATATGAAGAATACAAGGATGTAAGTAAGCACTCTAGGTCACCAAGCAGAAAAACAGCTATGCTAAGATATTCCAGGACCAGATGGAATATAACATTACCTTGCTAGATGCAATATTAGAAGTCATAGAACTCTATCCAGTTTACCCCTGTATTGTGACAAAAGCACATTATTCAAAAGGTATCCAGCTTTGGCTTCCTGAGACTCTCCCCATCCCTCAATGCTTGGTTATAAAGGCAAATTACACTTCCCAGAAGCAGGCAAGCTAGCAAGAACAGTAAGAACAAAAACACATAAAAGATTCTTGGGGTTTATTTCATCTTATCAAACATATATGCCTCATTATGAGTATCACCCTCTCTATTTAAACTTTCAAGAGCTTCAGATTCTTCCATGAAGCAGCTGAGCTTTACAGAAACCAGAGGAATACTGGAATTCCTTTCAGCTGGTGTTGATCCTGCAGATTATTCCAGACTAGTGATATCTGATACAGTTTATCAATCAAGCTGCTTGAACAATCTGCTCCACTCCATCAGTGCCATATTTTGTCTATTCCACTGTCATCAGCGAAGAAATTTTTTGCCTTCTCAGTGTAGCCCAAAATGATAATGACTATCATGATTAATTTTAAAAATACTTACCATATTTTGCACAGTTTGAGTGCATATGTCAATCCTGAACATGCTGCAATATGATAGACATCATCAATATGAAGAGTTTATGATAAGCTAGAAGGTAGGTTTGCTTCAGTCATTTTCCATGCAGAGTCATACAAATTTCAAACTGCACAGAAACATATATGGATATTTCTAAATAGCAAACATTTAGCCCACACAGCAAAAAAGTCTGATGAATTCTTTATATTCCTAGACATTTCTGTACTGCGGTCAAATTCAGAACTAGAGATGATTTAAGGTATTGTCTATCTCTATCCAACATAAACTGTTGAGAGGAATATAATCTTTCTCACATTCCACCCCTATGATGGTACTCAGATTTTTTTATAAAGTTGGTGAAAAAATAATAAAGAAGATTAGAAATTTGATGAGTAACCTAGTTCAGTAAGAAACTTTTTACTCTGAAGAAGTAAGAGCAGCTGAAGTAAGATTTTCATGTCAAAACATAATGTCTCCCAAATACTTTGACTTGTAAAAAAGTCACCATCAAATAACCTATTTGGATAACATAGAAGAGCAGATGACACTGCATAGTTATGTCCACAGTTTTGTGTTTATAAAATAATTTCATGCAGCTTAATATTTTTCCAAATATTTTTCCAAATATGAGTGGCAATGCAGACACCTATCCTCCTGTCCTTGTGAGTTCAAAAATTAACTTCCATCCATACAACTGTCACAGAAAAGCCATGTATTGTGAATAGCAATGCTATAATAAAAATCCAGAGACCTTTCCTTTCCAACTGCTAGATATAAGTACCTCCACGTTGGTTCATAGTTCATATATTAAAAATTAAGATACTAAAATATAAATGTTTATCTATTGAAATATAATGTAAAGAATTAACTTACTGAATGTTCTGTCATTCGAGAATTATTAGATCTACCTTTATCAATAAATAATTATTAAAAAGAATAGGATTAATGTTTTAAATGAGTTAGTGAATAGACTGAATGCTTTTCTAAAGTCTTGTCTTTCAGCTGTTGATAGGAGCAAATTCACCTGTCAATTTCATTTTTTATAAACTGACATCAATCCTATATGATATATTCCAGCATTATTAGCTGCAGCTTTGCTGATTGGAAATTACTGTCTACTATTTCCATAAATTACACATCATTAACAGTGACAGGCAGGCACAAGGAGCTGCTCTATTAAAGCACAGGTCTCACATAGGTCTTGTGCTATAAACCAGTGAGGAACTTTCTTTGTAGAAAGCTGTATGGCCTTTGATCCCTCTGACATTCAGAGTTTAAATAAATTATAATTCATAATTACCACATCCAAATTTTCAGTAGAGGTGCTAAGGTGAGAGTAATTTAGAGATGCACTACACTATTAAAAAAAAAAAAGCATTTGTAATATATGCCTGAAAACATCATTTCACCCATCCAAGAAATGCTATCAATAACCTTGGATCCTATGAGGATAACAGAACCAAGTCCTATATTTTGCATCAAATAAACCATTTTTATTTAATTTTAAATGAAGTAGACTAAGTTAATAAAGGTGGTGATGTTTCACAACCTTTATTTGCAGCATTAGCCTACTTGTTTGACATAGCTTATAATCTATTACACATATAGACTTATAGTCTAAACTATAGAATTGCAGCTCATTTTGATAAAGCATCAAAAAAATTGATATATACAAAAAAAATCTTATATCTATTCCTTTCCTTAATATGTGGGGAACCTTGAAATGCATGACAGAACCGGGCATAATCACAGTCTAAAATATCCTCCAAGTTTGCTCTACTGTCTAAAATTCATCTCTGAAAGGAGAGGCAGCATCCTCCTACAGCTCTTTTTCTGAAACATGGAGAAGTAGGTCTTGGTGTTTTCTGTAAAACCCTAAGTTGTCTAAGGTATGTTCACCCTTACCAAATCAAATAAGCTAGAGAATTTATATGAAAAGCAGTTAGTTTAATGCAACTTGATTACAAGTTACCAAATCCAAAGTAGTTAGCCAGCTGAAACAGATGTTTGAAATATGAAAGACTAAAGGATATAAAAATGAGTTCTAAGTTACTGGGAAGTTCTTAAAAGAATGGAGAAAAGTTATCGCAGTTGCATTCTTGGCTGTTGCTGCTTACACGAAGATTGTTAATTTAAGAATTCAATCTTCTGCTCGGATTTTGTAACATTTTGTATTTACTTTTTTTTCACTGTTGTGAAAGGGCAAATAATAAATACTTCTATTCCCTGTGGACCATTTCATCTGAGTAATTTACTGGTCTTTATTTTAATTAAAACTGAAATAGAATTTCTTTCTATTTCTAATTAATTTTGCAAGAATATTTCTGCAATTAAGAAATTAAGGTCATGTTCTTTCCTATGATACTAAATTTTATCAGAGTGATTTTAGAATTGTATTTCTGGACTGTATCTAAACAAATCTGGAACCTTGAAGGATACTTTTGTACTTGTAACATTAGAGCTAGGAGCTTTGTCAATGTTTTGTAAAGATAAACAATCCACAAATCCATCATGGATTGATGAACATAAAGCTCATTCCTGGTTCTTTCATTGTCTCTCTTTTTGTCTCTTCCTGCTCCCAGTTTGGAATAGGATCAATAGTTCTTCACCATAATTTCCTAAATTTTTCCATCAAATTAACAGATAAAGATAAACTTTCTTGCTTTCCAATTTAGAAAAAGAAAATGTAGGGTAAGAAGATGATTAAAATTCATTAAAATTTTAATTAATTGTGGGAGTTGAATACAATAATAGGGATTTATGGTACTGAAAAAGAAAAGTATGGATGAGAAATACCTGAATTGAACCATACCTACAGGTAAATTTTTGCATTTAATTCAGAAATATTGTAGGGACTTAGGGAGTTTTATGTGGGAGGAAATAAAACTGTTTTCACCAACAAAACACACTCAATGGCTTTATACCTCAGAGTAATGTTTGGTTAATATACAAAAATTTGCATTGCCTGAAACATTTTCTCTATGGACTTCAAATTTAAATTAGGTTTTTTCTATTTTTTTTATGTGTCTGTAAGATACATAAAACTGTTTTGAAAAATATTTTATGATGTTTATATGTTGCATGGTTTTTCTGACCTTTGGCTGAAGCATAAACAGAACAGTTCAGCATTCTGCCCCATCAGCCAATTTTCTGAATTACAAGTAGCTTTTTATTGAGTTGTGACTCTTGAGGACTCAAGTACATTGTGATAAATGTTGAAAGTTGTTTCTCATCAGGACATTAATGTGTGTGGTCATTGGTCTCTTTGGACATTACATCTTAATAAAAAGCAATTTACTTAAATTGCTCACTCCTTCTATTAATATTGCAAAATTACAAGCAGGAAAAGGGAAAGCTTTTAACTCTGCTTTGTAGGAAGTAGAATTAAATTTGTTCACTGAGGATCTAGAGTAATTGATTGACTCACACAAAGCCTTCCTAAACTAACTGTAACACTAAGGAAAGCTGGCCAATTACAGTTTTTTCACATTTTTCAAAGATGCCACCAAAACGTTAAAGGGAGGAGTATGTGATAATGAATCATTGCAACACCATGCCAAAGTAGATACAAATGATACATTGTTATGCCCTGCACTAGCAAAGAGATACAAGTCTAACATTCACCATTTCCACGCTGGTGTTATTTCAGGAAGAAAGTCATTCTTCTCAAACAAGTACCAAAATTAATTTTAACATAATTCTTACTTCTGAAAAAATCATGAAAGAATTTTGTGGATTTTATCAGTGACTAAGCATCCTTCTAAGGGGTCTGCTTGGATCATTATTAATTAAGAACTTTTCAGAATAGCAGGCTGCTATTTTTCATGTAAACAACTTTTACTTTGTTCTTTTTGAAACAAAACACCCAGTTTTACTGTAAAAACAACTTTGTATTTGAAGATTTAAGCTGATTACATTCTAACAACTGAAAGTAAATAACTAAATGCGAAGCAAAACTTTTAATACCTGATGGAGCTACACAACGATTGTTTTTTTTTACTCTCCGTTTACTTTTTATATGAGAAATTATTCTGATATCTTGAAAACTTTTAGTCAGAAATAGTGTTTCCATCCTGACCAGCTACTCTTTGCTCTAGGCAATTATTCCATGCCAACGTGGCTGGCACAAACGGAAATAACATTAATGTACTTTATATCCACTGAAAGAGTACATATCTTCTAGAAAAGTTCAATAGCACTCTAAATTAGAAAAAATTAGCTTCATAGTATTTTGTTCCAATATGACAAGATGATACAGGATTAGGTTTACTACAGATTTCTGTATATGCCTGAAAAAGTTAGGATGAAAATAGATCTTCTCCCTTTATAATTCAAAAGTCCTTACAAAAGCTTGTTTCAGTTACAACCTCTACAGTTGAACATCCAAAAACCAGCAACATGGGAAAGAAGATGTATCTGATCTTGTATAAAAACAAAGATCGGAATTATTCTGATCAGAAATCTTATATAACACCCAAAAATCCCATTTTTTAAGAGTTCAGTCCATAAGGAAATAAAAAATCAGAAAGTTGTGATCATGAAGAAGGTGGATTTCTTCGATGACATCACAAACACATTTCCCTCCCTGTGAAGGATTTAATGGTTTCCTATGAAACAGCCAAATGTTGGGACATCATTACCCAGCAAATCTCACAGGCAATTTTTCTGACTTGATGTGATGCATCAGAATACAATTTTGCTTCTATAATTTATCAATTCTGGAATACTAAAAGCTACTTTTTTTTTTTTTTTTTGCAAGCCACAATAGCTGCTTTCAATGCAATACCACAAAACTGACCTTAATTATACAAACTAGCATGAACACAGAAAATGTAGGTGTTTACTTGACTCTGGAGAGTGATAAACTAACAATTAAATTTTAATTATCTTGTGTCATGCTGTGTGTGACTCAAAATAATGCATATAGTGCACTAAATACCTTCCGAACTACTCTGTCAAGATTTGACCTTAACTTGTAATGAAACTCTGATCAATATGTGGCACTACAAGCAGACATGTGCAGCAGAATATTCATCCATATTCTACTAAAAGAACACTTGAATTTCTTAATAGTTCTTCTCAATGTGGAATCTTTACAGCTAATGGATTTACAAACTTACAGAGCTGAAATAAATGCTATTAAAATAACATTCTGAATGGCCATGATTAATGGCATGGCCAAGATATGCAAGTCAGAAGAGAAGTATTAGATAAACAATTAAAGCAATTGTTTTGGTAACAACGCAAAACTTAATAGTCAGCAACAGAGTTTAATTTTCCATTACCTTGGCTATTTACACCTGTCACTGAAGACCCTTTTATCCTTTTAAACATGTAGCAAATGTACAAACTAACTTTTATATGCTTACACAATATTTAAGACTTTTCAAAAATCTAGTCATAATTGCACTATGTTACCCTCAGTCGTGAGGCTTCACCTCATACAAGGTTAGAGGAAGCAAATTATGTAACATTGATGCAAAGCTAACTGAAATCAATAAAAACTGTGCTTTAATGATGAGCTTGATCTGATTCTGTAATACCAGGCACTTTCTGTAGGTCACCATTTGCACTTTTCTAAAACTTGTACAAATAAGAGTGGTAGCTTTTCCTACTTTGTTGGATTGCTTAAGGTCAAAGGAAATGCAGATCACTGCTGTTCTGAGGCATTTGATAGGATCATGATCAGAGAAGTAACAACAGAATTGTGTTGATTTTTTATCAAATTTCTTCATTTTCATCAAACCTGTAATTCTATTTATACTTTAATAAGAAATAATTAAGATAGAATAGTTAGGCAGAGCAATTAAAGCAGGCAACACAAAAGTTTGTGTGATTACTTTATTTAATATGATCAAAACTTCTATGTAGCTACTCTTGTTTGTGACTGGAGCAATTTAAGAAATTCAGAGCAGTTCAAGATGTTTGCAACTAGGTTTTTGGTCTGACTGGATTTTGCCAACTTTCAGCTGCCTGTAGAAAATGTGTGTCATTCTTCCAATTTCTTTTGATGTGAAAAAGAATAGGTTCCTTTAAAGTTGTAAGGAAGGCTATTTCATCCATCATAAAAATTGAAAAAGCACATTCTTTTATTAGGAAAATATACCTTAGCATAGAATGTAAAGATCTTCCCCTAAAAGACGTGGCTTAACCAAATAAAATGTAATGAAAAATACCCATTTGAACACATCCTTCTTTGATTTACCATAGCAAAACACAGGCATATTCCTGATATATGTAGCTGAATGGAAATAAGCATTCTCCAAGTTACATGGTTCCATTGGGGATTTTGTTTGTTTTCCACTTCTTCACAGTAAACTACATTTTTTTACAGGTATCACCCAAGCAAAAGTTGGACCACACGGATACCAAATGCCCAATCGTCTGCTGTCAAGATAAACTATATTTCATATGTCCTAAAGATTTATGGCTAAAAATCATAATGCATCATAGTAGTCATAAATAAAGGGAGACTTTTCAGTGGTTTAGTTTTATCCCTTCTTATAGTTCTAAGTTTTCTCTTGATTTGAAGCAAAGAGAAAAATAAAGTCACACAGAAATTTTGATTTCTACTTAGCCCTGCTAAATTAACTTTGTTCCAGGTGACTGATTTTTTTTTTCTTTCAGATGTTTCATTCCTAAGAACAAACTCAGATGAACTGCCTTACAAACAACCATTTTGTTTATTCTAGGATTTGGAAAAGATTGAACAAATGAGCTTTAAAGTAATGTTTCCCATGCCTTGGGGAATATGTGAGTTTTCTGTTCAAGTAATGTATCTGCTTTACATATATTTCCTTTATTTTCTTTGTTTTTGTCTGCAAAGCTTCTGGTTTCTGTAATTTCAAAGAATTGTTAGTGAATTCATCCATACGACTACTTCTCAAATCTGGCAAAGATTTATTTAAACCCTAAACAATGCTCTGCTAAATTAAAGGTATGAATTTTGAGAAGGATCTCTTTAAAGCACACTTCCAGGCATAAATGTTTATTACTTTAGCTGATGGCACTGAAACTCAGAATTACAGATGAGATGAAAACTAACTAAAGGCTGGTTTTTGAAGACAAAATACAAAAAGAACTTATTTCCATTCAAGGAAAATACAGATCATCTGAAAAGAAGTTGTGCAGTACATAAATACTAGGTGAATATGAAACACATAAACTTCCTATGCTACTCAGTATCATTGCTGACAATTATTTTCTCAGCTTGAAACACCAGTAATGCTGACTCCTTTAAAACCAATGAAGCCTTCTGTTTTTCCCATTTTTATATATCACTCAGTGTAGTAATCACTGTGTTTCGGAGAGGGAATAAGCTAATATGAAATTAGAGAACTCTCTTAGGAAATTCTTCATTTTGGTATAATAATAAGATCCTTCATGCTGCTTCACTGAACATATCTGTAATAGAAAGTTAAATATAAAGACACTTTTTCCCATCTCCTCTCACTATAAGTTTTTTTTCTATGCATTCTGTATTCATAAAATCTAATGACAGGTATTTAAATAGGAAAAGCCGTTTTGAAGAATATTTCTTGTACAGACTAGAAATACAACAGCTCTGTTGTCAATTTAATTTAGATTTTTAAAGATATAAAGTGTAAATGACCTGGAAAACAACATGTTTTCTGAAAAGACTTAGTAATAACAGATATGAAAGGGTCAGCAGGCATCATGAAGAAAAATGGTGAGCATGATTCCTATTCTTCCTTGGACAAAGATTCCAGGGAAAAGCTGGAAAATTTATGTATTCTGCCTTGCAGCAATGCTGCCATATAAATTTTCCACTGGTTAGGCTGGACACCATAGCCCCAACAGCCAGGTTGCTGATTTGTTGAAGATGGGGCCTTGCAGATAAGATACCTGGTTTAGAAGTATCCTGTCTTCCACCTTTAAGGCAAGGGCTCCATGGAGAAGTGGTTTTCTCAGTCCTGTATGTATAGTTCAAAAAGAGCAGAAAGGAATCCAGGGTCAGGCAAAATTGAAGACACTTTCTACTTATAACTTTCTCTGGGAATCACTGCAATTGGCTTCTTGCTCAGAGCTTTAATCCTGCACTTTCTGAGCATTTAACATTCCCTAAGCGCTGCATTGTCAATGATTTCAGAGGTTATAGATTCTGTTTCATTTGGCCTTTATTGATTGGCACTGAAACACTTTACTGTTGATTGCAACATGAATTACAATGCTTAATTTATCCTAAGAATGGTCTTGTGAGCTAAGCAGGGAAATGTTACTTTCTCTTTTACAGATGAGGACTGAATTGGAGTACATATGAAGTCCACCTCTTCAAACATACTTGGGGGAATTTATCCACCATGGATGTACTGAATTTCTGCAGAGACTGTCATATTTTGAACCATAAGCATCTTGGCATCATGCAGCACTGAAGGTTTTTCTAGTTGATCAGAAATCACTAAATTGCAAGCCCCATGGAGTGGTACTGCAGTCTGCCAGGGTGTCCCCTGCATGGCAATTAGCAGAGAAATAGTAAAAGCTTCTTCTCCAAATCATGCAGAGCTTGGCTTGGGAGGTAAATCCCATATATCATAGCCATTATAGCTGTTCATGGAGTAGCACCTGTTCTGCTCTGCTCTGGCTTCACACATGGTAGAGACAAGTGCAGACTCAGAAAACCAGGATGGAACACAGATGGAGGCTTCTGACTGGCCATGAGCAGATGCCTTCCTCTCTCCAGTCAGTCTCCTAAATCTCCCTGATTCTTTTCTTTTTAATGAATACTTAGCTAACTGACAGTTTCCTATCACGCTGAAGTCTATGCTTCCCTTTGTTGGAACATGAACACATGAACTACCCGTTATGTGAACCCAGGCATTCAACTCAGAAGGGAGAATTTCAGTAGACCATTTTCCTTTCCCTTCTGCCATATCTCTCCCTTCAGTTCTCAGCAATAAAAACAGTAACAAATTATTCCTGCATCTCAACTTTTTCTTCTGTAGATACAAAGACGATCTTTATTTTTTACCCCACAAAATTCAGGGAAGGGAGAAAGAGGAGGCAAAGGGAAGCAATGGCCTTGTGCATCTGTATCTTCTTCAAAAGTTTGTAATATTTGAGTTAGCACATGCCTTTTCAGAGATATGGAAATTTTTGTGCATATTTATAAAGATATCTAGTAGCAAAAATGATTACAAAAAGATGTAATAAATAAATGCTTCTTATTCTGATCCAAAGGCCCTGCTCCAACCATAGCATTTTTACTAGTTTTAGAATCATATAGTCTATGTAAAATATACACTGAGGCACATGTAATATGGGTTAGAAGGCTATAGAAAGTCTAGTTAATTGCTCATATTTTTAATGTCAGTGTTTCTAGAAAAGCCTCAGAGGCCACAGGTCTTGTGGGATTTTTTGACCTTTTAAATAGGCTAAGATATGTGAAGCATACAGTACAGATTAATGCTCCAAAATTATCAGAATCAAACTAGTGGGTTAAATTAACGCAAGTGCCTAAGGATTCATTAAATAGTTTCTGAATTTAGCCAAACACCAGTTCCCAAAATCATATATTTCCTGTGTCTTTCGGTTTCAGATATTGAAACAGTTAGCAAAGTGATTGCTCTCACTGCAGTGAGGAGAACTGAATCTTCAGTTTTTAATGTTTTTAAAACCATAGAAATACTAATTAAATTTGATTTGTTAAATTGAATATTATGTCACTAGGGAAAGAAATCATTATGGTAACAAAGTAACTTATCTGGAGAACTTCACATTCTCAAATAAAATTGATTGTTTTAACTGGTATGATTTAAAAGACAAGAGTTTGTATGCAAAATAGGGTAAATAGACCTTACTTGCTTCAAACAATATATTGACATCTTGGAATGCATAATTTAATTCCAAAAGTAATATGTTTCTAACACTTTCTCCAACACGATATTATGTCTTCAGTGAAAGGATTTTTCATTGTTTATTGCGTCCCTTAAATATCTACCATGAACGTAGTTATCTAAAAGAAGCTACATCTAAAAGAAGCATCTAAAATGTAGCTACAAGAAGCTACATTAATTTCTGTCTTGCACTCAGCACTCTGAAGTACTGACTTTAAATGACATTTTCTTCAGCTCCTTTCAGAGATGACAAACACTGTCACTATTAGATGAAGCCTTAGTATGTTGCCTAAGAGTAAGTCCTAGGGCCACAGGTCATTCAGCAATCCTGCTGTTGCAAATGATGATATCTCTTGTATTAGTCAAATTCCTTGCTTGTCAGAAATTATTCTTGTCACTGGGCTAAGATGCAGTTGGAATGAAAGTGATAGTGTAACATATGGTCTATGCCCTAGCACGGCAGACACATATTCACTCTCTCAGAGTCAATTAATCAGCTCTTGATGCAGTGCCCTTAACTTGCTCCCCTCACTTCTGCATTTTGCAGTAGAAAAATCACTCAACTACAGTCTTTAAAGAAAGTTGTACATTTTATTGTGCATTTCATGGAAGCACACTACTCTACAGTTTCTAATTTTAGCTTATTTTGAGGGGCTAGCCATCATCTGGTGACCACAAGAATATAATACTAGAACTAAAGTTATATCAGGGGTGGATACTTTGGTAATAATTGATTTTGTATAATGAACTTTCCTAAGAACAATTTTGCTATATATATTATATAAAAGGGAGAGGAACCAAGAATATGCAGGAGATATTTTCCTTCAATCTTGTTTTTTATCCCAGTAGTTATTTGACAGCATAATTTATTAAAGAACTTAGAAGGGCATATCAACAGATAGCATCATTACTTGGACACTCAGCCTGTGTCCAAATATATGCCTGTAGGCATACTATATATATGTACTACAAATGTATTAAAATACAAATAAATTATTTTCAGACAATATTTTATTTCATTTACCTAAAAAATAAATTCTGAGTCTGATTAAACAATCAGGGAAAAAAACCCTTAGAGTTAACTATGAGATTTACTCTTTCCATAACAAAAGAATAAAAATATGCTGTCTAATCTGTACAATAATAAATTATACCCAACCTTTTGCAGCTACATTAAAAGTTTAATGAAATTAAAGTGAATCCTGTGGAAGGATACACATTCTGAAAACCACAATATAAGACCCAGATTTCTGTAGGTTCAATACCTCACAAAACAACCCTAGCTTACAACAGTCACCTTACAAACCCAGTCTGCTTCAACGAATGTGCAAAATCTTTATTCTCAGTCAATGTTTTTTGTTGAGATTGTATAGTGTATTTAGCCATTGGGTTTGATTTGGTACAGCACTAGAGTGTGTAGTAATTCTACAAGGAAAGTAAGTAATAGAAGCAAACCAAGTGCTCATATTTGCCTTAATTTTGGGTAGAGAGTCAACCAATACATATGTTGAATCCTGGATAATTCACTGGCATGTAGAATTTTATTCTTGTTTTCTTCTGGATTAATTCCTTCAATAAGGAGCCATAAGCTTGTCTGATGTATTTGTTTGAGGAGGTATTTTGTTTTCATTTTACAGAAAAGCAAGTAGATTCGATTTTATGTCTTCATAGCTGAAGATAACCATACCCATAATTCCTTTTAAGATTGCACCTGTGTAAAAACAGTCATTTAGGACTGGATGTGGAAAAACATAACAGCACTGTACTACATCCACATTCCTTACAGAACCCTCTTAGAATATTTTATGCTATTCTACAGAAGATGCTTGTAGTAAATTTGAGGACTATCCTGAGTTCCACTTTATTCATTTCCAAATAATTTTCCAGAATATAAGCTCAATCTGGAAACATAATTTTATTTATGAAGTTGTCATTGTTATAATAATTGTGATTGATAATAATAACAACAACAACAATTACATATTGTGGTATAGCCCCTATTTCCCATTTGAATTATCATTAGCAGTCAGAGAGCATAGTTTGATTAAAAAAATAAAATCTGCCATAGGTGGGGTTGAAGAAAAGATTTAAGTTTCAGGTTGTGACCTTGGAAATCCCTGCTAATTTATCTGTGGTTTGGACAAAGCTGTTGACACAGCATAAGGTTTAGCCAGAGCTAGTAAAAGAGGTTGCACTAAAGGCTGCTGTGCTCAATCATAGAATGGCTTTGGCCATTAAAGATCATCTAGTTCTATCCCAAATGCCTGGGTCAGGGACACGTTCCATAGACCCTGTTGCTCAAAGCCCCATCCAGCCTGGCCTTGAACACTACCAGGGCTGGGGCATCCACAACTTCTTTGGGCAAAGCCTTTCAGTTTCATTTCAAAGAGAGCCACAAGCTTGAGTTGCCTTCAGCCACCCTCACAGTGAATTTTTTTTCCAAATATTTAATTGAAATCTACATTTTTTCAGTGTTAAGAGATTCCTCGTTGTCCTATCACTGTTCTGGCAGGCTCACCGAGTAGAAGTAAGTAGAAGTAAAAAGTAAACCAATATACTGATAGGGTGAAACAGTAATAAAGATTCAGGTGTGGCAAAATAGAAAGGACATGGTACACAAGACAGGAGCAATGCATACTGCAGGTCAGGAGGTACAACTAGTCATTTTTTACTGGAGGTCCTGGTAAGGACTCACCACCACGGGCATCTTTTGCTTTGATTGTCCAAAAAGTGAATATTCTATAGCATTTTCCTTTCAGGCATGTAATATTTCCCTGAAGTCCTGTTAGTAGTGCAGGAGTCCATAAGTGCAGATCAGATTCTTCTTAAAATGCATGAAATAAAGTTATGGCTTAATGAATGCCTGAAAGCCAGTGCCACAGGAGAAGGAGGGCTTGGCCAGTTGCTGGATTTATGCATAGCTGGGAGATGCCTAAATGATGCAGCAGGATATAACATTAATCTCACAGAAATATGTTTAACTTTTATGAAGTAGAGGGTAGCTGATGGTAGGTAACAGGCACCAGCATAGTAACACCAAGACGCTCCTCTTTCTGGATGTAAACCTGCTATTAAGAGGCAACAACTCCCCAGCACTTCCACCCCAGTGCTCCTGACTAAATAAAGCAGGTTTAGTTCTTATGGTTTATTGACCTGTTTCAGCTACAAAAACTAAGCACAAGGTTGCCTAACTGGTAACGTATGACAACCCTGGCCACAAAATTTGGATTATCTGGGTGTTGTTCTTCACATTCTTGTATCTTTCATTCTTAGTGCCAGTCTTCTCCCAGATAAACAACCTATCTCTAATTACTTGTCCCTGCTGGTCCTGGATTTACAATGCCCATATCCACACATAGCATTATGATATAGTATCAGCCATATATGGTATTAATGTTATGGATACATAGTGCTGTTGGTCTTACAATGCTATGCTCCCCTCAAGGTTCTCAATGCTACCCTCCAACAGCCCATGGAATTTAACTGTTTCTCATGTAATTCCTTTACAGCCTTTGAGAGCCACCCACCTTTCCTCAAGTTATCTGTAACTTTTGTCAGCAATTTCTCATATCATATCTAGTAATTTTCCACAGTTAGCTTAACCTCAAGCCAGGGTATAGTTAATGGCCCACTCGTTTGCCTGTGGCTCTAACACTAACTCCAGAGGTCAGGAGGGTACCTTTTCCAGTGAAGAATCACTACCAAAATATTTTCTCAAATGCAATGCAATACCCAGCCTTTTTCCTTTAAATGGTGTAACAGGGAACCGAGTGGCAGCAAGACCCCAGTAACACAGTGATTGTGCTGTAACTTCTGTATACTTCAGTATGCAGAAGTTTTGCATGAAGACACTTAACCATACAAGATTCACCCTCCCGAGTCATGCTTTCACTACAAAACTATGCGTTATTATGCTGTCCTCAATCTTTCTGCTGAGTCCCTTTTTATACTTAAATTTTGCTACTTAAATTTTCATTGGCCCAATTACTGGAGCCCAAGTCTCACTAATGGGTAAGTGAGCTAACACTGGAGGCTTTTTTTCTCTTTCTTCAGTGCAAAATATAACTTGTGAATCTCAGTGGGCCTGCTGTGAACAAAGCAACTTGTCACTTAGTTTTTTTCAGGTAATGTTATGGATGGGTAATGCACTGATATAAATACATTTAGAAAGTATGAGATAGTAGATAGAATATTTTAGCTACAGAAAGACATTTTGCAGCAAGACCAAGCTATAGTTCTCATTATTGGGTGGTTATATAGTTAAAAGCTGCAGCACAGAAAGGGCTTACTCTGGATTAAAGATCAAGAGACAAGTGTTGCTGAAGATGTTCAGAGTACTTAAAAATATTCAGACAGTTTCTAATTCAACCTTTTTTTCCTTCCTCCTCTTAAATATTTCCCTATAAGAGCCTCATCTGACAGAAATTAGGCTACTCAGGTTAATTAATATAAAAAAAATTCAGTTGCATAATCCAGGTGACCATAGAAGTTGACATAAACTTAATCATCTCCATTGTCAAGTTGCTCTAGCATGACACACAATGAACTGTAAACACTATACACTGTTATGAGTTGTTTCATAATTTACATGTATTAATATGTAAATCATGCCTATAAACAGCACTTTATCTTTTTAATATTATTCTGTATAAGGGAAGTTTAGACTGCAGTAGTCACAAGAAAATTGCTACTATTGATGCATTACAGAAAACTATAAAAAAGTCCCTTACATATTTCTCTTGTGTTTCTTTCCCATTTCTTTATTTCTAAGCCAGTTAATATTTTTTTACTATACTATTCATAACTTTCTGAAGTTCCAGTTTTTTTACTACTCTTTTCTCCTTTATTCAGATCTCAATTATGGTGAAATAAATTTGTTTATCTTAAAATTAAATTAAATATTGAAATGAATGAAATAATGCATCAATGAATTAAATCCAGTGTACTAGGCATAAGGGATTAGACAATATTCCTTAAACAACTGTTTTCTGCATCACCTCTGCTACTCCCTTTTTGGTTTTATTTTGAATGTATTTGTATGCTGTTTATGATATAACAAGAACATTTCTAAATTTACAGTATGTATCACAAGATGAGACTACTCATCTGGAAGATAAAAGGTGAATGTTGGTCTAGGGGAGCTAGAACTGATTGCATTAACTCACCAGCACTGTAAGGAAAAACAATTGCAGGTACAAAGAATAATTGCAGTGCATGCAGATGACCTTTTTTTTTTTTTTTTTTATGGAAATCTGGCAATTTCTATAGAGCATTATTACACAAATTCCCTGAGACATCATATGAAATAGTGGCGTCCAATTTAAAAAAACCCCACAAACTGTGCACATGCTTACAGAGAGAACATCAAAATTATAATAAACTATTGGGAAATAATAATTCAGACCTTAGTTGCAAAGACCATTTTTGAAATTTTACCATGATGTCAATAAAAAACCTTAACTAAAAGTAATGTTTCTTATTATTTTTTGACTGTGACTTGTATACATGAAGATTGTATCAAACCTGAGTGCAGTACTCACTTTGTTTAAAAGAAGACTACTTCTTAGTTCATGATCATGTTTAGGCTTTTGAATTGAAGATATCTCTGTCACTTTTAAAATTATACATTTATTTGAATTAATTTAATACTCTTCAATAATCACTTTCATAATTTAATTGAGCAGGACAGAGGCCAGAATTGGCATAAAGGGTTCAACAAAGACACAAATACTGTTGCACCTTAGTGATCTATTTTGCTCAGATTGAGGAACAATCTCTGGTTCTATAGAGCTGCTTTAAAGATTGGCCTAAGAACAAACAGCTACTATACTAATTAGAAAGGGTCAAAACCAGATGTCTTGGTTTTGGTCAAATGAAGAAAGAAAACTTTAAAAGTCAGTCCCACTAAATTCACACATTTCAGCGGATACAAAAGAGATGCAGAATCAAGACTGAGAACATCAGACTGTCACAGATCATGCTCACATTATGAGAAATCAAATAATACACTGAAGTGTAAATGCCTTTTGTACGGTTTGACTATGCAGAGACTCTGCCTAAAACCCCACTGGAAACCTGTGACATGGACTTTCTGTGGTGCAAAAGCTTCCTCCCCCAGCTGTGCTCCAAACAAAGGCTACTTTGGAAACATTTTCCCCACCAGGTTTATGGCTTAGCACGATGTCCTATGGAATGGAGTATCCCTTTGGTGAGTTTGGTTGATCTGTCCTGCCTGTGTCCCCTGCAGCCTCTTGCCCACCCCCAGCGTTACTCACTGAGGGGGCAGGATGAGAAACAGAAAAGGCTTTGACACTGTGTAAGCACTGCTCACCAACAATTGAAACACTGATGAGTTACCAATATGGATTTGGTCACAAATTTAGACCATAGAACCATACAGACTGTTATGGAGAAAAATAACATCCCAGCCATATCTGTACACCAGGATATCCTCTTATATGGATATAGCAGAACTTGCTGCTACTTTTGTGTGCCAGAGTTACCTCTGGTGAGATACAAACAAAACACAAATACTCTGTTTCAAATGGTTAACTA
This sequence comes from Motacilla alba alba, assembly GCF_015832195.1. NCBI lineage: Eukaryota > Metazoa > Chordata > Aves > Passeriformes > Motacillidae > Motacilla > Motacilla alba. The sequence continues at coordinate 21,360,368 of NC_052019.1, forward strand.
CTGATAATTAAAGTAACTGTGGTAGTCATATGTCAATACTTTAAAAATAAAAATCTTAATATTATTGTACATTGCAGGAGAACATTTTTATGCCTATATTCTTCAACAATGAAAACCAAGATTTTTTTTCCCAGCATATTGCATGAAAATTAAATATATCTGAAACGAAGCAATTTTACATAAAAAGTCTGATGCATGTTTCAGTAATGACGAAATTGCAAGGTGATTTGAGTTGCAGTAAAAATAAAAAATGAATTTTCAATGTCCTGATGAGTTGGATTTTACATTTCAGGTGTTAAAAAACATAGTTCTTTTGCAGCTGCTATGCTTTCCTTGTGAAATTAATGTACTTCTCTATGTGATGAACTTGAAGATTGTATGAGAAAGCTAACACTTCAAGAAAATCAATCATTTATATAACTACTAGAAATGTGATGTCTCAAATGCTTGCAATAAAACCTTATTGGGAGACATTGCTTTCACATTACAAACTCTCAGTTCTAGGTAATGATACTAAAGTAAAAAACTAAAGTTGAGAAGATGACATTTTCTGATATAGACTGATGTTAAAACCAGTGCAATTAATTCATTTTTAAACACATTAAATTGTTAAACATATAAGTTAAATACTTTCCCCTGTGATGTGTGAAATTAAGGGGAAAGAAACTTTTAAAATTAATGATGTGATGGTAGTTTGGCCATTTTGAATCTAGATTTACTAAACTGAAATACAAAATTCTGGTTAGAAATCTTGTCATTCCTGTCATTTATGTGTCTTGTTTAAACACGTCTAAACACATGGGAAGAACATGCAGGGAGTTCAGCCAATAGAAAATAGAAGACTGGAATACAATTGGGTTTCAATGTCATTCACAGAAGAGAGATGGACATTCTAAACAAACTGGATTGCATTTTCTCACTGTATTGTCTCTTGATCTTGCTGAGGTGTATTAGAGACAGTATTTCCTTTCTCTGTAAAATCCTGGCAAAGCTAGAAAAGGCAAGGTAAAAAATGAAATTCAGAAACAGAAAAACCATAACAAGAGATAACTTACATGTAATGTATATGTAAGACCCCAGACAACCTCTCTCAACAAGACTTTTGAAAGGGCTTATGTTCATGTACTCTCAGATGCATGAGAAAAATATTCACAAGATTCTCAAGTTGTCAAAACAACAAAAAACCTTACTTGCAACCTCGGAAAATCAAAGAATTTTGGCAAAAGGTTTAAAGCAGCATTCAATCAACAAAAAACACTTCCCAAAGTATTGACTTAGCCCATTCAACTTAGCAAACTCTAAGCCAACTCAATTTTAAGTTGCTCAAAAATTCCAAGAGGGAATTAGAAGAAAGAGAAAAAGATAGAAAAGATTTAGAAAAGAACAAACCTAACTACCACTCCTGGTAGTGCTCCAGCAGTGCTCAGCTAATGGAAATTCCAAGAGGAGGTAAGCTCAAGACATGTGCTCCCCTTGTTTTCCACTTTAAACATCCCTTGGCCCTCCTGGGCCCATCCCCCATGTGGGACTTGCAGTCATCTCACCTCTAAGGAGTTGGGCTGGGGCTCCAGAGGTGGGATATGGAGCATTGCCTCCAGAGTGCTGATGAAGAAATGTTTTGAGCTGGCAATCCCTCCAGTCTCTCACAGTATAAGACAGATTGCATAGCACTGCTCAAGAGTAATAATCACTCACTCACTGCCAGCAGCAAAGGGGTATTTTGAGATGTGTCTTCAGGGTATAGTTATAATCCATATATCAGTACAAGCCTATGGCCAAACCACCCTGAGAACACCGGATTTAGTCTGATCTCAGAAGTTTAGCTGTGTCGAACCCAGTTAATATTTGGATGGGAGACTGACTGAAAATACTGGGTGCTGTAGGTTATTTTCAACTTTATTTCTTGTGGGCGACTTTAACCTGCCAGACATCTGCTGGCAATTTGGCAATCAGAGAAGAGGCAGTCTAGGAATTTCTTAGAGTGTGTGCAAGAGAGCTTCTTGTCATACCTGTCACACCTACTGGCGAGGGGTGCCACTAGACCTCCTGTTTACAAACAAAGAAGGGCTGGTGGGAGATGAGGTGGTGGGAGGAGCTCTGGAGTACAGTGGAATGGAGTTCTCAATGTTCAGTGAAACAAGGAGGGGCATCAACAAAATTTCTACTTTGGACTTTTGGAAGGCAGACTTCAGCCTTTCCAGGATCCTGATTCAGAGAGTATCTTGGGATAGAGCCCTTAAATACAAAGAGGTCCAGCAAGGATGGACAGAAAAACCAGCTGGTGCATCAAACACTTCTTCCAGTTTTGTATCATCAGCAAACTTGCTGAGTATGCACTTTGCACCCATCATCCAGGTTATAAATAAGGAGGTCAAACGGTACTGGACCCAGCACAGACTCTTGTGGTATACCACTGGTGACTGGCCTCCAGGTGGCCTTTGTCCTGTTCCTCACACTGTTTGTCTGCTAATACTAATTCATTCAGTATTTAACTCATCTAACTGTTCACTAGCCCATTTTTAATCAACTTATCTGTGAGGGTGTTGTGGGAAAGAGCATCAAAAGCTATAGTCAGGATAAGCAACATCTCCTGCTTTGCCCTCATATGCCAAGCCAGCCATCTTGTCAGAAAAGCCTACATCCTTGCATCCTTGCATTCTAATATTTTTATTCATTTTATGATGAGCATTCAGGGGATAAGAAGAATAACGTTGGTAAACAGCAGTGGACTTAAAATTGTGGCTACTAATTCATGCATTATCTGGTATTTTCATCTTCTCTCTGAATCTCACATTTTGTGTCTTCAGGCTTCAGAGGCAAATCATAACATTTGGTGACAAAACCAGATAGAATACACCAGAGCTAGCAGATCATGCTATCTTGGATACAAGCATATGACAAGATAAGCTCATCATCTAAATGTATGACTCTTTGTGTGTTTCTGAGCAATTAACAGACCTGCAAACAATCAGCAAACAGAAGTAGCAGGTATTGTCTCAAACCCATTCTTACACTGCCAAGTGTTCTAGTAGGAGATAGTATTTTACTACATAAATTTCTTAAAAACTATTTTCAAGTTTGTAATATGAAGATGCTGAATTCAATACATACTTTCATACTTAATTTCTCCCTGACACATTTGGAAAGAGATATAAAAATATATTTTGCTTGTTTTCTCATATTCTGGAAAAGTATGGCATGTCAAATTGAATTTTTTTTCACAGTTATTTATTTTTCAGAAAAAAGGCATATTTTTTAAATCACTAAATTCAGAATAGGACTTAACTATCATTGGCAAAATAGAGATCTTTCTGTATACCTTAGTGTTTAATGATTAAGTACTTGCTGGGCTGCTGGAACCTCAGATTTTACTAATATCTTGTTCAGAACTGTGACAGAGCTGAAGACTTTCAGCTCTGTAAAGAGTATCCTAATCAGCAGCTGTTACAGCTATTATAAACTAAACTTTTCCCTCTTTGCAAGGCCTCCACCCCAGGTGGATTATCAAATAAAAGCCGTACGACCAACCTTTATGTACCAAGTCAATGAGTACTCACTTATAAAAAATGGAACAGCTGCATCAGGAGAGACATTTTCCATCAGATTTATCTTTATGATAGGAAGTATTTTCATGTAAGGAGGTGGAAAGGAGTTAAGGAAAGAAAACAGACACATTGAAAGGTAAGCATTTTTCCCCTGTTATCTTTTAGTGCTCAACAATCTGTTACAGTATTGTAAACACTATAATAAACACTAATATGTCTACATTAGGCCAGTACTTAGTTCTACTTAGCTGCAAGTGGCTCCTACAAGCTGAAGTTTCTTTTAAAATAAACTGTTCTGTAGCAGACTCAGGAGTGCAACAGAAGCAAACTGAAAGTGTGACCCACTAGGGTGGGCAGCCCTCCTCAACCCTCCCAGCACATCTGTATGTACCTACAAACACATACCTGTGAGAGTATATATATATATATATATATATATATAATATATATATATACATTCAGCTGTAGCTATTTTAAAACCTGCTCTGAGTCATTCATCCTGCTGTATTTTTTTCCTGCTTTCTAAAAACATTTTCATCCCTCAATTCCTCTGTCTGTTAAAATCCATGAAGATCCAAGTTTAAATCTGGTACATTTTTGTATAAGATTATATCTTAAATGAAAAAGACACTTTTCTATTGGAAATATTAGCATGTGGAGTTACACTTAGCAAACATCCAAAATCAGTATGAACTTTAATATTGTTTAACATCTTTGTATTATATTTTATCTTTTTTTGAAGAGTCGCTGTAAATTCAACAAAGGAAGAATGTAAATTGAATATCTTGCATACTATTATGAAATTGTTCACGTTGATCTATCTGTTCAAACTAGGGCTATCAAAAAAACCTTAGCAAACTTTAATATTTCAAAATATAATTGTCAGTTTGGAGTAACTGCAGTTTTATGATGTGCTGCTATAGAATGAATTTGTTCCCTTTAGGTACAATATACCCCAGAGTATTTTTCAGTGCAATAACTGAAGAACATCCCTTCTATTTTGGTATAAAGAAAAGCGGGAATATTGAATCACTAGCTAATGAAAAATTACAGATCCATGCCAGCAATATAATGTATCAGTAGCTAGAAAGCTATGCTGCAAATTGTGCCAACAGTAGCTTTATAGAAGAAAATTAAGTTCACAGAATCCATTTGAGGACTTTTAGAGTTGCAAATATTGATTGTTATGCTTTAGATTGTCTCCAAGGTCCTGATTTTTTCCTCCAGTGTAAACCAGGAGAACACAAATTTAGTTACAGTGAATTAAATCTGAGTGCTAGGGCATGATATTCAAGTGCAGACTATCCAATGTATTGCTGTCAGAGTATTTGCCCTCTACTATGAATAATTTTATTCTTTTTTTTCCTTTACCATCCTTATCTGCCTAATTTCAAATAAAAAAAAAATCAGACAAAAAAGTGTTCATGGTTCTGTCAAAAAAAAAAACAAACCACAAACAAACATGACTGAATGGCTGTGACACAAAAACTGTGTGCAGTGTAGAATACACTCTTTGCTTCTCTGCACTCTGCAGTGAAGATTTTCAAAGTTCAAATTACGTGGTTACAGTGGTGGTGGTGAGTGCTGGTGTTAGCTTGTGGAAATCTGCACCTAGACTACACAAGGACAATTCGGTATCAGGAAAAGCTATCCATAAAAAGGTGGCATTACCCACATTGTGTTTTTTTGACATGAATGAATTCAGCTATTAAGGACCAGATATTATTGTATAATCCACCTTCTTCAGTCTTCTGTGTTTAGTTTGCAGAGCTCATCTGGTAATTCAAAGGAATAAGTATGGATGAAAGGAATCTGCTTTTCCTTAATTACATGGCTTTTCTGTTACTTTTCAAAACGTGTGGATAATAAGTGCCTAGGTTTCAAAACTGTATTTCTCAATTCTAATTGTTACAATGTCACTTTACAGCATTGTACTGTGGCTGTGAAAATTTATTATATAATTTGCATATATAATTCGGAATATAATTCACTGGCCATGAAAATTTATTATATAAACACACACACACATATATGGATATATATTCTCAAGCAATACAGCATCACAAGACAGCAGAAACTTAGTCAAAGGTAAAAGCAAAGATTTTGATGGTACTGAATATCTCTATGCAAAATTAGGTAAAAGAGCTACTAAAAAAATCACCTTCTATAATCTATATCCCGCTGTTTGTTCTTAGGGAGTTTAATTCTTCCATGTAGAAAATAAGGATCCTGCAATGAATTTATCCAATGGCTCAATGAGTTTCCTTTGGTGCACCCTCTAATAGCTGTGGGGTTTTATGGGAGCTGAATGTAATTTACTGGTTTATCTTCATGCTTTGGAATCCAAGTATTACCTAGGAAAGAGCTAATTTTCTTCCTAGTAGCTGTGTTTTTGGGGTTTAGTATGAGAATAAGATTGTTAACACACTGATGTTGCTGGGCAGTGCTTACTTAAGCCAAGGACTGCCCAGCTTCCCATGCTGTGCCAGCAAGGAGGTGCACAAGAAGCCAGGAGGGTGCATGGCCAGGACAGCTGACCCAAACTGGCCAAAGGGATGTTCCATACCACAGAATGCCACATTCAGTATAGAAACTGGGGAAGAAGTTGGCCACCAATCCCTGCTCAGGGATAGGCATCAGTCAGCATGTGCTGAGAAACTGAATGGTGTATCACGTTTTCTCTTGTGGTTTTATTCCTCTTTCTCCTTTCCAATATCATTACAATTAGTAGTAGTAGTATATTACTGTTATACTTTATTTTGCTGTAATAATTAAACTGTTCTATCTGAACCCACAAAGTTTACCTTTTCTTTCTGATTCTCCTCCCCTCAGGGGAGGAAAGTGGGCAGTGAGGGAGGGACTGCATGGCGCTTAGTGCCCAGCTGAGGTTAAACCTCAACATGACTGTATCAGTTTTTTGTATTTCTAAAGAGGCCTTCTTGCCCCCAGTATTTTGCCGCTTGCTGGAAGTTGATACTAGCTCTGTGTATTGGTTTCACTCACACTCCTCAGTGAATTAGAAATCATTCATTGCCTATAAAGGTTGTTCCTACCACAAGACCTACAACTGTGATATTTAGGAAAAGCCTACATTGTTGAAAATGGTCACTATGGTCTTTCTAAAGATTTATATGCTCCCTAATAGAGACCTTTCAGAATTCTGTTTCTCTAGAAGATAACTTCTTGTATGAAAGGTGTTAAAATATGGTAAGCTAGGTGTTATATGTACATTTACTAAATTGCTGAATATTGAGATTTTATGATGCATTATTTTATGAGGATTTTTTTCCACCTACTATTCTGAGTTGCTCTTGTGAGGAAGGTTTAATGGGTTTCTTTTTTTTTTTTTTTTTTTTTTTTTGTTCTATATCTAGTTCATGGCTCAGAAATTGAGTCTGACATTTAAGCTAACCAGGAAATGGGAGCTTTTGGTATTGAACCAAATCACAGGGTAGAAATTCCATATACATATATCTTTCTGTATTTCTTTAGTCGTGCCTTTAGTTAGGTAACTAGCTAGAGGCTTTTTAAATAGAGTATACAGGTTCTTTGAACCAGCAGATACCATTAAAATGTGCTAAGCACAGATGGCTCAGTGATCTTTAGTTACCTATAACCCTGTAAAATATTGGTAAACCCCAACTGGCTACGTGAGTCATAAAAACATCTGTTGTTCAAACAGGTGGACCCAGCTGGAAGGCTATGGTTTTTTAAAAATGTATCTTGCCTTCTACAAAGCAGTGCTGTCAAAAGAAGTCACTTACTGAGGGGCAGGTCAAACTCCTCTACATCCATTTAGCACGACAGACATCTCTGGGTGGACTGACACCCTGAACACATTCAACTCTCATACTTTTATGACTTACCAAGCCAGGCATGGGTTTCCAGCAGCTTACATAGTTACAGGTAACGCCTGCTCACTGAATGAGTTGATTCCATCTGCACTTAAAACATTTCAAATTATGAAGAGCAATCCTTGTCAGACTCATTTAACCAACAGAGAATCATGGTGCCATTTACAGAGGTGCCAGGCAGAACTTCTTGCACTTCTAAGGGACAATTCTATAGCAGTGCAGCAACCAAGCACCATTTGTTGTTATTACGTCTAATAGAAAGAATAATCTTCTGTTATTGAAGTTCAGCTCATGATTTCAAGAAAAATAGTGTTATCTTGCCATACCTAGAAAATGCAAGTGGAGTGTACAACATAAAAATTAGTATCTAAAGAAAATACCCACAACATAGTAAAAGACAATTAAAAAGTTATATTTATGTGCGTACCTGAATTATTTCCTCTGGGAATTTGTATCAGAAGAATCCCTAGCAAGGATTTTGCTATACAGAAGTTGAATCATGATAAATTCTCTGCTGCATCCCTCCAGTTGTATGCCATAGCACATGTCAGGAACATACAGGAGGAGAAAATAACCCTGTCCCTTCAGGGTCAGCAAATCATCATCTATATTCAGGGAGGCAAGGAATAATAAGGAATTCAAAGGAAAAAAATATTTTCTGGTATCTACATTTTCTCTCAAGCTAGGCCCTATCTGACCTTCTGCTGAAATATGATCCCCAAACATAAAGAAGCAAAAAGAAATCTTAGAAATGTATGCTTACAGGAGTTGACATTTCTTGAATCAACTTTCACTGACTTTTTTTTTTTTTTGTAATCATAATTCAATTTTATTTATTTTAAACATTTCTGTTTCTTTTACAAAAAATGTGTTTGGTATCTATCAATCTTTGAAATTACTTATAAATCTTTCTGAATTTTCCCCTCCTGCAAATGCCCATTCCTGTGGCTTGCTGGTGCATAGTGCACCACCATCTATTTCACATAAATGGAATGACAGAATGATGTACTGAATCAGCATGCAAGTATGTTATGAAGCAATTATGTTTGATGCTGCAGATGTGTTCAAATTAACTTTTTTCCCTGACTTCAGAAAATCTGCATCAGAGATTTAAGGTAGCACTTCTCATATTATTAAAAATAAATGACTAGCAAAACAGGGCAGAGATTGATCTCTCTCCAACAGTTTAGAGCAGTGAAAGGGAAACCAAGGCTACTTCCCACAGTTAACAATTTATTATGCCTTCGTTTTGGCCCTGGACTGCATTTCATAAGCAGAAGTGTTTTAAAGTAATACATGCCAGTCCCTGAAAGGCTCACTATTTCAAGAATGAGATTTTTTTTCCTGCTCCTAGATGTCTCTAATGAGTGCTTTGAAAAGCTTGAGCCATGTTCAATAAGGCATCATGTGCTGAAGTGGTCATCATAAACCAGAAAGGTAACTAATAAGTACCAGCAAAAAACTGATGCCATGATTTTTTTTTATTTATTTTTTTTTAATACTAGCACTAAAACCTGTGCTAAAGAAGAGAAGAAGCTTGACTCTTAAAGTGCTTGACTCTTAGAAGACATCAATATACTCTCTGAAAACCCTTTAACAGGACCAGTAGTCTTGTTAAATCTGCAATTATTTACTTTTCTGTAACAGGAATCAGAGGAACTTTAGCTCATGTGTTACAAAGATTTTTGCATAGTTTGCTCAAGCATAGTTTGCTCAAATCAATATATGTAAGGTCATAAGCAGAGTCACCTCAAGCCAAATAACTTAGTCTTCAAACATGTATAGAAATAATAACTCCCATTTGAGTTTGGAATTTATTCCCTTTGACGTGTACTGATCACAAAGCACCTCATCTTACTTATAATGAAATCAATAAGAAATCTCCTTCTGCACTCACTGCAATCCGAAGTGCTACGTTTTCTTTGTGTAATTATTTTTTTTAAAGTTTGAATTGGCTGTTAGGTCACTTGATTTTAGTGCCTAAAGCAAAAGCATTTATAAGTGACTGGAGATTAATTTTGCAAGGAAGATCCTTAAGGAAGGATAATTCCAATATTTTAAATTCACTGCTTACCTGAAAGTAAGTACTCTATATTAGCTTCCTGAAGGATATATACATGCATGGCATCAAAGACAAGCTGTCAAAACAAGATCAAGTGCTGCTTAGGTTCACTTAAAAGTCAACTTTCATTCAAAAGTGATGTACTTCTTGAAGGTGAAGTGTGTGGAATCACATACATCCCTGTTGCAGTTATGATTTTGCTTGTTAGTAAATGCCATGAATATTCTGATAATTAGCTAAGGTTAGCTAGATTTCACAAGTTCAAAATACATCTTAAAAGAAGCCCTGGGGATTGTATATTCTTCAAGGGTTAATTAGGTATGGTCAAATACAAAGCAGACAAACAAACAAGGGTGTAGAACAAATCATTAATTCTCTTGTGAAAACATTACCAGCACTCTAGGTCAAAATACATCATTATGCACATATTGTTCTCATCTTTTTAAACATTACATTAAATGAATTTTCTATATTCAAAGAAAATCTTGAATGTCCAGAAAATTAAAAATGTTACTAGGAAAAAAGTCAAGAAAAGATTCAGATACATAAATACACTTAAAAGATAATTTTCTTTGTAAAACACACTTATTTGAAACAGCATATTCTATGGATAATCCCAGTGTAATAAATGGAACTTCTACATTCAATGAACATAAATTCTTGTTTACCAGGATATTTTGTAATGGAAACATATTTTTAAGTGAGAAATGTGTATTCCTTTAGGTACTGACAGACCTTGTTCTAGGGAGCATTTATTATGAATATAACCAATTGTCTGGATAATGCACAAGTTTTTTCCCCTTGTTCTTTCTTTCCTAATAGATATTTCTTGCCTGTGATTAGGCCATGATTAGTAGCTTGTAGCTAATGCTGTCAATAAATTATGTATCTCCTTCAATATACAGATGTTGCTTACTCTCCATAATGTGGCTTTTATATAATCACTGGGTAGTCTTGGTTCCAATAAAGCCAAAATTAGTTTCATTCTTGACATCCAATGGGCAAGATATTACCTTTTCTGCTTTTTTTTTCTGCATAATTTTAGCAATACAGAACTGCACCTGTTTCTGTTACAGGTATCTGTTACCTGTTCTGTAACAGATACCTGTTACTTGCAAGGATGTTTATGAAGAATGAGCTATTTAGTTATTAATGAATGAAAGCAAATTAAATTATGCATTTGTCAAAATTTTGCAGAGTGGGTGGTTTTCAAACTATGTAATCTGGACTGATGCTGTCCTTCAGGTATTTAAGCCTGAAATCCATTCTGCCTGCACAGGCATAATCAAATTCCTAAGCCTTAGTTAGATAGGGATCTGTTTCAATAGTCTTTTTTCTGCCCTTCCCCTACAGATTGCATCATTTTACAACATTACTATATTCCACTTCTTTTTGTTAAGGACATTTAAAGGATTGTCTAGGCTTGGTGGCCAAAGTGTCATTTTACAGCAGGATTTTTTTTCTTTTTTCTTTCATTTAAGATATTGAGACATAATCTGTGTTTACCAGGGGCACAAGAACTAATTCCTAATTCTTCTAAAAACTGTGCCCCAATATGAGTATCAACCTGCTGAAGCTTTACTTTCCCTTAAAAAAGGGATACATCAGGCATTTGCTTAATGTGACTTAAAACCCAGTGCCATCCATATCAGAGAAAACCAATTATGAAATGGTATGATTACCTTCCCTTTTCAGCACCTCATGTATAATCATGCTTATAAGTGTGACACCAAGTGAGTACATTTTCAAAGTGATAATTGAGGATTTAACCATGTGGATGATGTTACTGGAGATAGCAGAAACTAATTCTTGGCCTTAGTTTTGAAAACCCTCATCCTGCAGCAGGTTGAATAAATTTCACTTGGTTACTTAACTACTCATGATGAATGGGAAGAGAGACAAACTTCATTTTTTGAAAACAATAGTGTGACAATAACATCATCTGTGAAAATGCCCCTAATGCAATTCATGCTTGTCAGGCACTTTTATTATAATAGCAGTATCTCTGTCTCATTAACAACTGCAGTTTCATTTATTTTAAACTCTAAATAAAAAGATTATCTGTGCTCAATTTATATGCTCCTGAAAAAAATATCTGTTTACTCTGTATCCTTCATTTAACTTGAAGTTAAGACTGTGAAAAATTGGTCTGCAGTTCCCTTTTCTCAACTGCAGGGGACAAAGAATACTGGAAACCTGCATTTTAGACTTTTCCAGGTTTTAATTTTTAGTTTTAATTTTCACTTTTGGTTCTCCTGCTGGATTATACAGAAGCGCTAATCTGTGACTTGCACCGTCATCATCCTAAGAACCTTTTCTCTGAAGAAGCAGCAAACTGATTTCCAAAATATAACCAAATTTCACAGCAGTAAAAAATCCCCTTGAGGGAGAAGGCACTGCAACATTTTTTTAGCAGATGAAAGACAATGCATTGGGGGAATGCTTTGTTGGGGAACAAAAAAAAAAAGGTAGATAAAGACAGAAAAGGAAATTATGGTCAGAGGTGATAAAGAGCCAGTCACAACATCTCAGTTCTCAAGCTGATGAGGCAAAGACAGAGTAATATAAATGCTGCAGTTAAAGTCAAAGGCAGTCGAGAATACGGTGTAATGTACTCACCTCCCATTGCATCCCTCACCATCTGCTATAGCTGACATAGTAATATATCACAGAATGAAGTGTGAAGTGCAAGGTCAAGAGCCAAGATATTTCTTTCGTCGAGGAACTCCAGATAGAAAGTCTTTATTGATCAGTCAGAGCTACCTTACAGCACCTCTACAACTCCAATTGATGCTGAATGATCTTATGTTTTTATAACATTAAGATTGTGATCCTATCTAGCCTGGCAAGGACATGCAAAAGGTATAGTATCTTAGAAGCTGAATTAATATCAGAAGGCAAGGTCTAGCTCAAGGAAAGAAGTTAGGTGATACCTTAGCATGATTTAAACTTCAACCTGGGAGATGAGGTGGCTAAGCAGGTTGAAATTCTACCCATTATGAGATTGATTATAAGGAAGTGAATGTGTTAATGATTTCCTTTATAAAATTGGCTTTTCAAATGACAACAATTACAACAAAGGTAGATTGCTTCCTTGGGTGTCATACTTGCAGACAGAATTAATGAGTGACACAATAACTCCGTATTAACATAATAAACTAGCTAGGCTAATTCACTGGAAAAGTAGAAGTAACAAATATTTTAACATAGCATAGTTATTGGTTAGGGTATTTTACTAAGTGAAAGGAATTAAGTTAAATTCCAGGTAAAAGTTATTACTCATCTAATCCATTTGTCTAGAGGTAGCCAGTCTCAATCCAAAGGAATATGAATTATTAATAAATAAATAGGGATCTGCCATCACTAAATCATATTATGTGATCATCACTAGTGCAGAATTTAATGTTCTGTTCTCTCTCTAAGTATTTCAAATAATTTTCACCATGCTTTTTGGAACACAATTGACCACAGACAGACAAACAAGTAAGCATAGAAGTAGAATGCTCCATAAGCTCGAAGTAAATTAATAATCATTTATTCATACACATTCTTTCAGTCCTCTGAAAATAAGGTCTATTTGAAAAGAAAACTATTTTACCAAACTGCACAAAGTAGTGCAGATATCAATATATCAGGGAAGATTTCCATGTCAAAATATGCTCATTTTCCATCTCCCTGTAGTCACTGGTTCTGAATGGAGTGTGTTATTGGTTGTTTATATCACAGATGGTACCTTTAGGCCCCAGTGAGACTATAATCCTACCTCCAAAGATAGTTCTTGCTGCCAAAGGTTTACAATAAAAATAAACAAGATTACTACAAACACTGCAAAGATGAGTCAAGACTGTTACTTCTGGGCAAATTATATCCCATTTTGGAATGAGACCTGAATGTCTTGGTATAGTGATTTTGCATATGAGGTTGTCTATTCATACCTACAGTGGAAGGACAGAGCAGGACTGTGTATACCCTGGTGCTCTTCTCAAATATCTCCAATTCTTAAATTTGATAAATAGCTTTAGGTTGATATTATTATATTTATGTTCTGTGTCAAATGGCTCAATACAATTTTTCCCTAAAATTCTATTTTTTTTTTTTTGTAACTGCATGAAAATATTACAAGTCCAGCCACATAGTATCATCATTTTTTCTAATAAATTGGAACAAGTAATTGGGTTACTCAAGTATGATGGGCTTAGTGAAGCCTAAATTTACTGTATTGGGTGTAAAAAGAATTTCCCCCTTACCACTGAGATATGAAAGGGATATAACCTGATCTGAAACAGAGGTCTAAAATCTTAAGGGATCTGGGCTATATCCCAAAGGATAATGTTGTGACCTATGGAAACTCCATTTGTCAACTAAGCTGGAGCACATGTGAAATGTGTTAAAAATTCTTTCCCAAAGACAGAAACAGATGTGGTTACGATAGCCAAAACCTTTACTACTGATGCTTTTCATAATGAGAGAGAATTGTGACAATCTAGCAAATTAAGGTGATCATTTCTCATCCCACAAAAAAACCAAGCAGGTTTGGTTTCTCTTGCCAAAAATCTAATTGCAATTTGCAATTTGCAATTGTCCTATTCCTGCATTCTGTGTTTCTCATAAGAACAAAAACTAATGTAATATTAAACTATGAAACAAACAAAACACAGATCAGGTTCCAATAAAACTGCAAGTGTATCATATGCATGAAACAACACTGTAAGAAATCATGCCTATTTTTATCAAGTAACCTCAAAATACAATCAGCTGCAGAAGCTTGGAAAGGGGACCATTGCAGTATGCTATTTTTTCCCTCTCTATTCCTATCTGAGGCAGCTGCTGACCCATGTTATTTTTTGTAGTTTTCCAATGGCTTTTGCATAGGTCCAAGCTGCTTAGAGAATAAAAATCAGTGGCACTGAACATTATGCTATTTTTTGTGCTTGTCACCAGAAAAGGTATGAACCCGTGGTCAATGTAATTTTCCTCTACTATAGGTATTAGCTGAAATGACACAAATCCAATATGAATGTTCAGTCTGACCAGCTATGAAAACAGTAATTGTATCAGCAGAGAATATACAGACTAAGAAACAGTTGGAACAATGACATGAAAAAGTCTGAACTAAGCAGAATTCATTCTAATGGGAAAGTAAGGATCACAACCATGATGAAAAGTAACTGTTTTCTGTATCCTTATTACATGCTTCATGTACTTTCAGTGGTTTCTGTTTCATCCCTAGGAAAAAAGGGGTTTTGCAGCCAGTGAAGTTGAATTAAAATTTTGGTAGTGAATTTCAGATGATGTTTCATTTCTGAAATAATTCTAAGTGCCACTTATTTCAAGCCTCTCGATTATGCTGGGTCATATGACAGTAAAGCAGGTGCCTTAAATGCATTGTCTGGTCATAAAGAGTATCAGCCTGCCAGAGAGGAGTCTGAATTCACTTGTAGTACAACATATTTCAAAATAGAGCTGTCTCAGAATAAATGTTCTATTACACCTCTGTACTGGATACATTATGGGAAGTTTCTATGTCTCCATGACATGGCCTTTTGAGATACACGTGCCCTTAGGTTTTGCAAACCTAAGGTAGCAGGGAATAAATTTTTATTCAAACACTAGGCATTTTCCTCGGAGGTTTAGGCAGATTTCTTTCTCCATATGAACCCATCTCTCTGCTTGTTATTGAAAAGAGTGGTAAGCATAACTCGCTAAGAATTGTTGATACATAAGCCTAGGATGAATTTCTGTTCAGACTCAGATTTTTACAGAAAGGTTTTTGGAATAAAGTATCTTTCGTTTGTACAATCAAATTTTATTCAGCTTGTTTTTTATTATTGCGAAATTCCTGCAAAACTAGATAACCAACCTTGTGTGACAACAAAATTTAAGAAAAAGATGCTCAAATGGAACTCCAGGCCTGTAAGGGTCAGCATTAGCCCTTAGTAGAATATCTACATAAAAACTTAACTGAAAAAGAAACACAGAGCAGTGGAAGTTGGAAGGGATTTCATGAGGTCATCTAGTCCAGCTCTTCTGATCAACTAGAGAGCAGGGGAGCTGCTAAAACAGAGCCACCGACAGCAGGTTGCCCAGGGCAGTGCACAGATGGCCTTTGTATATCTTCAAGGGTGGAGACAGCACATCTTTGGGCAGCCATCTGGTGCATCAACCACTTCTCCCAGTTTGTATCATCAGCAAACTCCTCCACTGAGAGTAAGCCTTCCTTGCTCCAGACTTCACGTCCAGTTTCAGGGGCCTCAAGACCAGACATACTGATAAAGACTGAGGACAGTGTGACACTAGAAAGTTTGTCCTTTTCCATCTCCTTTGTCATCAGATCCCCTCTCCCACTGAACATTACATTGAAAATTACATTTTTCATATCTTTTCTTGCTGCTGATACACCTGTAGAAGTTTTACTTGTCTTTCACCTCAGCATCCACTCCAGATGGGCTTTAACTTTCCTCATCCCACCTCTCCATGCTTTGGCAGTATCTTTGGGGTTTTTCTGTGTCATTTGTTCTTGCTTCCAGCCATTTTATGCTTCCTTTTCATGTCTGTGTTTAGACAGGAACTCCCTGTTTAACTGAGCTTGCAGGAGGTGATCCTTGAAAATCATCCAACTCTTCTGGATCTCCCTTTTTTCAAAGAGTATATTCTGTAGAGTTATTGGAAATCGCACATGACCAAAACTGTAACCCAGATAACTAATCTTGAACTGTAACTCCCAGATGATTCATCATCCACCCACAGACAGACCCCCAGGCAACCCCACTAGTCTTCACATCAAGAGCAGATCCCTTTCCTCACCACCCTGCCCAATCCTTCCTAATGAGCTCATATCCATCTCTCACACACCCCAGTCATTTGACCAATCCCATCACCCCAATAAGATCATGGGGTCATTGTTCCCCATGCCGCACGCATTTGTGTATGGGAATTGATTGGCGTACAGTAGTTTTCTGCCATATCTTTTCTTGAGAAAGAAAGCTGTCTGCCTTGAATCCCTCAGAATGCCATTAGGAAGGACATTGCTCAAGTTTTTACAAAACTACACATATTTTGGAGGGATGATATAGTTAGACATATATAGGAATACTTAGTGCTGCTTAATAAACACTACTCAGATGCTAATGAAATTAAAATGAAAATTTCATTTCCAGGAAAACCATCTTGTCTTATTTTAAGACTTCTGAACAACAATTTGTGTCAGCTCCTGTGACAACAAGATGAGGTACCATGTCATGGAACATGTTAATCAAACTTCATTTCTAATCAAATGAATTTAAAATAGAATATATCTTAATAGCAAAATTGAAAATTCTCTTGACTTGATTTTGCATACAGATGCTGAGCACAGTATGATTAGACTCATTTATGATTCTATTTGCAGATTGAATTTTATGGTCAAGATATTTCCCTCCTCTCTCACCCCACATGCTAATTTTTTGCTTTAACTACAGCCAATGGTGACAATGCGCCATTATCTTCTAATATAACTTGTGAGATTGCATGACTGGAAACGAGTCCAGTTAATTTTACTGCAGCCTAAATCAACAAATATTAAATACTTTCAGTTTCCCAATTTGCACCCAAACCAGGACTTTAATTAACAGATAATTTGCCAATGCAAAAATTTATAGATCATTTATGTTTACATCCTAACCTGTGGCTCAGGTTGATGGACTTAGAATTACATTGCCAAAGTTTTTCTTGGCCAGTCCTATAAGCATTCTGTAATAAGATATCTATTCATATTCAGTATTTATACAAAAGAAAAGATCTAGATTATTTCCCAAGAGAACATTAATAAAGCTAATGGAGCTATACATAGGGCAACTTGGCTTAACAGCTCAATAGTAACTAGAGTTCAAATATTGCTCTAACTTATGCACCAGCATGAGCTAAAATGCAAAGACTCTTTTCTTTGCAACTGTTATTGAAACTAACATTAAAGCTATAGACACAACAATCTTTTGTATGCAGAATCAGAGACATCTGAGAATACTTATTCTGCTAGCAATCTAAATAGAACCAAAAAGTTTTAAAATCTCTACTGTGATTTCCTTAAAAATACCCAAACCACAAACAATCCACAGATACTAGAAAGGTTCCTACAGCACTTCTATTAATTCCATGTTTCCTAAGAGACACTAGGAGAGGGCTATAACAGTGCCTGGGTTGTGTGATGAAAACCACCTATATAACTTAAAAACAAGAGTCCTTATACAGAATCACAGAATGATTTGGATTGGGAGGGATCTTTAGGGAGAGATATCTTGTCCAACCCCTCTGCTGTGGGTATCTTTCAGTAGATGAGGTTGCTCAAAGCCCCATCTAGCCACATCTGACCTTGAACACAGTTCCTGGCTTAGCTACATGAACAACTTATCACATACCAGGTTGCAAATCATAAATTTTAAGGTATGTAGTAGCAGTCCAGCACAAAAAAAAAAAAAAAAAAAAGCTCCAAAGTAATTGGAAGTACTTCAATCTATTGAGAAAGATTAAAAGAAACTTGAATTGCTTACACTTACCATCACACATTAGCAAATCCATATTTTCATGGTCCAGCTGCTGTGCAGCATCCTTTTATCCACAATAACTTGTTTTTATAAAATTTCAAAAACTAAGAAAAATTGGAAAATGTGTCTGTTTCACCAGATGACAAACCATGAAAAAAATTTTTCATTCTTTAGAGACCTTTTGTATTGCTTATAAGGTACTGAGTGCATTCTGTCCTAAAAGTTTACAGTGTTTCAGAAACAACAAAACCATGTCCTTATCTAATGGTGAACAAGAAAGGATGAGTTAGATTGGCATACTTAAAAGCTTTAATTAAACATATGTGAGCAATACCATACTGCAATTTCTTTTAAAATATAAATACAGACGGTTCACAGTGTTGGCACAATTAGTTTTACTGCATTCATTCCTACTAAGAAATATTTTAAAAATAGATACTTAGAAAAGTTTGTGAGTTTTTGCAACATGAAATTCATTTGCAGAACGAAGGATTCATCATCTGGGCTTTTCTGTTTGTAGTTTCTATTGGCCAGTGCATAGAGTACGAACTCCCCACAAGAGTAAGGTATAAAGTTTTAAATCATTCTCAAACAAAGTGACACAATTAATCCTCAACTATGATTTCTGTCAAGTTGGTTTATCACCACGTAGTCTCTGTATTGCAGATTTATACTATTTTGTGAAGGTGCCCTTGGACATCCTGATCCACTAACACCTAAAGAAAAACCAGCTGTAAAAGAAGGAGCTCCAAAGGAATTTATTAGAGGACAATAAACAAATGAAAAAAACAGTGATGGTCCCACTCATGGAGTAAAGACTAACACACATTTGGTGATTTTTAACCTACTTTAATAATGAAGTGCATATTTCAAAAGACTTGTTTTTCCAGAATCTGTTGTGAGACATGGCATAATTATTAGAAGTTTAGACCCATTTTAGCTAAGAATAGCTAAAACCTTATTTTGCTCATTTAGAAATAAATGGCGAGAGTCCTATTAGTGAGATAGGCCTCCAAGCTGGATAATGAAATACAAATTAAATCCTTTCCTTCATTTCCAAAATATTTCACATATAGATAACAAAGATACTTGTTTTATTCAGACAATTGTGCTAAGAATTCAGAAATTAATAACACCATAATAACACTTTTGTTCTTTGAATTATCTGTCATCTTTCAACACCCACAGCATCCCCTCCTTCTCTCTTCCTCTCTCCCTTCCCCTTCTTAAGACCTCTATGCAGTATAAATAAAATATATACGTATAATACTACAAAATATACTTTGCACATATATTGCAAAATAATAAAATTCAGTGGAAACCAAAGTGTAGTCATTAGCCTAACTTTTAAGACCTTGAAGAAAGCTGTTACTTAAAATGTCTACAATCAACCATTGACAGTATTTTGTCCAACACAACAACAACAACAAAACAACAACAAAACAACAACAAAACAACAACAACAACAATAATAATAATAAAGAACCATTGAACAAGAACTTTGTATAAAGCAGATTTCATCTTCCATTTCTTACTCCTTAGATCACTTTATTTCCTCAGGGAGTAATGCCTTTCATCACATACACAATAGACTTCCTGCATAGCATAGGTTAATTTCCTTGGTGATTTGGTCCTACTTGTGGGGATAATTAAACACTGAATCAAATGACTTTGGGATATGATGGTTGCCCTTCAGTTTAAGTTTTCAAAACTAAAGTTGTTGTCTTTTTAAAGGATGTGCCTTAACACAATGTGTGAAGTAATGAATGTCAGTGAAATATCATAGCTCAGAATATGCAAAAGAAATAAGGCTAGATCAGTAAAACTTTTCTGAAAAATGACAGGCATCAATTGCAGCTTTAAAGTTTCTTGAAGAGTAGCATGCACAGAATAAATAGAGACCACTTACTATGACCTTGCAGACTACTCACTAGCACACAGACCACATTTTCAGAATCAACAATAAAGGTAACTTTAGCCCTGTGCATCACAAAATCTGTCTGTGCCAATGGCAAATGACAGATTGATGCAAATGCCCTTCCTGATTACCAAATTCTATATGTCTGTGAAAATAAATTTCAGTGATATTTGCAGCATGTATCAGCACAGTTCCTTTGTACTTAGCTATTTAGTGCTCAACACCTGGTCTTTCTTGTTAATTTATATCGCTTAAGATTTTCCCCCTAATTTGCAAAAAACCATAAAGATTAAACTCTATATATTAATTGATTTTTCCTCTGGGCATGTCTTTTTTCTTAGAAAAATATGCATTTGATTGTCTTTTAAATCTTTCCTCCTATTTAATCCTCCTGATTTTTCTGTTTATTACTGTTTAGTTTTTTAATATCAATGAAGATATAATTATCTCTGTATCCTCTATACTGATTTTGCTTTACACATAAGAATGAAATAATACAAGAAAGGAAACAAGATATACCATAGAAGCAAAGAAAAAGAAAGGCAGCCCATAATAAAGGTGAAACAATAGTTCCCCTCAAGCTAAAATTTGACAATTTTAACATGAGTTTAGAACATGAGTAACCATTATTTAAATCATAATACTAATTAATAGACTTAAATGTTACAGAATGCTCTCCCACCGTTTTTCCTTCAACACCACACTTTTGATTCTGACATAAAGTATAGCAGACTAAGACCAGTATTATTTTAGAACTTACTAGCTGATTTTTTAGATTTATGTTTGAAATCATAATATCACTTTTTGTGGATGTAAGACTTTGCAGATTACAAAAAAAATATAAAGGAGGAATTTTTTGTGCAGCTTATACCATGATCTACTGTAGTTGAGAACCATGTTTCTTCCTGACAGTAATGGAAGTTGCAAGTTTTATTAGACACGGAACACTCTGGTAACTTTATCTTGGTTGCTAGGTAATTGGGAATATATACATGTTAAAAACAAACAAAAGAAAAGCCCACAGCATTTGATGTCTCACTGGGGTAAATCAGTTCAATTCCACAATTTGAAATTCTAATCTGATGCTTTTCCTATCCTAGAACACGTTCAGAAGAATGCATCTTTGAAACTATTTTTCACGGACAGCAGTGCTGCTCATGAACAGCTTGCAGTGGTCCATATGGCAGAAAGTATTGCTGGGCTCCTATATCACACATGCAGTTGTGGGGTATAGGAACAGCACCTACTGTAGGCTATATTTAAGAGCATGAATCTGTGAAAGCAGCAGTCAAAGGAGTATAACAGCTGTAAGAGCATGAGGATACCTTGTGGGACTGACATACTGAAAAGAGGCGGAGAGTTAATGAAGGAATACCAGTATTTCGCAAACTGCAGCTATGTCAGGAGAAAGAAATTATACAAGCAATGCAGAGATGAAAAGCTGAACCACCTGCATCAGGTTAGCACATTACTGGTACAAGCAGCTGCTTTGTTGGAAAAGAAAAGTACACAGAAACAGGAGATTTTTGTCAAACTAATAATTAATTTTAAAGCAGTTTTATGGAATCAAGAAAAGGTATTATTTAACAAAGAGCATTTTTCCTTTTTTTTTTTTTTGACAAGGCAAAATTAACCCCTCTAGTTTTTATTAAAATCATGACAGAAGTTTTCCCATCTGCTTTTAACACGTGTGGAATACTAGCTTCACATATTTCCCATATGTGAAATATTCCCATAATACTAGCTTCACAAATTTCACATATTATAATATGAAGAGGCACGCTAACACTTCCCACTGAAATTGCTAGTGGAGACAGAAATAGAAGATACTTATCTAAAAGCAGTAGCATCAAGGAAAACCTTGCATATTACATTACAAAGTACAGTTCAGTTCTAAGCTGTGGATGGTGCAAGACAGATAGAGCTGAAGGATCTTGTTCCAAAGCCAGGATCTAGTTAATACAGGAATTATCACTACCCTGTAGTTTTCATTTATCCATGACTGCAACTATGACATCTCTCCTGAGATGTGAAGATGACTAGTCACCTTTGTCTGGCAGAAAAAATAGTGAAATCATCATGTGGTGGAATGAGGGTAAAGACGAAGTTTCACAGAGTAAATTTACTGTCTTTGACCAGAGTAATTGGTCAAAGCTCAGGGCACTGTGTATTGATTCTGTGAGGAGGAAGGTGGTGATGGAGTCAGATGTCTTTGATGTCATCTGTTTACTATCAAAGAATGAGCAAGCTTTTGAACCACTGCAGAAAGCAAACAACAGTTTCCTTGATCATTCTACCAAAAATCTTTCAAGCTGGCACCCAGAGCAAATTTTCTTTCTTAGATGTAAACATTTATCAGATGGAAAAGGATAAATAACTCAACATCCTTTCTGGGTCTAATTTCTGTGATTTTAGAACTCTCAGTGCCATTCTCCTTTACCTTACTGTATATCATGTTTCCTCTCTTAGGCACTTGGTTTTCCCAGGCATAGAGGTCTACATTCAAAGCTTCATATAAATGAAGGAATATGTATTCATCAGCCCATGAATGTTCAGTTGAACACTGAAGGTGAAGCTAGTATTTTTTCATCTAAGTAGTCTGTCAAATAAGCTTGAATAATTTCTCATAACTACTGTAAGTCAAGGATGGTAGTTACATCTCCTTTCTGAAAGACTACATTGAATTCTTAACACTTATTACTGTGTGCTAGCACACAGGAAACTACTGTGTTTAAATGCTAAGGGAATACGCTCATTAATCAATCAGTTTTCAGTTCTGATGTTAAATCAAAAAAGAGCACTGGCATTACTCTGGGATCGGAGATCACTCTCCTCCATTTGTTACTACCTAGCATCCAGCAAGCATTCGTGTTCTCTGCTCTGAGTGTGGGTGAACACCAGCAGGTACTCTAAGGCTGACTTTTTGATTTGTGCATGGCAAGATGGTATGGCTATGGAACAAGAGTCACAGATCTCTGCTTTCTTGGCACCACCTCAGTGGGGTACAGATTTTCAAGTGGATAATTAGCCTTCATTAGGCAGTGAAGCTGCAAAATTGAATCAGACAATCCACAAACAGATGTACTGACACTGCTCTTGGGTAGCTGAAGACAAGTAAAGGGAAGGCAGGTTGGATGAAATCTTGATTTTTATTTTAATCTGCATTGTTACATATCAGCATACATTCTGAGCCTAATTTATTTTACTGATCTGAATAAAGAAATTTGTACAGAGCTGCTCGAGAGCCGTGGGTGTTTAATGTCTGTTCTTTGAAACACAGTGTGTTTGAACAAACCATGAAAATCTGAATCATATAAATTTCAGTCTGGAATATGCCACACTGAACATCCACTGCTTATGCTGCATCTTACAGCATTGAGGGAAACTTGGAAGAAAATGAAGACTCCTGGCATGAAGAAAAAATGGAAAAAAAAAAGACTATTGCCACAAATTCTGTATCCTGATGATCTCCTATTGTTTCATGGTCACCAGGAAATTTGTGACCCTATTTGGGAACTGAATAAATACACTGTTGTTTGAAGAAACAGTATATCTGGATTGGCAATTTATTTTCAGGGGTGCAGTCGCGAGTGGTTTGCAAGTGACATGCCTCTTTGGGAGGCAGTGTACTTGCAAAAAAGGTTGGGTTTTGGTTTTGTTTTTGGTTTTTGGTTTTTTTTAAGGGTTGTAGTATAGCAGCTTTTTTGTCAATCATACTAATTCAGCTTCTGCGCAGGATTTGCTTTTTATATTAACAAAGTCTTAAGATAGAAAGCAACCCAAACGATACACTCACTCAAATGGCACTATGAAAAAAAGATATTACTTTGTGCTCTCATCAGAAAAGAAGGCACTCCATTGCCAAAATAAAATATGGCATTATTTTTAAAATCGAGATATAAATAAATCAAGAGACAAAGTCAATTTTTGTCTTTGTCCTGTGGTTCCAGAAAAGCTTGAACCACTTAATGGCGATAGCTACAGTAAAAGCCTTGAATTTAATTCTACCTCTTAAATTGCATCAGGCATGAGCGCTGGGAGAACAAGAAAGCTGCAATAAGCTCGAGGGCTGATTCTGTGAGGAGAAAGATTTCAGAGTGCTTTTACTTCTCCCCCCACCCTCCACTGCCGCCGGTCTGAGGAGTCAGAGGGCTCTGCATGTGTCTGTGTGTCTGTCTGTGTGTGTGTCTGTGACTGCATGTCTGTGTGTGTGTGTGTGTCTGTGTGACTATGTGTCTGTGAGTGTGTGTCTGTGTGCGGGTCTCTGTGTGCCTGTGTCTGAGTGTGTGTGACTGTGTCTGTCAGTGTCCGTGTGTCCGTGTGTCCGTGTGGGGGCTGTCCCGAGCAGCGGGCGGTGCGCGGTGCCCGGGCCGCGGGCGGGGCTGGGCCGCGCCTCATGCGCGGGGCAGCAGCGCCCCCTGGCGCCCGAGCGGCCCGTGAGCCGCCGGGGCTGAGCGGGGCCTGAGGCCTTCCCGGGGGGACGGCCTCAAACTGCTGGCACGGCTTTAATTGCCGGTTTGTTATTTTAAAAGGGAACTGGGTTTCTTGAACGTGTGCTTTTGAGACATGGACTTGGCTCCCTGACCTCCCTCTGCGTGGATCCTGTGATTGCTGACCAGCTCCTGGGAATGGGCCAATTATAAGCTTTAGAAAGTCACCCAGGGCAGCGTGTTAATGCTTTTTGGGGGCACTGAGGAAAAGAAAAACTTTCCATCTTTTAGAAGTTGTGAATGAACAAACTGCTGCCGATTTTTTTAATACCCAAACCCTGTTTTAGAGACCACTACATCTGTAAATATATTAAATATATATCCAATATTTATAGGGAAAGTAATGATGTTTGATTGTTATCCCTGGCATAACTCTTAGGAAACATTTTCTTAGAAATTTCAAGTGTTAGACTGTTACACTCTGTTTTCTATGTGTAAACGATCCTTTTTCTGAAAAAAAAAAGTCTCTAGCTCTTTAAATCTAAAATGACGCTGTAGACACTTCATTTTAAATCTAACACATGACTTTTGAAAATTCAAAGGCATATTTTATCTGTCTTGAAAAGTACTCTCCTTAGACTTCAAATTTTCTATCTTTAATTATTTTTAATTTTTTTTTCTTCAGCAGAAAAACAAAGAGGTCTTTTTTTTCATTCACATGTGATTTTGAGTGTGTACTTCCTTGGTTTTTCATTCTATCTCCTTCCTGCCTGTTCTCTGTCCCCGTCGTAGACTAAAAGGCTCAAAGCAACATTGGTGAGTTCTGTTGGAAATGAAACATTTCTCCGATGCTTACGTCCACTTTATTGATTTATATGAGCCATATCATTATGAATTTGTTCAATATATTATGAACCATATTGTTTCCAGCTCTACCATTATTATTGCATTAAATGAGAAGGGATCAAAGCAGTGTCCAGGTTGGATGGGATCCCAGGAAGTCTCCAGGCCAATCTCCTGCTCACAGCATGTCCAGCTCTGAGGTCAGACAAGATTGCCCAGAGCAATCTCAAAAACTGCCAGTCTCTCTGGGCAGTCTGTTATGCAGTTTGGCTGTCCTCAGGAAGGACCACATTTTCCTTCCATCTGACCTGAGTATGACTCTTTACAATTTTTGTCTTTGACTTTCAGCCTTCCCCTATTACCTGTTGCATTTTTCACTAGCTCTCCAGCTTTCAGCACCTAAGGAAAGGAAACTTCTGCAAGCAGTACTGTGCTGGCTTTGTCTAGGGTAGAGTTAACTTTCTTCACAGTGTCTGTTTCTGTTCTCTGGATCACCCCATGTAGATGCTGAAGGGCTGGTTTTAGGTCCCCCTGAAACTCTCTTCCACGCTGGACAAGCCCGGCTGCTTCAGCAGTAGGACAACTTCTCCAGTCCCTGGCCAGCTTGGGGTCCTCTGCTGAATTCACTTCAGTGAGCACTAACCCTATATTGGAAGCACCAGGATGGGATGCAGTATTTCCAGAATCCCTAAGAGTTCAGCTGGCCCCTGCTTTCTTGAGCAATATTTCCGCTTCTATTTTGATTTTATGTGTTCTTTCTTTAAAGGACACTCTCAGGTCTTTTGTCTTTCCTACATCAGAGTTTTGCATCAAGAATTCCTGATATATAATAAAGTACCACAACATAAACTCAGACAATATTCTGTGACTCCTGAAGATACTCCCACGAAGATTTTACTTGCCTTGCTAAAGAATTATTACAGTTCTACTGCACAAATCAGAATATTTTTTAACCTTCATTATTTAGAAAATTTCTTGGACTTCTGCATTTTGTATAAATTTTTATTCGGTACACTTCATTCAAAACTAACTCCATGTCTAAAAAAGATGCTGTCTCACAAAACCCAAGGAATTCCCTAAGCTACTGCTGTGTTTAATTCCAAGTACTTATAAGTGAAAGATGGGAGTATAATAGATATTTTATTTAGTCTTTTTTAATACTTAAAGTAACTCTTAGTTAATTTGCCCTGAAATGAGATCAATTCAACAGCACAGCACAACACAGCAGAGCAGCAGCTTTTTTGTCATGCCTAAAATCTTGCCAAGGCACAGCAGGCGTGGGGCTGTTCCATGAGGGAATACAAGCCTGGAGGTGAAGTCAGGGCAGCAGAGGCAGCGCTCCTGCGGGCCACGCAGCTCCTCAGTGTGGGGCTGGGCAGAGTGGGCAGGACACCGTGCCATCAGCAAGGGCTCTGACAGGCCCAGACTCACCCTGGCAAGACAGAGCTGGGCTCTGATCCTGCCAGGGACTCCAGTCCAGTACCAGCAGCAGACAGGACTACACCAGAGGTCTGAGGACAGGACAGGGGAAGGAAAAGACTGGAGAACTGGGTAAAGGACAAGAATGCCTGTGGCAGAGCTCAAGAGGGGACTGGGTGTCCAGAGGTGCAGATGGAGACCCCAGCTAGGGCTAGTCAGCTGAAAACCTCTTAATGGAATTGGGAACCCAACAGCATTTTTCATAACTATGCAAGTTAATTGTTGTTTTATTAAGCTGAGAAAAATTAGATAGGAAGGTGATCCTTGGGAATATGATACTGTTTAAGGAAGAGAGGTATAATATATGCTGACTTGCATCTTTTTCTCAAGTAGAGTAATTAAAATATTTTTAGGTTTTCATTTGTGTATAGGAACATGAGTGAAAAAAAACATTTTAAATATACTGAAATTAAAAAAATATTTTTCTTAGGGTAACTTTGATGGGCTATGTCAGGAACCTGGAAAACTTAAATAAAAATTTATCTTTCTCCAGGCTGTTGGAATAATTCCCACTGTTCACCAAAGACTGATATTTCAAATAAGTTGTTCAACTACCCCCGGAGGTGTATGTGGGGAGGTATCAGAGGCTACATACCTGTCAAATCACTGAGATACTGAGAGTGATGCAAGCTCTGGGACTCCTTTACATAGACCTGTGGCCATTGTCATCATCACTGACCAACCTGACAGCTATCAGTTTTGACCACAAAAAGCTATGATTCACCAGTATAATTCCTCTTCACTGCCCATTTTTCATTGCTGCATCTTTCTGTTGAGTTAACCATTTTCATATAGAGCACTCTACCTTCCCAAAGGATACGTACTTCTTCGTAATAGTACAAAAAAAAGCAGGGTTTTGACAGGACCGTAAATATCTTAGTCATAAAGTCAAATCCTATTCTTCCAGCTAATGCATTCTGAGATACAGGGATGACTGCAGTAAGTGCACTGAATCACAGAAAGCAGTGTCTGCGGAGGGGGGCATTGCTGCTGCTGGGCCTGTCTCTGCACAACCAGCTGCCAAGGGTTACAGCAGGGCTGTATACATACAGTGCTGGTGCCTTCCCTTTGTTTACCTGCTGGATACTGCCAAAACACAGGTTTCTCCTGACAGTGCCCAGGCAGGCTCTGATCTAACTCACACTGCCGTATTTCAGAGACCTCACAGCCTTCTGAATGGTATTATAATTGAAACCACTTTGTAAAAAGGACATGTTTAATTTTTTTACTCTCCACCTTTTATTCATTAGTTGCCCCTTTCATGGTCACGTTTCAGTTCTCATTCAGGAATAGACATATTCCTGACAATAATCTCTCTGCTGTGTCCAGAAGTATTTTTCTTCACTCTACTCTTTTTTCATCTCATGCAATAATGTTTAGCACAGGTTTTCTGTCAAGTAAGAAGGAGGAGGTAGGAATATGTATTTTTCCCAGCTCTGCTCTTTATCTCTCTTTGCAACTCTTTTGTTCTGGCAATTCCCTCCTTAGACCCCCATACATGGTCCAAGTGTGGGAATTGAAGCCACCAGTAAAGAACTGGGAGGTAAGCAGTTCTCCTATGAACTGTTCACCGAGAGTGTGCTCTTGTATACATCTTAGCAGGTGTGCATCTTCATATCCAGACATTCACATTTTCAATAAATGACTCAAAATGCCGTGGTAGCAGTAAAGGGAATCTTGTCACACTTCTCTATGAACTTGTTACCTTCTACATCTGTGGCTGACTGTATGAAAAAGAGGTAAGTTCTTCCGAGAGAACAATGTAGCAATTAAGCTGTGCCTCTTGGGGAATATTTCCAGTGAATGTATTGTCATGCCCTGTCTCCTCACCTTTTCCACCAACTGATCTGCTGCTGTGGCATTGCTCCATCCACCAAAGGTCTGTACTCAAACCTGGAAGAGGCTAGTACCAAACTTGAAATATACCATATAGTTTAATGAGACTTTTCCATAGTCATTCTCCCTAAAATGTCAGAATTTACGCACAGTTAAGTCATTCTGATTTGACATTTTATCCATGCAGAATGAAGAATAAATGAAACATTTCAGATTCAATTGTGTGGTGACTGTCAAAATATACTAAATTTTAAGAGTTGACCAGTGTGCCCAGTTACTCAGCTTTCCAAAATTGAGTTAATGTTAGTGTTACCAGAAGAATGATTGCATTTGTTGAATTTTATGGCCTAAGGCTCAAAATCTCTACCAACTACTATTATAGTTTATGTGAAATGTAGCCAATACATATCATAATTTTGCACAGAATTTTCTACATAATGACCTCGTCTGCTTGTAGAAATAGACTTGCAATGAGATGCAGCATCCCAGTTATGAATTCTTCTGGGTAAACTATATTGAATAGGTATGCAAATATTTCTGTCTACTCCAGTGGAAAATTATATTTAAAAATAAAAAGGTATTATGTTGAAGATTCTGTTTTAAACCCCCCAACTGAAACAAAAGATGCTTTATATACATATGCACATACAAAAAAAAAAGCGCTGAGTTGTACAATTTTCATGTTAATTAAGTACATGTCCATTTTATCAATGTGATATATTTTCCTTCAGAAATTTACATATGTGGGTTTGAAGGGTAAAACTACCCAGTGGAATCTTTGCAAAGGTTCTTGCATATTTAAACTAGGTGCTGAAAAGGCAAATTTTGGTGTGCCCTCTGGGCTCAGAGGAGTTGTGGAAAAACAGTCTTTCAAATCAATTGTCAAGTGCCAATTTCGAGGAATCATGGTAGGTGATGGGAGGCCAGGCTGCAGGGCTCCCATGTCTTCCATGGCTGCATTTGTTTCTCTGAGATCATTCAGCAAACACCACTTACCACTTCTTTTCTGAATAACAAATACAAGAGAGTTCCACAGGCTTCTGGAGGGGACAATACATCCTGCTTGCAATTGTTCATTAACCAGGTTTTGTAAGGTGTGCAATTTTTCAGCTTTCAGGGGCCACTGACCTACCCATGCTGGTTCATTAATTTTCCAGGTCAATTTCAGGATAGTGTGCAAATCACTGACCCCTATGAAAAATCAGACCCAATTCTGACTCCCATCTGTGAGAGCATGTCATGGCCCCATAATACCATGGAGATTTGCAAAACAAGAGGCTTAATAGTAGCAGGACCTACAGGACCTTCAGGACCTACAGTTTGGATGAAATACTTGCTTTGAAAGCTAGTGCTGCTCCCCCTAATACCAGTGAGTGCTTGGGAGACTGCAGTAAGTGGCCATCTGGGGGGCCACTTAGCTTGTGAGATGGCTGTGACATCCCTTACCCTCCTTTACTGAAAAACTACCATCTCACTCATTGTACCAAATAGTTTTTAGAGCTATTGATCTATATGTTAACGTTCCTACTAACAACTTTAGGGTTTGTTTTTTTTTCTATAACGTGGAGATAGAACCCAGCATTTCAGATCATCCTAAGTTCTTGCTAATTAATAAACTGCTGTATAACTTGTGATGAATATGTGTGCCAAGATCATGGGCAGCTAGTTTTATCCCAAAAGAATTCAAAGACTTTCAGCAATGTATCATTGTGCGTTATGGAAAGATTGTATGACTATATGCAATGCAGATAATGAAAATACAAAAAAATAACTGTTCTGTCAAAATTACAGCCATTTTTACTTAAAATAAATATATCTATTTTGTAGCATTGTGCTAGTATAACTGACTGTAATAGGTGTGTGCGAGGGAGAGACATGTCCCATTGCCCATTTAATCCACAGAGAACTGATTCAAGTTGTGGGAGAAACTAATCTGCCTTCATCAGTTTTAAGGCAGAAATAGCCTTTGGAATGTATGGAATGGTGACAGACATGCTGATGTAATCATGTAACTGATAGCAAAGCATGAAGCGGGTACAAGGTGGATAAAGTATGAAATGCTTTTTATTACCTGCTGCTGATATTCTCTTGTAGTTTGAGTTTAAAGCCTATGGTGTATGACAATACCCAAAAAAGGCCATATAATGGCTGAAAGAAAGATATAAATCTTGTCCATTTTTTTGTGTTCTATAAGTTTTGGGTGCTCCATAACTTCAGGTGCTATTGCCAGTTTATGTTCCACTTCATACTTCTTTCTAGCTGCATGTCATCTTCAGAGGTCCTTTCTTCTATTCTGTCACCACAGGCATCTGGCAAATGTTTTTCCACAATAAAAATAATTAGCATACCAATTAAGGAAATCTTTCTTATGATATGTCTTGTTTTGGAAAATCACCAGCATGTCCTTTCCAAACACTTCCCTCTGTTCTCCCCAGGCAAATAAAGGCATTATCCACTGGGACAGGAAAGAAATCTGTGACATCAGTGAAATAAACTGTCTTTTAGGAGGTAAATTGGGCACAAAAGCAATGGAGGCATTTTTATTTTTATAATCTGGCAGTAACAAAATTAAGATCTTTCTACAGAGGGAAAAATCTTTCCCAGGGTGACTGATGTGATGCATCATTGCTACAACATATTGGAAAGAAGCACTTTTAGCAGCTTGTCTTGATTTTACCAGCTTGTGTGTGGGGGCAGGTTTCCCACTGAAGCAACTGCATCATCTAATGAAGCTCCTCATGCCATAAACTGTACATATGAAATCTCTATGCTACCTGTCATAACCTAAGAGGAGATTGGCAGTTTTAATTCCTACCCATTTTCAAATTAAAGAGGAGGTAGCTCAAATTTTTGAGCTGTTACCTTTTCCTAATGAATTGTATTGCCCTGAGTGTGAATATAAGCTAGAAAAAGTGCATTCAAATCAAAATAATAAAGCTAATAAATTTATCTTCTCTTTAATTATTATTAACAAGTTAACTTATGGCCTTTTCTCAAAGCTACAGTTTTTAACAGAAATGTCATTACATCTCATTTTTACTATTACCTTGATATTTCTTTTGCAATTTGTACCATATTTTGGGGAAACAACCAAAATAAAACAAGGAAACTAACAAAAACAAACAGAAAAACCAAACAAACACAGAAAAACAAACACACAAAAAGACTAAACTCAAACAAAAGCAGCAAATAAAAAAAACCCTGTCAATATTTTAAATAAAAAGACCGTAAAAAGTGTGAAAAATGCATAGTTCAGAAAAATGTAACCCACAAAGGCATATATAGGGAAACTTTGTAACTGGCAAAACATTTTAATTGCTCTCCTGTGTCACAGGTAGGTGGCATGAGCCACACCTCTTTCTTCTGGATAAGGGCAGGGTTAAGCACATCTAACTTCTTCCAGTACTGCTTGACCGCCTCTCCTGCACAAAAACTTTTACTTTTTTTTCTCACAATGTATAACATAAAGATTGTGTTTGCTGTTGTAACCATTGCCCATTTAAGGATCTGCCTTTCAAGTACTGAAGTAGTTAAAGAAATTTATTCCAAGATAACATATAAGGAATTAATCTTGTCTGTGACCCCATTCTGATCCATCAGACTGAGTACCTAACTTTTTTTCTTTTTTTTTCTTTTTTTTTTTCTTTTTTTTTTTTTTTTAATGTTTAAGTAGCACATCATGAGACTGAAATAACAGCATGAAGTAAAGATATTTTCAGTTGCTGGTTAGGAATTTTTTCATAGACTATAAAGGACTCCCTGGCATGGTTCTCAGAGGAGATACTGCTTATAAAAAACCTGCAAGACACAAGATAATGGCAAAGTGCAAAACAAAAATTATGGAATGAGATGAAGCTGAGAATGGAAGCAAATGCTATTTTGGTAATTTGGCTTTTGAGGATTTTTACTTTCAATTTATCCAATGCTTGAGTCAAAGGATAAAAATTTCTATTGCATTGAATATATTTGCTTTGGGAAAAAAAGGAAATATTTCATGTGCTGCCAGAGGATTCTAAACGTACGAGAAATAGATAACAAATTGGTGACAGCAGGTTACAAATTGGTGACAGCAGGTATGCTATCCTAACAGTGCAGATTTAACAAATCACATTTTATGTTCACTTTTCTGAAGTAAGTGCTGCCACTGTAAAAGAAATAAGTGAACCTTGCTCTTGTCCCATAGATTTTAAATTGTGTTGTGTACCTTGGAAATAATCCATTCCCAGTACATATTTTTTTCTGGTCAGTGGGGCTCAAATCATGTTTCATCTTGTCTTTTACAATTCTAGCATGAATACTGGAGTGCAAGTTTACAAACTATCTGCCTTACAAAAATTACTAGTATGAACACATGATGACATCATTTACTAGGAATCAAGTTTTAAACTGTGTTGGCTTTGAGAAATCTTTTAAATTAAGTACATAAATATGATTTGATGTATATTTTAATTCATAATTATTAATAGAATTGTTTTAGTGCTTGTGAAGATAAATAGGCTAAAAGCAATTGAAAATTAAATCTTCTCTACAGACTATATATAGCTCAAATTCCCTTAAAATTATTCTTCAGACTATAGATGTAGGAACAAAATTAGTAAGGTGACATGTGATTTTGTCTTGTTTATATAGAAAGTTTTTTTTTTTTTAATATGCATTATCATCTGCAAAAAATTAAGGAATGTGCCTTTTACTAAGTACTTAATCTTTATACACCTAATGAGCTATGCTCTTGATTGTAGGATGATTAGTATAATCTTATTGATGAACTATTCCCTGTTTTTACCTCTATATGTATTACATAAATAAAATGTTCTATAATTTTTTTAGCAGGTGGTATTGCAAAATAATAGATGCTCCATTGTGTCTCTACTCTGGAAATAGAAAAACATATTCATGACAAATATAAACATATCAATTCAGGATTAATTTTTGGATGAAAAAACCCATTTGATGATCCACTTTAAAAAAAAAAAAAAGCTTCTCTAACAAATTGTTGTGTCCTAGAATAATAGACTAGTTTGAGTTGAAAGGGCCTTTTAAAGGTTATCTAGTCTAAACCCTCTGTGATGAGCAGGAACATCTTCAATTAGATCAGGTTTGTTAGACCTTCATTCAACCTGACCTTGAATACTTCCAGTGGTTGTGGATAGGGCATCCACAGCCTCTCTGGACAACCCGTTCCAGTGTCTTGCCTAACAAATTGTAAAACAAACAAACACTGCCCTCAAAACACCAAAACCCCAAAAAAAAAACCTAAATTGACCTTCTTTTAGAATAAAACCATTACCCCTTGTTTTATCACAACGGGCCCTGAAAAAACCCTGTTCCATCTTATAGACCCTCTCAAAGTGCTGAAAGACCACAGTAGGGTCTTTCTGGAGTGTTCTCTCCTCCAGGCTACAGCCCCAAGTCTCTCACATATTCCTCATACAAGATTGCCCTTTTCTAGGATCAAAAAGGGTATCACAGCTGTTCCAGAATACAGGGCAGCTTTTGTCTGGGGAGAGTTTTCTCTCATCTTTTTCTCAGGGTAATATGCAGAGGAGTCCAGAGATGGGATCTCAGTGAGGGTTATTCCAGCAGGCACAACATGGTGTACTGAAGCCGGTGCACCAATGGAACCTCTCGTTCAGTAGAGCATCTTGCTGTTAGAACGACACTGAAACTGGGGTTTGTTTGCAAACCTATCTGTAAAATGTCAATTATCTGGGGACAGGGCCATTTCTTACAACACCTCTTGTGTATTTACACTGGGAACAGCAAGGTCTTGATGTCACTTGCAGCCACAGTGAAGTAGAACTGACAAATATTTGCAGTTGAGCTGATGCATTTACCTAAGTATTTCTGTTTCAGATTTGTCTTCACATTGCTTACAAAGAAGATAAAGAAAAAGGGAAATTGTATGTACCTTTGCCCTCCATTACATCATCACTGCCAGACCCATCAAACTTCTGGAGATTTCAGGATTTAGAAAAGGATCTTCTAGTACAGGTAGAAGTTATTAAATTAACTGTGCTTTTTAGGAGTTGCTGAGATCCTTTATGCACTTTTTAAGATAATTATCAGCTGGTTTAACTATAGTTTCTTGTTGCAGTGCATTTAGTCAGTTAATCTCTATTAGCCTTGGAAACATAGGATGATTTAACTACTGGTCCTATAAGCAAGTAAAATGGAGAGCTGCATGATTAGTCTGTAACTGGTTTGATCTCAGCTTCCATAAAAATTTAAAACTTTCAAGCTGCCTTCAAATAATGCACATGTTAGTACTTCAATTATGATCTAAGGGGACTTTTTTGTTTACTAGTTTCCAAGATGTTTGGAAAATGGATTCCAAAGGGAAAAGTACTCATTTTTCTACATATTATACACCTACTATTCTCTATATTTGGCACCTATCTACTTGTCAGACCAAATAAATCTAATTCCCTAATGCACATGTAAAAAACTAGGTAAGTGCTTTGTAACATTTTTAAAAGCATCATTAAAGTAAATCTATATCTGTGCTCCTTCTGTCATGTGAATCATGCTAAAAATGGCCTTCCTAGTTTGCAATTTCACACTAATCTGTGCTAATATCTATGGAAGACTAGTTTTGTAAGAGCTGTCAAAACTTATTGTAGAAACATTTCCATGTAAGACAGAATTTAACCTGCCTTTTGGCATTCTTTGGACTTGTTCTCAAATGCAGCACACAGTATTCCGTACTCTTACAGTGTATTAGCATCTTGAATGTTAATGCTAAAGTATACACCTTCAAAACATTTCTAAGGATTTGTGCTGAAAAAAACTGTCTCAATATCTTTCTTCTATTGAGGGGCCAAAACTTAGCACCAGATTTGAGTTGTGGTCTCATCAGTGCCAAGTGCAGGGGAATCACTGCCCTGGTCCTGCTGGCCTCACTGTTGCTGACACAGGCCAGGATGCCATTGGCCTCCTTGGCTGCCTGGACACACACTGGCTCATGTTCAGCTGCCTGTGGACCAGCACTCCCAGCTCCTTTTCCACTGGGCAGCGTTCCAGCCACTGCTTCAGCCTGTAGCACTGCCTGGGCTTGTTGTGACCCAAGTGCAGGACCTGGCAGGAGCCTTGTTGAGCCTCCTAAGTGTTGGCCTTGACCCACCAGTTTGTCCTGTCCAGGTCCTTCTGCAGAGCCTCCATGTCCTCCAGAAGATCAACTCTCCAACCAACTTGGTGTCATCTATGAATTTCCTGAGGGTGCACCCAATCCCCTTGTCCAGATTTGTAAAGATATTAAACAGGACCCAATATTGAGCCCTTGGATATTACTGAGTTTATGGATCCAATAACTGCAATACTGAATGCTTCCTATATATAAACTGTTTAATTAGATGGAAAAAATATTTTAAAGGCAATTCCAACATTTTTTTTGGTAATTTTTGTCAATAAAACAAGAAGGATTAGATTCCTTAAAATTACCTTAAATTCAAAATGGAGCCACTTACTCTTGTTTACCAATTGGGTTAACAGGGCACTTTACATAGTGGGAAGAGGAAGGGAAGAGATAGTTTTCAACCGTAAAAAACGGGAAACACTAAAGATATGGAAAAGTGACATGACAAAATTGTAAAGTAATACATAATAATTTTTTGTCTTCACAATGAGAAATTCCAACCAGTGATTATAAGAATAGGTAACTGAAGAATGTGGGGACAGATTTAATTTTATATAGACAGCAGCACTGCAAAACACACTTGGAGGATTTTGCCCTTCCAAACATGTCTTTCTGAAGTTATGCCATTCAGGACAAAAAAATCCCTACAGAGACTGTCTATAAAAGCTTTAAAAAATACTGAAAATACATTAGTTGTCTAAATAAAGACAAATAATTGAAAATTAAGTACTGAAAATATTAAGCTGAACATGAAAAATATGTTCTCAAGTTTTTTTGTTTATCTTTGTTAAATTTACATATATCTGTGTGCTGATAGCCACCTAATGAAAAAACTAAAATAATAAACCACAGAAATATGTCATTGGGGGGAACAAGCAAGAAAATTTTTACAAGCATGGAATACCAGAAGCTCTAGAACACAGAGCAGAAACAAAAATGGTATTTGTTAAGTTTGTATTATTAGGAACTAATAAGTTCTGAAGAGTCACCAGTTTTTATTATTCATTCTTGTTAAGCCTTCTGTCTGTATCATTTCTCTATTTCTTTAGTATAGTTTTAGTATAGTATTCCTTATATAATATAATATAATAAAATAATAAATCAGCCTTCTGAGAACATGGAGTCAGATTCTCATCTCTTCCCTCATCCTGGGGATCCTCACAAAGACCACACTCTTGTATGAGGAAAACAAAGCCATGTTGTGAGCAACGTTGCCACAAGGGATGAGGAAGATGAGCCGCTCAGTATGATTGTCAGTAAAAAAGCTCTTCTGCACATAATAGAGAGGACTGTCACTTTTTACAAGGGCATGTAATGACAGGACAAAGGGAAATGGTTTTAATCTGAAAGAGAAGGTTTAGATTAGGTGTTAGGAAGAAATTCTTTACTTTTAGGGTGAAGAGGCACAGGTTGCCCAGAGGTGTTGCATATGCCCCATCCCTCAAAGTGTACAGGCCAGGTTAGATGGAGCTGTTAGCAACCTGGTTTAGTTCAAGGTCTCCCTGCCCAGGGGAGGGACATTATAACTTGATGATCTTTAGTGTCCCTTCCAGCCCAGCCCATTCTGTGATTCTATGATTCTTTTACTGTGGAAAAGCTGCATGAGTTCATAGCGAAAGTTGAGAAAGTGTAAAGTGAAAGTAGTGAAAGCATTAGGACACAATTATAATAATACAGTGAATCAGTGGCTCCATCTATGTAATCACCAACTATATGAAGCTGAACAAGATAAAGTGATGGATTCTGCACCTGGGGCAGAGCAACCTTGGGTTCCCCAACAGACTGGGGAATGAGGTGCTAGAAAGCAGAACTGTGGAAAGGGACCAGGGGGTCCTAGATGGCCGGTTGAACATAAGCCAGCAGTGCCCTGGCAGCCGGGAGGGACAACCCTGTCCTGGGGGTGGGGGGCATCAGGCACAGCATCACCAGCCAAGCAAGGGAGGGAATTGTCTTGCTGTGCTCTGCTCTCACTTCCAGTCCTTGGGGCAGTTTTGCCACAGTGTAAGAAAGATATAAAGCTATTAGAGAGTGTCCAAAGGAGGGCAACAAAGATGGTGAAGGGCCTTTGAGGGGAAGCTGTGCAAGGAGTGATACTTGGTCTGTTCAGCCTGAAGGAGACTGAAAGGAGACCTCATTGCAGTCTGCATCTTCCTTGTGAGGAGGAGGGGCAGACTCTCTTCTCTGTGGTGACCAGTGACAGGGCCTGAGGAAATGGCCTGGTGTTGTGTCAGGGGAGATTTGGGTTGAATATTAGAAAATGTTTCATTCATCTGAGGGTGAGTGGGCACTGGAACAGGCTCCCCAGAGAACTGATCACAGGACTGAGACTGACAGAGTTCAAAAGTGTTTGGGCAATGCTCTCAGGCACATGGTGATCCTTGGGGAAGATGCTGCACAGAGGGAAGGAGGGGTGGGAAGAAACAAAATTGATGGTGCCTTTGCTACTCTTGGCCTCGAAAATAATGGCACATTCACACATTAATAAACCAGTATTAAACTAGAGATAGAGATATTTTAAACCTCTAACTCAGGAGTTTAAATAGGAAAACTGATGAAGCAATACCATATATAGCACAAATTCTGAGAAGAATGAGCTGCACTTGCCAGGCGTTTTTTCTGCCTATCTGCTGAAGAGGGAAAAAAAAAACAAACCAAACAAAAACACTGCTTACTTTCCAGCAGCCTGTGAAAATCATGTGACTGTCGGGTTACCTTTCATTTCTTTCTGACAGTTTCAGAATATTTCTTTCCTCACCGCTCCTCTCTGTCACCTGTTTTCCCAAAAGAAAGATTTAGGATTCTTCACTCTGTAGTAAAAGAACTGATATAACAGCTAGGTTAGGGGTACCTCCCAAGATGCACCTAGAGACAAAAACAGGAGCTATTTTACCTCTACTAAGATCCACTTAAGCCTGGTCTAATGGCTTGTTGAAAAATAATGTCTCTTTCAAAATATTCCTGTGCACAAAAAAAAATCTGACAAAGAATAAACATACAGTAAAAAACAGTAAAAAACATTACATCAGTAAAAAAAAAAATCAAATTTTTTTTAATACTATCTGAAAAATAAACACAGATTTTTAAGTGAAACCAGGATTTCCAGTAGATTCCTTTCTGTAAGGGATTTTTGTAAGATTTATTGCAATATTCTGACTGTACAGAGATTTTATGTGCTTTATTCAACAGTATTCCATTAAACAAGAGGTGATTTTGTCTGGTTATTGTGTGCAGAGCTCTGGAAGTTTTGAGAAATTATCCCAAACCTTATTAACTCAGTTTAAGGTAGTAAGGTACGCTTAAACACCTGTGATAGCATCCATATGTTTAACCAACCTCTGCAGAAACAGTAGAAAAGTATGTATTAAAAAATATATCTGGCAAAAATATTTAAGTGCTGTAGAACTATTGCATTTTATATGATTCAGCCTTTTTCTACTGTAATCCAGGAAAATCTTTCTTCTCATCCTTCTATTCCAGTAATAACATTGTGGTATCTCATAATCCATTGGTCATACTTGCAAAATTAGAAAAGCGGTTTTAATATTTTTAATTAATTATTTAGTTATTCAAATTAGACAGTTAATTTCTCCATGCTCAAACATCATCTTTATATAGATCTAGTTCAGCCAAGTCTTTTATTTCCTCTCTTATCAGGCTCTACTTTCATTTAAATCATTATTTACTATCCAGCAGTCAAAACCACTTTCATAATTGATTCACATGACAAAACCCAGGTTTTTTTTCACGCCATACCTCATCTTACATATCCTGCCTTCCTAATCACTGAGATCAGGGGTGTCATCATACTTTTACATGCTGTAAACAACCAGTAAATTATTTTCATACATCTAACAAAATAAAATGAAACATTTGGAAACCCACTCTGACTGCATTTTAAGATGACCATTGAAGGTCTATTAAATTGTGGGAAGTACAGGACCTACAACAGAATTTCACCGTGTTTTGTGCATATGTTTTAGAACTGGTAAAAAAAAATCCCAAACAAATAACATTGCAGAGCTTCAAACTTGTTCAATATTTACATCAGGGAAAAAAATTTCCAAATCTTCAGTCCAATTTTTCATTTCCTCTAAACTCCACAAAATAAGAGTATGTTTTGTTACCTTAAGAATATGTTTTGATACTTTGTGTAATTTAATAACTATTTGTTGATGCTTCCATTTATTTAATTTCTAATTTTGCAATGAAGAACAAAAATTTCACCTAATTAAAAGAACATCAAAATGTCCTAATGTTACACTAGAGAGATACTTAAGACAGACTCGCTAAATGGTGGGTCTTTGTTTTTCCCCTTCAGCTTGTGAGCTAGTAGCTAAATGTGTCTGTCAGCTTCTATTATGAGGAAGAACAAAACATACAGTAAATCTGCAGAGGAAATTTAATGGTAGCCAGCTTATGCTATTTTGGCTTTGCTGCTTTTTTCATTTTCATCACTGCTGCATCTAGGTGTCGGAACACACTGCATGCCTTCTGCATCATCCTTTTGTCAAACGCAAGGATCAAGTGTTATTCAATACAATTTTCTGCTTTGACAGCAACCCCCAGTAACTTGGCCTGTTGGCATCCAATCAGCTTTACATTCTCTTAACAGTTACCATGTTTCCCTAGATTGCTAATGAGGATAGCACTGTGATTGTGACAAAGCCTCAGTTAAGTCGTGATAGATGCCGTCTCATTCTTCCCCTCTATTGTAAAAGATTGAATAAGAAGATTGAATAAGCCATTATACACATGCCACGTCAGCATCTGACATGCTTTGCACGGTTCTACTGATGCAAAGTAGGACCCAGTGAGGGTTTAGACGTGTGAAATTCATTCTGTGGAAATATGCATGTGCATAGATAGCTGCTGTGCCAATTTTGCAAACATCAGTACTGTACATATCTGCATCCCACTGCTCTCTATCTCAATGCTCTACATTCTTCTGATAGGTACCATTTTAGAGCTCTTTCAATCTCTCAAGAGAAGTGTTCTCTGATTCCCACTATTGGCAAAATACCTTTTCTTTCACCACTCACACATGCTTTACACTGAGCATCAGCATTTTGCCTTTCATAGCAGCATCCTGATTAGCATCCCCAGAGGATCTGTTAGAGACAGATATTGTTTACCATATCTTCCTCACACATCTTCACTCTTTTGGAGTAAGGCTCCTACAGAGCAACCCCTGCAAAGCTGGTCAGATAATCTCACCAACAAACAGCAGATAAAATCCAGGCTCCACCTCTTGCTGATTTCATTTGTGTGACTGGTAAGACATGTCAGATGTGGTCATTGTCCTCAACTGAGTTAAAGAGAAGGTGCAGGCAAGATCAAGGGCAAATGGCTTAGAAGAAAGAGCTGTAGGTATTATTAACTGTGAGCAGGAAGGGCTGCTCCAGAAGGAGGAATTCTAATGAAAGGGTTCTTTTGTGGCTGCTTATAAAGAACTCAGAAACTAGACCCAAAAAATTTATTACGAAAAAAAAAAAAGAATCAGAGCAAAGAAGAGGAAGGCATAAGAGAAAGATAAAAACATGAAAGTGAAAAAGTATAGCTTATCACAAAATTGGCATGGAGTAATTTCAGTGGTGGAAGTTGTTATAGTATTTTTGTCCATTTGTCTTTACAGTCACAGAAATTAGCTCAGTAGTTTACTGTTAATTTATTTAGCTTGCAGCTTTTGTTTTATAGTATCTGCAATTTACTGGTTCACAGACATATTAAAATTTAGTTATTCAATAACCCTACCAAATAAAGTGCTTCAGTGTCCTATTTCAGTATCTCCATACCTGTACAATAGAGTTTGCCCTTTTTTTATTAGTATTTTCTCCTAGGCATGTCTTTTATCCAGTTATATAAGCTGGCTCCCAAAAAGAAAACCTCTTTATAAAGTAGGCAGTTGGTTATTATAAAAATAAATATAATTCCCGTCTTCGTAACTAGTTTTTCACTGGTCTTTCCACAAATCTCTGGTGAAGGGTGTTAATTTCACATGGCTTGATTTATCAATTTCTACATGTTTTGCTTGGAGTATAAGTCAAATTGTATCATTCATAAAAACTTAAGCTCTGTAGTAATTGAAGAGTCATTGACCATTCCAATGTTTTAACTTTCCATTCCTCTCCAATTCTCTGATTAAAACAAAAGTCAAAGTTGTCCTAGTAATAAATCTGGTGTTCACCTGTTTATCAAGTGATAACATGAAACTTTGCACTATACTTTAAGGAATAAGCTTTTGTGACTATTTTAGCAGTACAGCAAGACAGTATCATCTTATCTATATTACTGGGTTAGCAATTGTTTGAAATTACTGTAAATTTACCTTTGAAAAATTTAATCATGGATGATCAGTAAAATGCAAGAAAGACATGCAGGAGAAAATTTAATTCAGAAGTGAAAAATATGAAATTCAGTAGAAGAAAACTTGTTAGCATGATCTCTCTGGTCCTTTGAGATAATTACTATAAATTGTCCTTATTAGAAATATTTAATTCTATTGATACTATTT
Source organism: Motacilla alba alba (assembly GCF_015832195.1). Taxonomy (NCBI): domain Eukaryota; kingdom Metazoa; phylum Chordata; class Aves; order Passeriformes; family Motacillidae; genus Motacilla; species Motacilla alba. The sequence continues at coordinate 21,402,497 of NC_052019.1, forward strand.
CTTCCTTGACTAATCTCTTTCAATGGAAGATACTATCTGAACAAATGAAATAATAAAGAAATGCTTCACTTATTTTTCTTTCACTCATTTTTGTTGCGTCTTCAGTCTTCAGCTGAAGTTGAGAGCATCTCTATGTATCACTTTTTCCAATCCTATGCAGTAATTTTAAAAAAATCATTGAAATGCAGAAACAGAAGAGCCTTTTCATTAAGAATGGACTGTGTTTTCCAGACATCCTAACTATTCTTTTTTCTTCATTCCTCTTCTCTCCATGCAATGACAGCTACCTGTAATCAGGTAGATTGTAAAGAGTTTATGAATAGCCTTTGCCTAACAAAGAACAATAATGGAGAAAAAAAATAGGATGAAAATATTCTGGATTATGAATTCTAACTGACATGAGGTACCTGCAAAAATGACCTCAGATCTCAACAGAAATGTGAGGGGAAAAAAAGTGGACAAGAAAGCTAATGAGTCCTTTTTCCTCTAATAATAATGAACACAGAAATGTTTTGTTCTGGGTTTTCCCTCCTGTTTATTTCTGTGTTGGCCCTAAGCATCTATCAGGACACCAAGTTATTTCACCATTCCTAAGGGAAAAATGATTCAGGAGGTGATTGATGGAGTTAATGGAATCTCACTTCTCCTCAGATGCCTGAAAACAAGTTATCCTCAAAATTGATTTGCTGTTTCTTGTAGCCATAGATCACACACTGAAAGTATCACACACTGAAATAGAGTATTACATAAATTCTTAAACTAGTCAAAATCTGAAATGGTTAATCCACTCAGATGCATGCAGAGGTTGCCATCACAGTTTAAATTCAATCTAATCTTGTAAGTGAAAAGGAAGGTGTTTAATTCTTTCTAAAATCAACCAAGGCAAATTGTGTCTTATGATGAGCTGAAAAAATGCTGTATACCATTTACTTAGATCTTGGCTATCTCAGTTATCTCTGCACCATACATTATTACAGACTAGAGGTACATCCAGTGTGAGCAGCAGCTGCAGGAGAAATCAAATCTTTCTTCTTAGGGACAAAATTCTCAGGATGTCTGTAGTGTAAGGAAGGAAGGAGGCAAGACTGGGGTGGGAAATGCTTACAGAAGAAGAGCTGGAAATACTTTTGGAATTTCTGATAATCCAGGGGTTTACTGACCTCATAAAACAGCTGTAGATCTTTCATTATTTTAACTCATTCAAAAACATTCTATTAATATTTCCTGTTAAACTACTCTACTGTGTTCCTAGTGTTTGTTATCTTTTGGAAGCTTGTTCTATAGCTATTGCCTGGTGCCTTTCAGCTGCTTTAGGATTTCTATCTCTAAACTGCCCTGCATTCTGTTGTTCCTCTTCCTCTAGGAGAAGATGACCTAAAAGAGAAAGAAATAGAACATGGCCATACTGAAGTGATGTCTAATGTGTTTGCCTTGCTGGCCTTGAAAATTTAAGTTAGAATTTTTCACATTATAATATCTATGTAAAAATAAATACATTTATTAGAGCTATTATCTGCATTCTATCTGACAGTAATATCCTGTAATTAAATATTATACTTCAAAGATTTTCTGAAGCAATATTATGAATTTACATCATGTCCTTCTTCCCTTAGTTTGTATCCTTTCTCTTTGTGAAGATGAGAGATATTCATGAAGCCTTTTAGCTTATATCTAGTCCACCCTGTTCACAAAGGAGGAGTGGAAATTTGAGTAATCTGCAAATTTGAAATAAAGAGACAATCTGAGACTAATAATAGAATAAAAGTGTTCTTATTCAGTAGATTTCTGTCCCTCCCTGCTGAATAGATAATGATATCATGACAGTGACTTATCACATATTCCTATATTAGGTTCATGGAGTTATTAGAACAAATCACAAATTTTCTTACACATAAGCAAAAAAAAAAAAAAAAAAAGAAACAGCATTACATATGCAGAATAAACTGTCTCATTAACTAACTAATGAGGAATAAATTCTGCATACCCCATGACAACTGTTGCATTGTGCTTTCCTTTTCCTGCACTCTTTACTAGCCATTTTCACAAAGACCTCTTTCTGACTTTGAGTCTTCTTTCCAATGAGGAAGCCCAAGATTTCTGCCTCTAAAACAAAGTATTTTCTGTGGTTGTGCACACACTTTGTTTAGCAACTACTTTTTTAACTGCATCCTATGCCTACTCTTTCTCTAATAAATGTAAAGTCATTTTGCTTTGCATCAGTATCTAAGTTTTGCCTAGTAGCACGACTGTTCTGCATCAAGCTGTTTCTCAGAAAGTATTCAAACAAATGGAAGGACAGAAAACTAAGTTGTATAGGAAAAACTGCTAAACAAGAAGAGGAAACTTAGATTTATTAGCTGACGAATCCAAGGAAAAAAAATAAAAAATATATAGTTGCTTCTTGGGCATGGCCAAATTTCTTTGACATGTTTATGTCTGGGAAGGAGATGGGGAAAAGTGAGTGAGAAATCTGATATTGGGGTTATTTGTTTGTTGGTTTTTGTTTGTTTTGTTTTTTAATGTGATATGTATCTGTATGAATTCAGTTATTTAACACATGTGTCACACCAAGTATGTTGGTCAAACAAAATACCTCAATTAAATGATAAATGTGAATTCTAAGGGACTGACTTCTTCAAAGTATTCATAAAGCAGAATTGCCAAAGCAGGCATAGTTAGTCACTCATTGGGGGAAAAAAATGCTTGAATAAGAGCCAGCTGGGACATAAATATCGAAGCTACTGAATCCTCAGTGGAAAACTGTGTGTGTGAAATTGTTATGAATGCTATATCATGGCAGCAGGCATTTATCAATGATACTGCTTTTCATTTGGGAGTATGAAACTAGATGCTAGTCTTACCTCTAAATCCAGACATGGAAAATTTATCCTTAATTAGCACAACCCACCAACTGAAAGAAACCCTACATAAAATTCTGAGAATGCTTTCCATACCCTCCCCTATGACTTTATTGTGGATTTTTTATTTTCTATTTTTTTCCCCAGCAGCTCCTCTTTCAGTTACCAGCAGCCACAGTAGCAGCACAGCTTGAAATGAAATCAACAGCCAGAGGACCTCAGGATCAGAACAATAGATATCACTGACTTGTCAGTGTTTCCATGTATAAAACAAACAGTGCCTACTCCCATTTACATTTACAGGCTAAAAGTGTTCATTCTTTGTTTCATTTTCAAGGAGGGGGTTACTCAAGCAAGAAGAGCAATACAGGGACAGAAACTTTCTCCAGCTTTCTTATTCTTCTTGTATAAAAAGTGGTGTCATTCTTAGTAAAAAATTCTTGAAGTTTAATTCTTTCCATTCATTAGACTGAAGTACTGTCTCCTGTACCCTACAGGGAAACCAATTCATTAGTAGAAACACAAGTTTGCCCTCTTTAACTGCACCTCAAGGCACCTTGCAAATAATTTATGAGATAGTGAGAAGTTTGACAATCAAAAAAGAATGGAAATTCACAAGGCAGACTCCTAGGAAATCTTGGTAAATGTATTTCCATTCTATTAGGTCTTAAAAATAATGTCCAAATTCCTCACTCAGCAATGAAGAAGCATGGTTTCATTGATGCTTTTTGTAATATGAAAATTTTTGGCTTCACTAAGCCAACTTAATCTTTGTCTTACCACTTGATATCACAGCTAGACAAGTATGACGATCCACAAATAACTTGGAAATATTAATTTTTCTCTTTTGTGTTCTGCATTAGAAATCCAGAAGCATTTCTTTAGACTTTGGTGAGCAGAAACTTTAAATCCTTACATGAGAGAACCACAATACTCAATTTCCAAAATTCTGAAATACCAAAAAGCCTGAGTGGAATACACAAATCTCCTTAAAAATTAAAAATAAGATGTCCAGCATACAAACCAGAAGGCTTTCTCTTTGTGCTCCAACTGTTTAGAAAATCACTTTCTGTATTGCCTGGGAAAAGGGATTTCATATACATGTATGAGTCAGTTATTCAGAAAATACCTTTCCATCAATTCAGATAGAAGAGACAGTTCTGCAGAAATTGCTCAATTCCAGCACAATAGCTGAAGATTTTTTTTCCTTGTGGATCTTTCTCCTCATAACATCTCCAGAAAGACCATCTCTTTCTCAGACACAATTATAATAGTATTCCTCTGTGGGAAAAGTCACCTGTGTGTTGCCTCCCCAGAGGGCAACAACAAAATTGTCAAAGTGTAGCTCCAAGTGAAATAATGAAAATGAGGTGACAATGGAAGAAAGGGAAATGATTCTTGTTCAGACTTTTCTTCATGTTCTCACAAATTATTAGGAAATTAAACTTTGGAACAAACATAAACATAGGTTATCAAGAAAAAAATATTATCTGTCATGACTTTAATAAAGCATCTAAAGAAGATAAAAGAACCTTTACCTTCCCACAGTTCTTATCAAGTCTTAAAATAATATTAAATTATTTTATGAGGTGCTGTATATATGTCACTGCCCAAACCAAAAGTTATTGTTTATAACAGGAAGCTTTTTTGATTGGGCAACAACCACCTTAGATTGCCAGTTAAAAATCTCTAGCTTCTTATTTAAATAGTACTGCTGCATGTATCAATCAAATCAAAGAACTCACAGGTGTTATACATGGATATAAGAATGACAGACTTTTCATTCTGGTGAGTCTTAGCTATGTTGGGAGAGAAAAATCTCACAAAAATTTCTTCAGAGAACAAGAACTATAGTCTGCTACATCCCTGTCACACTTCAACCTTAAACCAGAAAGAAGTTCTGACATGATGACTTAGTCGTTCCCTGAGTCCAGGTGACCATCAGGATGTGCAGAGATAATTGTCACTTACAGTAAAATTTTTCAAAGTTTGTTGAAGGAAATACAGCTGAATCAACTTTCAGCTACACTGAAAACTAACTTCCATTCTTCCTTCCTTCCTATATCTTCTTCTCCAATGTGTTCTTTGATTTGATAAAATAGAAAAGTTAAATGAAAATATCAATTATAATAATTTTCCTATATCAAGTTAGGAGGACGGGAATATATTTCACTGACAATTGAGTACATCCATAAAGGAAATATCTAATTGTTGTAATTTCTGCAGGTCCACTTGCCAGATTGAATGAATCAGGATGTTTCTTACCATACTTAATTTGGATGTTTGTGATTAGGAGCAGGAACACCTACACTGTAATATTCAGTGAGGCAAATGAATATATTTTTATTTAGTGATTACTTATAAATATAAGTAGGTTTTAATTAATGGTAAAATATGTAAGTGTATATCTAGAAAAAGAGAATCTTTCTTATATCTCTCTGCTTTGTTGTCTCTCTTTTTTTTTCTGATTAGTTTTCATATTCTGTTACACTAAATATGCATTAGTTTTTAAAAGTAATCGAGTATTTAGAAGCTGTGAGGCTTAGATCAGCCCTGGGGTTCCTGCAGGAGATTGGAAGCAGCACATATTTTTTCCTACTTTATATTACCCACTTAAAAAAAAATCATATTTCTTGAGCATAATGGATAGACTGCAATGATTTACAAGGAAATAATTTCACTGAGGGACTTTGGGTTGGTAGTATCATATAACACAAGAACAAAAGTCTGATTGGTTTATGAGGTTCATGATTTCAGTGGGAAACTGAAAGGAAATTAATTCTATTTAACTCACTACCTGTCAACTCCTTTGTTGTTGTTGTTTTTTGTAATATATGTACCTAACACTGTGTTTTATGTCTGGAGATATTTCAAGCTGCTAAAACATTTATTAGTTTAATAATAATATTAGAAATGATTGAAATACTATAAATGTTTAAAATGGCATATAGAAACTTCTGGGTTTGGTGTTCAAACTAAAACAATTTTCACTACAGCTTCTAAAAGAGCCAGGTAACCTGAAGCATGTTAACCAAGATAACCTGCTATATGCTAAGGTTTTGTTGGTAGATCTGGACCTTCTGAAATCAGAAAAATAGGTTAAAATACAGTATTAAACAAGGATTATATTAAGATTGATGTACTGTCTGTGTCCAGCTATTACCCTTCTTCTGCACATTTGCACAAAACAGAAATCTGATAACAAGGGGGAAATGGCTTTGGGGAGCTTATGACGAGAAAGCAGTGAAAGCTCTGTATCTATACATCACATAATCATGGTGGGTCAAGTATTTCTGATTACTTTCTTAACCTAATGCCCTCTAGACTTGAGAAGGAATAGGATTTAATGACTTACACAAGTGTGCCTTGTTCCCTGCTCAGCATCACCATTCCCAGGTGAGTAGCTACTCTTTCTCTAGCCTGCCCTTACACTAAAAGCTGACCTCCTCTCCAGGTGGCTCAGTTTAGCTAGTACGTGCACTTCCCAGGAAGACACTTACAGTTTCCTTAGATTGAGACATTAGTTTATAACCAGATTTTAAGGTTGTCACAAGAAAGGAGTAGGCTGCTGTGGCCCTGATTGAAATGCATCCTTTGGATAAGGATGTGCATCCCAACAGCTTAACTGGAGCATTTAAGAAGACATTAACCATAGTATATGCAAATATCTAGGGGCTGATAAGCCTACAGGTTATCGTAAATCTATGAATGACCACAACACTTGTGTCACAGCATCACTTTTTGTTTTCTCAAAAACTGTCCTTCCAACAAATGCCACCATCTTTGACTTCTTTCTCACAAGACTTTTTGTTTGGTTGATAGTCTTGTATTTCTGATTTGTCTCTGGCACACCAGAGATTTCCCTTCTGACTGTAAGCATATTAATACAGTGGACACTGTAGCAGAAACAATTTTAACCTTTGTGAGAAGACATCACTGTTTTGTGATAAATATGAGTGGGCCTTATTGCTGCCACTGATTAAAAATAACAGTAACATTTTGGTCACTCTTTTGGCTCCCAAGCAGTTCTGCCTAACCACTTGTACTTCTTGACTAAATCTGGAGCAATTGGGTTCTCCAGGTTTTGGTTCCTCTTGGGAAGGGGGAAGGGGATGTTGATGCCTGGGCAGGAGGCAGGCTGGCAATTAACATGCCCAGCCAGTGACCTCCCTAACTCTGCATTGCCTCCTCCAGCAGCTCAGACATTCAACAAAGTTATCATGACAAACACGGGGGGTTGGGGGGCACAACAGATGGGGAAAGGGAAAGAATCCCCCACTGGTTGGATTAGTAATTGCATTTTCAGTGTCACTGCCTGATTCTGGCGTATGAGAGAAGGGAAAAGACTTGGATATAAGCTGAAGTACACTGAAAAGAGACATCTTTTCCTGGTATTTGAACTAGGTGAAAAAAAGAGGCAAAACCAAAATGTTCTTAAATACTTTCAACTTAATACTCTACAGTTCACCCTTCTCACATTTCTTTTTTTTTTTTTTTCATATTAAAACAAATATGTCACAAAGCAGGAGAAAAAAGGCAATTAAATGTACTTTTGCCTCTATCAGACAAAAGTATTTTAAAATTCTGAAGATTATGAAAATGTTATTTCATTCAGTGTTTCTCACCTCATGATGCATTTTTTAAACTTCTACTGAGCTGAAACTCAAGGATATTTTTTATATAATATGGAAATTTTGTGCTGATATTTCAATAACACTTGGTAGCAATAAAGAAAACAAGTACAGTTAACTTCACATGCAGCAAGGTTGCACAGATATTTTTTGGCTCACTCTTCCTCTACTCACTGCAGAACTGACCATCCAGCCTTCTAAAACTGGTTTTTAAATGTTTCACATGAAAAAATTTCCCTCATTTTTTTCTTTTCACTTTGTGAGAATAATCACATTCACACACCAGTAAAAGCCTGTTTTATCCAACATATGTTTAAATTTTATCCCTCTAAATATTTAAAATACCAGTACTGCAAAGCCATCTAGTGGGAGCTCTGCAAGGTTTATCGTCTTAAATCTGTTACTCCAAAATAGTAATGAAATGAAATAATATTATAGTCCAGATTGTGTATTCCTTGAAAAATCTAAATGTTTCTTCAGTTATTCAACAGAAAATTAGATTTAAAAATATTTTCAGTGCTGAGTTTCTATTTTGAAGTATTCATTTGTACTATTTCAGATTGAGCCAGATGGAGATTCTGCCAGCTCTTCACCCAGTGATAGTTATCAATAAACTAGGCAGAGATGGAAGAGAGCACTTCTCTGAACTGGGAAAAACTGACATCCAGAGTGATTCATCATATGCATAAAAGTCATAAAAAGACTGAATGATCTTTCTAAATGGCATAATACATTATACCAGTATTGAATAACAGAGAAGCTGAGATAAGAACCTTGTGATGCAGCAAAAAGTAATGGAAGAGACTTAGATACAAAGTATGCTCACTGCAAAAACCCACAAATTTCTATAGGGAAGTAAAAAAAGTAAAATTTTAATTCTAAATTAACTTAAAAGACAGAAGGAGTGGCCTCAGAAGCAGGAAAAAAAAATCTTATTCATGAAGTGAAAACCCATTCAATGGTTAAACATGTCTGACAGTTCTGATCGATGCAGCTATGCCCATGTATTTCAGGGGTGAGAATGATGAACAGCAAAAATTTTCTAAAAATTTGTCTCTAAATTCTGGCACTGGTATATGTCTAAGCACTCCATTTTTACCCTTCACAAGTAATCAAATTTCATCAAGCTATTGTTTTACCTGGGAGAACTAATTTCAGTAGCAGCATCATGTCAAAGTAGCCCTGCCACTCAAAGGTAATTGAATCCTTTTGAAATGTTGCAGAAAAACTGTAATTGGACCTTTGAGATGGCAGCAGAAGCTTTATTCTGGGTTTAAATATGCAGATATAATATGTCTGGGACAACTTTATACTTTTTTGTCTCTCTGGTATCTTCTCTCTGAAGATTTCTATTTTCTGAGTAATTCTACAATATTGGAATTTTTTTTTCCTCAAAATCTTTTCTTTGCAGAATTATTGCTTTTGAAAATCAAACACAGACCCCCTTTGCAAATATTTGCAATTTGAATCCAACTCTAGCCCAGAATATCTAGATAGGCTTAGGCCAATTGACATTTGTATTAGTCTGTATTTCTTCTTCACTGAAATTTTGTGAAATAATAATATCAAAATATTTCTTTACAACATCTGTTTTGTTCTGACAGTGCAAGTATGTTCAAACTAAATGTAACTGAAGGGGCTGAAGAACAGTCACTCTCATGAAAGCCACAGAGCTGTCCCCACAAACTCTTATGGTATGAACTGTTCAGATTTTTCAGTGCTTTATGCTGTAACAGCAAAATAAAATGCCCAGAAATGAGCAGTGCAGGATAAGAACTCAGTAAAGTTGATATGGAAAAATGCTTGCCTAAAGATAAATAGCAGAAGAAAAGCTATTTTTTTCACTGGCTGGGCAAAACCTTAGGGAAGTCAACTGGTTGCGTAGAAGGGAAAAAGCAGAGGGCAAAGCAGAGCTGATAAACTGCTGCTTTCAACAGAAGATAAATGACCATGATGGCCTGGCTTCCACATTTATGAGAGGAGAGTCTTTTTTATCTTAACAAGTAATGCAGACTTTACATTTCTGTTTTCAGCTTTATTTTTATGGAATCTGATTTTCCCTTTGAACAGTTCAGATTTAGATAAAAGGATTCTTTTCTAGAAGTCTCTTCTTTTTTTTTTTTTTTAATGGCGATCCACAGCACATCATATTGAGTAATATTTAATTAGATCATTTATATTCAGTATAATATTCCAAATTCCACAGAGTAAGAGATTTGAATTTATTTTTTTACTTGTAGCCACCTATAATCTTGATTTTGCAGAATCACTTTTGGAAAAGATGGTTGAAAAAAGTATCCAAAGTACTCAATGGACCCAAAATATACAATGTTTTCCAGCAAGGAATAAATAACAAGAAAGAAGTTTAGAACTAATGAAAAGAGTTAAATACTAGTTCGCATCTCAAGGCTGACATTGCATAACAGCCACTTCCATTTTTGTAGTAGCTTCCACTTCAACACATTATCAAGAGAGTTTCTGTTACTCCAGGCTCCATTTCACACTCATTAACACCTCCCTCCAGCCATCATTAGGATTCATTACAGAAGAGTTTAAACCTATTCAGAAATTTTCTGTGTTGTGATCCATGCTGACTTTGTGGCATTATTCCAGAAGAGACTCACAATCTGTCTGGACAGTGCCAATATAGACCCAGAACATACTACGAGAAAGGATTTGTCTGAATTTGCTCTTCATTGTCTTCTTTGACCATGGGCAGACTCCCTTCCCTTTTTCAAACCAGATTTCTTCTACCATCTGCCCTAAAACCCCTTCTCAGCTGCTGCCAAATGCACAATGTACTTTGGTTTTGTTTTCTTGGGTTTTGCTCAGGTAACTCTGGCTCCTCAGTTATATAAGCACTGTGAGATGTTCACTTGAGTTCCGTCTCCTAACTGTGATTGATGTCTTCCTGGCCAAAATCGTCTCTCCCAGAAGTGCTGTGTCTGAATTCCAAGCTTTCCCTGGTGTAGCTTTTTCTTATTTTTTCTTAATTTTTTTCCCATGTTGCCTGAACTCACACATGTTGCAGTCCTTTTTCTCTGATCTGATTTACCAAGAGGTCTACAAACCTGAAATAGATTAGACAGTAATGCAAGTTTGTCTCAGCAGAACAAGACCAGGTTCATGGATGGTTGGGTTCTTCGCTTGAAAAATGCATAAAAGATGATTGCTCTTGTTTCCAAGAGAAATCCAGTCCCCTATATTACCTTCACTGACCATTTCTATAATTCTTAAATAAGTTTAACAGGGTTAAATATTTACTGAGTTACCAGAAGGGTAATATGGAATTTTCAATTTTGTAATTAGATTAAGAAGGCCATTTTTATTGTTATTACTCTTAGATAACAGAAAATACTGGGGTTTAGGGAAATGAAGGTACATAGTAACATATAATTAGAACCACCACTACATTGAAGTAATGTCAACAAGGTCTCCTCAGGGCAGAGCTGTCCTTGCATATTAAATTTCTCTGTTATCAAAGCACTTCAAAAATAAAAAGACAATTTTTGAAGTGTGATTATTTTGCCACACCTCTCTGCCTTTCAGAGAAAAATGTTTGAATAGCTTTAGCCATCAAAAGAGGGAAAAATATAATGGGAGAAATTAAGACAATAAGTACCTGAATGCCCACTCCACTGGACTAATAGATGAATCCTGAGTAGCAATAGAAAAAGTTATCTTTACAGTCCTGGGCTGCATTGTTGCCACTGTTGTACTATAGCTACAGTTGAAGGAATTAGCGTACTGCAGTAAAAATTCAAGTGGATTATAGTAGATAACTACAACATTTGCAAGCACCATGGTTACAAAATGTTGTAGTACTTTCTACACTTCATACTCTGCACATGCATTGCTGTAGGTAATAGATACTGGCAGAAAAAATAGTGAAGGGAAACACTGCACATGAGGAACACACATATCTGCATAGAAAATTTTTGCTAACATGGAAGCAAGAGAGAGGATTTTTTTTCAGCTTTGTACCTGTAGATTTCTTTCCTCCTTAAAAAAAAACAAACCCACAAAAGAACAGATAACAAAAGTAAGTTTGTTTCTCCCAGAAGGAAAAATACCTTTGTCTTAGAAAAATTATGTTTGTGTGTATAAGCAAGGCTGTTTGCAAATTAAACTTTTTTCTTCTGACTGGATTCCAGACTTTCATGTTTCTCTCTTTAGCTGGTATCAAGTAAGAATATCCAATACTCCTTGTGGCATATGTAAGCTCAAAAAAAGCTTCATGTTCTTCTCTAGGATAGAGTAGTTAATCTTCTCACTTTTAGGTCTTCTGTAATTGAATGCAGATCTCACCCAATTCACTTCTATCTAGTTGGACTAGATTGTGAATTGTTCTCTAGCCTGTTCTTCTTCCATAAAAATGGCTTGAAATAAGGTTGTGATTTATCTACAGTAGATACCTATAGGCATCTTCCAAGTACTTGCCTTCACAGAGAAGATGTCTTTATATCAATCATGGTGACATTACCATTATGCAGTAACCCCCTTCAGTTAGCACACTGAAGGGGCTGCCTGCATGACCTGACATTTGCTGATGTACTGCCTTCAGGGTAAGGATGCCTGTCAAGATAGTAAGCAATACATATACTGTCTCAAAAGCAGAATGAATAGGGAAGAAGTACTTGACTTACCCACAGGCTTCTGTACATTACCTTGTTTGGGAAATCTTTCTTTGTCAGCAGCATAGTGTCCCTAAGCAACTTGTCACAGGGAAAAAAAAAATAGGAAACAGATAGGTATGATCCATCTAGCACAGAATGCTTTTAATGAAAGTATTGTGCCTCTAAATGGGTGCTATCCATTACCTACTCTTTAAAAAGGATGAAAAATCATGTTCCTCTCACCCAATATGTGCCAAACAAAGGCACAATAAAAATGGCATTGAAATATATGAGCTCTTTGACAAAAATATTCGTCACATCTTATATCCTGACCTTTCTGCTGGCAGGGACATTCACTAGGGTGTTCTAAGAGGGCAAGCATTTTCACTAGTATGAAAATTCATTATAACAGTCATGCAATAAAGAAACATCATTCTTTCCTGACTGACAATTTTTCTTCTCCACACATTATCTTCAGTGTTTATATCTACTCCCAAATATTAAAAAATATCCCATTAAGTTTCTACAGTACTGAAGGAATTGCTGGGATAAACACAAACTGGTAAGTAATCCCCCATGGCTACTGCTGGTCTTATGACCATGGGTCAGTACTTACAGAGGGTGCTTATAAGTATCCCTAATCAAGATGAAATTTAAAAGCTCTATCACTCATGGTCATAGTTTTAAGAGACAATGGATTTAAGAAATATGCTTCAGGAAAAGCACTGCCATGAAAAGGGACCTGGGGATTGTGGTCAATGGAAAGTTGAATATAAGTCAGCAGTGTGCCTTGACAGCCAGTCAAGGAGGGGATTGTCCCTCTCAGCTCTGTACTGGTACAGCCTCACCTTGAATATTGTGTGCAGTTTTTGGGTACCACTGTAAATCTGTTAGAGAGCATCCAAAGGAGGGCAATAAAGATGGTGAAGAGCCTTGAGGGGAGGCCATATGAGGAGCAGCTGAGATCACTTGGTCTCTTCGGCCTGGAGGAGACTGAGGGAGACCTCATTGCAGTTTACAACTTCATTGTAAGGTGAAGAGGTGGGGCAAACTTTGGTGACCAATGACAGAATGCAAGGGAATGGCCTGAAGTTGTGTCAAGGGAGGTTTGGGTTGGATATTAGAAAGAGACTCTTCATTTGAGGGTAGTTAGAGACTGGAATTGGCTTCCCAGAGAAGTGATTACAGCACCAAGTCTGACAGACTTCTGGAAGTGTTTGGAAAATACCCTCAGGCACATGGTGTGATTCTTGGGGATGGTGCTGTGCAGAGTCAGGAGTTGGACTCCTTGTGGGTCTCTTCCAGCTTAGCTTATTCTGTGATTTTGTGATTCTGTGAATACAAAGTAGTGTGATACAAATTCAAAAAAAATTTGAATAGGGAAGTGATTGCTTCCCAGGACTCAGCACTATGAGGCCTTACCTCAGGTACTGTGTCCAGTTCTGAGCCTCTCAACTCAAAAAAAACATTGGGGTGATGGAATGAGCCCAGAGAAGGACAACAGAGCTGGTGAAGGGTCTAGAAAGTTGTATGAAGAGTGGCTGTGGGAGCTGGGGCTGTTTAGCATAGAATAAAGGAGGCTGAGGGGGCCTGTCACTCTCTATGACTTCCTGAAAGGAGTTTGTAGCCAGATGGGGACTGGCCTTTTCTGTTAGGCAACCAGTGACAAGACAAGAGGAAATGGCCTTGAGCTGTGCCAGGGTTGGATATCTGTAAGAATTTGTTCACTGGAGGGGTTGTTAAACTTAGGAATAAACTGCCCAGGGAGGCAGTGGAGTCACCATCTCTGGAAGAGTTCAAGGAACAGCTGGAACTGGCAGTTAGTGCTATGTTTTTGTTGACATGCTGATGGTCAAAGGTTGGACTTGATGACCTTGAAGATCTTTTCCAACTTTATTGATTCTATTATTTTAAGCCTTTTGCTGAGATAACTGCAATTTGTTATTTACCTGTATTACTTCTAGATAACATTTCCTAAATTAATCTAATGGATTTACTGCTTCAAAAAATCCAGCCAATCTAGCCAAGCCATGGTGATCCATAAAAGAGGAAAAAGTATTATGGCATCATCCATGTCTGCCTGCTTCTTTAATAAGACATTAATATGTCTTCTGCAAATTCTCACACCAGGTGCTGGAGGTCCACATTGCATTTGCATATGTGTACATGTGAATTTGTAAACAGAAAGGGAAAACTGAAGCACAGGATGCATGTTCTTCTATATGAGATATAGAAAAGGTATCTTCAGTGGTCAGGGGTAGTGATTGAAGACAATGTTCCAGACTGTGTTTTCTGTCATCGGAACTATGTTAAGGACAATGTTTTTCTAGAATGTATAAAAAACTGAATGGCCCAGGGATTAGATTCTTTTCACCTGATTCTCCAAATGCATCTTAAAATGTCCTTGACTTTGTAACTCCAGTTTAGTTGATAGGGGACTCTAATCAATTAATCACATTTTCCTATTAGCTTTGTTTTGGCTTACTAACCATGTAACAAAGTGGCCACTCTTTAAAAAACAAAATAGAAGAGGGATTTGATGAGCTTTTGCTCAAGAATCAAAAATTCTCTCCTGGTTGCATTAAGTTTGGATAAAGAGAAGATGGTCCCACTCAGTGCTGTTATTTCAAAGATATGATTTTTGGAGAATAAAGAAAATCACTAGTGAATTTGTTGGAAAGTAAATATTAATGGGAATAGACATGGGATTTTTAATGTTTTTATTACCAAGAAAGAAGAAAACTGTAAGTAAAAGCCCAGTCTGAGGAAGAAATTAAATGACAGTAACAATAACCATTTTTAACAGACAAGAAAGGAAATGGGTAGTACCAAATGAAAAAATGGAAGTTCCTAAGTGTATGAAATTTCTGGAGATGGAGAAGATAACTTTGGGAATTAAAAAAAAAAAAAATGACAGGCAGCATTAGAACTCTCCAAAGAAGTTTATGCATATGAAAAAAAATTCTAAAAATAGCTCTTAAAAAAGCAGATATTAAAATTATTCACACTAATAGAGAATAAAAGTTCTACAGGACATGTTTTTATTTATGTCACATTACTGTTACCTTTTCTAAACCATGCAGATAAGACATTAAACACTGTAAAGGGCATGCTGTTTCCTACAGCAGACTTTCACAACTTAAACCTCTGTTTGAGTATGCTAATTTATTTGAATGCTAAACTCATGGGAGTCAATTTTTAGTAAAATAAAGATGGCAATGAAATTATGGAATAATTGAAGGATACAGAAATTGCAGGCAATATATGCAAAGAAAAAGGAGAGGGCAAAGGATTAGAAGATAAGGGTATAGACAAGAATATATTTTCAGTTCTGTTCCTGACCATAGCAACACTTGCAAAGGCCAATGCTTTGTATCAAACAAGCCAACCCAGCCACATCATGGCAATATTAAGGGTTGAGTTGCTTTTCTTCAGTATCGTACCAGTGTTCAGAAGAAATGCAAATAAAGGCAAAACTATATTAGTTCTAAGTAACACATGGCTGCCAATTCAAAGTACTGTTTCTCTGTCATCTGACAATCAACTGCTACAAAGAAAATAAGTCTTGTCAAAAAAATCTGACTTTCTTTTTAGAAGATATTAAGAAGCCTTTAGTTGTGCAGTGGGTAATTTTGATATCAGTCATGGTGTTTGCTGACCGTATATTTTCTAGGTAGCAAATCTCAGTGTAAACTTGAACACTGTTAGCTGTTACCACCTGGATGTGCAGGTGAGCATAACATTATGTAAATAGAATACAAATATACAGCTTAAAGAATTCACTACATTAACAGCTTGGTTAATGAAAATCAGGATGTCAGAGATCTACCAGGACACAAAAGTCACCAGTCACCTCAAGCCAGGCAGTGTTTTGAACACAGAGGTTTATTGTGAACACTACTTACATAAGTGGATAAACAATTAATTTAACACATTTAAAACAACACATTAAAATAAACTTCCAGTGAACTAAACAGGAGGTTGATAAAAGTGTGCAATATTAGACTCAAAGAATTCATAACACTTTTGTAGAATGTAAGATGGCCTATTAAGGTAGGTAGGCCCCAAAGAGTGGTTGTCAGTGTGCAGATATTTCCCCTGCATACTAAAAATCCATCCAGAGAGCATATTTCTTTTCATAGTAGCTCCAGTGAAACCTTCCACAGGAGATCTAAGGCTGGTCATAATTTCAAGTAGCAACACCAGGAAAGAAGTGCTCTTCAAATTTTCTTCTTCCATGAAAGATCCAAGTGAACCAGTTAAGCTTAAGTGTGTCTCCAGTGTAGTGCAGGCTTCTCAGTTTTGAGGAAATTTATCACTGTTTCTAGCACTGTTGGTTGTAACAATTCTGTGGGAATAGATGCTATTACAAATTGTAACACAATCAAGATCAGTTGTTCTTATGATTTTTTTCACTTTGCATTTTTCTACTAAATTCAGATTTGGCTGGCATCTGAGCATATATACACATCATGTATACTCTAGATACACATGTTAAAATTACCTCAAACATTAGACAAATATACAGGATGCACTGAGAAATACTGAGTCTTTTGAGAAAGACTAAAAATGACCAAAAAGTGACTTGAGTGCAAGCACTGTACAACTTCCTCAAACATATATTAAAAATAACATCAAACACTCTTTTGTGCTATTTTAAATCCTTATAGTTTTGTCTTTTACCCATCTAACCATCCAATGACAGAAAACACTGACATATTATGTGACATTTTAAAACTAAAGATAAGTCTCCTAGCCACCATAAAATATGAGCTTAAAATCACCATACCTGTAGCCTGGAGTCGAAGCAATTGATCTAAAAACTATTATCTTCCAGCAGCAGTAGAATTACAGCTGCTCTGAGGTAAGGATAGCATCTAATTCTCCAGTATTAACCCACACATCCTTTACACTGCACAGATTACGCAGAGCTGTCAGGACTGGAGCGAAACTACAGCAGGTCAGATTTATGCCATGCTAAGTTGTAAACAGAGTGTTTGAACTTTCATATATCTCTTTGAATGCCCACCTGTGCACTGGTTTTGCCTGCAAATAAGTCCCTTTGTATAGGAAATAAATGTTCCAGGTAGTATATCCATGACTTAAATCAACAGTCCTACAATGTAAGTTGGAAAAGTTGCATTAACTTTCATCAGATTTTTCAGAAATTCATCATCCTAAACTGAAAAGACTTTAACTGCTAAATATAGTGTGCTTCACATCTCGAAGACCAGCAAAGGATCACCAGCATAGGACCAGCAAATTCCAGCCAGCCACAAGTTTGCAAAAAAGAAATTTTGCTTTCACAGTGTATTCTTCTTCCTGTCTGTGTTTCAGAATCTGATAGATGTCTCTTCAAGTTTTGGACCAGGTGAAACGTTACCTTATTATTAACCAATCAGTGTGATGATAATAATAATAATGCTTACAGATATATGCAGGCATATACACGTATGAAAATAAACTATATAGAAATTTTTCATCAAAAATAAAAGAGGAAAATACAGATTTTTTAAAAATTTGCTGTGAGTCCTGGTCTTTATGATGAGAGATAATCAATAACCTTTCTAACCTACCTTCAAATATTTTGTTGTCATTAGAGCCATAACATAGAAGAATTAACACAGGAGACACTAAACCCAAAAATATGTAATGGATGCTGTTAGCACTATTAACCAGGCAGCTTCTAGATTCCTTTCATGACAAGTCCATACAGTCCACTTTAGTTACTATGAGAAAAAGAGATATATGAATACAAGAATTCTCCTTTTCCTCTCAGAACATTTTTTGAATAATTATTAAAAACTAAAGCAACTCGGTACAGTGACACTGATTCAGGTAAAAATCCCTAGAACACAGTTTGTAGAATATTTCTAGAAACAGGAAAAAATTCCTTAAGAAGCTCAAATGCATTCTGATGAAGAGAGATAGCATTGAAGATTTCATTTCCATGTGCAATCACACATGCAAATCACAGAGTTATAAAGAGTGCACCTGTCAAAAGCGTGTGCTGCCAGCTTTTCCAGGGGAATGCCGTGGGAGATGGTGTCAAAGGCTTTGCTGAAATCCAAGTAGACTCATCCACTAGGTGGGTCACCTGGTCATGAAGAGAGATCAGCTGGTATAGGCAGAACCTGCCTTTCCTAAACCCACTGTCTGGAGCTAATCCCCTGGTTGTCCTGTATGCGCTGTGTGAATGCATGCAAGATGATCTTGATTTTCTCCATAACCTTCTCTTGGAACCACAGTCTGGCTGACATGGTTGCAGTTCCCCAGACCCTCCTTCCATCACTTCTTATGGATGGGCATCACATTAGTCAGCCTCAAGTCATCTGGGACCTCCCTGGTTAGCCAGGACTGATAATAAACGATGAAGAGCTGCTTAGTGAACTCTTCTGCCAGCCCCCACAGTACCCTCGGGGGAATCCCATCCAGCCCCACACATACATCCTTTTCAGAAACCAGAAGGAGTATGCAAAAAAAACAAAACCCCAAAAAACCAAAAAACAAAACAAAACAAACCCCAACAACCACAAAAAAAAAGAACCTCAAAGAAAGGAGGGGCATTGGTGGTCAACGTGAGAAAAATGTATTATGACATATATTTCTCAGTGGTCGTTTTATTCTTGTCTTGCCCCGTGTGAAGCAAGAGGTATGTTTTTGAGGTCATATAAATGTGCTAGGAATTGTAATGTCCTAAGGTAAAAAAAACAGGGATCTTCATTTATTGTAATGTATTAAAGTTAAAAAAAAAACAAACCAAAAGCTAAAACAAAAAACCAAACAAACAAACAAAAAAGAACCACCAAAAAACCAGGGGTCTTCATTTATTAATAAAAATTTTGGAAAATATGTTGCATAATAGAATTTCCATGAGTTTCTCCTTCAGCAGCCATCCCAACATGTATTATCCTAATCAAGATCTGCAGTACTTAAATCCCTGTCTTCATGTATCAACTGCCTCCACAAAAACCTAAAAGAAAAAAAGGAAATATTCTGAGTCACAGAATGCTGTAACGTGTGAAAAAAGTTTCCTCTGATAAAACTGCAGAGCTGTTAGTTTGAACTTATTATAACTTTGTATATAATGAACATCCAAGCTACACGATGCCTATAGCATGATAGAAACTCCAAGATCCTGCAGTCAACATCAAAGCTCACATATGAGCAGAATCTTTCAAGGTTAAAGGTCATAGTAGGAAGAAAGGCAGAAAACCTCAATTTATTGGTAGACAACATAATGAAAAAGTGTTCAAGACAAACAATATCAACTATTTGAGAATTTGAGAAAGCCCCTTCTTCTTTAAAGAAAGAAAATTGACTTTCCTTGTAAGATAATATTATTACAATTTACAACACAAAAAAAAAAAAAAAAAAAGAAGACTTAAAAGCCGGCTGATATTTAAGAACAGTGACAAACACCAGGCATATCTAGTCAGATTCATTTGGGGCAGCTAAAACAGCATGACCTTAAAACCCTTTGAAAGCGAAAGTGGAAAAGAGGCAAATGACAGTTTGTTACAAATTTATCTGAAAGTGAATAAAACAAAATTTGAGAGTGAGAGTATAGCAATATTTTTCCCTTAAAGGAAAACACTTCAGGAGTCTTTCATTTTCACATAATTTGCCAAGACCAGTATGCAGCAGTAACACTATTAGTGCTTAAGACTGATCTCAGTGAGTCTCACAGAGAGAATCTCACAGTCTCCGTTGCCTTACAATAACAGAAGAGATAAACACAGCTCCCTCAAATGCTTCATCTATGTTTCATCTTCACTGTTCTGTTGGGAAAACATTTTGACCTTTCCTTTGCACAATTTGTTCCAGAGTTTATGCCAGTTACAGTCTGTACTTTTGCAGCATTGCGGAGAGTTTTATTCTACCATTACATATACAGTGTTTGCCTCTCACATTTTCTCAAATGAGAAATTTTTGTAAAATCTCTCTGTTGCATTTAAACAAGCCTGTGATTGCTTTTTCTTAACATTGGCTGAAGGATAACAGCCATAGCATCAGAAAGAGCAAAGGTCAGATCCAGAGAGCCAGAAGGGACTCCTGAATCTACAGCAATGATTTTATTCTCCCAGTCAGAATTTCAGGCTCATCAAAGACCATGTCCAAACAATTTCATTGTCCAAGATTCTTGGAGCTGTATAACTTAATTTGAATAACTTCAGTAGATAAACTTAAGGGTCACTTTATAGTAAATCAAGGCAACCCCCAATATCTGGGAGAAATGACGCATCTGACTCCATTGATATCAGAAGGCTAATGATATCAGAAGGCTAATTAATTACTTTATTATACTATATTACTCTATACTATATCACACTGATTTTGCACAAGCACTCAATTCCACTCAACTCCCCAGAATCTTATGACTGTCTGCTGACCGACAGTCTGGACATGCACTTGGCCCTGATAGGCTGAGGAAACAAAACAACATCACCTTGAGTAAACAAATCTCCATATTGCATTCTGCTTTGGCACAACACAGGTGCAGCAAATGAGATAAGAATTGTTTTTTCTTTCTCTGAGGTTTCTCACTGCGATTCCCAGAAAATCCTTGGGAAGTTGTGCCTTGCTTTTCTCTGTGAAGAGAAATGCAGCCACATCACTTATTGATTTCCACTAATACTAAGGATTAAACTCTATACTAACAGCTGGTTCTGAATATCCTCCGAGAACAGGGAAGGGGAGGAGTCATGATTTTTTTCCAGAATAACCTTTTTTTCCCTTCACAATTTTTCAAGATAGACTCAAACAGTGAAAAAAAGGCCAACCAAACCAAACCCAAAACCTTAGCCCAGTATGCTAGACTTTTGTATACTTATGTATACACTATAATTCACAATTGAGAATACTCAAAAGACAATAGCATGTTTGCAGAATTAAGATACAGCACATAATCTGGCACATCTGGCCCTCACAAGTTAGATCCTTGCACTACACCCAAGAAAGGTGATATACAGCCAGCTCAGGCATACAAGACAGTATATGTGCATTAAAGTAATACTACATCCAATCTGATCAGAGTAGTGCTCCCAGCAGCCATTTGGCACAGTAACACCATTACAGTACACTTTAAAAAGGAGAACATTCCTACTGCATGCTCTGTTACACAGTGAAGAAAAGCTCAAAAGGTCCCTTGCTCCTGTAATAATGAACACATTTCTGCAACAAATAAAGATGTGCTCAAAACCTTTACATGAAGCAAGAGGTACAGTGGGATAGAGCATTGAATACATTTGCCCTAACATTGGAAACTATAGACAAAATAAAGTAGAATGCCTACAAGCCATACATTTAAGACATCTCTGCACATGCCTAGGCCTTCCTCTCACAAAGGGTAAGACTGCATTTCAAAATGCTTGCTAACTTTATAGCAAAGCAATGGCCAAATGTAGTTGACACAGACTCTTCCTAAAGGATAAGTAGGAAATTGAAAACATTTCTTCACATATTTAAGTCCTTCAGAAAGAAATAATGTGCCTGAGAGGTTGTGCTGTTTGGTTTGCATACCTACAAGTAAGGGCTTGACAGTTATGGACATGCAATGTCAAAATTTGATTGCAGATCTCTTGAATTAGTAATTTCACTCCAATTTATTATATAAACTTTATACTTACAATCTATAGATATATCAGAAAACCTCTGAATTCTGTTGTAACAAACTGAGGATGTGTTACCACATTATACACAAGATTTTATTTGCAAAGCTTGCAAAAAGACTTAGTAGCCTTGAAAATAAATTTATTGCTAGACCTGCAATGCTAAGAGGAAATTAATATTCAGAAATAGATTATACTAGTTGAATTACTTTGTCTGGATATGTTTTAAGGAATTATATCTGACCAAGCTAAATAATGAAAGAGTTGCTTATACTAAACTGAGACCAACACTGTCATCGTTCTTAATATGAGTATTTGTATTTCTTTGGCTCATATAGGCCTACAACAGAGAGCTTGCCTCTAGTGTAGACATCTTCCATGTCTTGTTTAGCCACATATCAATCTTAACTACTCTCTTGAAGAAATAATGTAACCAACTCTAGCCTTATTTTCTGTTAAACATGATGATGTTAATGAGGTTTTTGTCAGTCTACTTTAATGTAGGAGCCTTAAAAAAACTTACATGTGAAAGCTTTGTTTTTCAGCTTGATAATAGAACCTCTGTCAGTCTAGACAATGGGAATAGAATTTCATATCAGACAATATAAGCAGCTCTGAGATAATTCAAAAGTCATGCAGAAAGCCCTTTTTTGAGGTCTGTTCAGATTCTGGCTTTGATAACAGCTCTCACCATCTGGGTATCTGGGTCAGAAAATTGGCTACTGCAGGCCTGAGTTCTGCAAAACCTTTTACAATTTAGGTAGTAACTACGTATTGGATAATGGAAATTAATCTGCATTTTACTAGCTTAGTGTGGGCCGTTACCAAACTATGCAGAGCATTCAGTGGGTCAAAAAGGCTATAAAGATGAATGCTCTCATAGTTAGGGACACCCTGGCTTTGCGTTCTCTTTGGGTGTTTGACACCAAATTCGAATTTATATCATATAAAACAGGCATAGGAAATTTGGAATTCTAGGACATTTTCTACCTTCGGGAGGAATACCTCAGACCAGAATATTTGGTCTAATAAAGTCCTTTTCTTGAAAATGCCTTCAGTCTACATTAATTCAGAAGAGCAAATTTGTTGCCTCTAATTTTTTCTCAGTACTCAGGAAACCCCTTCTGATGCACTTCTGTTTCTAAGATTCTATATGAGCAATAAAACAGCTAGTTCTCCTAGCTGCTACTTGCTACTCCTAGCAAACAGCTTGCAATCTACTGATTGGGATATTTATTTATACCATTTTTTCCCCTCCTGAGGTGATTTACCCCTGGAACTCCTCCTACCTACAATTTTCTGTTATTGAAAACAAAATAACAACTGCATTTTTCATCTGTACTCTCTAATTCTAAATCATATTGGAATGCCGCAGTGCTGAGCAAGAAGATTATTTTGCATTTATTCCTATCTACAGATCTTCATGTTATATTTTTTCTTTATTGTAAACCTTTCCAGTAGTCCACTTGAGAGATACTGTTTCTGTTTTCTTCAATTTGAATGTGTTTTCAGTGTTAGTACATTTTTTTCAGTAGAATAACTCTTGATTTACACAAGTGTAAGATAAGCAACTCTATAAAACAAGCATTACCATCAAAAACTAATTTATCTATCACTTTGTGATGTTAACGTGGAAGCATCTTGCAGCACTCTGAAGTATGATCAATTCATGCTGTTATAATTGAGCATTACTAGAAGTTAAACCTTGAGTTCCATAAATTTATTGATTATAGGAAACCAGAGAATTATTTTCTTTACAATCACCTATTCACTTTTAGTTATTTTAAATTGATGTTTGTTTCACAACAGAAGGATTTCTAAGATTATAAGTACTTTTAAAATAGTCTAAATAAAACAAGTATCCCATTTAAAAACCACTAAAATGTAATTTCTGTATATATCACGAATATATCCTGTCATATGTTTTATGCATGGTATACATTTATATGTATATATACATACATATATATACATATAAATATTAGCTATATTAGCTAATTAGCTGATATATTAGCTGATTATATTATATATAATATTAGCTGATTTCTGCAAGTTCCAGACCCTGAATTAAATTCCTGTGCAAGACAGTTTTTTCAACAAAAGAGTCACTATCAGTTTTCATTTGATATTCATGACATAATTCAGAATAGTCTGCTTCACATGCAGCTAAATCTTTCTGAATCTAAATATAGACAATATTATTTAAGCTCCCTTAATATTATTTTGTTCTAGTGCAAGACTGGCCTTGTAAGCTACAAGTGAGGTATATTGGGTTTTAATGTAATGTACTGGTCTAGACAGCTAATGAGAAATTCGGGTTAATGTGTGCCAAAATACATTAATTCTTTGGGGTTTAGTAAAAACTGCTTATGGAGGTGCAGAAATTACCTAAATATGGGAACATAAACAGATGAAACTGTGTAAAGGATCAGGGCAATTGTTCATGTTCTTTTCCTCAACAACCTGTACATGGCTTTAATTTCTTTATGACTTTATATTTGATCTTCAATCATTTTGTACAATTAGGATGCTTAAACATGACTATTGGGTATATATTTCTGTTCCTTAACTCAATTATGTCTACAGAGTTTTGCTTGATTGGGTTGTTTGGTTTGGTTTGGTAGTTGTTTTTTGGGGTTTTTTTTAAGTCAAAAGGGGATAATAGAAACAACAGACTGTGAAGTGTGCTATGCACATATTATATGTTGGTTCCAAATATTCTCTTTGTTTTCAGCTTAGTCAACATACAAACATTTTCTTAAATGCTTACCTAAAAATTTAAATTGTTAAATAATGGTTTTATCAGTATTAGTTGCTGTGTTCTAATGCAGAATAAGCTTGAAAGCAAAATCAAGCCCTTTACAATAATGTAGTCAGAAAATAAAAATGAAGGAATCTTCAAATTTCTGAACTCTGCCCAACTTCACTAACTACTCAACCTCATCCAGGATCAATGATACCTACCTGCAATGCACAATGGAACATTAAAGCAGAGAGCCAAAACTGGTGAAGACCACTAGAATGAAAAATCTTCCATTGATACACTGCTGGGCTCAACACGCACAAATGCTAACAGCCTGGCTGCAGGCTTGGAGATGTTGCTTTCAGGACAGCAGTTAACATTACTGCAGAGTGCTGCATTTGCAAAACCACCATCTTTGCTCAGTGTTGATTCTGATAGTTTAATGTGGCTCCCATATGCAGCAATATCCCAGCAAGCTGTGGATTGAATGTTCACGGCTGAATCCTTTACCAACAGTAGCATTATTGAGTACCTCTGTGGCCTTCCCCCAGACATATTCAATAAGTCAGGTCTTTAATTGTGAATACATGTCACTCTTCAAGCAATAAGAGTTCACTACACTGTAATTAAGGAGAAAGACCCAACACTTCTAATACATACCAAGAAGTATTAGCAAGGTGGGTTCTATCTTCTATGTACTCTTTTAGCATAAAATGAATAATTTTATTTTGTGCCAAGCTGCTTCATCTAGGTTGAGGTGTATTCTCTCCTTTAAATTTTTGCAAGATCACTGTGGTAGGCAACAAATTTTTTTTCTTCTCAATGCCTTCTACTTGCCTTGTTTTTCCAGTTTGCCTCACCCAACACTCTCCTAAGAGAAACCGTACACTCCCCTTCTGCATTCTCTCCTACAGTCATTAGAGTCCTTCAGAGTACCAGGCTTTACAATTTACATCTCTGCCACAGCTAATTGACCATTTCTCTTTCTTTTTAGGCTGTTGATGATGTTTTGCTTATTGAATATGTTACTCATCATAGTAAAATGAGAATGATTTAGACATGATTTCATCTGGTGAAGCCATTGTAAATATTGATAATGAAAGCCATAAGCAAATGTTTGCATTTCTGTATTTAACAGTCTCTGGAATGTGATTTTATGTCACACAGGCAGTTTTCTGTTAGAAATTAAAAGGGAATGTAATGAATTATTTATGCTACTGTAAGTCACTTTTGGGTAGTGATAATTGACTTCAGAGATACCAATTTTTCTTTCTGTATCTGGCCAGCTATGAATGGAACCTGGTTCAAATCAAAGTTTCAGATTGCAAAAACCTGAAACAAATAGAGGAGAAAAGAAAAACAGAATCTTGCTGCTTCATTTAAGCTTGATGTATATTTAAAAATAAAAAAAAAAAAACAAACAAAAACAAGATCAGTGACATTCTCATACATATATTTTTAAGTGTTAATTCACTTCTAATATTTTTAAATGTAATAATGTCAAATAAAGTAGTTTAAGGTGTTTGCAATCTCTCCAGCATCACTTTTTTCTAGTTTTAGTTCCCGTTAGTTACTGTTATAACTATATTTACATTAAAATATCATACATTTACAAAAGCCAATGATGAGTTTCTAAAATTGTAAGGGTTGAAATTACTCTCCCATTTGACCTTTTTGACTGTCACAACACCAAAAAGGGCCTTATAATATCCAGCTATTAAATGGGTCATCAAGGTAATAGTGCAGCATGGCAGGAAGTGATTGGATATTGTGTTGTGGGGCCAGTTTCAGAAGCAATCTGTGGACGATTTCTGTCGAGGACAAGGTTTTAGATTTTGAACTCTGCTGGTTATATACAGTTACTGCTGTGAGTCTTTATTAAGGTTGAACAAGTAGAATCTGCTGATCTGCCAGTTGTTCCAAAAGATTGTGCTCCCGTTGTGAGAATACTTCACCTCTTTATGCATGACTGACCTTCTAGTGGGATCCTGCTGTGAGATGTGAATGTGGCCATTGCGAATAGTCTGGCAGCACAGCCCCAAGCCATGGATACGATGGCCAAGCTTTTGCAGCTATGGGCATCAATACTGGATTATACAGTCTGTTTTAAAAAAAACCTACAACTGATTACTTGGTTTCATAGCTAATTTCTATTATTGTAGACATCAATTAACTTTAATTGGCCAAATCTATTTATGGGAAGGCTTTTATGCGTCTCAGACATAAATCTATATGTAGTCATTGCACTAATTATTCCCTCTAGATTTTTTTTTTTTTTCTGTGAAACATATGGTTGACAATGAGAATGCTGTATTACAAACACATTTGCTTGGAGTCCATTATAGGAAATTTTTACACCTGGCCAGTTCTTTCTCTATGAGATGGTGATAAAAATCTTATTTTTCGTAAATTTTATTGCAGATAACCCTCCAAAAATAACCACCAATTTGAATAAGAATTAATACTCTTTTATGCATTTCTTCAGTGATGACTCCTTTGCTATAGTCCCTAGAGACTATAGTTCTGTTTCTAGAAGACCTGAATGTTGATGGTGGTACAGAATGAAGGAATACATTCCAGCTTCTTCTTTGGCAGTATGAATGATGATGACAGTTTACACTTGCAGCGTAAGTGCATGGAAAATTATATTGTCAATTATGTGCATCTGAACTCTTCATTTTTGCTGCAAAATACTGCTAACTTGAGAAGAATTACTGAATTTGGAAAATTATACCCACTTTGCAAACCTATAGCGTACAATTTTATATGTGACAAAACCAAGAACTTTTATTTGCTTTGAGTTTTTTTTTTCAGTCATATATATTTTTCTTTTATTTACAGTGGAAAAATACATCTTAGAGGCATATAATTCCTTAGTAAAAGTGAGAAATAGAATCCTTCTGTAGAAATAAGACAGATGGCTGAAAAACAAGTTTGTAAAGGATAAGAAATACCAGGATAATTTCATGAAGTAATAAACGCATCTCTGCCTGTGTGACTCTATGTATCCCTCATAAATGCAGAGTGTGAACTGTTTTCCAGGGAAAAAGAGTGCACGATCAGCAATCTAATTGCTTGAGGGGAGGATACGCAGATCTGAATCTGCTTTTGAAACTTGTAAGTAAGAGACACTCTCATATTACCTATGTATTTTAAATAGTACAGGATGGTGTCACAGTCTGGGACAATATGTACGTTTCTGGTCTTTGACATATTCCCTCATTTTTTTGTTTTATTTCACATCAGTGCTCTATCACCATTGTTCAACACCAGGATTTGGTGAGAAAGATTTTCTCTGCATCATTGGTGGGAGTTAAGTATGACATACAGAATGGAGATTTAAATGTAAATCATGATATGAATATTTAGCTGACTTCTCTATTTCATTTAATTATGGATCTTTATTTCATGACTTTTCCAGTTTTAATCCATGTGTGTGTTTCCCCTTGACTTTTTTATCTTCATCTTGTTTTTAAAATATGTCAAATTTCAAGTAGATCCTTATCTGAAATATCTTATATTCTATCATGTCACCAATCAAATTCAATGCAATTATCCATTTCTCTCTGTTTCATACTATTTTTTACATAAATATCTTTATTTGTGCTGATAATATGACTGTGCCTGTTTCTTGTGCATGTGGCATTTCCATCCCTGAGTAGAACTGAGGGGCTTTCTTGCCTCTCAGTTTGGCTATGAGCTGAAGAATGGAAGAGGCTCTCAGGTGTTAGAAGTTTTACTGTAATTGCATGGGGCCTAAGGTCAGAATTAGAAAGCCATTGTAGAAGAACTGAAGGAAAGATCTAACCTTCCCTATAGTCTTGTGAGGCATAATGCAATTGTGTTCCTTTAATCAATTTTAACTATCTCACATAAATTTCTGCAGTAATCACCTCCTGTACTCAGCTGCTAAGATCAGTTCACATTCTGAAGAGAGCTGCACTTTGTGGGAGCGCTGTGGTAAGTTTGGACACTTGATTTCTGAAATCAGCTTTTCCTGATTTAAATAAAATGCACCATTGGAAGTATATATATATATATATATATATATATATAATATATATATATATATATAATTTACATAGATTTTATGGGTATTAATAATAATTAATATAATTTATGGGTGTTTTTTATGGCTTAATTTTTGGGTTATTCTTTCTGCTTCAGAGTTGCAATTCATGCTCTTACCAAATTTCAGGATTCATTATGAAGATACCACTTGAT
This sequence comes from Motacilla alba alba, assembly GCF_015832195.1. Classification (NCBI taxonomy): domain Eukaryota; kingdom Metazoa; phylum Chordata; class Aves; order Passeriformes; family Motacillidae; genus Motacilla; species Motacilla alba. The sequence continues at coordinate 21,431,180 of NC_052019.1, forward strand.
GATAGAGAATTCTATACCTGTAACATAATTTCATTGTTATTAGAAGAGAATTCTATATGTGTAGTATAATTTTATTGTTAATAGACTGTGAGATCACTAAGTTACTTGCAGGATTACTGATAAAAATGTGTTTATAATTCCCTCTCTTCTGGCCCACTACACTTAGGAGAATAGCCATCATCTTTAGAAAGGAGTATCTAAAGTAGGCTAGTTATATATTGACAGTTTATTCATACAGCATTCCCAAATGTAGTATATTCTCTTTATTGTTGCCTTGTGAATCCTAATTTTTTTAATTAATTCTCCTGAATCAAGAAGATTATCAGGGTGGTACTGACACCTTTGATTTTCAGTGCCCACTTCTTCTTGTTAAATTAATAGAACAGGTAAAATCCTTCCAGCTCCCATAGTAGAGTTTTAAACTTGGTTAATGAGAACCCGTATAATGACATCCTTTAAAGAGCAAAATTACAGCAAAGTAATTTTCTCTTTCAGGGATGATATTGCAATCTCTTGAGTTTGGGCAGCACTGTCATTAAATATGTAGATACGTTACTATGGTGCCACCTTTTCCTTCAAGTTGAGTTTCAGGGATAACTGAAAAACTTTTAAAGCTTCAATACTGTCTCATTCAATTTCAGAAGTGAAAATTGCAGAGTTAAAAAATTACTATCAAAATCTTCTGAACCTAAACAGAAGAATTTTATCAAGGTACATTTAATTCAATAATTTTTTTTTTACACTCACTCTATTTTCTTCCTTTAATTTATAGTTTATCACTGTCATTCCCTACATATATATCTCTGTGCTGGGAGCTTCTTCTAATTAATTGAATGCATCTATCATTACTTATTTCTCTTACAAAGCCAAGGAACGTGTTAATGAGTCTTCTAGAGCAATATGTCAGTTTTTAAAGTCCATTAACTTTCTATGACTTTTTGCATACTAACACTCATTAGGAAATTATTTCCCCTGAACTTGAAATCCAATTTAAATTCCAACCATGAATTTTCAGTGATGGAACATGTTTTTTAATTGCTCTATCTTTCTATGCTCTGTACAGAACTGAGATAAGAAGTTGCATGTTATATTTTTAAGGTCTCTTTCACACATTCTCAAATGATCAACATGAGAAAAAATTCATAGCTATGAGACTCAAAGCTTTCAGAAAATAAAGGTTCCTCTAGAATTTGTTATTATTTCAGATGTATTGCTACTGACATTTTCTTACAATTATTTTGTTAAAACTTTCTTCATTCCAAAGACTATGAATACAAAGCCCAGCAGATCTTCCAAAATTATTCCCTTATGTTACGTCTTCTCTCTGGTCCACACAGAAGAAAGGTCATCTTCCTCTGCTAGCTCTCTTGAAGAATGTCACTTTTATTCTTGTCATATCAGGACTGCATATGCATATCATGAGATTTATCATGCAAATGGCAGGAAGAAAATCTAAATTAGCTTTAAATCCTCATTTCCATATTTACTTGATGGTTTTGATAAGCTTCAGTCTCTCTGTGAAGCCCTGATCTGATGACAGAGCCACTCTCTTCTAAGTTTTTGACTAGAAAGAAAACCAAAAAATGTGGTCCAGATAAGAGAAGTGTGACAGTGTGTCCTCCAGTCTATTTTAACTGATAACCAGAATTACAGGTTGCACACAACATGCACTTGCAGGTGAGTTTAAATGCAAAAGTGCATAACTGGCGCATAAATTCCACAGAAGTTCTGGTATTCAATGCAACCCTAAACATTCCACTGGACATTTGATTAAAGCACTGGAGAAAACCCACACAACTGCAGGAAATAACCAGGCCATGTGAAAGTCTTAGTCACAGGGGTTTTAATCATAGCAGAACCAAGTGAGTTATTCCTGGAGTTTTGGGCAACAAATTTGATATTTATCTTCATTTCTTGAGGAAAAGTCACTGCAACCTAGTAAGATTTCAAAACTTAGCAGCAGATGCTTTGCTTTAAATTGGGTGATTGTGGAACTGAAACAATTTTCATACTGAAACTGCACTCTTCTCTGAAGATGTAGTTTGTCAAAATCTGCACTTTTGTTTGTTTTTAGTAAAAAAAAAAATTCGGTTACTTTGAAAAAAAATATAATTGAGATGGATGTAAATCTAGTTGTAGGGAGGTATCACTGGTATGTGGGTTCCACTATGTTCAGGACCTGTATTTTATTTTGTTAAAGAATGAACCTTAGACAACAGTAGATACAACTTTGACACTAATGGAAGAGCCAAAGATCCCCCTTAGTTATGCTGCAGCAGGCTTTCCCTTTGGGTCACACAATGGTAGCCACTTATTGCTTTCTGCTCTGCTTTAAACTGTGTGATTGTCACTATGAGCCAGTCATATACCTTGGAGTAGCAGTAAGAAGTTCTTCATTTTTCCTGGCATGGAGGGAATTAGGTATAATCTTCATCATAGCACCATATCAAGGAACAAAGTAGTGTCATGAGGGTTAAAAACATAAGATAATTGAAATGGGCGAATTCTCATTTCTCTAGTAAAACAGTTTTTGTTACATTCACTTTCAAATCATCTCTAAATCAAGTTCAGAGCTGCTGCTCAAGTTGTCTCCTGTTTCATTAAGATCTAGTTTTATTATATTGATATGCCAGGAGCAATAGTATCTGCCAAAATAGTGCTGATAGTTAAATCTATGCTTGAACTACAGTTGCCCTGAAATTAAAACTGGAAAACAAAAACAACCCTGTAATTAATATGTCAGATCTTATTAGATCTTGAGAACTGGCTGTACTTCATTCCAAGGTTTGCAAAAATGATGAGCATTATCTGTATGCAGTTAAACACCCATGACGCTTTTGTTCCTTATATGGTTTCCATACAACAATACTTTTCACTTTTTGCCAGGGATATAAACAGGGCAACTAATCAGATTTGGCAGAGTGTTTAACTGAACTGGTCTTGTACACACTTTTTTTTTTTTTTTTCTTTTTTTTTTTTGTAAAACCCTCCATTCCATTTACATCATTGCCTTCAATCACAGCTTATATTATTTGTCTCTATTTAGAAGGTAAAAATTTGGATTTCCCTTTGTTGAGCACCAAATGTACAGCTTCTATAGTAAAAGTGAGAGCAGCAGTGCAGACTGCTTAGTTTTACTAGTAGTACCCTTGATTGACTACTATTTGAATGATGAAAAATTATCAGCTGCATTTATTTGCTCTCAGACAGACAATTGGATTTTCTTCTAAATATCAGTTTAGTGCATTGGTACTGCTACTACTTCCTCAAAAACATGCCATCACTTTTCAAAGTTGCAATAGGTTCACCTTTCATGGTGCATTAGTTATAGAAACATCCCCATCAGAATCTGAAAAGGGCCTCTGCACTCATTGCTGCTCCATGTCAGGTCTCTGAGGGACACCACCAGAGCATCTAAGGGCATCCTGTCAATATGTCTGAAGAAAATTGTGCATCTGGTCTTCACATCAGGGATCCCTTAGTTACAATTAGTTTCTGGTTTTCTCTTTTAAATCATTCTATACTAATTCAAGTAAAGCTTTTCAATTTAATGGACTTGTGAGGAAATTCTGAAAACCATGGAGTCAATGCAGAAGAAATCTATCTTCCAATTCCTCTTAGAAGAGGAGAAGTTGTTCCCTTATCAAGGGAAACAAAATCTTTTTTTCAATATATGGTAACAATTCTACTAAAAACTTGCATAGAACTCCATTCACATGCAAGAAATCCTTTACAAAGAGGAATAATCTACATGACAGTAGGGTTTTTATATACTGTACATCAAAACAGACAATAATAACTTGTATAAAATCTATTGCTACCTTCATATATTTTAGCTTTTTATAGGAGTTGAGCTAGTTTATTTATTATCCTAAGCATTTTCTAAAAATTACCCAAGACTTTATATTAATAAAATTATTTGTTTCATGTTCACTTTTCAAAGCTCATCTGACTTCACAAATCAGTAAACAATTTGTTTAGAACGTGATTGCTAGAGTGACTCTTATTAGAGTGACTCTTATAGAGTGATTTATTAGAGTTATTTGTTTAGTAAGACTGAATGGGTTCATATTATCCAGTTTTAGATATTTCTTCTATATGAGCTCAATAAAAGATTTTACTTAAAATATCTACGCTGTTACCCAGTTTGATGACAAATATGTAAGACTAAGCAAAAAATAAAATGTATTTTGCATGTATGTGAGATCTATAAGGAAACAGGTAATGTGTATATTAAGACAACATATTTTACAGACATCTTAGGACAACAAAAGAATGATAAACTTCAAGTTTTAGTCAGACAAATAAAGTTCTAATGATGTAAAGAGGAATTAAAGGGCTTAAATGAGAGACTAAAGTATGTTCTTAATAAGGTTGTTGTCAATCTCCAACATCCATAACTCTAGGTGTCAAAAACTGGGGACTTCTAAATATCTTGAAAAAAGTAATTAAAAAAACTTTAAAAATGGAACACAGAAACTCACAAAAAATTAATATTTCATACCTTTTCTGATCTTACATTTAATTAGATCAAATTTGATATTCTAAGTTATGATTCTGAAGCACTTACTACTGCCATTTAACTACTGAAGAAGAGCTGAACATGAGCCAGCAGTGCCCTGACAGCCAGGAGGGCCAGCCCTGTCCTGGAGGGCATCAGGCACAGCATGGCCAGCCAGGCAAGGGAGGGAATTGTCCTGCTCTGCTCTGCCCTGGGGCAGCCTCACCTCGAGTGCTGGGAGCAGTTTTGGGCACCACAGTGTAAGAAAGATTAAACTATTGGAGAGTGTTCAAAGGAGGTCTACCAAGAGGGTGAAGGGCCTTGAGGGGAAGCCATGTGAGGAGAGGCAGTCACTTGGTCTGTTCAGCCTGGAGGAGACTGAGGGGAGACCTCATTTTAGTTTACAAATTCCTCATGAAGGGAAGACGGGGGACAGACACTGATCCCTTCTCTGTGATAATGAGTGACAAGACCCAAGGCAATGGCCTGGAGCTGTGCTGGGGAAGGTCTAGTTTGGATATTAGATAAAGTTTCTTTACCCAGAAAGTGGCTGGCCACTAGAACCCAAAAAGGTAGTTTTGATGGCTCCCTAGTTTGGTCTGCCTAGTCCTTAGCTAGCCAGTGACCTAGATAATTCATATGAAAAAGTGGAGGATCTAGATGATGTTTGAAATTTACCAGCTAACATCTTCCAAAAGCTTACAAATAACTGGATTTTTTGGATTTTTTCTGAGAATGAAAATTTACTTTCTGGAATAAGTTAAAAACAGCAAACAGGTGATTTCTTCTTCCTTTGATAAATTCCTGATAAGCTCTGGATGAAAGCCTAGCATGATTTTTCCTGTAATAATAAACTCATCTATCTTAGCTATATAAAATCACCCTTCTGAAGGGAAGCTATGGTAATTTACATGATATCAGGGCAACTGGACCATTATAAAACTACTTTCATCTTGAACAATTTCTATTAGGAAGTTCTATATCTTGTTAAGTTCTTGGGTCTCATAAATCAAAGGCTGGATTTTCTGTCAAGTCACACTTTCCTCTAACAGGAGGTTAGTTTCCAAAAACAGCTGTGTTACTTGAGACGTGTAACTTGCAGATCAGTGAAGTGAAAGGCTCACCTCAGCTGGAAATGATATTTCACTCCCAAAAAGTCATTATGGGATACGATGTGACAAGGCATGCCCTTCACTTCACTGACATGCATACCATATGGCACAAAATGCCACAACCTGTTCAAGTTTAGGATCTGCAACTCACGCAGCTGCATAACTGCATTTTTTTCTTTTTCCTTTTCACATAAGCATTACTGTGAAACTGTGAAGCAGGAGGGAACTAGTAGGAAAGTGTTTCAGTCAAGTGATTCCTACCTATAAACATAATTCAAAGACCTAAACCAAACTACATATATGTCTCCATTCCCAAGAGCCTGCAATGGTGTGAATGGAAAGATGCACTGCACTAAAGTGGAAAATATCTCTGTATGTACCTGTCCTGTGGTAGAAATTAACTTGAATTAGCTAAAAACTATTTCAGGCATTTTTCTGTTGTTCACAAGTCAGATGAGGTGCACATCATTATGTATTTCACCTTCTCCTGGGTCAGTCAGTTTCTACTAGGTGATCAGTGCTTCACACAGCCTTTTGAGCAGTAGGACATGGTAGCTGGGAGTGATAAGAAGCATGGGTTGATTAAATTTAAACATGGCTCTATGGAGCTGCATTTACTAAACCAACCTAAATTTTTTTTTCAGTTAAGGTGAACTAGGCACAGTTAAGGATTTATATTTAGATTAATGTAGTGACTGAATATATTCCAAACTGATATGCAATATAATTTTTCAAGGATTTAAAATATTTTAAAATATTATAATTTAAATGTAATTTTAATTTAAATGTAATAAAAAATGAACAGTATGTGTTCATTCCAATTTACAATTAAGTGTGGTGATTCTGAAGGGTTTTGAGTTCTTTCCAGAATCTGCATAAGTATCCACTTACAGGTTTCCAAGTATATATATATCTATACACACACACATTAATATAACAGGAAAAAACCAAACAACCCCCCACAAGGAGTGAAGTATACAGTGCATAAGTTCCATGGTTGAATTTAGAGGGAACAAATGTGACACCTGTAAGTTAATTGAAGGATGAAGATCAAATTTACTAATTTGGTCTTTAAGTAAGATATCTATTTCTACTCTTCTGGCCTGTAAAAGTTACCCAGAATTTCAGAAAAAAAAAATTCTTAATGGAGTGGTCATTATTCCCACTTTCTTCATGCCAAAATATTATGACAGTCATTCCGAAAAAAATTTTCTTAGTTTCAATGGGCACTATGCAGGTACAAGTATTAAACATAAGAATTATTTTTCTTTAAGGGTGATTCAACAACAGTGGAAGAGGTTGCTTAGAGCATTACAGGGTTTCCATCTAAGGAGACTTTAAAAAGATAGATGGCCACGATCTTGAACAACTATCTTGTGCAGGAGGCCTGGCCTAGACAGTCTCCAGAGGTCCCTGCCAACCTCAGCTGCTCTGTGAGTCAATGAGTCTGTGACATGGGACTCACATCCCGGAAGGGTCTCTAGCATAGCCCTGATACCTTTGGTGGTACTGGAAATGCCAACTGCTAAAATGAAAGAAAAAAAGCCTAGTTCATTATGTTTTAAAACCTTCTACATTCAATTCATGTCGAGAACAAAATGTTAAAGGCTACTTTTCTGCTTGTTTTTAACCAAACCTTTACACGTATTCCTAATAACAAGTGTTTTAGGCATTTTCTGTGTGTGAGAGGAAAGTCATCAGAATTTTCCTTTATTTATAATTTTTTTTTTTTACATTTGTAAGATCAGAATTATTTTCTCTGAGCATAGGCAAGAACATTATAATCCTGTGAAAGTGGACAACAGCTCTACTATAATATGGAAGTTCTGCTAGGGTCAAGCAAAGTTGCAATTTCTCTGGATTTTTCAGACCGTAAATCTGAGGTGTCCCCCACCTCCAGTATCAGAAAGGTAGGCTTTGGAATAAACATAAAAAGCACTAATTGCACTTCCATTTTTCACTTGGGCACCAACTTTCTTATACCAAATCTTTTCAGAAGAAAGGGATTATTTTTTAAACAACTTCACATTTCTTTACAGCAGTCTCATTAAAAAAGAAGAAAAGAGAGGTGGTTTCAGTAATGGTACTTAAATCTGGGGTAAAACTATCAATTATTGAAATTCATTAATTAAGCAAAATATTTCTGAAAGTTGCTGCACACCTCTCTCAGTTTGAAGATTTTTCTATCAAAACACAGTCTCATTAAAATTTTACATGCTAATCAGTATGTTTACAATTTCATTTTATGAGGCTACAATTTTGCACTGAGGTTTTGAATTCTTTTCATTATAATTTTATACCAATTAACTCAGAGGGGAAAAATATAATTTACAGGTTTGCATAATTGCCCAGATGTTAAGATGTAGCACAAGTTGAAAACAGAAACAAAGACTTTTTAAGCTTACAATTTAAAAAAGAAAATAGCTTACTTTAGTTTGTTTTTGGCTGCTAGTTTTGCAAATCTGTTTTTGGAGTTATAATACACTATTTTGACTTTGATTAAAATCTCAAGGTTGTTTTAGTGTTCTAGTTTTCAGTACATCAGCTTTGAAAGGAAGACTTGATACAAGCATGAAAATCTGGGTTTTAAAAAAACACGCATCAAGTATTTGTCTTTATACCAAAGATAGATAAACAGGATTTACATTCAGTGGGAACCTGGCAATTCTCCATTCACAATCTTTTGGTTAATTCTTTATCCTATGTAATTAACTTTGCCCCTTAAATTCCTTTTTGAGTATACTTATAATGTAATTTTTTTTACCCACTTGCTACCAGGTTCTCTTTTCTTACAAAAAATTTTGAGAAAAAAATCTGGTTTACTATATTTACTATGCATTGTATGTGCTTTTTTGGGCTTTATGGAAGAGGCTGGCAGTGAAGAAAGATAGCCCACAGTGTGCACAAGGATGACTCATAAATATCTGTGAATATTCTGCCTTAAAGAATTTGATATATACAATCTGAAGACTTGCAGAACTCCACTTATTTAGCACAGGAGCTGAACCATCCTGGTAAAGGCATTTGGTTAGATTACACATAATTTTAAAAAATTCCAAACTTCCTATCAGTTTTGTGTACCATTCCTCCCTCTGTGTCATTAAAAAGAAAAGGTAAAAAATTTAATGTAGAATTACATGGATTGTTTTCTCTCAGATAGCTGGACAGATAGCTACTTTGTTATGCAGGCATTCTTTGCTGTAGGATATTTATATAATCAGTACAAAAATTTATTACAGAATGGCTAAAAATCTCACACTTAGGTTTTAAATGCAGGTTTTTTTCAGGAATCTATGAGGAATTATGACCTTTTCTAGAGCATGTTTTGGAGAACAGGCAGCAGATCATTTTAAAGTTTCTGTGGTTTTATTAAATACCCAGTGTTCACCATTCTTGAAGACAACATTTTGGAATACATTGACCACCATCATGGAGACCCTGATAAGGGTCAGAAGACTGAGAAAAAATGGATTAGAATACAGATAAGAGTGGAGGAAAGAGAATGACAGAAATATTTTACAAAAAAGCCAACAGCACCTTACATACAACTGATATAAAAAGGAAGTTGCGATTTATACCAGAAGAATCTTAGTTTTAGGGGGAAAAAGTATTTTAAAATCAATTGCCAAATAAGCGGGTATCTTCTGAAAAATACATTTTTCTCTTACCTGGCCTCATATAGGTTATGAAAACTTTTGTAAGAGAAGGTAGACTATATTTCATTTAAATTTCCTCTGCTACACTCACACGCAAAAAAGAAAGAAAAAAAAGCCCCACAATGGGTTTATATATTTTCCCTTACTTCAGCTTTTTTATGAGACCTAAAATACACATCTGGATTGTTGCAATTTTTCCTCTGGATTATCAGGTCTGCTATTACCTCCTGCTGATGCACTCCCAGCTTCCAAAATGGGCAACCTACAATCATATTTGAAATCATCACTGCTGTTTCTGTACCACTAAAGCATTATTCATAAAACTTTTAAAGATCCTTCCGCTTTCAATGAACATTTTACTCATATAATAAAGAGGTTAAGCTATTTTCTTGATGAACCTCATAAAATACAGTAGAAACATGAAGACAAACTAAATTTGACAATGTGTTTGAATAGTTTAAGGGAAGAAAATTAATGAATATATGGAGATGTGCATTTTAATTGTCATGAGATACTATCCTCTCTAGTGTATTACTAAGATTTATGTGGGTTTTAATTCTTAATTACTGATACAGGTGTGTGAAAACCTGTCTGTGAAAGGATTTTCTAATATGAAAATATATATTTCCAGGTCACCTTGTAGCAAACCCCTTTGAATGTTTGGAAACAAAAGCTGCAATGTCATAATCCTTGAAAAATTTTATCAGCTTCTCTAGTATACTCACATTATCTTATTAAAGCCATTATATATGGACTTCTTCTCTCAAAGAACAAGATAAGCACAGACACTAGAGGCTAATGAGTAGTGCACTACAGCAGCTAAAAGTCTCTCAAAATACTTCAGAGAGACAAGCAGAAGAGTTTTGTTTGTATCTGGGTTTTTTTTTTTGTCTTCAAGTTTCAGAATGAACAAAAAATATGGGCATTTTAAGCACCAATTGTCCATATAAGGTTAAATATAGGGTGAAAATAAGGGCATATATTTCAATAATAATGCTTCATTTAAATGAAAATAGTAATAAAAGCATTAATGAGGAGCATGGACTGCTAGTCTTCAGTGTGGAATTCACTTTGTTATAAAAGCAAGTCTACCCACAGTAGAAGTCATACAGTTGACACCAAAAGACTAATACCATCTGCTTACAAATCACTTTTACTTCCATTGTTTACCTAACATTCTCAGATACAAAGGCACAGATTACTACAAATAAGAAAAAATTCAATGTCATCTGGCAGCACCCTGTTGGAGTTTGTTTCTCTGGTTTCTGTCATGCAATCAAATTTCCTCTCCCCCACTGCTGAAGTAATTCTTTCACAGACAAAAAGGAAAAATTGAAGAAGGAATGTTTTAAGCTAAATCAGTAGACCCCACTTTTCATAATTTCTGAGGAAACCATTCCATTTGAATGATTCACTAGAATAACTATGATTATATATGTACTAATAGAGTACTCTTATCCTTGGATCTCACAAGTAAGCAGTAAAAGAGAGCTGAGGGAGTGGTACATTTGTAGCAGTAGGATGAAGTGAAATGATGTCTCACATTCCCTGGAGAGGGTAGATTTGAACAGAAGTAATGAAATAATGCAAGGTCCAGCAAGAATAAGAAGAGATCACCAGGAAAACAACGATGTAGCAGTGAGGCAAAAAAGTGGAAGCAATGACCTGGGACAAGAGAAGAAAGATACACTGGGTAAGTAATAAAATGAGTCAGATATGGCAGGAAAGGGAACTCAGCTGAACTTAATTGAGTTGAAATTGTAGATGCAGCCAGCAATGCAGTCAGAAAAAAAGGAGGGTTTGTAAAAAATGATGGTGAATGCAAAGTAGGAACTAAATAAGCCTAGTAGAATAGTGATGGGCTGAGTGTGTCAGACAATTACATGATGTGAAAAAGAAATAGCTCTGCACATACTGATGTCTACATTTACAGCAGCCCTTAAAGTATTTCTCTGAAGGGGATTCAGGATTCTTGTAAACACTGATTTTATAGAGACTCCAAACAGGTAGTGTATACCCAAACTAATTCTTCATGAGTAAATGACTTGACATTATTTTTTCAAAGCAGAAAGGGAGAAATCCCTCCTTTCTGAGAGATAAGTAAGGTGGGGAAAATTTTGTGAAGAGAGTTGAGAGGGGGAAAATAGTAAGTGAATTAGATTGGCACCATTTTTGCAATAAAAAGAAGTTAAAAAATTAACCACAAATTTCTTTATTCTGGGGTGTTCCAGCCCTGACATTTTCAAATTACTATCATCATTACATGGGTTATTTGTTCCATAGTGACAATGTCTAGAATCTGCAATGCAAGAAGATTCTTTACAAAATGGTAAATTATGAAAACCTTTTCTTTCCCTGAAGGAGTTTTTAAGGTGATTGTCACTGTTTTTTTTTTTATTCTCAGGAGTCCATAGGTCAAAACAGACTATCTCTACAACTATACCTAGGGCTGTATGTATCATAAACATATGAGTGAGGTTCCTGTTTCTGATTCTTACTATTATTTCACAGATAAAGCTCACTGAGGAATTATTTTGATTTGTGATATTGATATGAAAGAAGAAAATGAGGTGGAAAACATTAATCAAACAATAGGTCTAGAAGTCTGATCCACAGATGAACTGTGAACACTGACAGCTCTCACTCTTGGAGTCTGTATGACTGCTTTGATATGATGAAACATGGTAAAGAGGCAAAGAAATCAAATGAGGTAATTTAATCTAAAATATGACTTGAAATTGATTCTCCTGATCTGTCATCCAAATACAAACAATGTAGGTTTTTTTAGTGTCCTACAGAGTAGCAATGCAGGTTTTAAATTTTAAACTCAATGAGTTTCTCTACCTTTCAGAAAATGTGTCCTCCCTTTCTTTTAGTGTCTTTAACTGCCTTTTTCCTCCACCCAAGTTAGTATTTTTGAATGAACGTCTAAGTGAAAAGATATGTTTGGGACATTATCACAGGTTCTGAGAAAATTGGACTATTTTAGATCAAAAACTTATTCAGATAAAAGTAATCTGTCACAGAGGTGAATTTAGACTGGGTCCTGGGAAGCTCAAAAGGTTCTCTCCAGACTCTTAAGTCTGTTTGTTCTACCTGATCCATATGTTACTGTCCTCCTACTGTAGCATAGGAGTACATTCTGAGAGTCTTGCAGAAATGTTACTGTGATTAAGATTTTGCCTAATTTTTGACTCTTTCTCACAATTTTTTCATTATTACAAAAAGGGAAGATTAAAACCATATTCTAAAAGACTTTTTGTTCCACCTGAAATAATTTATGTTTATTGCAATCACTTCTTAAATATTTTTTTTATTAATATTGGTTCAATTTCTAAAAGTCATTCCCTAAAAACTTATCCAAGCAAGATTTGAAAAAAATACCTTCAGAACAATATCTCTAATTAGCTGTGTAGAAGTCACACATTTCTCTTCTCCCTCCCAAAAAGAAAATATGGGAATATATCATATACAAAAATGATTGCACAAATAAGACTGCTTATGGAAATGACAGTTTAGGACATCACTTTTGTTGCTAGTTTCTTATACTTAGATTTTGTTTAGATTTCATTCCCTTTACTTCGGCAACCAATGAAGACATTTTTCTACAGATAAAATTAACATCTTCATAAAATAATTGTTTCAGAAAGTAACCAAGTGGAGTGGCACAAAACAAGTCAGAATCTGAATTGACATCAGCTGCAAGGCATAAATAACTTGATTGAATCTCTGATATTTTAGATTCTAAATTCTGTTGAAAAAGATTAAATAAACTATTATTAAGATAAATCTCCTGTTTGCCCCTCACCTTAAAGCATGATCATTTAGTACTTCCCCAGTGAAAGAAAATTGTAGGGTTCTATTTACAAAATTTGTACTGATTGATCAATTTTAATTCATGTTTATTCCAAATAAACAAGAAAAAAATCCTTTCTGTGTAGCACTCTAGTCTGTTGAAAGTTTTTTTGTTGTGGGTTTTTTTTTTTTTTTTGTCCTTAAAGGACACAAACTGAAAATCACCATGTGTGGTTGCATAAATTATTTTAAGTGCACCAAAATATGTAGGGAATATTTATTCTTGTATCGCTGCATGAAGTTTTGAATTTATTAGCAATTGCTGATGTATAATCATCACAGAACTGAACAGATAAAGAGAGTTCCATCTGATTTCTTTTTACAACAAACTTTTCCTTAATGAAGATTTCAATAAACATTTTACAAATGTATTGAACTGTAATGACCAATTATTTATTTGTGAGTTGTCTAACTACTTTATAATTAAAACAACTGAAGTTCTTTCTTCTGAATTATAAATATTTTGTTAGATCTATCAAATTATTTGAAAATACTTTAACAAAAAAAGCAGATGTGTCTGATAACAGATGGATCAGACAAACTCATTTAAATTACAATCTGGACCCATTTTAACAGTCAGAACCCAACAACTGGAGGATATTGTTTGAAAAAAGTTAGTGATTTCAGCCTAATTTTAGTAAATTATAGACTACATCATATGATTATTAACAAGAACTCTCTGTCAAATCTATGAGGCAACAGGATTAGAAACAGGTGTCTGTTTCAGCCCTGGAAATAATCTTGCAAATAGACATAGAGTGGTTGTGCTCTTTATCCCAATTTGCCATCAAGAATGCATTTTATCCTTAGTTTTATTGACTGTTAGACACCATATAACATTAACTTTTTTTTAAAATTTGTCTTCATGAATATTTATACTCCCTGTTAATCTTGGTTTACCTCTGTACTTTCATCTCTCTCCCTGTTAAGAGAGGATATGATTTCTTGGTCTGAAAAAGACAACTAAGACAACTTTGTAGGTTCCTTTATCTAGAAAATGTGCCCTACTTTATGCCAACTCAATATCAGACTAAGAGAAGGGTACAGGACACACACCAAACTCTATCCTCTTTGGAAAGGAAACATGAGTGCACAACCTAGACAGAAATAAGGTCATGCCCTATGAAAGCCATTAATTTATTGATTGCAAATATATGATATATGATCTATGATATATATTATATATTATATATTGTATTTATTCTTAGAGGTTTGGACTTGTTATTTACACAGGCCTCAACTGTGATTCTCTAACTTTGAAGAACTTTAATTAGAATATTTATCTTGGCAATAATGTTTTATTTATAATATTTTTTTAAATAATAAAAATAGTGTGCTATATGCTGGGCCAGATACTTTCCTTATAAAACCTATTAAATACAGTATTTTTCCCATAAAGTAAGTCACTTTAAATACTGGCATATTTGCTGTATTTCAATTAGTTATTGAGAATACCATGATATCTCAATAAAGAAGTTGATTTATATACTCGATGGTAAGGATGTTTTACTTTTGGATCCTTATCAATTAGCCCATTTCTCTCATCTGCTTGAATCTGTACCTATAATAAAATACTTGACATCTCACAAGTAGCAAAAATTTACCTTTGGCAAGTAATAACTGAACCTTGGATATATATTTTCAATTCCAGCCCTATAGATTTTCTTTGTAAGAAACTGAGAAGTAATACCATATAAAAATGTTTTAAATTTTGAAAGTACATGAGTTTGTTTCAGATCATTCTAATAAAAGATGTAGGACAGACAATATAACAAACATATCAAATTAATCAAAGACTTCAATAAACTGTGTGATATTCTACTGAAAGGCAATTGGAAAATAATATAATTAAAAGTGCTTGCAAGCCCCCGAAGCCTTGTGTGAAGGCAAAGATCCCTGGAATTACAGCCCTAACCACCTTCATTAAGTTTTGGCTCAAAAACAGAAAAATAAACAAACCTATAAGTACATGTATGAGAAAAAACTAGGCAGTTATCAGCACCTTGTAAGCATTGAAGTGTCAAACTAACCTCATCTATAACAGCAGATTTAGGATTGGAAGAAGCAGCCAAAAGGTAAATCTTGACTAAGAGACAATAAAATGAGCCTCTTATGAGTTTACCGTCTGATGCACAAAAATATGATCATGATATTGCAAGATAATAGAAGACTAATTGATCAGTCACATGCAAATAACCGTTATCATTTAATACATTTCCATTTGCACCAAATGATGTTTGGATATTCTCAATAATATAGTCATCAATTAAATACTTAATGAAGACATGATGGAAAATAAATTATTTCTATGTCCAAACAGATTGAACCAATAAGGAAGGACACACTTTGACTAAATAACAGGAAAACAGAATTGCAGCTGCTAAGATGATTAATCATGAGACTAAATTGGAAGCGAAGGTACTACATGCAGCATCAAAGAAACAATTGCCAGGACAGGTGAAGGTATATTTCCTTTTATTAGTCAAAGAAAATGGACTAGATGACCTGCTGGGGATCCTTTTAATCCATCACTCTATTAGAGAATTTCAGACCAAATCTGGGAGAATAATTTCTAATGCTTATATTATTATATACAACATTAGTGTTACTAGTTCTACTTCTTTTCTTGTTTTGTGCCACCAGTTCTCCATATTCTTGCTTTTACAGCAACTAAAATTAGTGCTCATGAGGGTACATCCCTAATCCTTCTTTTAGTTCCCATCTTTGTCCCAGAATGTGTCTAATCTGTTTTCAAGCCTGCTAATATTTTGTGTCTCCACAGCCTGCTGTGGCAGCACTCTTCAGAAGATGAGTATCTGCTGAGTATATCATTGAGGCTGTTTTGAATTATTATCCTGTAAACTTCATTGCATGCCCCTGGTTTCAATATGGTAGTATTTAGTGAACCTTTACTGAAGGATCAGTCTTCAGGTAATCCTCGACTGCATGGTTTTGCAAATGCAGGCAGATCCTGTCAGCCTTTTTCTTACCAAATGGAAACATCAAATTAGTGATTTCAGAGAGCTGGGAATGAGGGTTTCAAGATCTGCTTCATATCTGCTAGTTCCAAGTTCACTATGGTTGAGGTTGAGTTGTTTCTCCTCAACGATTCTTTATGTTCACTTTTATGAAGGTGATCTGCCACCTTTCTACCTTCCGTCTCAGTTTTGTGAGGTCCATCTGCAGTTCTTTGACCCTGATACTTTTGACAACCTAAAAAAGCCTAAAGGATCATCCATGAGTGTTCTCCAGGTTACTGGTGAAGTCACTGAACAAAGTTCATACTGACAGTTCTCCTGAAGCAATCACCCTAGAGAGAGATAATTATGTCCTAACCCTTTGCATCTCATCCTTTAAACATCTTGAATCCACTGAAGGATCTTTCTCCAATCCCCTGATATATTTTTCCCTTTTGTAACTTTTGATATGGGATCTTCTGAAATGCTTCTAAAAATAATTTATGCCCACTGAGTCCCCTTCATAAACTTTGGCTCCACAACTCTACACAAGCCGTACTGATTCTCAGGCTTTAGTTTCTTATAGATTCTTCTGTCAAACCAGTGACAAAAGTCAGTTGCTGTTCTCTACTTTACAGAATCCCATCCTTGGCAGCTTTTGTAGAGTTAATGATGTCAATGTCAAAGTCCTCCGGTGGTGGCTGTTTGCAATGCTAGGTCATACACTTTGTGTAGCTGACCAGCTGCTTCATATTTGAGATATTTCAGAGCTCTTGACTGAATGCCATCTGTTTTTGTTGATTTCTTGACATCTGACTTATGTCTAGATGACATAATAGTTCCTGTATATTTACTTCAATCTGATCCAGCTTCTCTGACCTCTCTGCTTCAGAGAAAGAAAAGGTCAGTTGTTGGTCCTGATCCACACCTTCAGCCAAGATTAGGCCTGAAATAAAGAATAAATCATATTTTAGTTGATAGTTATTGATAGTTTTAGTTATTGATAGTTTGACAGTTATGGCCTATAGTTATTATAGCTAGTTATTATTGATAACTATAGATAGTTATTATTGATAGTTATGATAGTTATTGATAGTTTTAGTTATGGCCTTATCAACTGGCAAATACACTTTACACCAAGCATCCTCACCAATTCTCTAGTGGTTTCCTGCTTTTGATGTATTTAAAGTACTGTTTTGCTGTCAATGTGACAATGCTTTGCAAAGTTTTAGTTCTGGCCTTTTTGGTTCAGGTCTCTAAATTACCTCTTTACATTTGACCTGTTGTTTTTATATGTATTTCTCTTTTCCCCACTTGACCAAGCTCTCCAACTTTTTAGAGGTCAAACTATTAGATGCAACAGCCTCCTTAAATTTCCCAGGAAGATGTGCGAGGAAGTTTTGGACCACTTTGGTTTCTTTTTGTATTATGGCACACAGTGTAACTGGTCTTCTAACAGATTATTTATAGCAGCCTTCATGTTGCATGCAGGCATTTTGAACAACTTCATTCAGTCTTTGAAAATTTCTCATTCTTTACAGCTCCATTTCTTGAAATCAAGTATCAATTTGTGTGATTTATCTCTCTCCCATTGCACTCTTAAAAATAATTGCACTGTGGTTTTATTAGAGACCAGCTCTCCCTCTGATTCTGCTTGGCTCCAGTCCTTTGCATCTCTCAGGTAAAAAAATTCCAGATAGTCTTTTTTTTCTGTGAGCTCTAAGACTTGCTGTTGCAGTAATCATTTATTGAGTCTGATTTTTTAATCTCTGCATCACACCCTCATAATGCATAGATTGAGTCTTCTGAAATTGAGCCATCAGGACAAGGCACATCCATACAACCTCCACTAGTGGTTATTACTTGAGCAGGGTTACGGGAAATAAAGCTCCGGTTTATTTCCGGAGCACAGGGCACACTGTGTCAATCACTAGCATTTGGAAAAAAAAACAAAATCAAATGTAAGTATAAAGAATTTTGTAAACACCGTAAAGTAAAAGATAAAAGTATACATTATGTGAATAAAAGGAACATGCAGGAATTTGTGAAGAACACTGCACATTCCAAAACTCTGCTGGAAGAATAAACTCTCCAATCAAAACATCAATTTGTTAAATTTTCTCCAGAAACATCAAAAATTTCTTTAAAGTACTATCATTTACACTAACCTGATATTACAATGAAATTAAATACTTTCAAAAGTGCTAAAAGACTTACCCGTAGCTATAAATTAGGTAAATTTTTCAATGCAATGAGGTGTATTTTTAAAAAAATTTATGCTCAGACCAATCCAGAACTGGAACATATCCATATTTTTAAGATAATGTATTATGCTTTAAAGGCAGATAGATAGGTTAAGAATAGTGTTCATAGTTATATGCAACTTGATCATTCTTGAGTTTTTCTCTTCTGAGAGATGAATACATGCTTAATTATTAAAAGTAATTATTTTTAAGAAAATAAAAACTATAAAGATCATTTTTCAAGGTGTCTGGAAAAGTTTTGTCTTTTTTAAAGTCTGGATCAATATTGCCCTTCTCTTGATGCCAACTTTATTACTCTTTTTCACTTTATAACTTCTATTTATACTGAGTCCTTTGGGTCCTAAACTTCTTTTTCTGCATGTCTAGCTGCTTGTTATAAAACCTTTCTCTTTCAGTACTTTGACAGCACATCAACCAACAAATCTCACTTGTGACAAACTCTAATGATTGAAGCACATATCTTGATTCCTCTCAGTACCTCAACACATTTCTGATTCAATACAGACTTTACTGTTATTAGCTCATCTTGCCTTTTACTGTCTCTTTTCATCCATCAAGCATAAAATACGTGTCACTTCTACAACCATCAGATTGGAAAAGCTGGAGGGGAGGATGCATGGGGCAAGAAGAGCAATGTTATCTTAAGTTTCTATCCTACCTTTCCAATATGCTAGCTTAGCAAATACTTTTTTTTTTTTTAATTGGTCAGTCTTTCACCAGAAAAATCTTTCTGCTAATTTCATTATTACTTGTGAAAACTATGAAATGAAAATGCTCTTGTTAAATGAACTACTATTAGATCTGTGTCTTAACCAAATATTGGAACAGCTAGTATAACAATTCTGTACTTATGAATGTCCTTATGCACCTTTTCTGTTAGATTTTACAGTTCATTGGGGTCAACATTTCTTTTACAGTACAGTTGCATCAAACATGACAGTTACGACAGTCCCAGCTTTAAAGAAGGTCATAAGCAGAATGATTCCAGAGCAAGCAATTACACTGGACATTTAGCCATTTTATAACTGGTTGGGTTTTTTTTCTTCTCTGTTTTAATATTATATTGACACTGAACTGTATGCAGCCATGTCAGTTCTGTTCTGTACTTGCATATAAGCACTGAACTAACATTGAACATGATTTGAAGGAGCAGGATATTTCCATATGAAAGTTTCAAGGAAGGAAGAGGTGCTGAAGGATGTTTGACAGTTTCAGTTTTTAATAGCTATTCTCAATGCCTATTTGATAGGAAGAGTTGAGCTGGACAAAAGTCCATGAGTCTACCAGGACAAACCCAGCAAACTTTAAATATATTTGTTAAAAACTGAACCTAAGAGAAAGAACAAAAGGCAAGGGACACATCATTCAGAGTTTTTGACTTAAAGACCAAATGAGAACTGGATAGATGGTTGGAAACCATGATCCACATTACCCAATTATATTAAAAAATTAATGAAGTTTGTATATTAATTCTCTGTAGATTAATTATTCACAGAAAATCCAAACTGAAAAATATGGATGTACTGTGTAGAGACAATTTCATTAAACTAGTCAAAAATTAACTTTGTCTTCTTCTGTTTTTTGGGGTTTTTTTCCCAAAGTTAAAAATAGAGTCTTCATTCACAGTTGTAGATTTCGTTAACTATAGTGACTTTTTTAACAATATGGCCTTGTGGCAAAGCAGACCAACAGCCTCCCAGACTACATTAGGAAAAGTATGCCAGCAGGTGTTCCTGCCACAAAGGTGTTTCTTCCCTCTAGTCAGTATTGGTGAGACACAAGAATAAGCTGAGAGAGCTGGAATTGTTTCATCTAGACAAGAGAAGGTTCAGGAGGATCTTCTCCTTGTTTATAAACAGCTGAGCAAGCTGTCCTACCTGACATGACTTCAAAGCGGGAAGTTGGACTAAGTGATATTCTGGGATTCCCCCCAGACTCAACCATGGTATAGATGCTATCTTCCAAATACAGTTGTGAGTTAAAAATGTATTTGCAATTGCTTTTTAATGTGGACTTGAAGAAAGTTTTCTGTATACAGTGAGATAATAGTGGACATCACAGAATTCTTTGAATATATTTCCCAAGAGATACAAAATATATTAATTGTATGTATGTATATATATGTGTGTGTGTGCGTGTGTGTATGTGATTATAGATATGCAACTGTATGAGTAGAAAATAAAATATTAGCAGTGTTATTTGTCACCAGACCTCCTGTGGACAAAAAAAATAGGGCAGTCAGATAATGTTATTATCATTAAGCTTTGCATTCAAAAGAAAAGCAAATCAAATAGCATATTTTTAAGGCAGAGCAGGTCACTGAGACAACACAAACGAGTTTTAGTTTTTGCTTACAAAGTTCAAGATCAACATCATAATTTATTTGTCTGACATCCCAATAGAGATTTTGTTGGAGGAATTCTTCAAGATAATGTATTATGTGCACTCTAAAGCAATGTCTGCAATACAGATTTCTGAGATAGACCTTTGTAGTCTGCAAAATAGTAATAATCCATTAACATCAGTGGTATGCTGCATACATGCAGAGTTCTACACTGAAGAATTAAATACTGGACTAGTGCCATGAGATTTCTTGTTTTACAGTTTTTAGAGAAGACCCTGTGTATTTTAAATGTGGCCTCTTCTGGAAACTAAAAAACAACATTAAGGATTTTTGGAGAAAAAAATTATCTAAATCCTACTCTAAAACAGAAAGGTATGGGGAAATTTTTTTTAAAGAAACACTCAACTTCTCTGATTGCAGAAGAATACAAACAACCCCAAATGCAGAAGTTCAGACTTCGTAAACGTGGGAACTCTTGTTAAAAGTGGACTAAGCTTCTTTATTTAGGCTTTCTCTTTCTCTCCATTTACAAGCCAGTAGCATATTAATCCTGTCTTGTGCATGTACATGCTTGCTTTTATTCTATCATCTTTTATCATTGTGCCCCACACTGGCCTGTGTAAACCTGCAAGCTGGGACTGGACCAGGGTGATGGCATGGAATCATTTGCAGATTCTTCTTAAGGTTTGGATACCTACTCTGAAGACCAAGTAGCTTATGCCATAAGACATTTTGTGTATTAAAAATATATAGTTTCTCTGTCATCAGTGTATTGTTTTTATACACCAACATAGCCACTAATAAATTGCTAAATAATTAATGAAATTTAGATTTATGTTGACAAAAAAAAAAAAAGAGAATACTCAGGAACAATATTGAATTAATTTCAAAACTAATATTCAAACAATTTCTACTTGGTAAAAGCCCATCAGTCAAATTTCTAGTACAGTTGATACTTGCTAGAAGTTTCTCCTATTGTCTCCACTTTACGTGTTTACATGAGTGTCTAGCTGCAAAAAACTCTATTTCAAACTGGCTTACACATTAGTTGTAGCTAATTTGAAAAAATTTTTTTTCCCTTCAGTGTGAAAGCTGCAACTTAATAAGTTTTTGGGTTTTTTTTTTGGGTTTTGGGGGTTTTTTTATGTGTATGACAATAGGCCTTTGGGAGTTGTAATTAATTATTCATTTAAACAAAGTGTATTCATACATATTTCCCAGAGAGATTTGAATAACATTGAAAAAGTTCCAACATTAAAATGTTTTGACATCTCAGGTATATATACATCTTAAAGCATTCCACTGAAGATTTACAAATTGCCTGTGAAAGGAGATTTGGAAGAATTGTATTTAAGTAACATGAAAATACTATCTCACACTGGAAAAATTAAAGATTGAGCTATGCTGCATGTCTAACTTATCTTGTAGAATAGATCTTTTGTAATTTTTTTAATTATTCAAACCATGGATTAAGTGTAATTTATTTTAAATGGCTTTTACTGATTCCTACCCAAACCGTTAAAGCTGTTCATACATTTATAATAGATGTGCAGAAGATTAGAAAGAGTTTAGAGCTTAGGTCCATGGGCTTTGTTGTATTAAAGAAGGGGAACATTTTATCTGTAGCAAAATGGCAGTATACTGCAGTATTAATTATTCCATTCTGCTTCAGTGAACAAAAAAGTATTGATCTACCTGGAAACAAACCACTGCTTCTCCCGCAGTTCACCTCTGACAGAACTGTCCAGCATTCAAATAGTATTTTTTCATTAATAATCAATTTATCAAGGATGAGGCTGAAAACACATATAAAAACACATATAAAAAAAGCATGCATACATTGTTTTGTATCTACACCATTGAATGAATACTTTAGGATTAAAGTTTCCTTTACATGGGAGCTTGACTGTCAAGAGCAAGCTTGCAGCAGAGCCCATTGTAGAAGAGGATTCAATTATGTCTGCAGTGAAGTTGTTCAAAATCTCCATCAAAATCGGGAATGTTTGAGGTTTGTTACATGAAATCAGTGCTTCCCAAGAGAAAGTAATGGACAAAGACAAAAAGCAGATGAAGTTTACTCAGGAAGAAGCACATTGAGAAAGCCATTTCCACTGAGTCACCGTGCATCCAAAAGCCACGTGCCAGAACACAGAGCCAAACATCAGCTATGCAAAAAAGGGCCAGGAAAAACAATCTATAATTAGTTCCCAAACACAATGCAGATCATAGTTAACCACTTCTGAAATCAACTGACTCTTCCACACTATTGCAAAAGGATTTTTGATGAAGATCTGAAGCAAAAAAGACACAGACAGGTAGAAAGAAAGATTCTGATCTGTGGTAGCAGCTTGTATCATGAAGGTTATCTTAAACTGTAACAGAAAGTGGGACTTTGTCCTTTTTATTTGTTACCCTGGATGCATTTGTCCCTGAGGGAAGCAGGAAGACATTCATGCCAAATCTGAAGGCAAAGCATGCTTGTGCATAAAACATGAGCCAAACAATTCAACAAGAGGACAACCTTTTTGCCAGCTTTTTCAAGTCATGTTGGCAAGGTCAAGATCTGCAGAATGTAAATTATTGCTTTTATTTTACTTTGCGTTATTAATCTACAAGTAGATTTAAAATATATTGCATACTTTCTCATATGTTTCATGGCAACAATTTTAAATTTAAAAAATGCATGAGAGACTATTTTATTTGTCATATCAACATTGTCATCTTTATCTTATTTTCTTCCCAATATAAATATAAGCTGTAAAAAGAAGCAATTTTATTTTTTACATATCTACTGGTTCTGTTCTAATGCGCTTATCTAAGCCTTTTGTGCACAAGCTCTGAAATCATCAAAGAATACAGATATATGTATCATTTAAAGAACTTTGCTCAGGAAGTAATTTTGATGAGGTGTTGGAGAGCATGAGAGGAGATTAATTTATTTTTATGCTATGAGATAATCTATTTTTCTCATAGGAACATGTAGGTTTTTTTCTGTTTTCTGTAAATAATAACATTTTCAACAACATTTATACAGCGTAAAGCCTTTCATTTTAAATAGAAAATAATGTGTTTATGTGTGTATTTATATACAGGTACATGAGAGAAAGATATCTAATGCTTCTACTAAACTAAATGGAAATCAGTGTGATCACCATGTCTCTTATTCACATAGGAAGCTTAATAATCTTGAAGTGTGCACCTTTACCAGATAAGAGGGGAAAGAATGATCATATTGCTGCTGTTGTTTATGTGGCTGTTTCAATGCATGGCCTAGAGCTCATTTGTTAATGACCATGAAAATATGCAGCACATTTGTAAAGAATTAAATTATTTTTCCTCATGCATATTTATGTATGCATGTGTATTTTGGAACTCATTAAAGCAGTTTACAAAAGATTCAGTAACAAGCATCCCACTTTCAGCATTGTCCTGGAAATACATTTGGTAAGGGCAAAATTCAGGAATATACTTATACATTCCTGGCTTTAAACATCTAAACAATCACTTTCATTTCCCATCGCACACCTGGTATAACATCCTCAAAACCAGACTTGGATTTAGGTGCATCTCTGGATTCTTGCATAGAGAGAACCAAGTTCTATCACTTCATAAAACTGCAGCTTCATATTACAAAAATGTAGGTAAAGCATTGTGAGTTAACCCTCAGCTAAGCACCCACACTGCTGCTCACTCAACCACCAGAGCCCCAGTGGGATGGAGGACAAAACAAGAAGAGTAACCACGAGAAAAGTTTAGTTGAAACAAAAACAGATTAATAAGTGAAGGAAAGAGAAAAAAAACGAGTGATGCAAAGGCAAGCACTCACCACCTCGTGCAGACTGATGCCCTGCCAATCTCTGAAAAAGGAGTTTTGGCTTCCAAGGTGGCCCTTTCTCCCTATTCCTCTGTCCATTCTTGTTGCTGAGCACGACATTACAGGGTGTGGTATATTCCTTCATGCAGCAGGAGTCAGCTGTCCGAGCTGTGTGTGTTCCCAGCTTCTGGCCTATCCCCAGCCCACTCACAATGGGGAAAGTAGGGAAAATGGCACACATTAGTGTTATCAGCAAGGCTTAGCCACAGACCCAAAGCACAGCACCATACAGGGCTGCTGTGAAGATGATTAACTCCACTCAAGCTGCAGCTAGTACATAGAGTAACTGTCTGCATTTTACTTTTAAAAAAGGTTTGAGTATAAAAAACAATATCTGCATGCATTACTGTGAAAGAATTTCTCAAAGACAGTGACAAACAGCTTGTGTAGCAAAGTATTTTTACTTTCTCTGGTAAATTACTTCCTCTGAAAACAAGATTTTCTGAGCTTTCTGAACCTTTTTACAGTAAAACCACCATTTTCTTGACTTACTTTACTCAGAAATAGGATAGAGTAGGTGCAACTTTTGGGTTTTTTATATCCAACTTACTCTGTAGTAAGTCTAAGCAATGGCTGAAAAACTGCTGTCAAATGGGAAACAAGAATGTAGAAGAAATTAAGAAATATTCATGATATATAAACTAAATATGTAGTTCTTCCATGCCAGTTGTTTGAAGAGAGTAATATATTATTATATATTAATATATTATATATACTTATATAATAAGACATCACTGTCAAATTCAGTGGGATCACAGCCCATGCTTCTGCAGAGTGTTCAGGTTAAGCTGGTGCTGTCAGACACCAGAGAGCTTTGTAGTTCCTGTGTGCATGTCTACTTGGCAATATTGTGTTAGGGTGACATATAAAAGATGGTTTCTATGAACCACCGAGGAACAAAAACTCTGTTGTTTCCCCCAGCATGTTCCATCAGGTAAGTAAAAGAAATTCCTTTCTGCGTGGGTTTTAAGTATTCTGTTTATATATATATATATATATATATATATATATTTAAAGGGAGCACAGAAGTAACGGAACCTATCCTATACTTCAGGAAAGAGTAAGGAAAGAGTAAGCCATTGGGACATTATTGTCTGCTTTTTCTTTTCACAGAAATTTTATAAAGTCAAGCATCTCATACAAAAGCGACAAGGAATTCAACAAGGGCAGGACAGTAACAAAGTGTGTGAAAGAGACAGGATATTGTTGACTCTGGAAAAATGGATGAAAGGTGGAGAAGAAAGTTATGAAGATACCATCTGTTACTTTTTTAGCATAAGAAGCACTTAAGGGTATTCTCAATAGTTATAGCTCCTTCTCTGGGGACATAAAAAAGTGGGTTTTTGTTTGGTTTTTCATTTTATTCTTTGTTTTGTTTGTTTGGTTGTTTCCCTCCCTCCTCACCATTCTTCTTCTAAAACCTTTTTAAAAATAAATGAAAAAATTAGTGGGAGATGAGTATTCTGAAACCACCTCTGCTTCCCATCATTATATTTTTTTAAAACTCCATGTTAACTGTTTTAATCAGTCTGGATAAAGATATTTTTCCATTATTCCAGTTCTTCAAATATATATTTAATATCTATTGATATATCAAATATCTATTTCTGAGACATACAGAGTTTCTGAATAGCAGTCTGCGTCTTTATAAAATACAATATAAAATGAGGCAGCAACTGTAACATATATTCAGATTTAGAAAAGAAATATTAAAATTAATTCTGCTTTTATTCATATTTGCAATTTAATCTTTCACAGTTATTGAATGTAGTATTAGT
The DNA here is from genome assembly GCF_015832195.1 of Motacilla alba alba. Classification (NCBI taxonomy): domain Eukaryota; kingdom Metazoa; phylum Chordata; class Aves; order Passeriformes; family Motacillidae; genus Motacilla; species Motacilla alba. The sequence goes on from NC_052019.1 coordinate 21,457,521, forward strand.
CAGGGTAGATAGAACACATAAAGGAAATTATGAAATGCAAGAAGTATCGAAGATGAAAAGTATTTTGATATTTAGGCCTATATTCCTGTATGTGAATACAGAAGAATATTTTGGTCATAGATGAAAAAACCTAGTTTGGTATCTTAAAGGACAGAAAAAGAGAAAGAAAAAAAAGGGAGAGTCTTGAAAAAAGCTGAAGAGAAAAAAAAAGGCAAGAGAAATTATATAAAGTAATAGCTGAGAGGACTAAGATACATATGAAAATTCATTCCTTAAGAAACAAGCAGCTTAAAAGCAAAGGATGCTAATGCAAACTGAGGAATGAAATGAGATACTAAATTTACATTGGATAATGTCTCAAACACTGAATAGTGCAATGGAAGACCACATGACTAGCTCAAAAATAAAGTGCTATGCAGCATGATCCACAGGGTAGTGATAAATTGCACATAAAAGACAGCATAGAAGAATTTAGTGCATTTCAAAGGTCAGCTTTCAGCACTATTCTCTACAAAGCCCTTGCTAAAATACGGAAACATTTGCAAAGCAAGCTGTGTAATTTCCAGCAGCCTTAGGAAGAAAATCACACTGACCTTACATTTTATTCACAAAATATTTTGGAAGCAAGGAATATCTACTAAAGCTGGTTATCTGACACAGGGTCTCACATAATCCACAGTAATACAATACTGCAGTTGATTGTCAACTGTTTTTCCAAAATGCTTTGTAAAAATTATAAACTCTTAAGATGAAATATCTTTTGAGTCCTCAAATATGTAATCCTTCAGAGTAATTTTTGCAAAGATATTAGATGAAATTGTCTTTCACAAATTATGAATTAGAATGCCATTATTGATGAGTTATAATGGTGTCTCAGCCACATGCTGATCAAAATATTTTCTTCTGTTCTTTCCAAATCAACCTCATTTAGAGCAGACATTAATATTATTTTTGTTGTAATGTAATATTTTATTTCCTATACTAATAATATTTGCTTTCACTTGTTTCTATACAACATTGTTGCACATTTAAAGGTGCCACACCTTTTTGCATTATCAACAGATTCATCATCACATTCCTGCTTTTAATACAAATGTCACAGTAATGGAAGGATTAATTCTCCACAGATGCACAAATTTTATAGTGAATATTACATGCTACTTATTACTAGTCTTTGTTTCTCATTTGCTATTCAATTGAGATTTTTTTAATCAAAAAACATACAAAATCTTCTAAAAATCATAATTCACTAAAGTTCATCTAGTTATGCCACTTTTTTAAAATGATGCTTTATTAGTACAAGTTTAAATAACTTTTAAAAAAGTATCTCTGCTACATTGCTTTTGGGACTTTTCTCACTTTCAAATTCATTTTGAAGGGTAAAGTAATATTTTGCATCATTATAAAAATTGGATGAGTGGTTAAATGTTTCTCATTAGTCTAAATATTCTGAAAGATTATTTCCAATGAAGAAATCTTAAAACATAGAAATTAAGAAAAAATGTTAATAGAAATAGCTAGGCTCTCTTAAGTTACTGATAAATTCAAACAAAACAAAAATACTTCTAATTAATATGCAACTATTATTTAAGAAAAAAGCCAAATTATGTTATAGCTAGTCTCTAAGGAGCAGCCTGGTTTACTTGCATTATTGCAGCTCTTACACAAAAAGAAATGAAGTGAAATCAGCCTTTGTTGTTAACTTAGACAACTTCTTCCCTCAGCCTATTTAAATAAAAGTAATATGCACAAAAAGAAAGACAATTAAGATAAACAACCCTAAAGTGTTGTTAACACCTTCCAGATGTTTAAAACTTTGGAGTACCTTTGAAAGATGCAATTTAATTGATCAGGTCTTTTAGAATTAGAGAGGTTTAATTAAAAGACTCTCATCAAACCTTACATATTTCCATTAATATTCATAGTAGCAAAGGGACCAGATAAACATCACAGAATGGCAGAATGGCTCAGGCTGGAAGGGATCACAGTGGGTCATCTGGTCCAGCCTCCCTGCTCAGCCAGGGTCATCCCAGAGCACATGGCACAGGATTGTGTCCAGGTGGTTCTTGACTATCTCCAGTGAGGGAGACTCCACAGCCTCTCTGACCAATCTGTTCCAGTGTTTGGTCACTTGCACATTTAGGTAGCACTTCCTGTGCATCAGTTTCTGCCCACTGCCTCTTATCCTACTGCTTTGGTACCACTGAGCAGAGCCTGGCTCCTTCCTCTTGACACCTTCCCTTCAGATACTGACAAGAATTGATGAAGTTTCCTCTCTGTCATACCTTCCTGAGACTGAGCAGACCCAATTTTAATCTTTAAGGTTGTATTTTTATTTTGAAATGCCTTGTTATATTTTTTTCCTTTTCAACTCAGTTGGAAACATGGTTCAAAAACTACTGCAAAATTGAAGTACTGAATTTCTCTTTATAACAACAGATATGATAAAAGTGCCAAAATCATAAATGCACCACATTTCTCAGTAGTCTTACATTCAGTGTCAGTGTGATTGTGTTTTGTCTGACAGAAAGAAAGGCAGCTCAGATCTCATGTAAGTTTCACTCTCCCAAATATCCCATGCTGAGCATCACTTCATTCAGGACAACACAGGGCAAGCACTGTTTCCTTAGATCAGTATGGCTCCTCTTGTTGACTTCTTGTTTCAGTTTATGCCTGTTGTGTTTCACCCTGACAACATTCACCACTATGAAGTGTCTCGCCTGAACTTGCTGTAGTTCATAAGAATTTGCCATCTGTCACAGGACCTAAAATAGATCCCTGTCACTAGATGAAGTTTTACTGAAGGCAAGGAACATTCATTTCTCTGGACCTCCTACATGCGCTCCTGTTTTTACACATCAGGAGGTCATTGGCCTGCTTTGCTGCCACAACAAGATGCTGTCTTGTGCCCAGCTTGCCATCTACCAGAAACCCTAAGTCCTTCTCAGCAGAGATGCCCCCCTGACAGTCTGGGATCAGACCAGTCTGTGTCATTATTAGAAATGTTTCAGTGCTGTGACCACATGCAGACCTCTAATTCTTCCTGTTTGTTTCCTAGGTGTGAGAGACTGGAGAAAATTATTACTGGCTCAAAACATCAGAAAGGAGGGTGAGGGAAGGCAGTGCAAATTCTGTGAAAAGTGGGATGTGTTCTACCCACCACCCCCTGGAGCCTCTAGTGCAGCCCGGAATGGCTGTCAGTCGCTGCTACACCTGAAGCCTCACCTGGAGGGGACGACCTGGGAGACCAAAGCAGATAAAAGCAGTTTCACAAAGACACACGTGTTCATGGCCCATTGTTTTGGATTTTATAGGAGCTAAGAACATGCTGGATTTCAAACAGTAGATAATAATTTTTGTCTATATCTGCTGAGGTGAGTGCCAGGAGCCCTGCCCTGTGCCACATCACTTTCATGGTTGAGCACCCTGCCTTTATCAGGGTTTCCAGCCCTCTCCAGGCTCTGTTCTCCCGGCCTGTGCCTGTCTAACCTGCTCCCTACCACCAGCTCCCAGCCACTACCAGGCAACAACTGAAAGCAAAAGTTTGAAGCACCCTTTTTTTCAGAAGTAGCTGAAAGTTGTCATTCAAAACTAGAATTTTTGAGAAGTAAAAGCCTGTGATAGCTTCCCTTCTGCAGCAACAGCAGGCAGCCCCCCTTACCCCCAAGTTTCCTAGAAGAGCCATTCCCTATGTGCCTTGCCCTTGTGCAGGTTATCTTGATATGTGGGGGGTTTTTTAGGTGAAATTTTTCTTTTGCCCAGGTTTTAGGGTCTAAATACAAATTCTCTGATCTTTGCTTCTCTTTACTTGAAAGGAAACCTGCTGAGTGACAAAAACATTCACTGTAAAACAGAGTACAGTCCATCCCTGGTTAAGATAGCCCCAGCAGGAATTTCACCACCAGAAATCTCACTGCACATTGTTTTGATGTGGCTTTCACTGCAAACTGACATTTCTTATGAAAATAAATGACTTTTTCTCATTTAATTAAGAAGTATAAATAAAAAAATACAATTATGCCAAATCTGTAGAAAATCAACACTTAAAAGACAGTGAAAAATGAAACTCAAGTTACATAGCAGTTTTACTGAGGCAAAAACAAAGTGACAGAGGTTCTTACCAAAATATTGCAACAGCACAATGCTTGGAGACTTTCACCAAAGAATCCCTAAACCTGTCCAGTCCTGTCTGTTTCATCATTTTGTTAAAAAATCTGGAGGGATGTGGGGAAATTAGGAAGGGGGCCTCAGTGAAGCATAAACTGCAAATTCCTTTCTAAGTTGGAATATCTAATTCTGTTAAGTAACAGCAAAGTTTTACGTACCATCAGAGACCTGAAATGTGAGGTAGCACTTCATTTTGGGAAATGCACTTCACAGAAATGTGTGCAATTGCAAGCAAGCAAAACATCATGAACAACCATAAAACTGGGCAAAACAAAGGGTCTCAATGGAAAAACTGAACACTCCACCAGAACGGATTTAGAACTGTAAGAAATGACTGAAGAATACATACGCCTAATCAGAGTCTGAAAAATAAATGTAAGTTAATGAAGATACAAATTTTCACTATCTCACTAGGAAAAAAAAATTAAAATAAATTAGCCATTGTGATAAGCACTAATGCTTGAAATATTATAGCAGGGACAAAAAATATTAATTAATGTAATTCCAGAGAAAAGTGACTTTAGAGAGATTTAAACCAAAATTACATACCTAAGTAAGAATCTGTCAGGCAACTCACCTTCAGAGGTATTCAGAAATACTTTGATAAAATCATGGATATTCTTTGTGACAGATAACTTTGAGACTTTGTTCTGGAAACTATGTTAGTCACACCAGGAAACTTTTATTTCTGAGGAAGTCAACACAGATACTGAGAAAACAAGATGATAAATAAATAATTTATATTGTTGTTATGAGAGAATGGTATGAAAGTCGTAAACAGATTGAAGAAACTTAAGAAAAATTAAGGAAAATAAGTGTGTTCACATTTCTTTCCAGTAATGATCTATTAGGCCTGTTTTGAAAAGAAAAGCAATAAATATATCAGATAATATATCCCATATCTGAAGACAACTATAAGCTTTGGATCCTAAAAAATTATTAGGATGAAAGTTAAGTTAAATTCAAGGAAATTTCTTTTCAACTAATTTAAGGTCGTGCCCTGAAGTGATCTGCAGGGGATAAAAATATGTAAAGTTTCATTAAATAGTATTCAGAACCTCATTAATAAAATAGTATAACATGATATAACAGTCAAAACCACATATTTTTTTACAAAAAAGGAACTTAAAATAATATGTTGCAGTAGGCTATTCTCTTTCAAGAGTATTCATCAGGAAATAGTTTTAGGGTATTATGTTGCTACACCACTTTTCAGAACAAATATTTATGTAAAATCTAGTGGAAAAAATACACTTTATACTCACTATCAGAATGTATTGAAGTTGCTGAGTGCATATACAAAACATTTGAGAAATAATGATCTTGAAAAACACTTTTCTTGCAAATTCTCAGTGGAACTAATTTTCAATAGTAAATTTACTAAAATTGTTTTCTCTCAGTATCAAACCAAACATTTTTTTTCCCCATTCTATGATATTTCATTGAGAAGGTCAGAAGTTCTTATTCATGATTACCCAGGAGGAATTTTATACCTTATTCCCATTTTAATTTATAATAATTTTAATAATGACTTTTAATAGTGACTTGTGTTGAAAAGTCCATTCATTGTATGAAATACTTCATTGCAGAGCAAGAAGCAATGCCATAAAAAGAAATTTAAAAATACGATAAGAGCAGCAAGTCAGAGAGGCTGGAATTGCAGTTTTACTTTTCAGTGTTCTTGATATAAGTAGATGGTTTTTGGAGCATTTTTTTCCCAATGTCTTGAAGGAAGATTTTATGAGAAACCAAGCTTTATAAACAGCCCATAACAGTGAGAATACATTTTTTTCAAAAGACTACGGAACCATAATACTAACTACTTTTTAAGAAGACTTTTATTTAATGTTCTTGATTCTAATCATTCTTAAGTAATAAAACTATTTTCAACATTGTACTGAACTGTGTTCAAGCTGAGTTGAACTCAAAAAGCTTCAAAGGGGTTCATAAGTTTGTAAATCAAAATGTTGAGAAACTGATATTTAAATGGATTTGATTTTAATTTAGACTCATAGGAAAACTTTCAGTTTAGGTCAGCACAAAATCAAAGATAGAAGCCATAAAGGGTAAAGTCTGGGATAATTTGTACTCACAATATTTCTTATAATTAAATCAGTGAAACAAAATAATAATATGTATATCTTCAAAAACAACAGGGTTTTTCCTCTAGAGACTCTTACAAGATAATGGCTCGGTCAGTCTTTCATGAAGTTACACCTACAAATTCAAACAAAAATGGAATCTAGGCTTAATGCATTGAATCTAGATTAAAGTTATTTCTTCCTTCTTTTTCAAAGTACACGTTTTCTAATGTCTATAAACAAGAAGAAAAAAAATCAAGTCACACAAATGGGGGAATAGGTTCATATATTTAATCATCTAAATTCAGAGTTTATCTAAACTTGGTATCTTTCCCTGTTCAAAAACCCTTGGGATAGAAAAGGAAAATGACAATATCCTTTTAGCTTTAAATTTTGTTTCTCCATAGTTGGACTATCAGATACCTAATGCAGCTATTTTTACTAGGTTTTAATCTTACTATAGGAGAAGAAGTGCCTCTAAAAAGAGATACTAGCAAACTACATTCCTGTAACAATTTATTCTGCTACATGTCAGAGAATTAAAGTATGCAAATTAAAAAGTAATCAAATTGTATTGCAAGTAGAATTCAGGTCCTCAAACTAGAAGAAATGTACCAAAAAAAAAAAAGCTGAAAATTACAGAGAAGAAATAAGACAAGGAAAACAAAATGATTGGTCATCACTGTACTTTAATCAGTGTTTCAGAACTGAGTATTTAAAAAAGCAATTTAAAAAAATGCAAAAAGGCATGGCATATATTATTGGCATGGTTACTGAAGACTTTTTTTTTTAAATCTTCATGTTGGTAAAAATTGGGAAAGTGCCTTTGGACTGCTTCAGATATAAGTATGTAGTACATTGAATTGTGGCATTTCCCCACCACAGGCATTCCCAAATTCATATCCTGTGCTGAAAAATGTTGATTCAGGCCTGATTTACCACTTTCTTTATAATATTTATAGATTAGGACATGTATAACCTACTCTGTGTTGCTAGTCCAGTATTTCTATTATTGACACCTGATGGAAATTGAGGCTGTCAATGTTTCTCAGTACTTCACAGTCATGGGGTTTTTTTAAAAAAAGGTTACCAAAGTGGTTCAGCGCTAATACATGTGGAATATCTGAGCTTTAAAATCTGGCCTGTTTTTAAATACATGAGACATCTATAAATAGAGAAAATATATTATAAATTATAAAATAACTCCCTAATGTTTTCATTACAGTGCTATAAAAATGCTCAGTATTGTCCAATAGGGCCAAGAATTTAGTTTTATGTGAAAGCATATTCATTCCTCTTGCAGATATTGGCACATAATAACTTTACTCAGCATATCTGGGAACTACTGAAAGAATTTCATACTACCAAGCATGTATTCACATCCTTAACATCCACTTGATGTTTAAGCACCTACTGAATTCCGATAGATTAACTGTAAATATAGCTAAGTGCTGGAATTGAAATATGTCATCACATAATTTTATAAAAGCGCTAAATATGTGATTCTTATTTTTCATATCTTCACCTTTTGCATTTCTAGAAAACAGGAAATTATTTTATACTCTGGTAGGTGTAATTGGTTGACTGCTTTCCCTGTTTAATTGTGCATATATCCAGCTGTTTGTGTCCATTCATTCAGTGAGTGCTGTACTAGAGGCACCTGACAAAGTAATAAACTTAGGTTGTTAGTGTGACAGACAAGGAACCACCATCTGCACATCATCTACTGCCAGATACCCAGCACATATATATTCACAGCACCATAGGTATACTGTGTGCACATATTAACAATCAGAAAAACAGTTCAATAACTGTAATGTACGGACTATTTGCATAATAGCTGCATCATGACTATCTTGTTGGCTTCTTTTTTAAAAATCTGGTATTATAACTCATCATTAAGGTGAAAAATTCTTCCTGTCTCAAGTTATATTTAGATATTTAAAAATGTCTTAAGCAGGTATTTTTTTTATCCATTCTTATACCTGCATACAATAAAAATAGGAATTTTCATCCTAATTCCACCCTCAAAGTGATAACTGCCATTCGAGTTCAAATGTATATTTCAAAAAAACATCAAAAGGGACTTCATGCATTCTCATTCTCTAAAAGTGAGGGAAGCTTTGGAAGGTGCCTCTAAGAAAAAAAATGCTCTTTCTTCTTTTTGTACAGTTTAACCCTATTAAATAAATCAACTGATGGTGACTTACATTTATTCATGTTAGAATAAATCTAGTGTCACTTCAATTAAGTTGAACTGAATTATAATAAATTTTTTAAGGGATAAAAAGTAGGTGTTCACATCTAGCATAACTAAAATAACAGTAGGTCTTTGTCTCCTATCTATTGAAGGTTTATGAAATTATGTTTAAAACAGGTTGTCTCCATCAGTTTTCCTGTAGTTGTTAACCTAACTGAATTCAGTGTGGGATTAAACATCAAGTGAAAATTAAGAATGTGAATGCATGCTTTGTAGGACAGAATTCAAATGGGGAATGATTATGTTCCCATGTGATTAAGCACTTTTTTCTTAAAAACAAGTAGTAAGTGTCAATAAGCCCACACATGCAGAATTATCTAGCCAAACTTGAAACTTTCAATTCTGACCTTACAGAAAGGTCACTTCATTTGACAAAACTACAGATTTTAGAGGACCAAAGTCTTTCTTTTTCATGTTTAGCATACATGACCTTTTCACAAGATTCTACAGAGACATCACTAATTCTCTAAAAGTTTTTATGACTACTCAGAGCACAGGGGTGACTGGCAGATCCGAAAATCTGAAATATTATAATTAAAAATATTTTTAAAACACCCTAAGAATTAAAAATATAAATTTATTTTTGTGAAATAAGTAGATTATTTAAGCTATGTCATCATTTTTTGTACAGCAGATACCTAAAAAAGAAATTGCAGTGATAGACAGCAGATATGTTGCATATTGCTCCTTCTTTGCAGTAAGACAGAAGAACTCCAGAAATAAAAATCCTGAAATATAGCACAGAACTTTGTCATTGTATCCATCAGAGGATAATTAATTCCCTAAAGGAGTCTGCCAAGCTTCCTAACAAAAATATCCATACAATTTATGCTTCAATCACGGCCAAATTCTTTCAATTACGTGAAGACTAACTGGAACATCAGCAGCCTTTCCAGTGGGCTATTCCAATTTCATTACTTTTATGCCAGTAGGTGACAGCTTGTTGTTGAAATTGATCTCTTTTGTAAGGTTCATAACATACTCTTCAAATTACTGTGCATCTTCAGATTTTCTTCTTTTCTCAAAGGTCTTAAGAAAGGTTAATAACATCAACAATACAGTCTAGGTTAAAGTAGCACTACTTAAAAGAATAGCTTTCACTAAATTATGGTTTTGGTCTTATACTATCAACTGGTACAGTCAGATTCCGTCATCCTTACTTTTCTTCTTATTTACCTACACGATCAGTGATTCCAATTATCTTTTGGAAACAACTCAGAAAACAAGATATTCCTTAGCTGTAAATAAGCCAGGCAAAACTCTGAACACCTGCGTATCTAAGTGGCCAGAACTTCTCAAGGTCTATCTGGTGCTATGCTTGGACTGCTGCTGGTCCTTCAATTTCAGTAATGATTAGTCTTCAGCTAATAGACTTTAAATCTAATAGGGATTTTTGTACACTATAGCTGAAGTCACTATAGAAGTACTTCAAACATTTTAAAGTTCTTTTAAAATACACATTCATATACTTTCAAATGAAGCCTGTTGGTTTATAAAACCTGCTTAATATCTTCATAGCTAGAGTGAATGGAATTTTTTTAACTAAAAAATTTCTGAATAATAATAACAATATAAACATAAATATAAACAATGTTTCTGAAAAGCAAAATTCCCATCAATACCATCAGGGAAAAAGCTGGTAGTCAAATTTATTTAGAATTCTTTTAAAGCTGCTTCAAGCATTGCCAACTTTTAGCATTTGTGCTGGAATTTCTCATGACACTAGGTGTTGGCCCAGGGTGTGTGTTTTGGGAAAGCTTCAGCAGAAATTGTCCAACTATCTTTGACGTGTGAGTTAAGGAAAAAGGCATCATTTGGTCAACATAACAAAGTTGGCATTTTCCTTGTAAGACTTCAATGTCTTGAATCTTTGGAGCAGAAGCTGACATTTGGAATGGTAGTTTCTATATTATTTATCTTTCTTCTTTCGTCTTTATGAACTTGACCAAACTATGGCCAAATTATAAGAAGCCAAACTACTGAAGACTGCACAGTCATGAGTTATTTCATTGAATTTTACTGCTGTTGTGCCTTCATGATCATTTAATATGTCCAAGATTCTCACAGGTCACAGCACTGACTAAAATGTAATTTACTATACTGTGCCTCTACTTTCTTCAAAAAGCCATTGGACATGCTCCAGCCCTAAACTGAAAGTACTAAGGATCTGAATTTGTTAAAGAGATCTTTAAATGCCCTGGCTTGGCACAAGGTCTCAGTCTGACACAAGGTCAGACTCTGACACCTAATTAGCTTCTCTTCTTAATGAAGCAAAAGAAGTTTAATAGTGATGCAGAGGAGTCAGACAGACATGAGGGCAAAATTTTGGAGGGCTTCAGCTAAGAGAGAATGTGAGAATGAGAAACAAGATCTGTTAAAGTAAGAAGATAGGATTAGAGAAACAAGTGGGGACATGTTGAACTAGAAAAACGAATTATGAGCTGCTGGGACAAAGAGCACAAGCTAAAAAAAGCACTAAGTCCAGACATAGATCAGCCCAAGGCCTGTTTAAGAATGGCTGGAAAAAGGGAGAGGAACCATGAATGCACTAAAAAACATTTGTGATAACATCTGAATTTTCAACTCAGATGTAGAAAGTAATCTTGTGTTAGTTGATATAATATGTAGGCTTGCTTTTAAAGCCACAAATTTATCATTCTATTCTATGATTTCTTTTTTTACATAAAAGTGGCCCTTTATCAACAGGTTATCTAATTTTTAAGTGATTTCCAATCACACCAGGTTGGAAGAGGTTAATACAAACTTGCTGCCTTCATGGTTACAGCCTCTACTTTAAAAGTAGAGATCATGAAGTTATCCTTTGGCTAATTGCAAAATATCTTTGATGTTTTGCAGTTTCCTGTATTTCTTACCAAACAGATGTCCAGCTCATTGTAGTCACCCTTGAGCAAATTATCTTGTTGTCCTGAGTTTTAATGCTTGCCCAGTAGTGTTTTTGTTTGTTTTCCTGTTGCTCTCTTCAGTCCTCAGGGTCTGCAGCAGATGCTTATTATAGTTTCTCTTTTGTCTTCACTATTATTCTGTCTGTATGTGAAATATTTTGCTGACATTTCACACTTTTGAAACTTTTGAAGAATTGTGGATGAAAAACATTAGGAAAAGAGATCTGGGAAAAAGTGGTCATCAACATCTGCACATCTAGTGAAGATTAGAAAAGACACACAAACTGCCCTGAAGAGAAACAATGTACTATTTCCTTCAGCTCAGAAGGCATCACTGGCACACTTTCCTCACCAGACACTTTCTCTTTATTGTGGAAAAATAGCCTATTCTTTGAAGTTTATTTTATACCTGATTCTTTTGTGGTTATACTTATCAACTACTAAACAAAATAGTAGCATGCCCATAGTGACTGTTAATCTGCGGGGATGGTATCTGTGAAACTGCACACCTGCTGCTCAATAAATGAAAAGGTCGCACTAATAATACTCTTGAATATACCAAAACTCAGTTTGAGTAACTGTAAAACTGCAGTTTGAATAACTATAATGATAGGACAAGACTTTCTCTCCTGGGTCATTTTCAGTCCTTGGAAATGACTTTTCCCTAATCTAGTTCCTGAAAAAAATCTAATTGTATTTATAACAATTTTATTGACCAACTTAACCAAGTAATGAGATGCTTCATTCTCCTAATGCTTAGTGTAACACACATCCTAGGAGACACCTCAGGCTTCAATGAATCTTGTAACAAAAAAGGAGCCAAGCACAGCAGTACCTTCTCTTCCTCCCTGTTTTTTATGGGCACCCACTACCAAAAACTAATACAGACTTACTGCAGTCTCCTAGGTTTTATCTGAGGAAGGAGATATCACCTTTAGGTATCAATAACAGGGAGTATAAATACAATATTCTTGTGTAGGTCTTCTGGAACTCTTAAACCCAAATCTCAACAAGGATTTGCAAAAGAATGGAATGATGCTGAGCACATATATTGGACTAAATACTTTTGTTCATTTCTCAGTCCATACATCCCTTCATCAAAGATATGAAGGCAATATTCTAAATCTTACAATTAAATGAGAATGCAGGTTGACAACTTTTTTTAATTTCTTCCTAAATCAAGTAACCTCAGTCATCACACAAAGATTTTCTTGTACTACAAAATGTACTTTCAGTCTGTCAGTGAAAGTATGTAGTATAAAATGGTATAAATTCAAAGTGCAACCCTCATTTCAGAATTATACATCTAGACTTCAGAATACCTTAGACATTTCATAAAAGTGCAGAAGAGTGCAATATATTCTTTTACACATCCAGGTAGCTATGCTGGTCAGAAAACATGTGGTCATCATCTTGATTATCTTTAATTTTTCTTAACCTCTCAAAACTGCTTCTCTTCAAAGAAGGAAGAGAGGCATGCCTGATAATATAATTAGTAATCTGCCTTATGTTTAGAGGGGATATAGGCAAAGTAGTGAAAAAAAATCCTTAGTCCATCATGTTGGTGTACTATTAAGAAACCAAAAGCTACTTACACCACCAGTTTCTCCTCAGTATTTTGCCTTATTTTAAGTTTTTTTAAGAGGAAAGTTAAACTGCACCTTGAGGAATGATGCGAGCATTTTGGTCAAAGCAAATTTGACACAGCAGAACTGAAGAAGGTCCAGAAGTGGCCAAAAAGCCAACAAACTGAAGTGGCAAGATCACCCAGCAGTGCATGATCTTATTACCTTGACCATATAGCCAAGTTTATTCAATATTAGTATTTCATACACAGAAATTATGGTTGTTCCTTCACCCACAGCTTATATATATTTATACAAACCACAGAACATTCAGTAAAATCTAGGCTTTTCAGTACAGAGCTCAGCTATGAGAACATGGCTTTGATTTCTGAATCACTAATGGGGGATTTATATCATGTAACTTTAGGTATTTAAAAGTAAGACCTTTCACTTAGAGAGGCAAAACATCAGCAGGGAGATAGGCATGTCACAATGTAAATTAATTCCATTTATCAATCTTTTTCAAGAGCTGCCTGTTTCTCTTGACTTGTCACTAGATGACAATTTACTCTAGTCATCTACCTTCTAAATGGCTGGTTAGGATAAATGCATCATCCCACCATCAAAAGATTTCATAAACCCTATTTAAAACCTAAAATGTAACACACAGACTGTACATACTGGGAAATAGTGGTATCTACACTTATTTTTTTTTCTTAAACTAGGCTTTTTGAATGGTATCTCTTTTTACTCTCCTAGGAAAAACTATGCAAAGAAACTACTGTAAATACTGGTTTTGATGAACAAGCTTTTCCACTACAAAGACAAAAAAAGTAGGACCATATTTCACTCCTTGAAAAGGTTAGCAAACTATTTCGTAAAGTGGTTTCCTTGGGGCTCTCCAAAACAACTGGGCCAGTTCTATGCAGAAACAATGCACAGAAGATATAAGGGGACTGGAATCTTTTGAACCAGCAGCTGTGCTACCTGCGGCTCTCCATAACAAGCCGACCAATTCCATGTGGAAACAGAATGAGCACAAGATATAAAAAGATCAAAATTGTTTGAACCAGCAGCTGTGCTACCTGCAGCAGTTAATCTTTTCTGGCAATCTGTTAGAGACACACATTCCTCAGGCTAAGAGGACTAAGAGGCTTTTGCTGACTGCTGTTCCTCTGTGAGAAGCTAAGTCCAATTTTCCCTTCATAATACTGGAACAGTTAAATAGTGGACTTATATATGTATTGGGGGGGGGAAGTCACTTTCATTTTCTTTCTTGGAAAGGACATTTTTGCACAGTTGCTTTGAATAAGCAACTTTGAACTGGCAGCTCATTTCTTAAACCAATTTTACTTAAACTTAATGGTAAAATCTTTTCCTATGAAGAAGCTAAAATCATGTAAGTTGAAAGGTATTTAATAATAGTCAGGCATGGGCAGAAGAGTATGCTTTTCTATGGACCCAATATCTGCAGTGAAGACAAAATTCATTTTTGTACTATTACATATGAATAAAACCTTAAGTTTATCTGCCCTTTAAAATACTGTGATGTTCTTGGGCTTTTTTTGATTCTTTTTTTCTTTTACTGTTAAGTACTGTCTCTCTTTTATTCTCACTGGATAAATAATTTAAATAGAACAGCCTTATGGCCCTACAATACCTGCCCTCTTTTTTCCTAAGACTCTTATTTCTCCATATACTCTCTTTCAGAGTTGAAGATGCATCTTTTGCATTATAGATAATGATCTAATGCTTCAGAACAGTTTCTGTTTCTAGCTTCACTTTATCACAGTTACACAATTTTATCAAATATTTTGTTGGTTAGAAGAGGAATATTTTATATTTGATCTACATTCCAGACATAATTTGTTCAGTCACAGAACAAAGTAGCTGTCTGGCCATATTTCTTTCAACAACTTTTGAGAAACAGAATAAGGGAAAAGAGACCCTTTCCCCCTAATGATAACAAAAAAAAAAAAAAAAAAAAAAAGTAATTTTGCATTTGAAATTTTCCAAACACAGACAAAAAATCCAGACCTAGGGCTTTGGGAGCAAGCATAGAGTTAATTAACCTTATGATATATTCTAGGCTTTCAATCTTCAGTCAGCCCTCAACCACACTGGGAAGCTCTGCTGCTGCTTTCCCTTTAATATTCCTCCCAACAGAAGGGGAGTAAATGAGTCACAAAATAGTATAACAGTAAGCAATGCACTTTTGTGTGTGCAAATTAAACACCCTGCCCATGTTTTGCACCTACCTTTGTGCCTGATTCTGAACAACATTAAGAATGTAGAGATGTCTTCATGCATCAGGGAGCCCATGTGAGATGTATTTTCAATTGCTTTATCAGGTTTCCTGTACAATCAGGCAGGAAGGCAAAAATAAAGATAAATTTTTTGTTCTTCATTGTAGCCATGATATTTTATGAAAATCCTTTTGCCAGGATTTTCTTCTCCTGAGAAGCTGAAGGGCCTCAGGAACAAATTGTAAACAATTATTATCTGTTAGTGTGGAATGTAGTGGGTGCTTCCTTGACTGGTCGATGTGAGGTGTTTCTACTTAATGACCAATCAAGGATGCAGCTGGGTCAGACTCTCTGGTCAGTCACAAGCCTTTGTTATTCATTCCTTTCTATTCCTATCTTGCCTTCTGATGCATCTTTCTCTCTGTTCTTTTAGTACAGTTTTAGTGTGGCATTTTTAATATAATTTATACCATAATATAATAAACCAGCCTTATGAAACATAGAGTCAAGATTTCTCCGTCTCTCACCCTTGTCCTGGCTGCCCTGAAGACCACACTTCATGTTTGATATTTCAAAATATGTGAAAGCTGTTCTGGAAAAGTGATGCTCAGGAAGAATGAAAAGGAGCAGCATATCCTATTATAATCATTCAATGATTATGGCATAATAATTTACTTTCAAGTTCAAAACCAGTTTTTTTAGAAGAACCACATAGTTCTTCTTAAAAAAAAAAGAAGAAAGCATGAGTTTTTTACAATAATGTGCCATCAACTAGTCTTTGATGACATAAAAAACTCTTTATTTCTGATTATCTCAATAGCCCCTATTTCACTTTTTTTCACGTACCAGTGTTAAAGCCTTTCCCAATGCTACAAAACCAAATAACTTAACTGACTTAGCACCAAAAAAACCACATACCTTGTCCTAGGTTTTTTTAAATGCACATCTTTTGTCATGTTTCAGTTTCAAAGAGTACAATTGTAGCAGCTACTTCTTGTGAGCTACAAGGGGATGCAGCTGGACTCTCTGGAAGCAGGGCCAGGGGTGGTAAGCCTGAGTTAGGGGTGAAATCAGCAGCCCAGCTGAGGTGCATGTACACTAAGGCACACGGCATGAATAACAAACAAGAGCTAGAAGCCATGGTGCAACAGCAAAACTATGATGTGCTCACCATCATGGAAACATGGTGGGACAACTCACATAGCTGGAGTGCTGCACTGGATGGCTTCAAGCTTTCCAGAAGAGACAGGAAGGCCCCACCAGTGCTGAGTCCAGGGGAAGAATGACCTCCCTGCTCCTGCTGGCCACACTTTTCCTGGTACAGCCCAGGATGCCCCTGGCCTTCTTGGCCACCAGGGCACACTGCTGGGTCATGTTCAGCTGGCTGTGGAGCAGTACCTCCAAGTCCCTTTCTGCCTGGGCACTGTCCAGCCACATCATCCCCAGCCTAGAGCGCTGCAGGGGGTTATTGTGGTCAAAAGGCAGGACTTGGCACTTAGACTTGTTAAACTTCATCTTATTGGACTCTGCCCATCCATCCAACCATTTCAGGTCTCTCTGCAGAGCCCTCCTACCATCCAACAGATGGACAGAATCACAGAATAATGAGGTTGGAAGATCATCAAGTCCAACCTATGCCCTAACACCTCAACTGGACTATAGCACCAGGTGCCATGTCCAGTCTTATTTTAAACACATCCAGAGATGGTGATTCTACCACCTCTCTCGGAAGACAATTCCAGTACTTTATTATTCTTTCGGTGAAAATTTTTTCCTAATATCCAACCTTTACATTCCCTGACGTGGCTTGAGACTGTGTCCTGTTGTTCTGTCAGTTGCTGCCTGGTGGAAGATACCAACCCCCACCTGTCTACAACCTCCCTTCAGGAAGTTGTAGAGAGCAATAAGGTCACCTCTAAGCCTCCTCTTCTCCAGGCTAAACAACCCCAGTTCCTTCAAATGTTCCTCACAGGGTTTGTGTTCCCAGCCCCTCTCCAGCCTCGTTGCCTCCTCTGGACGCGCTCCAGCGTCTCAACGTCCTTCCCAAACTGAGGGGCCAGAACTGGACACAGCGCTCAAGGTGTGGCCTCACCAGTGCCGAGTACAGGGGAAGAATGATCTCCCTGCTCTTGCTGGCCACAATTCCTAATGCAGGCCAGGATGCCATTGGCCTTCTTGGCCACCACACATGCTCCCAGCTTAGTGTCATCTGCAAATTTACAATAAAAGACTGAACACCCTCATCTGTGTCATCAATAAAAATATTGAACAGAACTGCCCCCAGCACAGAATCCTGAGAGACACCACTGCTGACTGGCCCCCAGCTGGATGCAGCACCGTTCACCACCACTCTCTGGGCCAGCCATCCAGCCAGTTCCTAACCCAGCACAGAGTGCTCCTGTCCAAGCCATGGGCTGCAGCTTTTGCAGGAGAGTGCTGTGGGAGACAGTGTCAAAAGCCTGTCTGAAGTCCAGATACACAACATCCACAGCATTTCCTCCACCAGCCAGGTCACCTGGTCATAAAAGGATATCAGGATGGTCAAACACGACCTACCCCTCCTAAACCCCTGCTGGCTGGGTCTGATACCCTGGCCATCCTGTGAATGCTGCATCATGACACTCAGTATAAACTGTTCCATGACCTTACCTGGTACTGAGGTCAGGCTAACTGACCTATAATTACCAGGATCCTCTTTCCACCCTTTTCATGAATGGGCATCACATTGGCCAGCTTCCAGCTATCTGGAACCTTACCAGTGAGCCAGGACTGCTGGTAAATTATGGAGGGCATGGGTTGGACTCAATGATCTCGAAGGTCTCTTCCAACCCAGTGATTGTGTGTGTGATTCTGTGCGAGCTGGTAGAAATAATTTGAAATCTGTATATATAACAGTCCTTATTATATACATATATATGCCATTTTCTAAATACTTAAGTGAAGAAAACACTGAAGTTATAAGATAAAAGCCTGTCTAAGCTTTGTTCAAGGAAGGTACATCATTATTGAAGACAAAGATTTCAATCCAATAAAATCTGCTCTTTCAATCCAATAAAATCTGTGTTCATTTTGGTCTTGACAGTGCTCTAAATTATGCTAGCCTAAATTAAACTATTACACAGCCTGTTTTTCCTGGAGCATGAAGCTCAGACATGCTCTATATACTGAAAAAAGCCAGAAGAAATACTAGGGGGTTGTGCCATATGGAAGTATACCAAAGGCTGTTTCAGGTAATTTTTCTCTCTTGTGTTGAAAATACAGATCTATATTTGGTATTTAGAAGTCAAGTTCTAGATGGATAATAACTTTCTCATTGAAGGACTTTCAGGATATTTTCACTGAGGTGGATTAAGGATAAAAATGGGAAAAAGTTATTGATAAGATTTGAAGAAACAACATACATTTTCAAATTGGTGTTTGAAAGTATCCAGTTCTCAAGAATTCAGATGAATCCTCACATCTTGTGACTCTTATGAAACATAGTAAAAAATATCTCAGAATCTGTATCTTTTTCCAGAAGATCATGTGCCCCATTTCTCAGTGTACATTAACATTCTCTGCAAATACACTAAATCCATAGTAATTACCACATAGGGAAACCCAATCCTCCTCAAGACTAACAAACTAACATGTACCAAAGTAATATGGTATAATTCTTGTTTCAAATCAGTTTCAAAAATATGTGCTAGTGAACATAGTTTTTCTTCAGTGAGAAGAAACAGACATTTTTATGTCCAAGAACTTGGTTTAAAACTCAAAAATAGCACTGTTTCTTGAAGAAACAAGCCATGAAAGAATATTTCCTAAATGTATTATTTATGTATTCTGGACTTGAATAATACTCTGAGTAATCTGATCAAATTGAAGATGCCCCTTCAGGACAAGGGGGTTGGAATAGGTGATCTTTAAAAAGTTATTTCTAACTCAATACTATTATATGTATTTATATTGCATATTGTGTTTTATATTCCATACAGGGGAAGGGTGAGTAATAATGTAGGATTCTTAAGTCTAAAGAGATGACTGGGGCTTTAGGAGAGACTGAGAAACATCTGTAAAATATAAACTGTTAAAACCTGACTCATTTGCTGTCTCATCAGTTTAAAAAGATATCTTGAATTAAATACGGCAGATTCAAAACAAAAACAACCAAAAAGTTAAGTGACTCATACAGCTTCTAACTCTATGTTTATGCTAAGTACTCATAGCATACTGTGGATGATAAAACTTCAAATGTAGTCAAAGCAAGACTAGTGGATGGGAAATTCATTGAAGGTTACTAAACCTACAGGAAAACTAGAACACCAAGTCTTGCTAAGAAATGGTTACAGTCTTGAACTCTGGATTTCTCAAAAATCCCCACCTCTAATAACATCCTCACACCAGAAAATTTTTAGTTTAACATAGAAGTGACTTTTTGGAAAGTCCTAGTTGTAACATTCAGTTTCTAGGGAAAAGTTCAGAATTCTTGTAAAAATATCAGAGCACAGATTTGTAGAAGACTTCAGATGTGACAAAAATATTCAGTAGCATTGCTGTTCAGTACAGCTTGTGTTGTGCTCCCAACACAAGCAGAACAAAAAGGCCCTGGATATTCTAGAGGACCACAGGCTGAACATAAGCCAGCTGTGTGGTGTGGCAGAGGACAAAAAGCATTCTGGATGCATTAGGTAGAGCACTGTCAGCAGTTTAAAGAAGGTGACACTTCAACTCTATTGAGCCCTGACGAGACACATTTGGAGTACCGCATCCAGACCTGGGGTCCCCAACAAAGTGAGACATGAATTTACTAGAATAAGCTCAGAAAAGTGCCATGATTAAGGAACTACATAATCTGTCATATGAGGAGAGGCCATGAGTGCTAGGAAGGTTTAGCCTAGAGAAGAGAAAACATAGGAAGATCTTATTAATGGAAGGAGACAAACAAGATGGACCCAGAGTTTTCTCAGTGGCTCCACTACAGAATAAGAGGAAATGGTCAAATTCTGAAACAAAGCAAATGGCTTCAGGACATAGGAGAGCACTGTTTTTATTGTGAGCATGGTCAAATTTTGGAAGAAGTTGTTCAGAGTGGTTGTAAAATCTTGATACCCATACATATTCAAAGCCCAAACAGACATACACATGGGCAGACCTTCATCTGAGCAGTGGGTTTGGACTAAACAATCTTGAGAGATCCCTTCCAAACTCAACCATTCTGTGAATCTAGGACTACAATCTATTAGTAAAAGCAGATCAGGTCTTAAGAAATTTCATTAAAACACACACACACACAAAATCCCAGTATCTAGATTGAAAATATTAACAAACCCTTGATTAGTTTTTTTTTTTTTTCTTTCTAATGATTTTAGATTTTTATGGTGGGATATGTACAACAATCTAGATACTATTTTGGTTGCTATAGAACAGAAATAAGAAATTAGGTCATCTGGCACCAGATAGTATATCTGGAGAGAAAGTCGACAACATGTGGGATGGGCTATAATGATAATGCTGAGCTATTTTTTTCATCCTTAAAAAAAAATTACACAAGACTTACCTATGCAAACCAAATTAAAGTAAGAGAAATGACAAAAATATACAGATTTATTTTTCAGAAAAAAATTTATATACATCTCATGAATGTGTAAGACTGTTATATCTTGTATTTAATAAAAAGGTACTATATTAGGATGAAAAATATCCAAACATTTGCAATTTTCCAGGTAAGTCTGATTGAAATGATAATTAAAAATTTATAGATCCAATCATCAAGTTCATCACTTCAGAGGAAAGATCTCCTTAGTTCTGTTCACACACAGCAAAAGGATGGTACTCACTCTGACAGATTTTTCCAGTCATACATTTTTTTCTGTTTCCCAAATGCCAAGAATGCTCAATGTGCTCATAACATGATATTTTGCAAATTTACAAGGCTCTGATCTTTGTGTTTTGGATCAGACATCAAACCAGCATTTCGATGAAACATTAGCCATTTTCTTAAGAAATCATAAGCATTTATTTTTTGTACTCACTGTCCTGGGAATGGAGACTGGTCTGTTTTGGAGTCAATTTTTGTGTTTTATATCAATGTAGCTTTGCAAGTTTAGCATGCTAAAAGAGCACGCTGTTATTTCTTTGCAACAAAGTTAGCACCAATACTCCAGAGGAAGCCCAAAGTGAGAGTGTTTACTGAGCTCAGTGTTCTGTTTTATTTAATTATAGAGTAACAGACTCACAGAATTGCTAAGGTAGGCGCCTATGTAGGTCACCTTGCCCAACTGGCCTGCACAAGCAGGGCCATGTAGAGCTGGTCACTCAACACCAAATCCAGATGCCTTTTGAACACCTTCAAAGATGGAGACTCCATAACCTTCCTGAACAATCTGTTTCTGTGCTTTACTGCCCTAGCAGTCATTTTTTTCATTAATTGGAATTTTATACAATTTACTGGAATATCTTTACTACCACCCATCAGGTATTTAAAGACATTGAAAAATTCCCCTCAGCCTTCTCTCTTCCAGTATAAACAAGTCCAGCTCTCTCAGCCTATTCCCATATGCTTCAAATCCATATCTGGAAGTATGAGAGATTTGCTCTACATTTAAACTACTAAGCTGAAGATGAAACAATTTTGATCATGTTTCCACATATTAAAATAATTGATGTAGGAATCAAAGATAGTATGCTCTCACTGCCACCACTATCACTGAACACATTACAAAGGCTGAGAGAACTTTCTCCTCTCTTTGAAATAGGAGATAGACTCATCTACTCGGAGAAGATAATTTCAGGACATTTATCTCAGGCTGGCCAGATAATTTCATCTGGATGAGAATTGTTTATGTAAACTTAAAGGGGCTTGAAATTTCAGGCAGACTTCTTTTTTAGGGTTCCTGGTGTTTAGTTCTTCATACTTTGAAGAGCTAAACACTCCCTGTACTCACAGTATAAGGAATACAATTTCTGCCATAAGAATCTGAATTCTGCTTTAGGGTTGAGACATCCAGAAGTTAAATGCTGCATTAACCACTTAACAAATAATTAAGTCCTGAGATTTCTAATACCATTAGAGTCTAAAATATCTGAAGAAAAAAGTGAACATTTTACTGAAAAGATGCATAATTCACCAGTAGGTGAATTTGCAGAAAATAAGCAATTATATTTACAGTATTAAGAGAATACAAACACAACCCCTCACACCATGAAAGAGTTAAATGACATGTTTACTACCCATAAATATTGACTGAGACAATCAATTTCATTTTTATTTAGGATAAATAAGATTGACTTTTCTTTACAGCCCATATTAAATATTTTCAGGGGAGGGTTTTATTAATCTGTTTGCAAAAGTCAGTCATTTCAAAAGGAAGAATATATTAAGTTCAAAAGAATAAGCTTTCTTCAGTATGAGAACAAAGCCTTTATCCTCACAGACTTAAAGATACTAGAGATACATGCATTTGCTTCAGCATTTTGTTTGACAAAATCATGCTTCATCATTTGCATTAGATTCACTTAAAACTTTCAACACACTTCTCCTTTATCTTTCTGTTACTTTTATGTTTCCATTAGCTTTATATGTTCTTATTTGGGATGGAGAATGGGAATAAAAACACTTATGGGATGGCACTCAGCAATCAGCTAAGCTGGGTCTTACATTTTTTCAGATAATCTCTTTATCTCTCACACACAGTAGCCACACTACACTCTGCTTCAGCTTTTACCTTGTGCTGAACAAGATGCTGAAAGTTTTGAGACACAATGGAACTTGCTGTGAAGGAGGAGCACCAGGTTTTTACAGAAAATGTTCAAGGTATAAAATGGAAAACTACTTTGAGGAAAAACTGAACCATCAGTACTTAGAAAAAGCTATTAAAAATATTTGCTTCAAAAAATTAACTTCATTTTCCTGTATTTCCTTCTTCTACCTGTGATTAAAGGTGAAAAAGTAGAATTACATACAGCAGCCAATATGATTTTGACAATTTATATAAAATAATAAGGTACTAAAATTACTATTCCTTGAATAAATTTAACTGTAAATATTTGTGGTGGTTTAGCACCAACTATTAAACTCCAGCTAAATTAAGCTCTGCCCCTTCCTTCAACGAGGACATTCCTTATATTTTACTATTTATGTCATGCCAAAATCCTATACCTTTCAACTACTTACACAGATACAGACATAGAAGTATATGTGAGGCACAGGGTACAACTCCAATCAGCCAGTGGTTGTTTCCACCACTATAAGCGAACAGCATTTGCCTTTGCAGGTTTGCAGCAGTGTGATGTAATTAATCTGCCAGGCCTCCCCATATTTATATTTCAACCATTGCTCCCCATAACACAGGGACTTTACCCACTTGTCCCTGCTTCTCATGGCATGTGTTGCATGACTGTGGATAAGCATATATTCCTCTAGATAGTCCAAATCCACCAAAGCAAGTCGTCTTCTGTGATTCTATATGAATGATTGAACCTCTTCAGTATCTTGGTTTATTGCTGTCTTGCTCTATCTTTCCTAACAGATACTCTATTATACATGAGGCAGTATTATAACTTTTGGAAAAATGTTGACAATTCAGTAGAAGAATCAAACTGAAGTTCAGTGAAACTCAGACTCCATGGAGAAGAAAAAGTCAGAGTGCAATGGGTTGTAAAAGGTTGAGTAATTACTTTGAGCAATTTAATTTCTGAAAGGCACTGCAACATTTTAAGAATCACTTAAAATCCTTTTAAAAAGGATTTAAGAATTTCTCTATAATTTACTTTGATTAACACTCATTACTTCTTTAGCTGTTATTGCTGAATTGCTACAATTACTGTTGAACTAAAACCTGGATTAATATATTTCACTTTATTATAGTAAAATTATAACATAACTATTTCAAGAATGGAGAATTTTATTTTAGTCTCTATAAAAATACTCCTATAGATAAGAATAAAATACTCATGAGTAAAAATATTCATGTGAATACTGAAGTGCTCATGCAGATTAAAAAAATAACAGTATTTAATTTATACATCATTTCTTACACAGGAAAACACCCCATAAAATACCATTGCTTCTGTTTTACCAAAACTTTTTTCTAGTCCACAGTTCTACAAGATGAAGCTGGGAAATATGCTAAGTGCTTTCAAATGTTTATAGATATAGAAAATGTTTATAGATAAATGTTTATGATATAGATATCTTATTTAAATCAGTGAAATTTGACACTTAATTCACCCTCGGTTTTGGAATTCACAGTGCCACATTACCCATTTCTCAGTTTTTACATAAATTTTATCATAAGCAAATCCCATAGAAATGGGTAGCTTTCATCATGGAAGCTCTCAAGCTGGGCCTGCACTGGAAATCCAGTAACAGTGATTATGATGGGCAGTTGTTGAGTTGTTGAGACAAAGCAGAGGTATTCACTAGGGGAGAGAGTTATTTTACATCATCATTTAGAGTCAGTTGAATGAAATTATGCCCTACTATTATCTCATCAAGAAAACCATGTCAACCTTCCAGATAGTCTCACACTATAATTTTCAACTTTGCAGAGTTCTGAAATCATATCTGTGCCTGATAGTATGTGTTACAGAAAAAATAACACAAGTAACAAATACAAAAGTAACACAAATAACAAATACAAAAAATATTTTCATAAACATAATTTAAGTGATAAGTTAAATAGATTTTCAGTGTTCTCTCTTTACTAATTGACTTCCAAATAAGGAATTAGCCATGCTTTGCTTGGCATTAATCAATTTTTTACTGAAACAGTAAAAATATAATGCAATAGAAATTCTAGCCAGTATTTTAAAAAAACATGTGTATAAAATTAAGAGAATAATAAAAAATGGGCAAATAAAACTTAACTTGTTTCCTGTAGATCTGAGACATAACAATATACTCCTCAGCTTTGAGATATAGTTATCCATATATAGATTTTTAGAGGAAAAACCTTTGGCCCATCACTTCAGTAGCCTCTCTTCTAGCTGTAAAACGTGCATTCTTTCATTATGTGCTGTTTCGCCTTCATTTGGGTGACAGCATGTATCAATGGGACACATCTGCAGTGATAAAAGCCCATTAGCCACAAGAAGAGGCAGATGGAATATATACAATTATTATTAATGATATAAATGCCACTTAGAATTTCCAAGCATTGTTCACTTTCTAAATTAACAGTTTGAATTAATCTCTTATCTTATAAAAATATTGAATTTTACTCTAAGCTGTCAATTTAGCCCTGATTTTTCAATTAATCATGCTAATATGTGGTTTTCTCTAGATTTCTATAAAAAAAGGGGGGTGGGGGGGAAGGACATCTGAGGCTTCCAAAACCAGTTCAAAGTTGTGTGGCTGATGCTATTAGGAATTTCTTTTGCTTTTGGATTATTTTGTCTGTGCCATTGAATGTCGTTAAGAGGCTTTTTAGGGTAGAATAAAACTATGTTCATATTCACGTGAACAAATACACAAGTACTGTACTAAGACACCAGTGTATTATCCTTTTTTTTTGACATGGTGAGACATGAAATAGTAGAGAGAATTAACCTCAGCAACGAGGCAAAGAATAAACTAAAGGACAACTGAGGGAAAAAAATGTCCAAGGAAACAACAAAGGAAATTAAGGCATCTGCATAGAGAAAAGAACACGTGCACTATGAATGAAAAGTTAATTTTTGAAGGTAATTATCTAACATAAGGCATGTGGCAGGAGTTTAAAGTTTAACCAGAGCATAAAGTATGTGTTATGAGATTGTCACTACCCATTATGTATCATGACATAACACGTATAACACTCAATATAAAGGAAATGTTCATATGGTAAAACCACTTAAGTGTGAGCTGTTGCCTTTCTCACCACATAAAAGGATCAATTTTTTGTTGTTGTTTTGATTACCAAAAAAGTAATTTTCCTTATGATCGAGGATAATGGGTTTCATATGTTTTTCATTACAATTAGCAGCCCAGAATAATCCAAACATAAGTAAAATAATGACCTTGATGTCACTGCTATTGACATAATAACTGTTTAAAATTGAACTGCAGTAGAAGCAGAGAACAATGGCAAAAATTCAGAAAAACAGATGGCTTGTAAGAATTTTACCATGCTCATAAGAATTTTCAGAGATGCAGCAACAGGAAAAATGACCAAACAAAGTGCCATTCAGAGTCTCCCTGGAAGAGCAACACTGGTGATTCCTTTTCTCTTTTCAAAAATTCCCACAATTATCTAAATCACTAGCAATCAATTTGCAGCAAGCACATTACTAACAAAACTAATATCTAATCTCTTTCTTTACCCAATGATTTAGGTATGTTAATTTTCTTTATTTTGCAAGCCATTATTTTCACAAATCACTTCTCACAGCTGGCAATGACTGATTTGTAAGGTATTATTTAAACTGGAATAATATATTTTTGTCATATGCTGAAATATTTATTAATAAATTTATAAAACATGTAGTAGCTCATCATCAGTAGCTTTCTGTTTTTCTCTTTGCTATATAAACCTAGAGGGGAGGATTTAATAGCAGGATCTGTTCATAAATTGTGCATTCCTATGTCCTAATCCTAAATTAACATATTGTGTCCAAATATCTACAAAACCTAGACAGGTTCTTCAGATCTGATCCAACTTTTACAGAACAGCTTTTTAAAAATTCAATGTGTAAACAGACATTCTACCTGAATCTTTTTATACATCTAGCACTATGTGAAGAAGTGTCTGCAGAAGGTGACTGCAGTGGTGAGCAGATGATTTCAGCTGATCTATCCTTATGAGAAAAACAAGTTTAAATGGATGATAGCTATCTTAGCATTAAGCTCATTTTTCAGGCTGGCAGTCATCCTGTCCTGTTAAGAAAGATAAATTTTATTGCCTTCTTTCAAGATTATACCTAAAAATATGATGACTGGTTTTGGTTCGTTTAATTGTTTTAGGCTCAGAAATCTCTTTTAGGTTATTTTATGTCACATACCTTGGTATTTACCTACCCTTATTTTATTGCTGAAACACTTAAATAATCCAAATATTGTAAGGCCCATTATTGCAGATACTGCACAAAGATACTAAAAAGCTGCCTTCCAAATTTCTGACACATGAAAAAAACATTAGGAGTCCTGAACATGAAGGTTAGGAGAAAGTAAAAAAAGATATGACAACAGACATAATGAGATAAACCAGAGGCAGAAATGAATGGAGGTTGTTTACTACATATTTTTTACATTAAAACATGTTGATTCATTAAACCTGGAATTGCTATCAGAACAAGATAGATTTAGACCAATACAGAAACTACAATATACAGAAACTAAAAATTACAATACAGTAATTTTTATTTGGAAAAACGGAATTAAAATTTTAATCATTAAGCATTGCTGTAATATTTTTTGTACAATACCATAAAAAAATTACAACATTTTCCACACAGCATTGCTCAGTACCAATGACCACAATGCATTTTGTGCATGTAAGTTATTTGGCTGAATTTTCTGCATTTCGTAATTGAAAAGGTATCTGAAGCAGAAGAAGGTTGTCACAAGGATAAGATATTAAAGGTAAAGAAACCCAGGATAAGATTAAGGTCAGCTTCATTTACCAGAATGGTTCCCAGAAATGTCCTTTCTTTATGATCAGATGAAAAGGGTACAGGTCAAATGTGTATGCCTCTGAAAGTAAAAAAAAATAGTTATGGAATGGATGTACTTAGTGTCAATTGTCTATTTTTCACTGTGTAAATAGGCAGGCAGCACAGTTCAATACAGAAGGTGATTCTGGTACTTCCTTTTTTAACACAAGACTTTTATACAATGTAGAGAGTTTTAGACAAAATGAAAAGACATACTGTCTGTTACTACTGCCACTGTATTTTGAAGTCACAGTCATAGTCTGAAAATTAAAAAATTAGAGAGCAGCTGAGTCAATATTTACTTTCATCATTTTGTACTTGTAAAAATCTCATTAAGAGATCACATGCCTAAAAGTTATGTAATACTTGGAAAGCCTTCTTGGGTTTTTATAACTTTCATAGTCATGTAACTTAAATAATCAGGTAGAACCAGTTCTGTCTTGAAAGATCATAGAAATTTCCAATTAAAAATATCTAACAGAAAAAAAGAGATAAAAGACAAGAAAAAAAAAAAATTGCATATTAGGAGCAACGGAGGGATCTGGGGTTGTTTAGTGGGGAGAAGAAGGCTCAGGGAACACCTGAGCACTCCCTACAACTATGTGAAAGGAGGCTGTAGCCAGGTGGGAGTCATCCTCTTCTCCCAGACAAGTGGGAGGGCAAAATGACATAGCCTCAAGCTGCACCCAGGGAGGTTCAGGTTAAACAGCAGGAGAAATTTCCTCATGGAATGTTTTGTTAAACACTGGAATGGTCTACCCAGGGAGGTGATGCAGTTGCCATCCACAGAGGTGCTCAAGAAACAGCTGGATGTGGGACTTAGTTGCCAAGGTGGTGATCAGCCAAAAGTTGGACTTGGTGTCAGAGATCTTTCACAAACTAAATGATTCTGTGAGTCTGTGGTTCTTCTTGGTAGCTACAGACAGAAAAACCTTCAAAGAGAGAGTATCAGGAATAGCAAAAACAGTTACAAAAAAAAAATAAAACAAAGACAATCCTAAAAAATTACTAAAGGTAAATTGCTCTTTATTTAAAATCAGCTTGAATATTACCATCTGACTCTTTTATCTGAAATATAAAAATAAGATCTATGAAGTCATAAAACTATGCCATCTCAAAAAGCAGAGAACAAGAGAGAATTTGTCTCCATTTATTTCCATTTGCAATGGACAAACTGCCAGATTTCTCAACTGCTACATTCCCTAAACTAGGAAAATAGTATCAGTTGAAATTATTGAATAGTGAAAGTTCCAGAGGATTAAGAAAGACATTGTGGTGCATACTTAGGAAAGCAAAAGCCCTAGCAATATATCAGTGCTTTTCTACATTATAAATAAAATCAAGGCTCATGCTAAAGCTTATCAAAGGTGAAATCAAGGAAGATGACGATTTCAAACAGTTTGAGAAATTGGTAAAAATTAAGTGGAGTTGGAATACCTATAATGTCCAACTGGCAAAAGAGAGTCTGACAGAGAGCTGTCACACCATCCGTTGTCCAGTACAATGTCTTTCAACAATTCAACACAGAATTTGTCTTACTCTTGTCTCCAACACTATTATCCAGAGAAATTGAATGTCATTAAAAATTCTAGTACAATGTCAGTGTCCCAAAAAAGGAATCCATTAATACCTCTTTAAGGAATTTCCAAAAATCATTCTAGTCCAGAAACAATAAGGTATTTCAGATTACCATACAGGGGATGCAACTATTCTTAGATCTTCATAAGATGAAGAAGACCACTTGGACACCTGAAAATTTCCTTCTAAATCAGTGGTGATGATGTTTAAAAGAGCCATCCCAAACCCTGGCCTTGCTAGACAGGCATAGAAATCTGTACGAGCTTTTAAGGCCTTCAGCATTTAACACTGATAGGACGTGGAGCTGAGCAACACAACATCTTGCTAACAAAAATATTAACAGGGTTTTTTTCACACTGAAACAATTAAGAACCTTTTTTCTACAGTATCACAGTATCACTGTGACAGTATCTGACTTCTCTGATTTAGGGATAAAATACTTTATCTGAATTATAAGAAAAATGATTTTAATATTCAATTTTAGTATTCTTAACACCTTATATCCATTCCTTCATTTATCAGCATTGCCCTTTGAGTCACTCATATTGATGAAAACTGGAATGATTTTGATACATGAATATTCTCTTTTTATCACTTCTAGGGATTTTGTAGAAGATTTGATCTGTGCTTATTCTGAATGCTAAAAAACCTCCCAAAACCTTGAATCCTATGATCTGTCATACTACAAAACTAACCTTCCTGTACTAAAACATTTTATTTTCCTGACTGTATGATCAAAAAGCCATGAGGTGTGCCTCGCATGCCATCTTCGTATCAAAAACTTTCTGGTCAAATGAAACAAAGAGTTCTTAATTTCACTTGTGGTGGAATTTTTTCTTAAATCATGTAACATAAATTTATACTCAATTTCTTAATCAGTCAATCAATGTCATCACTTATGAGGAGAGCTGTAGCAAATTCTATTTAGCAAAGTCTCTTTGAAATTCAGATAAATTTTCTTATTGTATAAATGTAAATAATTAGTAAGAAAAAGGAAAGGAATCTATATAAGTTTTTTTTTGCTCAATTCCCTTTTGGTAGATAATACCAGATACCAATATTTATTAATCTGTGTTTTCATATGCAGACAAAAGGACTTCTAAGGGAAATATAGCATGTGAGAAAGATGAATGAAACATTTTAAAAGCCCTCTGTCCTCACTCAAATAATTTAAAATATTGGCAAGTTTGAACAAGAGTACTACAAAAATAGATAAGCAACATTTTTGACTTCAGAATATAAAACATCTAGTTTGAACTGTTAAGTTAGAACTTCTCTAACACAGAAGAGTACGAGGAAACACACAAAATGGAACACTTGCAAATACATTTCAAGGAGAAATATGCAATATTTCACAGCACAAATCCGTTGGAAATTCAAAGTTCACATAAAAGTGCATTTAAGAAAATCTTCCATTAACATCAGCATCTTTGCGTCAGCCCAATAAATGCCATGAACAGGTAAGAATTGCTTAAAATACTGACTTGTGACATGAATTGCAGAGTTCCTAAGGAAGAATGAAATAAATCCAAAATCATCCTTGCTTTAGGGTTGTTTCTTTTATGTAAACTATATTCCTTAATAAAATCATTAACATAATTTATTTTAAAACATAAAATTCAATCCTACCTGCTTTATTAGTAGCAACAATAATTTACATAATGCCACTTACATTATGAAATATGTATATATAAAATGAAATTAAATACCATTCATTACAAAGTGAAAAGGTAATAAAATTATTACAAATTCATGCTGCCCAATGTTTAATTTGCAAATCTCACCATTACTAATTGAATTGTTAGAGCTGTTTTCAGCATCAAACTCAAAATTAGCTTAGTATTTATACAGCTTATCAAAATACTTTAAAAATACTTTAAAATCAAGTTCATAGTAATTATGCCCAAAAAAAGTGATTTTGAGGTTGTTTTCACTTTTTGTGATTATTCTGATAAAAATACAGACAATAGAAATTGTATATCCTTTTGATTGTATTCTATAGCACTATTCCATTAGGAGTTAAATTGAATACAATCGTTTTTTACCAAATTTCCTGGGGTAAACTTCTCTATCTGATTGTATACTTCACTTTTTTTCCCTATGCACTTGCTGTCTTATTTCACATCACTTCTTTTGAGGTTTAAAGCTTAAATGATGAAAGTTAAAGCACCATGGGAACTAGAGGAACAGGTTTGAAACCTAAAATGTTGCTTCATGCTTTCAAAGGTCCACATAACTACAACTCTAGAAACCCAATGGAAAAAAATCACCCATGACTAAAATTTTTCTACAAACAGAAATTATCTGAAATGTTATTATTGTCTTCTTAGGGTTACAAAATCAAAAGAGAAAAATGATCTACAAAGGCCATTGTTACAAGAAAATAAATTAGAAATCAATAATTTTCTATTGAAGTGTTGCAAAAGAAAGATAGTTTTACAGACCTGTGTGTTGAGAATTATGTCTTTATATGTATATATATCTTCTGTCTTTTGATAGAAACTAATTTTTAAAAAGCTCTGAAAATAAAATTCCTATTCAAACATTTAGGGAAAATGTCATCCTCACTAATAACTTTTTCTTTTTTTTAAAGTGCAAGTAGTTGAAAAGTGAGCTGAAACATTGAGTGAGCCTGTGATGGATGGAGAGCTGATGTGTAATTTTGTCTGTGAGACGCTTGTTGCACAAATTATTGAGCTAGTCTGGATAAAAAACTCTAAGGAAAAATACACATGGAAAAAAAGAGTCATGTGAGAGAACTACTTCTTAGAAAATTTTTAATGTCTGTTAAATGACAGTCTTCTTGTAACACGAAGATGAAGGGTCTGGAGCACAAGTCTTATGAGGAGTGGCTGTGGAACCTAAACTTGTTTAATCTGGAGAAAAGGAGACTGAGCCAAGAACCTTATCCCTCTCTGAAACTACCTGAGACTGTAGATGGGTGGGAATCAATCTCTTCTCCTAAGTAACAAGAAACACAATGTGAGGGAACAACCTCAAGTTACAGCAGGAGATGCTGAGATCAGATATTAGAAAAAAATTCCAATTATTGGAACAGGCTGCCTAGGGAAAGTGAGCAGCTTAAAAAGTTTAAAAGATGTGCAGATGTGGTGCTTAGGGAAATGGTTTAGTGGTGGACTTGACAGTGCCAGGTTAACTGGTGGACTTGATGATCTTGAAGGTCTTTTCCAGCCTAAGTGACTCCATGATTTTATGAACTTAAAACCTCTATATGGAGTAGATACACCATGGAGAAGGCACACGTGCTGTTGTATACACACTAAACTAAAACTCACAAGTCTTGAGGATGTTATGAACAAGTTGCAAGCAACATGCAACAGTGATGTGTACCAGAGAAACAAATTATTACATTGGTTGGAATTACAGAACTACAATAGTATGTCAGCTGACAATTTTAATTCAGGGCAAAGGACTGGACTAGATGGCAGCTTGAATGCCTTTTAATGTTGTTAAAAGACTGATCAAAGCCTTCCTGATTATCAATAGTTAGAGGGCCCGTAAGGCCCTTAACAGCACAAGCATGGGAGGAGAGGGTGGATATTTTGGACGTAGCACTATATAGGAAGTGATGGGGTGACAAAACTTTATGTGATTATTGCAAAAGTAAAATTCATTTTCATCCTAAGATGTCTGGGTTTTACACTATACTAGCAGCTAAGGAATCCTGGTAAGAGAATCCCAAAATATCTGAACTCAGATAAAGTGAGTGAGGGTGGGAGAACTTCAATTAAGCAAATGCCCAAAGCCTAGCAGCTAAATGAGAAAAGAGAAATACAGCAGCACTGGGATGCAAATGAAAAAATGAATATTAGATTACATAAAATAGATGGAATTCTGCTCCAAATGGTATAAAAAAGGAGTTCCATGGCTGAGACAGGAGCATGACAGATACCTAAGGGAAGTCAGTCGTGGGAAGATCTGGGAATATGAAGGATAACACAGGAAAAAGAGAAGAAAAAAGAGCTTGGATTTGTTTATCAAGAAAAGCAATGATTCATAAGATTCAAAAAATAAATATGAAAATGGAAAAAACAACCTAATGGTAGCTATGATAATTTTAGAGGTTAGCTTTTATACTGGTGGACAGCTTAGGAATGCTACCAGACAGCTGTGAAGGAGACCTGTGTTCCGCTTTGAGCAGCACAAAATCATTGCAGGTTCACCAAGGCAGAAAAAAAACATCTTCTGAAATTCTTTAAAGGAATAATCAGCAGTTTTCTAGTAGTGAAGATGTACAACAAATACAGACTCAGAGATAAAGAGAATTTGGGAAAAGAAGAGGAGTATAAGAAAGACAGCACCTACACACAATAACTGGGATTGTAATAAAAAATTGCATACAGCCTTATCTTTCAATTATAATATCACATTTATTTGCTTTCTCTCTGGTTCAGTGACTCTGTGGCACATTTTTTTCTTATCTGAATAAGAGTTGAAATTCCCCAGGTGATTTCAAGTACCTCTTACTACAGTGGTGAGATAGAATCAAAATTTGTACCTCAAAATACCACAGCTATCAGGGTATGGTTTTAAGTAATTTTTTTCCTCTACAGGAAAACAGTGAGGTCCACGTGTCACTTAAATTAAGAATTTATTACCTGATCTTCTCAAACTGTCCACAGAGGGGGTCTATACATATTTTCAATTATGTTGAATTATGTTGCCAAACAAAGATCACTTCTTCACTGTTTGGACCCTTCAGATCCAAGGCTGGACCACTCTAGGGTCATCAAAAGGTTTTATGCAACAGCATCCATGCAAAGACCTGTGATTTTGTTTTTTCCTCTTATCTTACTCATTTTAGAACTGGCCTTTTGAGCTAAATGTTTATTATTGCGTGTGTAGAAGAATTAAGAGGTTGTGGAGACACCAGAAACACAGAGCTTCTGCAAAGCTATTTGGTCTAAAATTTTATTTGAGATCTGATGTTCTCAAAGTGAAATTGCTAAACAAAAGACTTTTTCCTAATTCTCAGTTTTCGAGTGCTGCTTTCTATTTAGTCATGATTTTATCTCATTTACAAGCCTCACCCTCGTAAAGGATTTTTAAAGACAATATACCAGATTCCTGTTTTAAACTTTGTCTTATGTATAGAACTAGGTATGCTCAGTCATTTAAAAGCTGTGAAGACATAGGGACAAAATGTCTACTATGCCAGACTGCATTTCGGATTCTACACCCTTTACAGCAATAGTAAGTACAAACTCTTGAGTTTCATGCATGAAATAGATAAACCATGTTGACTGAAGCTCTGTGAAAAACATTTCTCCCTAACATATGCCAGGCTTCAAGATGAAGCAGTTTTACAGACTGGTTATGAATTTCTATACAAGAGGTTTTTAACATGGGCATCCTGGCATACGTAAGGCTAGCAGAGCTGGTTGGACCTGCAATATTACGGTTTTATGTATGATGTTTATTGATGTTACTAGAGATTAATCAGCTGGGCACACACAATAACATGGGCACATTTAGGGTATTAGACAGAAATGCAGAAGTTGTAAACTGTATTTTTTGAGAATTATGAGGGAAAACTGCTGTGTCTTCATATACCTACTGCAACTTATATTGCAATTATGAAGCAATTAATGTAACTTTATATAAAGTGCTACTGCAGGGATACAGCACAATCACTTTTTTTCATTAATATTTTTCATCACGTACTTCAAAAGTAACTTTTGTGAGAAATTCTGGCTGCTAAATTAAATAAATAAACTAAGAGATTATTTAATATGACTCTTAAAACTTTTGGAAAAGAATTATTCAATTAGAAGCCGCTAATATATGAAACAAAATTACTGCTTTCTGATTTGTTTTAATATTTTGACTTTACAATAGATTAGTCGTTAGCAATTCACTTGAATGGCTTTCTTCACTCATTGGAATGGACACAGTGAGGTGGATTTTAAAGGATTCACAGATCCAGTTTGTAATCCTATGAAAATATGCTTCAGCCTTGCCACAGTTACACAGTTTACTCTTGATTTACAAATCTTAGACCTTCTTAAGTCCCCAGACCAATTGTACAAGCCAGGCCTAAGGGTAGAGTTCTCTGTACATTCATTAAGGTGATCCAGTAAAACTGACTGCCTTTGGAGATATTTGGTCAGTCTGTGACCAGATGAAACAATCCTCTTAAAGTGATTTTAACAGCAAGAACAGCATACTTGCTACAGGTTTTAAAACTATAAAGCATTCCATACATCTCTATCTTACCTCAAGGCTTAATCACTGCTGATACTGATGTTGAAACAGCAGAACTCAGCCTCTTTCTCTTCAGCAATACACTCCTTTCATTTCTGATACTATTATTCTGAGTGGTTCTTTAACCTCCTATGTTCAAGAACCTTCTCCTATCCTTACTTACTCTTAAATCACAAGTGTTTTCTGAATGGTTATTTATAGGTTTAGAACATTTTTACTGACAGCTTACTGTTAAACTTGTGCAACTTATTCACATGGTACAACATCTCAGTCATCAGATAAGTTAATATTACAAATCTACTATAGACTATTTGAATAGCCATTTTTTAAACACTGCAATTAAACTAAATAAAAAATTTGTCAATTTTTCAATGCTGCATTAGTACTACAAATTAGTTTGGTGGAGTAAATACTAACAATCAAATAATAAGTGTTCAGTTTTGAAGAAAGACCAAGGGCACAGAACATCACTTAAACAGAGTCACTCTGGGTTTCAGGATGCGTAGTCTTCTTTTTTCCTGTTGTTTGTCTTCTTATTTGGAAACAATCCTACCTAAACTGCTACCTTTGTGGCTAAAATAACATTTTCCCTTGACAAATTTTTGAACTAATCACATTAGCTCTTTTTCCTTGCCAATGTTTCTGGAATTATACTGCATAAGGGGAAAAGCTTCAATAGATGACACTGAATATAATCCCCCAAACCAGTCCTCACTAAATCATAGTTTAACTCGGAGAACACTTTTCTGTCTTCCCTATTCACTCACAAGTCCAGGGCTACAGGTTTGAATTCATGCTGGGAGAGCATGGAACTAAAATTCAGTATAGGAAAAAGCTATACACTGTAGGCTATCACAGCAGAAATGTTGAAAGACACAGTTTCAGGGGTTTTTAAGAAAAATGGCCTTTAATGAATTTCTGCTAGATAGAAATCAGGTCTTGTTGACCAAGATGGTTTCCAAATTACAGAAAGAAGAAAGGAACAGTAGCCATAGTTCAGAGTGCTGACTAAAGCACTCAGTGCCACAAAATACTGGTGGCACTGTCACCAGCATCAAAACCAAACATAGAAGTTTCAGCATCAAACCAAACATAGAAGTTTCACATTTATGCCAAAATTCACTATTTCCTTAGCTACTGGCACAACAAGTGTTACTGAAATAGATAGAAATATTTTTATCAAATAGCTATTCCATGTCTGGAAATCAGATGATCAACATCTTCCTTGCATCCAAAACTTGTTACAGGCCTCCATCTTTCAGGTACAGTGCGGAGGAGGATAATTACTTTCCTGGATCTCCTAGTGCTGACCTGGATGTTCTTGGTCTTTTCTGCCAGGGCACAT
Source organism: Motacilla alba alba (assembly GCF_015832195.1). Classification (NCBI taxonomy): domain Eukaryota; kingdom Metazoa; phylum Chordata; class Aves; order Passeriformes; family Motacillidae; genus Motacilla; species Motacilla alba. The sequence continues at coordinate 21,494,503 of NC_052019.1, forward strand.
TGCAGGCTGATGCCCAGCTTTCCATCTACCAGCATCCCCCCAAGATCTTCTCAGCAGTGCTGCTCAAAAGCCCCAGTCCCTTCCTTCACAAGTGAAAGGTTTGGTATTTATCCTTGCTGAATTTCAGGAGGTTCCTGTTGGCCCATTTGCCCAGCCTCCTTCAGAACAGCTGCTATAAGGTAGTCCTTCCACTTTGGTGTCACCTGTAAATTTGATGAGGGTACGCTTAATAACTGCTTCAGCTCAGCTTCCTGCAGTCTGAGTTGAGGTGTCTTATTCCCTTTCCTGACCAAGTGAAAGACCCTTAGATGATAAAGTGAAATATTTAGAGAGGATAAATATTTGATTATTTGTTGCTTATAGCCCCTTTTGGGAGATGTTGCTTTGTTTTTTGTCTTCTTTAAAAACAGCCAAATACCAAACGAGAAGCAAAATCTGAGAGTGACATTTCAATTAAGTACAAAACCTCTGCTTCTTATTTTTTTCCAGTTTCTACTGGCAGCAGCAATAGTCCTATTGTCATTTTAAATACCAAAGAAGCCATCTGCTCTCCAAATGCACACAAACAAAGTAAACCCCAAGTTTTTTAAAAGTAAAAATGAAACAACAGAGATAATAATTGTTCTGCAGGTTTATAATGGTAATGAGCATAATCCATCAGATTTTAGAAAACCTCTTCATATACAAAGCAGAAAAAAATTATGTTATGAAGGGACTGTCCTTGTGTTACATTCCAAGGAGACTGTATTCATCCATTAAATTCAAATTTTTCCAAGTTTAAAATTATCCTAAAAACTCTTTGCACCCTGTTCCTGTTTAATCAAACCAGGTACTTTAAAAATATAATAAATATAAATATAATATTATATAACTTTATAAATTTATAATTTATTTATAATTCTATAAATAATAAATATTTAAATATAACATGTATTTTAAAATATATTAAGAGAGTGGGCAATAATTTGAGATTTTTTTAACAAAGCGTTTGTCAGGTTTTTGTCATGGTTCTGATAATGGCTAACAGATCTACTGAGGGCATGATAAACTCATATATTTCCATCCACAATTTAACATTATTCAAACTACAATAATTCCAAATCAATTCGAATGGCAGTACCTACTTTTTGCATAACACATAACCAACCACACGACCTTAAGCTTTAATGCATATTTGACCAACCATCTTAAGTCTTCTTAACTGTAATAACATTGCTTCGCCAACCATGCACCGTAATTAACATAAAATAAGCATTGCTGCATGAAGCATAAGCAATATCTTTCATTGGCTTGATTCTTCTGTTCTTGAAAGCCATGGCAAAACAATTAACTCAAATAAGAGTGCAGGAGGTCTCAGTCCTTGATTATGAGTCTGAATACAATTCTAGTTTAATACATTCCTTGAGGTGTAGATCTGTTAATCTACCCTGGTTGCTTTACTGCCTCAGACTAGCGGTGAGAATAACTAAACAGAGAATGTATATCCAGAAGTACAAGCAAACAGAACATCCCTGCATTACTGTTATAAAACATTGCTATGGTCAGAGTTTTGAAATGTTAGTTACCTAAAATGAAGTGTGATCAGCCACAGTCTGCCTAATAAGTTCTGCCTCAGCAGTCTTGGTTTGTGATTCTTAGTTAGAATTCCTGAACTAGTCCTACCAGAATTTAAAAACAAAACGAAACAAACAACAAAAAAAAAGACCAAAAAAACCCAAAACAAAAACGACCTCAAAAAAAAACCCAAACCAAACAAACAGAAATAAACCCCAAAAAACCAAAAAACAAATAAACAAAAAAACCAAAAAACAACTAAACAACCAAAACATCTTGGAAAATTAGCAGACATTCATTTTCACAGAGGGCATAATATCCATTAGAAAAAAATGCATTCATTGCAATCTTTTTTAATTTTCCAAAGAGATGATAGAGTCCTTAGCCTCTAATCTTCCCTGAACTTAGCTGTGTCCTTGATCTACTTTTAACATGGTTATGATTTTTCTGGAGTAGAGCTTGCTATGTCAATTTACTGGAACAATTTACTGGTCCTTCTGTTTCCCTGTGAGATTTCTATACCTCGAAGCAATTTGTCCCCCAACTTATTTTGAACTCTCTCATTTTTCTACTACATTGTCATTGATTTGAGTTTCACGTTTCATGAAGAACCATTTGCTTTTTCTTGTAGGAGTGTTTGTCTTTAGAGTTCTTTTGTAGCTTTACTCTCCTGATGCATAGTTTAAAGTGTTTTCTTCTTCTCAAAGAAAGAGTAGGAGAAAGTTAGGTCTTTAGCTGATAAGCTTTGGACAATCATCACACAACTATTTAAACTTCTCTACTGATGACATTCTGCTAAATTAATATTTTACCTTATGTCTTACATCATCCTGAAATGCATTTATTTCAGATTTTGAAACCATGCTGTCTCTTTACTTTACTCAAAGTGATCATTAGATTGTTATTAGAACATACTTTCAAAATTGTAAATTTTATATGCCAGAAATTGAGAGAATAACTACCTTAATCAATAGTGCACGAATACAAAGGACCATGTCCCTAACAAACTCAAATATATTTCATTTTCATAGTCTTAATTTTGCAAAATCAGGGATTGGGATTTTCAGTCATGGATAGCAATAAAAGCACCATTTTCTCTGCTTAGCTAAGTATCTAATAAAGGCATTTCAAATCAGTTGAAGAATGGGAAAATTTTTTAGTTGTTCCCACTAGATCAGCTGTATATTCTTCCTAATTTTTCATTTCCTTTACTAAAAATATAAGTTTCATGCTGCTTGTGAACCACTCATGAGAGTATTTTTTCTTTCACCAGTGACCCTTGAGCTGTCCTTAGCTAAGATCAGGAAGCAATTGCAGGTATGTTTTATGATTTGAAGGCCAATTGTAATTAATGAACAGACAACCAATTGGCCTTTGGATCCTAGTCAGGATGGTAGAAGCAGAGGGAAGCAGACAAGCAGTTGTGAGAATGGGATCAGAGAAGGAGGGGATCCTGGGCTGCCTCACTCACCAATCATCAGAAATTTGAGGTTAGATCCTCACCCCAGGTGCAGCTTTACCAGCTTGAAAACAGCATCCACCACCTTTTCCAGACAATTTCGGATTCTGTAAACACAGTTTAAACAGAAAAAGAGTGAAGGTAGACACTGCTCTGGTCCCACTATCATGATAGTTTAAATTTCATAGAAGGAAGGAGTTCTGAAAGCCAAAGCCCAAAGTCACAAAGAAGCCAATAGTATTTCAGGCTTGGAGGAGAACAATGAATGGCTTTCTACAGTTTGCCTTTTGCAAATGCAATGTAGCACTTGGGTAAAGTCAGTGGCAATTACATCACAGCAAAGAGGAATTTTTAATGGGAAAATATTGCAAAAGATGATGAAAAACCTGTTAGCCTAAATGCAAATGGCATGCAGCTTGATTTTCACTGGAGTAATGTTGTTGTAGCAATATTTCTGCTGAATAGAACAAAATAATACAAGGCCAGGGTTTGGAAGGGAAACATAACACAGATCTGACTACAGCCAGTGAATCTGTATTCAAAGACAGAGCATGTCTGGATACACATAAGCTAGTGTTAGACACTCTACTGAGGCACTTAAGTTAGATATACAGCTGTCCAAGTATTCTCTGTGGCTGCTGAGGAGATGTAAATGTCTTTAGAGGGCACTTATAAACTCCTGAGATTTAACTTTCAGAAAGGAAAGTTCCATTTCTTTGCAATGGAAATAGAAACAGCCTTGGGCAAAACAGCTCGTAATTTCATCATCATGATTGTCTGCCTAAAATAAGGAGATCCATAATCAGTCAGGGACTGTATTTGTTAAAAAAAAAGTGATGTAACTTGGGGGAAAAAAAGGCAATTTATACTACATTGTGTTAACCACAATCTTCTATTCCTGAGTGGTCTCTTGAGGAGAAAATAATCAAAATAATTGAGGAAGGAAGCAAAAAATGCTTTCTATGTGATGAAATAATTCTGAACATTATGGTAAGAACCTCTTCTGTGGTGAAAGTATAAGCTAAATAAACTTATATCAAGTTGAGGAAAAAGCAGGATGCCTACAGTAGGTGGTCTAAAATAGAAAAGTCTGATTTTCAACTTACATGAAAAGTATCCAAATCATGTCAACTAAAACCACTTTTTCTAAGTCTTAAAAAGGGAAAATCTTTAGGTGATTGAAAGACAGAAAAAAAAAATCTGTGTTCAATATATTTGTAAATATTAAAATTCTTAGAAAAATGGAGAAGATTTTCTTGATGTTTGTAGCATCATGTGTTTATTGTGCTGTGCTCAGCAATTCCAATAAAAATGGGAGAATATAAATTTGCTTTGAAACTGTGGAGAAAAAAATGTCAAAACTTCTTGAAGAGTATAAAGCAGGTCTTCACATTTCTTTGGCCATTAGACATACAGAATTGAAGGTGCGGTTTTACTCCCTGTAACTGTTCCCCTCAAAACAACTGACAAAGTTTGCAAACAGCTGACAAAGACAGCGCTAAAATCTATAGAGAAGTGATTTTGCTGTACTGAGAAACACTGAGACTATAACAGAACTTCACAGAACAACTGCAGGTGGAAGGCACCCCTGGAAGTCATCAGGTCCAACCCCACTCTGCTCATGCAGGGTCTCATGGATTCAGTTGCCTAGGAGCATAGATCATATCCAGACAGATTTTGGATATCTCTAAGGATGGAGACCAAATATTCCATGGGCAACTTTGTTAGTGCTTGGTCACCCTCAGAGTTTAAACTTTTTTCCTGATGGTCAGACAGAACCTTCACAGTTTATATAGGCTATTATTAGCAGAAGTATTTCCAGTAAAGGCAAATTACATTTTGTATCATATTAGAATTAGAAAGATAGTGAAAAGTAAAGCTAGACAAGGCTGTTAGAGCACTAATAGAATTATTCCTGTGCAGTATTTCTGACTTAATACAAATGTCAACAAACCAAGTATTGTTTAGATCAATTAGATGGTGACAAAGATTTACAGAAATATATTTTTAAAGTAGTAGTTAATTTATGGAATAAAAATAAAAAGAACAAACCAGATATTTTAAATCCTCACCCAAAGTAGACAGTATCACTTTGAAATCTACAACACAGTTTATCACACATGTCAGAAATGCAGACCAAATGAAGCACAAAAAACACATACGGAAGAGGGAACATTGTACCTTAGAGAATAAATCTCAGAGACAAAAAAATTGTTCCTCTTGACTGGGAAAAAAACAATTGATAAAGCCTGGACTAGAATTTTCACTTCCTTAAACTAGCCTTTCTATAAAATAGTAAGATTTGTGGGTAATCTGTGCTGTCGAATCCATTTTCACCAGATATGGCATAACCATCAAGATAACACTTGACTGTAGAATGTAATTTCCTGCACATTAGTTGTAAGAGTTGTGTTTTAAACGCAACATAGGTTGTGACAGAACACCAATCTCCTTAACCAGTGTGTGGATAAAAACATCAAAGAGAAGGGCAGATTTGAAAAGGAGCAAAGCATAACTCTGATGCATATTTAAGATTACAACGTTGTGAAAGAGCTCAGATAAAAAATGAGCTGCCACCTTCTGAGAATGTGTTTGCTGTAAATTAAAAAATATTATACTTTTAGAAACAATGGACAGAGATGTAGAGCCCTGCTTCACTGATTAGGGTATGTGGATATTACTACAAACACCTGAAATTATATAAACGTTTGCAATGGAAAGTTATAGACCCAGATAGGATATTAGAATCATAGTGTGGATCAGAACAGATTTTAAAATGTCCAATCCCTGGCCATAAACACAGACATCTTTCACAAAACAATGTTGCTCAGAGCTCTGTCCATCTTGACCTTGAACACTTCCGGTAATGTTGGCATCTACAAATTCTCTGGGCAACTTGGTCCAGTGTCTCACCACACTCAATATGTTCCTATATACAACAGAAATCTACCCTCTTTTAGTTTAAAACCATTACCTCTTGTTCTCTCACTACAGGTCATAAATATCTTCCTCTTTCCTTTAAATTCCTTTTATTTATTGAAAGACTGCTGTAAGATCTGCTATCCATAATCACATCACTGTTTTTCATATATCTCAGCATGTCCTTCAGAGAATCTGTTCCATGATTGTACCATGCAGAGAGGTAAAACTGACTTGGAGTTTCAAATATTATGCCTTTTATAGAAGATCACTTTGTTCTCACATATGGCAGCAGCTAATGTAAATAGTTCTGTAAAAAAAATTATTTAAAAAATCTGTAAAAGACCATGCAAGCTACTTACACTGCAAATAAAAACCCAGAAACCTCTCTAAAATATGGAGGGATTCCCCTGATAGATTTATGCTTCTTCTGTTTCTTTGTAATATTAATTTCTAATTTACCTGGATTCTATATTCTGTGAAAGCATAGCCATTCTCTATTTGTAGAAGATTAAAGTCTAGTAATATCTTGATGCAGAAGAAATTCAACAAAAAGTTGCTGCAGTAAAGTATAATTGTGGAATGGATGGTCTTTTTGGCAGCTTTAGAAATGCTCTAAAAGTTTATTTATTCCAAATGATTAGGAGTCTTGAGTGATGGCTTCTGTTTTGTGCTTCGTCAATGCTTGGCTGAACTTAAGATTTTCAGAATGTTCAGTGCAACATTCAAAAGTAGCTTTGATGCAGTTTTGGATCAGAAGATTTGATGCTTGACTGTCAGCAGAAGATTCTCTCAAAGTTAAGTCATTATCATAAAACTTCACTAGAAAAGCTTTAACAAAAAAAATCTTAAAACTTTAGATATATATATATAAACTTTACTATATTTTACGATACATGTATGTGCACATTCTACTGAATGAATTTTGTTTCTTGATACCAAGAAACTACATATAACAAATAAATATGGATATGGAGAGGAACATACATGCACACACATATACACGCATGTGTGAATCAGAATTTGGGTCCACATGGACAATCTTTCACACAGTGACTGCTATGTAGTATGAAAATATTCATCAATGTACAACAGTGATCTGAAAATTATCCATAAAATAAAAATCTTTGGTCTCAATCTTACTTTCCATTGAGAGAAAATAGTACATTCAACGCTCTTTGGGCATAGTAGAGGTTTTTAAGTAACATAATGTTAACAGAACTAACTCTATTCATAACTCGGTTTTGATATTTTTTGATTATTTTATTTATGAAAATATAATTTTAAATAATGTAGTGTTTCTGTCATTGAGATTATTCTGGAATTCTCTTCAATAGAGTGATGCTTGAATGACAGAACCAAGTAGCATTCCTGCCAAAATGAATAACCAATCTGGAGAATATACGAAGAATTGGAAGCTGCAGTCGTACCCTAAAGTACAAATGAAAAAACTGAGGATGGATTCCCTGAGTGAACTGTTACAGTTAATGGCTAAGATCATACCTAAATACCTTTCCTTTCATAGCCATCCTCTTAGCAATCCTGGGCCCATCAAATTCAATTGCAGATTATTGAGCTCCAGTTAGTTTTCTATCTACACATTTTTGAAGTGGATCTGGGGTGGGCAGGTGAAAGGACATATGCAGCAGATGGTTTGGGGCAAAATCCATTAAAATGTATACATGTTTCAGACAGCTCTAATTATTCCAACATCACAGAGCATAAAATAAAGTACAATATTGCAAAGGGAAGTTATTCCTGGCAAAAAACAAGGCATCAACTCTTATTTAATTGTGGTCAAGGTATTATAAGAAAAGTTACTCTGATTAAAGGAACAACAGAAAAACAGGCAATGAAGAAATCATATTTTGTAATTAGTATGATATTTAGGCTGCAATTATCAGGTATAACAAATGCATTTTCTAGTCTATCTCCTAAAGCACAAATGAACATTTAGCACAGATAGTGACTGCAAATGCAATAAAAGTAATCAAACCCCAACTATTGCAATTATTTAAAAAAAGCCAAAGCAAACAAAAAAAAGACCAAAAAATTCAAAAAAATGAATATAAAAGGTTGCTATTTGAAGACCCACTAATGTCTTTAAATGCATACTTCCAATACCCCTTGTACCATAAGATACAACCTCATATCCAGTCATAAAATGAGTTTTTTTACCAAGTGCTTCTAAAAAACTTAATTCATAAATCCAATTCAATTTGTGAAACAGTGTCTGTTATTTTTAAATATGTGAGAGTAGTAAAATAATTATATCATTCTAATTTGTGAGGGAGGATCGTTGAACTGTTCTTTATGGTTAGCTAACATTTTTCAGCAAATTTATTATTCATTGTTCACAAATCAGACTGTAAACTCTTCGCCACCTGTAAAAAGAAACTTCATTACACTGCTTCCAGGTCTCTTGGGATTATTTTAAGGTAAACCTGCTCCTGATAGTGTCCTTGAATGGTTCTGCCTTTGATCCTGTATCTTCATGAATGCTATGTTTGCTGTCCACCAGGTGAATAAATCTGTACCCACATCTGTTGTCTCACATACCTGAATGTATTGAAAACTCTCACTGTTGATCATTTTGTGAAATGCTGATTATGTCTCTCTTTCCATTCACAAAGAGTGTCTCCATAATTGTGTACTCTGTGCATTCTCTGCCAAATCTTGGTTGTTCCAGCTAATGACAACTTCTTTAGTTGCTTGGCAGACATCTATCTATTCACAATGCTTACCAACACTTCATCACATTTTAGTACATGTCTTCTCATAAAAAGTTGCAATGTTAGTTTTAAAACATGAACAGATACTGCAATGCACTTGTAGCTGTGTCCCATTGATCAGAACAAAAGCTTGTGCTAAAGTCAGAGTTTTCAAAGTATTCCTTAAACATAAGCATTTTAATATGAGAGGCTTTCTCTGCTAATTAGTGATTAATAATTATTTGCTCATCTGAGATATGATGGAAGAATTTCTAATCCAACAAACTAAGGTGTTACTTCTGAGTAAGACATTAATCTCCTGCTGTTGCTGAAGCATACGCTGTTTTCATGTTGTGCCAGAATGCCAGTGAGAATTATTTTTTGATGATTTCTAAGAAAAACTTGTCTGATAATGCTTTGCTTGAGCCAGAAAAACAAAAGCGAATTCAGAAAAATCCTTACTATATCTATTTCTTTTAGGTAGCTATATAGCTGGATTTGATTTTTACCTTCCAATGAGTATTTTATCAAAAGAACAAATTATAATTAGGTTTGAAAAAAAAATATGGTTGGGAAACACACTGCTACATCTTACCCTTAAAGGATATCACCTTATATCTTCAAATACTTCAAATACTTTTGCGTATATGGTGCTTGTATGTAATTTCAGATATTGATTCTGTGCCATTATCTGACTTAGTAGATGAATCCTGCTGTACCCTGGATTAAAGACTCGAGTTTTTCAGGGCCAAGCCTTTTATGTTGGTCTAGGACACACATAATAAAACCTACTATTGTTTTGATAAGTCATCAGATATTCGATTGTCCAAGTTATTTAGTAGCACTGTGTAATGCAAAACTTCTAATATTTGGCCTTTTTATAATATATTTAATTTTATTTATAGGTAATTTTTAGACAAAGTGAACATGTTTATTAAATTCTTAAAGGCAGCTCTAATGTTCTTATTAGGTGTACCATTCAAGTGTTAATTTTAAATGTATTCCTGGAAAATTGGTATACCCTTTTTGCCTGAACCTTGTTTCCCTAAAATAATATACTAATTTATAAATGACTCTTAACAGTAGTTTAATCTTTACATACTGTACTAAAATTGAATTATCCACAGGGGAGGATTTTTTAATAATTTGCTAAACTAGAATATAGTACGATTTATTCAAAGCATATAAGAGTTTCAGTAAATGACAGCAAATTAAAAATTTTTATGTACATCAAAATGCAATAGTTTTCCTGCTGTCTGTAGGGAAAATTATTCCTACCAAAATTTAAGTTTTTTATGAATGATGAGTGTGGGAGTCTGCCAAATATGAATTAACTTAGTTTCCCCAGCTTTAAATAGAAGAAATAAACTGACCATTCCAACTCAAATAAATTGGGAGACATTGGAATTAGGACCATAAGGATGGAAGAATTTGACATTACTCTTGTCCTTATCATGGTCTATTCCTTGATAATGGCAAAGTATAATTATAGAACAATTCCCAGCAACTTTTAACAAGCTTAAGGCACAGTATTTAATAATGCCTGTGAAGCAGATTGGGTCAGATCACAGATATCTGTTCTTTTTAAATCCTTGAAACATATCCTGCTAAAACTGTCATTTCTGTAACATTCAGAGGACAATCCAAATGCAGTGTTTCAGGGCAAAGCAAACAAAAATTCTCAAAGGAAGTAAAACATATTTGTTACCCACAAGCAATATCAGAATGCCTATTGCATAATTGCACATTGTTTATTTCTAATTCATGTTATGAATTTAATTTAGCATTATAAAAAAATAACTCCAGAACATTCCATATTAAAAAAAACCAAAAAAAAAAAAAAAAAAAAACAAAAAACAAAAAACACCAAACCAACCCAGAGAAAAACTCTATTAGCTTAAAAGAAATAATGGCAGAGTTTTGTAATGAATCTAGAACCATCATTACTTCATAGGAAAATAGAAATGAGATTTTTACAAGAAAATGGAAGTGCTGAAATGGCCAAATACAGCTTATGTCTCCAGAAGGATCAGTTTCTGACTAGATATGGTGGAACTCTAAAACTTTCTTGTTATTCCTGAGAATGCTATTGTCTGCTTTGACCAGATGTATTTTTCTTACTCAAAATCATAACTGCTCATAAAGCATATGTAAAATGTGGGTTTCTCAAATTAGAGGAATGAATCAGAATACAGAAAAAGTTGATGCTGCCCTCTGCAGACACACAGGCTTAGAAGATTCACAGAAAGTTCCATTTCCTGAGAAAATTGCATTTTTGGGTGGGTTTTTTTGTTGTTGTTGTTTTTTTTTTTAATTTTTGGTTTGTGGGTGGTTTGTGGATGGACCCTGGCTGGTTTGGGACTGTTGAGAGGTCTGAAATGACAAAACACACAAACAAGCATCAGTATTAAAATTGAGCTGGTAACATAAAAAGAAACAGGAATAAATTGCCTTGAATGCAGTGAACTGAAAAGAACTGTTGAGACACAATGTCATGGGAGTATACAAAACCAAACTCATTTCCAGATAACAAATACAAACAAAACGTATTTTGCTATGAAGACCAGTGGGTAAAAATAACAAAGAGTGGGGGTAAGTACAGTGACGCTCCAGTGGCAGTTAACCCCCATCAGGGATATTGTCACTACATGGCCAAGGATGGTGACCCAAACCACACGCACACACACTTGGGAGGCCTCTCATTCAAGGGTAAAAAGAAGAGTTTCAGTCCACACAAAGGGCCAATAGGTCAGTAACAGATGCCCAGCAGAAAGCAGTTGCTCAGCTAGGGAGGGAGAAAGGCTCTTAGTCTTGGGAAGTCTCTGGATGCCATCCCACACCCAAGCAGAGGCTTCCTGTCACAGACCCACTGCTCTGAAGATGACCACACAAAGGAGAGAGGGGACAGAGTGGAGTGCTCCTGCCACGCCCAATGGCATGTCTATTCTGAAACACTTAACTATATCCTCAGCTTGTAATTTATATCCTTAAACATATCTAAGACCTATTGTGTACAACCGGATTTTTTTTTGAGTTAAGGATATGCTCAAGTGTTTTGCTGAACTGAGGTCTAAAGAAGCAGAAAACTTTATTTTCCATGTAAATCCATATAACTAAAGGGAGACAATACCTGTTGGGAGGAATTAATAGCAGTAAATCCAACCCCATTTTTCCCTTGATGTTCTTGTGTCCAGAGTTTATTGTTCTGGGCACAAGAAAGAAATCCTTTCAGAAAGACCATTACAGGTTTTAACAAACTCCTCTTGCAGTATTACATTCCCATCTGTTCCACTTTCTGTCCCCAGTAATTCCTTCCAGACACTCATTCTTTCATTTTGCCAATAGTTCTGATTTTCTCAAATCTCCCACTGTCCCAGTAAATCAATGCCTTAGCCAATTTTTCAGGATTGTATGGCAATGAGAAGTAGCTTTTTATTTTCATTTAATAACTGTTCTTCCTTGAGTCATCCTTTGAAACTTCCTCTAAATGGGGAGACTCTGGAGCCAGTTTGTGTCAAGACTTACCAAGGGTGTGCCAAAAAGCCTGATGCTAGAATCACAGGATATATCCTACTTCAACAGTCGTGTTAGAAAGACTATAATGAAAGCAACATCTTGGAATTGATAAAGAACTGTAGTTACAGAGATGTATGGTGAGAAGAGTTGTTGGGTGAGTCAAGAAGCAGCCTGGGATCTGTAGAAAAAAGAAATCATCAAGGAGAACATTAAAAGGACTTTTCCAGCCACCTGAGGTTGAAGGACAGGGCAAATGGAAAAAGCAGTCATAGTCAAAAGAGAGAGTTTGAGAGGAAAAGCAAGTGAAGACAGGAAGGAAAATGCATTTCCAAAAGGTGTTAGGTTTGGGTTTGTGGATTTGGCTTTTTTGTTGTCTTTTGTTTGTTGTTTAGCTTTGAAGAATCATTGAAATAATTTGTATGCATATAGGTGAATTGCTTTGATATTTCTCTGAATCATAAAAAATATTATATATAGCCTAAAATCCATCCTTTGTAACAAGAAGCAGTGGAAAAGGTAACCTCCTTTGAATAGATAGAGGCATAAAAGCCTTGTTAAAGCATTTGAACTCATACCTCAACCAGAACCTCAGGGAGCCTCTTCTCATGGATGAGAAGGTTCTCTATTCTTTAGGGAAATTTAAATGCTTTCCTAGAAAAGATTACCATTTCCTAGGTCCAGTCAGTTGCTGGTGTGCAGAATGTTTTAACTTCTGTGGTGAGTGCAGGTGTTGATCTGAAACATCTTTTCAAAGTAAGGAAGGCAGCATGTTGGAATCGAGGAGGTTATTTTCTTGTAGAAGACAGATTGAAAGAGACAGTAAAAGATTCCTAATATGAACCTATAAAGCCTAATACCTCTCTTTTGCCACTTGTACAAGTAAACAATTTGGAAATAAATTTTGATATAAATTCAAGGTAATTGTGAGACTATATTGCCAGCGTGCATCATTACTATTTGTTGCTCATTGTGCAACTAAAGTCCAGCAGAATACATATTTCTGCAGAGTTTTTGCAAATCATTATCATACACTGGCTTATTTTTTCCAATGGAAAAATCCTGTGGTGTGAAGGGTTTCAAAGATTGTTCAGCTGTGAAAGTTACAAACTTCACTTTAAACCAAATATTTTAAACTTTTAAGAAACAAACTCTTAAGCAGAACCTGAGTCAAATAATAAATAGCATTAGTCAGATTTAGTGTCAATTGTAATTCGGAGTGGCTATACAGCATGTTATATAGTAAATAAATTCTCTGCCCTATACACCTCTTAATTTATCTTAAAAGTTCAAAGTAAAACAAACAAACAAACAAAAAAAACAGAGAGAAACATACAAACCTAGAATAACTTACACGGTATTTGTCTGAAATATTGTACACATGACTTCTGGTTTTATCCTTTCATTTAAAGACATAAATTGCATGCAATTTTGATTTTAAATTCCTGTAATAATGTTGCAGAAGAAGCACAAATAGTTAACAGAAATCTCAGATTTTTCTGTGGCTCTATTTGAAAAACTTAAGCAATGAAACAATGCTTACAAGCAATTCATGGGTACTATCTGCTGTATCCTACCTGTGCTTTTGAGGACTGTCAATGAATAAATGTGGAGGAGCCCAGCTGCTAGAAAAGTAAGCAACTTCTTCCTTTCAGATGGTGTATGTTGACGCTGTTATGTGAGCACCAGAAAGAAGAAAAATTGCCAAGGAATTGTAAATATTGTTTTTCAGTACCACAGTTGCTAACTGAGCTGAACTTACTTGGATACACAGAATATTAACAACCTATAATTACCAATAAAAGTGTAATGCCTTCCATGAGAGGAAGTAATGGAAGATTCTCAAGGTTTTAGGGTTCAATTGTTGTATACTGAAGATAAAATTATATAGGTCTTTAATTACTGCATTCCTTGTTGAAAGCCCTAATAGTGGGATCCAAAATAGTTGAAAAACTTTTCCAAGCTCTTTTAATATCTGATAAAATTGTAAAGGGGCTTTTTAAATCATAAAATATCTTCTAGCATTTTTTTTTTCTGCTGGCATCTAATAAAAATACTATAAACATTACCAGTATTCCATTTTCTAGATTAGCTTAATTCACCTGAAGGTAAACAATTACATTCAGTTAAAATTCACAATCTTTTAGGAATTCAGACTATATTAACATGGAATAAGGAATTTCAGACTAAATGACAATTTTAATCAATCTTGATGGCAGATTGCTCTTGGTAGCTTCCTGCTTGGAATCTGATCTATCGTGTTTTAATTCACAGGCTTCTGTGGAGAAGACAGCATATTTACATAGAAAATCCATTGCAGTCTTGGACCTGCCAATATTTCAAGTATCAAAGATTAATTAAGATATGGTAGTGATTAGAAGCCTGCGTTGGAGATAAACACACTTTACTAGAGATACAATTATAAAAGAGGGAGCTCACACACCCCTACAGATTTCTAATCTTCTATTATGAGAGATCCAGATCAACATGTAGAAAAATATAAAGTGGCTTAATATGGGAAACAGCAGCAATGTATAACTTACTGAGAATATCTCCAAACGGAAAATCTGGTAGATTTGTTTGTTCATCTCCACTCCACACCCCCAACCCTCCCTTAACTTCCTTTTTTTTTTTTTTTTTAAGGGATTTGGCACACTTCTCAGACTGTTTCTATTACAGAAGGAGAGATAAATGAAATGGTAGTAGATGTTGTTACATAGAAGAATAAATTACTTTTAAAGTTTAAGTTAATGAAGGATCTTCAAGACTCAAAACAGACAGCAAAGGGAGATATTTTAGCTTCAGAAAGTAATGCCACATTTTTTAGCACTTTAAGCCAATACCTTGGTGGTCCCAGGATCAGACCTGGCCGCTGGTGATTTCTACCAATGAGGTACGCTCCCTCTTACTTAACCTTTGCTTGGTCTGAGAATCGGTGTTAAAATACTGCCTTGTACCCAAAAGGAACTTTAATCAAACTTGTATTTCCTAAAGTAAGTCCAAGAAACAGCTTGATTGTGATAATACACTTCATCACTTTTTTATTATTATGGAGTGTGTGTGGCATTTAGATCACCATTGCTTCAGCAATAGCTTCTGAAGATTGTTAATTAGTCAAGCTATATTAATTTGATATTTATATGATATTTACCACAATAAAAAAAAATAAATACTTTATTTATGTTGTGCAATATCCTTTGAGTGGAGCCCACAGCTCTAAATACCAAAATCAGAGGTCTGACTTCAGCCTTTGGGCAATATTCACAGCAGGCTCAATAGTAACAAGGAAGACTTGACCCTTTGTATTCGATGCCATGAAAGCAAACACTTTTCTGGATTCAGCATCTCATTAGTATTAGATAAGCATTAAAGAAAAATAAATTTTAAAAATTACCTTAGCTGTGTTTACATGAACTAACATTAAGGTTGTCAAAAGGGACAAACCCCACAAAATGGAGATATCCTGAAAGAAATAAAATTGTGAATGAAAAGGTAGTGGGTAATATTTTTCTCTGATAGTCAGAAAAATAGCAATCATGACTTGACAAAAGATTTCAGAATCATGACCCATTTCTCACTTACTGGTATCTAACTAAGCTGCAGCTTAATAGCATGTTCTGCTCAACCTTTTTCTTGAAGCTAATCTGATACCTGAAACTGTGTTGGTACATACATATGTAGAAACATTTCATTATTGATACTCCTGAAATTAAACAATCTTCCAGCTCAATCCTGAGGAAAGTAATCTAGAAAAGGTTCTCAAAGTATGCCTGCCAGTTCCTGATACCTCGAAAAGAAATTCCTAGAAAGTGATAAGAAGCTGTTACTCTCTCTGAAAGCAGCCTGACAGTATGGTTTATGGGCCTTCATCCATAGTCCTATGCTTTGTGGAATCATGTGTGTTGTGGGAGACACAGATTTATCTGCTTTCACAAGGAAGATTAAATCCCTTAGCAAGAAAGAAATATGCTGCTTCTGGAAAGGAAGGAAAACATAGTTTCAACCTCTTCTACTACACATAAAAGAATTCTGAATTAATTGACAGAGATGAGATTGAGACAAAGCACAACTGAATGTCTAGAGCAGTTTCTTGGAAGGTAAAGCAACCTAAACTATAAAGGGCTTGCATTGAAATGCACAAACAAATGCTAGAAATCCAGTCCTGTTTCTTGCAAAGTTAGCCAAGAATTAACAATTAACTCAAAAGAGTGATTTCCTGACTGGGTTTTGGAATTTTATTTGTTTTCTTGGTGAGGAAAAGCCATGGAGTCAATCCTGACTCAGCAAAATGCCTGAACATTGGAGAAGGCAGACCCAGCTGTTATCTCAGTATTTTCTATTAGCCACCATTAGACAACTTGTCAGCTTTTTCCTTCTACCTTATGAAGACTCTCTGGTTTGATCCCAATCTTAGGCATCCCAATCTTACCTCTCTATTCACACGTTCTGTAGGAGACTCAAAGGATTTTATTTTTGAGATTTCATATGAACTAGCATCAGTGCAATTTGATAATTTATGAATACAAATAATCTGTCGGTTTTGCTTTTGTCTTCCTATTCTTGTTTTAAACAAATTTCAAAACAATGACATAAAGGTCATTCGGATACACAGTGAGATACCACTAGGCTGCATAGAAAGCTAGTGTAAAGAGATTTTATTAAGATTTCATTGATTATATTTAGGCTTGTGCATGCACTTGCAGCCTATGTGTGAAAAAACACGTAAGCCGTTCATTCTGTCCTTCCCAAGCAGATTTAGCAGTGTTTTACACTGCCCAATAACCTGTGCAGCCCTGCAGCATTTAAACTGACCCAGTTCAGACTACCCCTAGTTACAGTGAGGAGAAATTCCTCTGCTGTGCTTCAGCTGTAGACAACAACCAAACAGTAAAAATATCTGAGAAAAACAGTTCCATTTTTTGTATTAATGCCTTAAATATGTCACAGCTGACAGAACAGGAACACAATCAAATGGCGGCCAAATTCCTTCTCTGCCTTAAGAAGAAAATAATAATGAAAGGTCACTTAGTAATCTCATAATCAGCAGCTTTAAAACCTGATCATGTCAACAGACACATGACAGAAGTCATGAAATCCCCCTTCCCTTTTTACTCTTTTAATATTTCCTATAGAGATAAAAGGTACTTATCAGAATTCTTCTGTAGTGTCAAAGAGAGTGCTGATACCTCTGCAAAGCAAGAGCAATATTCGTAGTACATTTTTATAAATCCAATATAACAGGGATTTTTAAAATAAACAATGCTTAACAAGCCTGTACTCTGCCTAAATTAATCTTATTTCTGGTATTATGTTGTTTCTATTAACATCTAAACTTAAAATTCATGCAAGGATCAAAGAATTCTTGCCCAACGTTTTGACACCGGAGACATGGCCACTGTTGACTGTAAGTTGATTAGTTTCTCAATAGATACTCTCTAGATGTATCATCCAGCTATCACAGGTGTTTGCAGGCAGCCTGCAAGTGTCTGTCAAACTATCCCCCTACCCTTCATGCACTTCTAAAGCTCAGTAAATATCTTCCCTTATCACAGAAAAGAAATTCAATGCCATTGCATGACCTTGCCACAGTCAGAATATCCTTGACTGCTTTCATGTTAAAAACAGCCTTGTAAGACTAGGTCCCCACATACTCACAGAATTCCTCTTCCTAGATACTTGGGCACCTGCTTGTATGCAAGCTGAATTACTCCCAAGCTCACTGCTAGAAAAAGTGCATTGTAAAGGTGTGATATAAATCAAGCGCCTTCTTTTGGTCATGTCACAAATTGCTTGGAAGGAGGAAGAAAATAAATTTTGAAAGTATGCATTTCCTATAGTAAGCTAGAAAATAAAAAAAAAAAAAATCAGCCAAAAGGAAAAGATGCAAATGTCATGCCTTTCTTTTCAAGCTTTAAATCAAGTTTTTTTTGGTTTACCATTAAATTCTTTCAACCTGGTGAAGCCATACTTCATCTTGACTGTTAATATGGGACATAAACAGCCAAATTGTCTTTGCACAATTTTTTATTCTTTAATCCTCTTTATCCCAGCTTTATCCCAGCTTTATCCCAGCTAAGCAGTCTTTCTTGTGTTACTTTCACCAATAATAGCGACAGTAGCTCCTAGCGAATATTTTCTAAAAGAGTTGGAATTGCCAGGAGTCTTAGTCACAGATTCCTCAAGTCTCAAAAAAAAATCCCTGTTAGATTACATAATTTCATCTGATTATGTAGTCAAATGCTCACTCTGGGACTGCTGATGTTTCATCACCAAGCCAATACCAGCGGCCTCACTGCAGTCTACAACCATGACTACATCCCACCACACAAGCAGGCACCCAGCTCCCCGATTGTGGCCTTTCCTGGCAGACAATGAAGATCTCTGCAACTGAACAATGAACTTCACTGACAAATATAAGATAATAAAACTGCATGTAGCCAACCATCTAGGTCAGTGGCTGTGTTCAATTCTGTCAAGTTACTGTCCAAGACAGGTAAAATAAATATAAACAAAGTTGTTAGTGACTCAAGTGGAACCTCACTGTTATTTCTTGGGGGAAAAAATATGCTTAATGCATTGAAACTGCCACCTCCTTCTCTACCTGGGATTTTAGTTTAATGTTGTATTAAATAAATTACATTATTTTGTATTTCTGGTGTTTCTGCTGTGAAGAGGTTTTTGATTGCTTCCAAATGAGTCAGTCTCTTTAAACCTTTCCTCTATGCATATATTTCCCACTTCTCTACACATTACTCACATATTGTGTTAAGTTTTGCATACCCTATGCATAGTTTATTATCACATAGGACTCAAATGCATCAACTACTCTCTGTTCTTTTGAAGTAACAAGATGTTACATTCTGTCTCTCCCTATATAAACTCTCACTTTTTATTGAAGTTGCTGTTTTCATTTAGATGGAAGGACAAATTTTTTGGTATCAAGTTTAAATGGTAAAGTCACAGTAATGAAGAGGTGAAAAATACAGTAAATATTGCAATAACCCTCATAGCTAGATCTTCATGTAAATGAGGCATTTTCAGAAATTGAAGTCAAATTTAAGGGAGTGCCATTTGTTCTAACTTCCGTGTTTAGGAACTGGCAAGGAATATATGAGGTTACTGCTTTTAAGCCAGACCATTAAAGACAGCCTAAGAGATTCTTTCATCATTTCTGCATTTGACCTCTGTCTGGTGTTTCATAAGATCACTGCCAAAATTCAAGCAATATGAGAAGAAATATTTGTTCACAGCAGGAAAATGAGTTTAAGCTTCTCTAGTTAAACAAACTATTATTAAAGAGCAAGCATTGAAAACTCATTGCTTTGGGACCCATTCACTAAACACCAGTGATATTTGTTTACAAATATTTATATTTGGGAGAAAAAAGACAAATATAAAAAATCTTGAAATAAACAAATTATTGACAAAAAATGAAATAGTACTGCCTCTGGGGATATAATGAGAGGTGATAAGGACATTAGCCCTTTTTATTCTGAGTTTCCTGAACATAGTTCTGTTTATTTCTTTTACTGCACTGAAAGCCTTTGAAGTACATAACAGTGAGTTCCAATGAGTTGGAACCTACTGTTTCACCATTTTGTACTTCTTTTTTTCTTGTCTTCTACCACAGGGCCAGTATTTTCTGGCTTTGACAAAATATACAGTGTTCACTCATTTTCTATGACAAAGGCAACATTTCCATTACTTTACTAATGCCAAAAAGCCACCAGCAAAAAGAAAATAGTGTATGCACAGGTGCAGCATTAGAAAGGAAAAAAAACCAAAATTCAAGCAGTGTGCAGATGTGTTCTGAATGTTAATAAATGGATTTGTTTGTGTGTGTCAAGACATCCATACAACCACTGCTGTTATGCAAATTGACAACTACAGAATAGAGAAAAGCCACTCCTGGTTTTGATTATGCACATCTTCATGTGGGTATACAAGGAAGAAAAAGGTTGTTTAGCTTCAAATAAGGATTTTAAAAATCTAACAGAAGTCTCCATTAGAAAAAGAAAGTTAAAAACAACAATCGTCTATTCCAGATGTATTCTACGCAGTTCTCAACAGCCTCTAGCTTTCTTCTGCAAGTTATAATTGGAGACAGAGCAGAATACAAGACACATGTGATATAATTATGTTGGCATTTGCTTCTACTTTGAGGTTTAAGCAAGATTAATTTGGACTTGATAACTCACATGACACAGCTCATATTATTTTCTGACCTTATCTCTTTTTTCCATCTGTATGGTAGGAAATGATGTGGTATTCCTTCCTACAAGGATGCTTTGGTATAAGAAGGAACATATTCCTTATGAAGCATGATTGACATGGGATTGCAGTGAAGAAATACTAGGCACACCATGCACCATAAAAATGGAGCAGCCTCAGGACATACTGAGAGTTTGGATTTCTAGAAACTATCATCATCTAAATACAGGATTGTCCTGGATTGCCAAGCAAATTGTATTCTATTTGCCATCTGTATGGCAGTTGTCTTCTGTTAAGTGGGCAGTTTTCCTTATCTCTTCCACAACCACTCCTCAGGCTGGGAAAATATCTGCTGATAACAGGCTTTTGAATGTCACTGCAGAACTGATAAGAACTATAGCATCCCATTGTCAGATGCTCCACCCAGAGAGAGGAGCCAAGCATTCCTACGTGGATATACTCTTGAGTTTCTGGAACACCAGCATGGCTTCTCCACTGGATTTCCCAGAGGAACAGCTGCCTCTTACACTGGATCTTCAGAGGAAGACTACACCCTTTTCTACAGAATCACAGCTCCAACAGAACCACACCTGACACTCCAGGAGGACTGCAGCCACCATTTCAATTGGACTGCTACCAACACCCTGACTGACAGGGTGTCGGGTTGTGTTCTAACTCTGACAGTGTTGTTTTAGTTTACTGCATTGATTATTTTACCTTTTAATTTCTTCCCTAATTAAGAACTGTCATTCCTGCTCCCATATTTTTGCCTGAGAGCCCCTTAATTTCAAATTTATAGCAACTCGGAGGGAGGGGGTTTACATTTTCCATTTCAGGGCAGGCTCCTGCCTTCCTTAGCAGACATCTGTCTTCTGAAACCAAGACAAGTATTTATTAACATGATGTTGGAGATCTAATCTCTAATTGTAAAAACAGTAGCATTGAGAGACTCTAAAAAATTTTCCCAAGCCAAGCCTACTTTTATGTCAAAGTGATGGGATTTATCTCATCTATTGTAAGGTGTCTGTATTCTAAGTTTATTGTATTAGCCATCCTTTAAACAATGATGAAAGTAGGTACACTTTGGGCATCAAGTCTCTAGCCTGTATTAGTCAAATGAACTATGACTTGAAGTGCCTGCAGAAGTCTACATGGTAAATAAATACAGACAAACTCCATTTCATCAGACAAAAACATCAAATGGGATTAAGCTAAATATAGTACTAGAAGAAGCAGATGCTAAAAAGTCTCTGGAAGGGATCCTATGCAGCCTCAGGTTCCATGAGTAATATGAAAGTTGGTCTCCTAAATTTCAGGATGAGTTCTCTACTACTTGTTTCTTCATTCACCTCAGGATTTTTAACTCCACAATTTCATTATTACTATAGTCAATGTTCCTATTATTTATTCTCTCTCTTATCCTTTCTTCCCTGCCTGTGAATAGCAGATCAATCTGTGCATTGCCCCTTAGACTATGCAGTACCTGTGTTGAGAGCCTGACATTCAACAGAAATCTTCTGGGTTCCTTATATTTTGCTCTGTTGCCCTTCCATAAGCCATCAGAATGAGCAGATGTCCCCTGTGTCCCCCATTCCTCCACCTCCCATTCCCCAAGAGCAAATGATTTCTGAGTTGTTTAAAGATTTTATCTGATTTTTCATCTTGATCAAGTGGCCTGAAACAAACTTTCAGCACAATGTCAACATTCATATCTTGACCCAAAAGAGAAGTATGCTTTATTAGGGAAAAGGTACAGCAATAATAATTCTGAACTAATGAGCTCAGCTTTGTGAAAAGGTTTACTGTGATTTATTAGATGATATACAAGGCTGCACAGCAAAAAATCTGGACTCTGTGCCCTATTAGCAATTCACTTGCTATTTGACCTTGAAAAGTTATTTCGTGTACCTGTCTTTAACTTCATGATGAGAAAAACAACATTTCCTCTTTACTTTCAATTTAAAACAGCACTTAGAAAATCTGACCTATTGTATTTTTTTTAAATATTATATGGATGCAGCAGTCTTTCTGAAAATTTGAAGGAGCTGTGTTCAGTGAATATTTTAAAAGCTGTATTTTTAGAGTACATTTTGTTCTTTAAGTACTTTAAGCTTAAGTGATTACAAAATATTTGCAAATTTGTGTTCCTGGAGTCTCTTCAGTAAATACACTTACATCTTTTCAGACCATAAAACTCCTTCTGGCTGCTAAATTAGCAGAATTCTAGAAGAGTACAGAAAAATATTTTCTTTCAAAGACTTACCTGGAGTTAATCAAATATACATTTTATTCCTCTGTAGGTGGCAAATTTACCAAATGCCTGTTTATTACTAGGTGGAATAATGTATGGGAAATAGATGTTTCTTTGTGCTGTTATCTCATTAAATTCTGCATTAGGAAACAAATACAGGTATTTTCTACGTATCATCTTGCAAAAACATATAGACATTTGGATCTTCATCATGAGTCAAGGTAAAGAACAAAGGCTATGCATTAATGAAAGAAGCTGAAATCTCAGTTCAACAATGCAGCAGCAAGCATCAGCAAAATTCTACTTAGTACATTATAAAAAGATGAAAAATAAAGATTAGCCGATTTATGGCAGATACAAGAAATTACAATGATTAAATACAAATAATTAAACTTTGTAATATAATGTAAAATAATAAACTATTCTACATGCCATATTTTTGAAAAACAATATTTGAAATAATTACCTCTTGATAACCAAATGCCAGTATATCATAAAATTGTCCCTTTATTGTTCCTGTGCCCTTTGCACTTTTATAAATTCTCTAGGTTTTTGCGGTTTCTAATGAGTTTAAAGTAAATATCTGATCAGAAAGCAAATATTATAATCTCTGATTACCTTCCTCCCTCCATTCAAAACTCTGTCTGGATGGGCTTCGTTCATTAACTCTAGAACCTGACATCACATTTACTTCATGCACAGAACATATGGAAGAGATCTTTAAAAGTTAGATCTTTAAGTAGTGTGTTATTTGCAGAAGACTGTGAACATATTTTGAAGAATTCCTCTTTCACTCATCTGACAGTTAAAATCACTTTCATAAAGACGTTATTAGCTTAGTCTTAAAGCCTCTCCTGAAACGTTGTCATTTTTATGAAGTTTTTTAGTTCTCTAGAAACTACACTAGGACAAAACTAAGTTTAAACACATGAATATGTTCCTAGGATCTGAGTGCTGAGGGAGCTGGCTGATTGCATTGTGAAGTCACTCTTGATTGCTTTTGAAAATTTATCAGTGAGGAGGATCTTGAAGAGAGCAAATGGCATTCCTGTCTTCAAGAATGGCAAGGAGGAACAACTGAAGAACTACAGACCGGTCAGCCTCACCTCTCTAGCTGAGAAGATGATGGACATAATCCATCTGCAGCATTTCCAAACACATGAAGGACAACGTGATCAGGAGTAGTCTTCATAGAATTATGAAGGCAAATCATGCTTGACCAATACCTTAGCCTTCTACAATGAGGTGACTAACTTTGTGAATGAGAGGAGAGTAGTGGGTGTCATTTACATTGACTTTACTAGGGCTTTTAACACTGTCTCACCTAACATTCTCCTGAACAAGGTGCTGAAGCACAGGTTATGTGAGTGCACAGTGGAGTGATTGACATTTGGGCTGAATGGCTAAGCCCACTGGATTTTAACCAGTGGCACAAAATCCAGTTGGAAGAAAACTAGCAGCAGTGTACCCCAGGGGTTGATACTGGGGCCAATAATGCTCAGCTTCTTCATTAATGACCTGGACAACCTGTGTACACCCCCAACAAGCTTGCAGGTGTTTTAAAAAGGGGAAGAATCCGATGACTGTGGTGGATTAGCCTTGGCCAAATACAGCCCTCCCCCTTTATTGTCCACATCCCCAACCCCACCCTCAGCAACACAGAGAAAGAAAACAGAAAGGAGAGGAACAAGCGAGTTCATGATTCAAGACAAAAACGGTGATTACTTCTTACCTGGAATATTGCATCCAGGTCTGGGGTCCTCAGCACAAGATCGATCTGTTGGAGCAACTCCAGAGGAGGGTCACAAATATGGTCAGAGGGATGCAGCACCTCTCCAACAAAGACAGACTGAGAAAAGTGAGGTAGTTCAACCTGGAGAAGAAAAGATTGTGGTCTTCCAGTACTTAAAGGGGACATATAAAAACGAGAGAGGGACTTTGTACATAAGCATTGTGATAGACCAAAGAGAATGGTTTTAAATTAAAATTTAAAAATTAGATTAGATATTAGGAGGAAGTTATATACACAGAGGGTGGTGAGGAACTGGAACAGATTGCCCCATCCTTGGAAGTGTTCAAGACCAAGTTGGATGGGGCTCTGAGCAACTTGATCTAGTGGGTAGTGTCCCGGTCCATGGCTGGGGTGGGTTGAAGGAAGATGATATTTGAGGCGCCTTCCAACCCAAGCCTTTCAATGATTATATGATTTGCAGTGTAAAGATCCCAAATACATGTATCAGACCTCTCTGTGCTACTGCATAAGAGTGCTTTTGTGCTGTTTTGTGTACCTCTCATAAATTGCACTTCAATACCAAAACTCTTGTTAAATGGATCAAAATAATTGCTATTTACCCATTTACTGATTTTTCTTATGAAGATCAAGTTGCCAGAATAAGGATCCATAAGGACAAATTCATTCAAGCTCATTCTGGAGCTTGTCTTCACAAAAAAAAATCAATTTTAAGAGGCCAATTTTTTCTACTTAGCATAAATAAGACCACTGTATATCATTCTATTATACTATTCATATATTGTGAGTCCTGAGCATAATAAGGCTGTCATCCTCTAAAACATAAAACTGTGACAGAACTAAAATTCTCCTCTTACAGTTATGCTGGTATGCTGTACACCTATTGAGCTACACTTACAAAAGCAATGTTTCAGAGGCAGCATGTTTAGCCTTCATCTCATTTATATAATGGCCACTGTCAAGCAATTTTCAAACTAGCTACCTCATTGGTCTTTTCTGCTTGGTCTGCTTTTATGGTCTTATATATCAAAAAAAGAAAAATGGTAATAATATTGCAGCACTGGTAAACTCTTCCCTAGGTTCATAGTGATTTATTTCTAGAGAGAATGTTGTATTCATCTGGATAAATTACATAAAAATGCAATTTTAGATTCCTAGAATATTGAGAAGTTGTATTTTCAGATTCCTTAACAGCATTGTATTTTAGTTCCTTGATGATCTGAATATTGTTATTCATTTTCTTAAACTCTGGATGTATTGTTGGCTCTTGGTTTCTTCTCAGTAATATCTCTTAGTTAATTTTGTTTGTTCGTGTTACAAGGACTTTGCAGGGTTCTGAAACAGTAATAGGTAAAATCAGGAGACTCATTCAGCTGGTAAGCTGTCAGTCTGTCATAACTTGAATATTGATTTTGGGAGGTTGGTGACATTCCCTAGATGTATGTGTCAAGTTTGTTGACAGAGAGCTCTATACTTAATTGAATGTGATGTCTGTATGTGAAGTGATGAAGTATGTCAGTGATGTATATTCTCTTCCTCCCCTTCAGCCTCCCCCCTCCTCCCCTTCAGCCCCTTACAATACACCCAATGGAGTGTTATGAAATTCCACACTGCTCTTACAAAGCTTTATTTAACTTCATAAATTGAAAAGCTGGGTCTGCTCTAACATGATTTCCTCACAGGTATGTCTTCATTGGCTTGTGAGACAACAAACAAGTCCTGCCCTTTTAAAGTCTCATTCAGTTCTCCTGAATGTCTACGTGAAAGATAAAGGTGACTCTCAGGTGGCATAAAACCTATAGGAAATATATATTCCCCAGTGTTCCTAAATCACAGATAATCATCTTACAAACCATTCCATAGCTTGCCTAATTAAAGTATGAGAAAAGAATGAGAAGCCAGGGGACTTTCTCTCTTCAGGTATCATCATATTTGATCCTGCAGAGCAATTTGGGTGTCTTCCAACAGTACTTTTTTCTGACGATTATTTTGACTCTTACTCATCTAAGTAGACTGTTGTTCTTAACCATGAAAAGCAGAAAGAGAACAGTATCTCATAAAGCTGGTGGAATATTCTGAATTGTGTCTAGTCTTCCTTGCCTCAAATAATGAATAAATGCATATGTTTTTTAAACTAGGTTGTCAGGTTTCACTTCATCTTCCTGTTTATCAGAGTTGCCTCTCACAGATTTCAGAGATTAGATTTTTTTGGCAAAAATGAACACTTGATGTTATATTTTAGGATACATAAATGTACATTTGCAGGTATATGCAAGGAAAATTGTGATACTGCAATTTCCCATTAAATAAGAGAACATATGTATCAGAATAATATATCCCTATCTGCAAATGCAGAGTAGGCTCAGCAGGCAAGTGCAACTCATTGCTTTGGACAGCGATTAATATCCTTTCACCAGCCAGGAAAATGTATTCATGTTCTAACAGAGAGGTGGTAGAAACAAAGACAAAGGGAACCAGCTGACTAACAGAGAGAAATGAAGGTAAGGAAAGGAATTATATTCCCATCACAAAAGGAGGAAGTGGTTGCACCCTGCTCCAACAGAGCCAGCATCAGCATAAGTCAAACCTGGTGATCAGCAGCTCAGTGAGTGGGGCTAGGAAACGGAAGAGAATATGAGAACATCTCTAAATTAATAATGAAATTGTACAAAGTAGTGGAGCCATCTGTCTAGGAGCGTGAATTTCCGTTGTCAAAGTACATATAGCTGCACTAGCCCATCAATATAGCCATAAGATATTTTTTTATTTTATTGATAAATTTAAATGCAAAAGGAATCTTCCTGAAAACAGGGAGAAGTCACAATGTGGCTGGACCTAGCCAAAATACAGTATAAAAAGAAAAACAATAGCTCTTTAATTCTTTCATACTAATCTGGTGTATGAAACTCTGTGTTTAATCCTCTTCAAATCCAAATATCATTTTCTTTCTCAAAATCTGCATTTGAATCTAGGTTTTTTCAGCAAAAGAAGTTTGAGTCAGAGCTATTTTATATTAATGTGTTTTCCTTTCTCTGTCTCTACACTAAAATATTGGTATCTACACTAACAAGAGAATTTTTAATTGAATGCTTAGTAAACATGTGAATGTAACTTTCTGCGGAAAAAAAACCCCCAAATATTTAACATAGTGAGTAAAAATAAACTTAGAAACTTCTTTATCTGATATGAGTTTGAAAAGACAAATCTTACCTTATTATACCCTTGCTGGCTGAAATTCTGAGGGATTACAACTGACAGGCAATAACACTGGCTGAAATTTCTGTGCTGGAGGCTGCACCAAGTCTCTGAAGAAAATATACTGTTTAAAAAAAAAAAAAAAAAGATAGTGATTGTACTAGGAATCCAAATAGGCTTTCTAAAATCTCTCTGCTTTAAAGAGAGTTTGACATTTAAAAATTGAACTCCTTTACAAAGTCACATATTTTCTGATGTGTTTAAGTACTTTATGTGTTCAGTAAATGTCATAATGCCATTAATTCTCTTTGCAGAGACATGCAATAATTTTTTCTTATCAAGAGGGACCACACTGTTGTGCAACCAGAGGTGTGTTTTTCTGAGCACTGGAAATCTGGAGTAGATTGGCCTGTAAAAATTCAAAACTAATTGTTTGGAATTTAGGATTCAGTGAATGATTATACCTCAAGCAACAGGGTAAAACCAAATTTTCAGGTTATACAAATATTTTTCTTTTTACCTTAGTTAGTAATTTTGAAAAGCATATCGCCCTTTTAAAAATAATTTTAATGTGGAATTTTTTGGCATCTTGGTATTTTTATCACATGACTAAACCAAGCAGGTTGCTAAGCAACTTTCTGCAGCCAGGGGAAAGCACAGGCAATCTGAACAGAAGATTTATGTTGGTGACTGTCATAATAAGAAAAAAATAACAGAATATCTAAAGTCCTCCATTGTTCTTTAATCCTTTGAGCTAGACAATCAGTAATTTACTCTTCCCAAAACAAGAGTCATTTGAGAAACTGCTGCAGCCACACAACTTTGGTCAAAAACTTTCAGGAAAAATAAATGGGTAAATAATTTTTTATATCATTCT
The DNA here is from genome assembly GCF_015832195.1 of Motacilla alba alba. NCBI lineage: Eukaryota > Metazoa > Chordata > Aves > Passeriformes > Motacillidae > Motacilla > Motacilla alba. The sequence goes on from NC_052019.1 coordinate 21,522,943, forward strand.
ATTGCAGCCCTGAAGTATTTCTGTTCAGTGTTGCTATGGTATTTACAGAAGCTTTTGAATATGAGGATCCTGCTCGATTAAAGAAGGGAGTAGGTAGATACCTACTTGCTTCCTCTTGCAGTGATAACTGGCAAAAAGGAGGATGTGGCAGGGTCACCAGGGCTGGCTGGAGGCAGCTGGCACCAGGCACAGAGCCCTGCCCAGCAGCCACGTGTGCTCAGGCTGCCTGGGCAGCGAGGGCTGGCTGCAGACACCGCAGCCCTGACCAGCTCCCAGGGAACAAGGTAGCCTGGCACCAGTCCCCTTCTGCTGGCAAACAGCCTCCCTGCACAAACAACTTTGCTGCAGCACAAGCATCCAAGCAATGGGATTTGTGACAGGACAAGGTTAGTTTAAATCTCCATTTAAACAGCTGTCCAGATCCATTTTCAAGTCCAAATTTACCCATCATAAACAATGTTAATACACCACCACATATTCAGATGTGTGTCACTCACGGGCTGGAGCATGCTGGAGTAGGATCAGTGGAGGCTGAATACCTTAAACAAGTGCACATGCCAATATACCATCCACCCCTGGCATGGAGGCAGGCTTCATCTGGCAACTGCCCTGTGCTTTGAATTAGAGCAGCCTACAAGAATTACTCATGGAAAACACAGCTCATGGGATCCAGACTCTTTCAGATTGCATCACCCACTAGCATACCACAGTGCAGAAAACCAGATCCTGTGCAAGCTTGGATGGTTGGTTTCCTAGCACTCTAATAATATATGTTAATAATAAGACCTTAGGTGGGTAATTAACTGAAATTCAATTTTACAATACTGAGAAAAACAGCAGACGACAAAACAGTTGACAGTAAGTGAGTGTCAGGGACAGATAAACCAAGCTTGTGAAACAGTAGCCTGAATAGATGAAAGCCATTTGAAATTTTAAACAAAATAAATTTCTGCTGCTGTTTTTTGATTCTTGCTGTCTACAAAAAATCAAAAACATGTACATTTTCATTGTACATGTACAGGTTTGCAAAATTATTTTGTTATCTTACATGAAATAACTAACACACTACAAATTTTGGTAATGACTCAAAAACATAATCATATCTTGTTAATATTAGGTCTGTAGTTAATCTATGAGATCTATTTTATATATGTTCCTATTACTTGCTTGAATTTTCATTGTATCTCTATTTGTTCTTAATTTGGTTGTGTTGGAAGGGACCTGAAATATCCTCTAGTTTCAACCTCCCTGCCATGGGCATGGACACCTTTCACTAGACCACATTGCTCAGACCCCCCTCCACCCTGGCCTTGAACACTGCCAGGGACAGCACATCCACAGCTTCTCTGGGAAACCTATTCCAGGGCCTCATTATATTCACAGTAAATAATTTTTTCCTAACATCTAAGCTAAACCTACACTCTTTGAGTTTGAAGCCATTTCCTCTTGCCCTGTAGCTACTTGTCCTTGTAAAAAGACCCTCTCCAACTTTTTAATTTGCTTTCCATTGGAAATATGCCCTTATTTTCCATAAATATTTTCCTTAATTTACATTTTTAAACTATCTGAATTTCTGCAGATCTCTGATGTAAATCAGAGTTTAACCAATCCATGATTACTTTAAAAACAAAGCTGTGTTTCTCAGAAAGGGTTAGCTTCATATTTACTGGGGCAGTTAATTTCAACCTATAACTTCTGAATGAAATTTAGAATACTTTGGATAAATCTGTAAAAGGGTGCTGATGACAAGAGAACCCTTGCCTTGCTTCTCACTTGTACTGCACCTCACTTCACAGGCCAGATCCTCCCATGAAGTACCTCTGCTTTGTGAAAGAGAAAACTACTTTCAATTTCAAGTAGATGAATGCCTAACAAAAGTTAATTAATTTGACCTCAGAAAACCATTTTTGAGAGAGGAATGCCCCTGGAAACCACCACATAAAGAGAATGTGCTACTTTTTCAAGGTTGTTTGCAGAGTCGGTGACAAGGACAAGAGCTGCTGCCTCTACATCTCCTGTTACTGCTGTCTCCAAGATCTGTCACTTCTCCTGTACACCTCAGTGTTTCAGGCAGAACATGTTCTGTCACAGGTCTACCTGAGGTAACCTAAGAACTAGCAGTTATTTATATAAAGAAATAATATTCCCCTTCCACATGTTGGAGAAATTATTGAGGTGAATTAATTTGCTCAAGTTCACAAAGGATCTCAGTGACTGAAAACGAAAAAACAAATTTTCTCTCCCCTTATGCGTGTAAATCCAGTACCCCACTCTCAGCCACAAAGCATAACTTGTTAAAATGGTATCAGATCTGTTCAAGGAAAAATCACCTGGAGGTATACACAGAGGCTTGTTTATAATCAACAGGGACTAGGAGGCAGATCACTAACCCAGCTCTGTACACAGAAACCTGAAAGATAAGAGAGACACAGACATCATATCTGTTCTCAAGGCCACTTGGTTCTTTAGAGACTTCATTTTGCAGACTGACAAGAGGACGTCTTGCAAGCTGGGGTCACTTCAACTTAGCTCCCAGCAGTGTGGTAAATCAGATCCTGTCTATGTACCACAATATAACCTCTCATTTGGAAGAAAAATCTATGCTTAATAATCTATCAAGGTGAAGAAAACACTGCAAAGAGAAATGCAGACCGTCCTGCCGGTGAGAGCTGACAGTTCAGCTGGCAGCAGAAGTAGATCTAGGAGTGAAGTACACAAGCCCTGCATTCATCTCCCTGAGTGATAATTCTAAAACCTATTTTGCCACCAGTGAGTGTTATTTCTCTGCTGACTGGAGAATCACAGAAAAAAGGATGATAACACTATAATAATCTGCAACTTGTTTCTTCCCATGAGAGGCTGAGGGTGAACTTCAAGCAGAGGTTTTAATAATACTTCCATGCTACTGGGTGAAATCCCAACTCCTCTTGCAACCATGAGTGTTCTTGCTGCTGAATTCAGTGGGCTAAGATTTTGTCCATGATTGTTTAATTGTGACAATGAGTACTAGTATATGTATTTTCAAGAGCTCAGTTCACAGTGCTGGGTTTTTTTCTTAAAATATGGCACTTTTCTGCAGTGCTTCAGGAGAAATCAGCCCTTTAGAAAACATAGCTAAAATGGCCTACAAAGTTCAAATTGATAAAAGCCTTCTGGTATTTGGATTTGCAATATGTTAGATTAGATTGCAAACTACAGGGTTCAGGAGCTAAAAATGTCAGGGTAAATTCAGTGACAGCTATCTTGTACCCAGGGTCTTAATGTCTAATTTCTATAAACAGTAATAAAGCATTAGAGTTTCTTACTTAACAGAGTCGCACATCTACAGGCCAGGGTCAGGATGCTCAATTCCCTGCTGATCTGAAGAGAAGCTGATCTTTGCTGATCATCAAGTGAAAGGAATAAGTGTCAGGATTTCTGGCATGCAAAGCAGGGGTTACAATTTTAAAAAGCAGCAGCATCAACAAATAATCGTAAGTAATGTTCATAAACCTTTTAGGAAAGTTCTACTATGCAAAGAATAACTGGTATTAGAAACAGACTCCTTATCTCTGGAAAACACATTTGTTAGGCTTATAAACAAGATATAAATTATGTATACCCTTGCTGCTGTGACAAAATACAACAAATACATTAAAAAAACATTTCATTAAATTTTAAACAAATTGCAGTTTTAACTCATGAGGAGATTGTTTCTTTCAAGAGTTTTTTTTTTATATAACTTTGTTTTATTCTTATATGGCAAAAGTTGCTGCCAACTCCTTCAGAAAAAAAATATTACCATTAATGTTGTAAAAAAGAAAAAATAATGACTCACATAGCCACCAGGAAAAATATTTTTTTTCTGGTGAACAAGATTAATGGCCCTCTACCCTGGCCATTACATGGTGTTAGAACAGCAAATTACAGTAGCAGTCACCAAAATTTTTGCCCACAAATTTGAAAAATAAAAACTACTTTTCAATGGCACCCAAAGACATTTCAGTCATCATGATATTACCAAGAGGCTAGTAGGTTTTTTTCCCCCAAAACACTTGAATTTTGCTAATTGCTGCTTTAGCTCTGCCAGCATAAACACCTTACTTTCTGTATCATTTCAATCTTATATGATAGCCATATTCAGGCTGTATAAAATTTTATGATTTTTTTTTTCTTTTGGCTGACCTTTCCGTGCTTTCCCTTTTCTCCCCAAGTTTATCACTTCTTTTCATCCTCCAAATTCTATATCACTGCCTCCAAATCAGACAAAATTCTCTTCTCTGCCTCTTTCTAGGTAAACAAAGCCTTAGAGGAGCATTACAAAAAACGGTAGTGGCAGAATTTGCTCTCTAATAAGCAAATTCTTTTGCAAAGAAACCCCAGGTAGTATAGTCTACAATATTGCTACTAATATCTCCCACCTACAAAACCTTTTTGATTTAGGAGAAAAGAAAGCATTAAGAGGATTTTGCAGATTTTGCATGTTACATCAGTTAACATATTTTCCTGACCAATTAGGTGCATTTGTAAAAGGTCAGAGGTTCTGGATAGCAGCAAACTGAGGCCATTTGGTTCCTCTTTTCTGACAGATTCTACAGCAGCTGAAGCAAAGCAGGGTAACCAGTTTTGTTATAAAAAGCAGAGCTGATCCAAACCATGCTTTCAAGTACACAGCAGCTTTATCTATTTAATCTTATTCACTCCAAAACAGAACCTTTTAAAGTAAGAAAAAAAAGTTGTAGGACCATCCAGTTGAGTCAAATGCTTCCTCTACATCAAAGTATAACAAATGTTTCATGCTTCTTGTTGTTTCAGTGGTCATATGTACAACTGAGAAAGGCTAAATACAGTGTTTGAAGCTGCTCCTTTGTCATAAAGCTGGATGTATCAGGTGGAATGAAATTCCCTTCAAAAGAAATTTTCAAAGCCAATAAGCATTGGTCCAACACTTTTTTGACTGAAGCTAATAGACACTGCAGGCAGAGCTAAGGTGTATGGTCTCTTTGACAGTTTAGACTGATAGGCTGAAGAGAAGCCATAGGAGAATTAAGCACTTGGATTGCAGAAAAGTAGTCTCAAGAGATATACCAAAAAAAATTCTCAGTGATTAAATGATTAAATGATTTGTGACAGCAGCAGGTCTAAGCACTGTTGATATAGTTATGAAAGGAAAAGTTTTGATCAGGACAAGTGTTCCTGTGTGTTCCTATGTGAATAATAAGAGTTATGGCTAAAATAAAGTGTTCCAACAGTAACTGCAGAAATCCCTGGTGAGTACTACAGGGTAGGGAGATTGAGACCCATTCTCTAAAATTGAGAGCATTGCCTTGTTTCAGAAATCAGTAAAAAAATGGTTCATTTCTATTTCTCCAAATAAACTTTAATTAATTAAAGTTAAAAATTAATTAATTAATTCATATCCTTTAGCTGAGGTAATTTGATACTTTATGCATTTGCTTGGGTTTATTAAGAAAGATGGACTACAATATGTCAATTGTTGAGTTTCAGATACTTCAGTTCAATGTTGTTTTACTCTAATATTCAGAATAGCTACTCTAAAAGTTTTACTACTTAAGGTAAGTGAAGGTTTTCTGACACTTTTCTTGAAAGTAGAATTAGATTTTAGACAAAAGGAAACTATTAATTCTAAAATTTTGAAGGAGGGAACATATTAGCACAACCTTTATTGTGGAATAATAATTCCAACTTTAACTTTCAGCAATGGTGTAGGAACCCTCATGCTTTGGGCATCCATTTGCTTAACCTATAGTTAAAGAAAAATCATTTTCTAAGAAGGACAAGAAATCTGGAATTTGCACCAATGTTCCCTCTCTAATAAACTAAAGTCCTATGGAATACTGAATGTTCCTTTTAATGTGAAACTCACATTAAAAAAAAAAAAAGTCATTTTTCTCCTGACCTGAAAAAAAAAATATAGAGCAGTTCTAATTTTACAGAGTGCTTGAAATTTCTACCTGTGACAGTGTTCAGAATGACCTCCCATCCCTCCGACAACCTTCAGGCATTAACAACTCTAACTAGAAAATCTAGTTTGAAATGACATTGTGCAGTTCTTCTACACTGAAATGCAACACACTGGTTTTCACTGAAGCATTCTTGACTTAGAGTCATAACATGGAACAATGAATATTGCTTAAATTATTTATTTAGGACAAAAACATAAGGAGAAAACAGACTTTATACCAACAGCACAGAAAGAAACAGTCAACCAAGTACACAACCAAAACCATAAAATGAGCCTAAAATATCTAAAGGGGATGGATGGATCTCCTGCAAAATCTCACATAGTTTTCCTTGATTTAGAAAATTATAAACTTATTTCTGCATAAATGAGAGAGAGAGAAAAAGAGAGAGAGAGAGAGAGAGAGAGAGAGAGAGAGAGAACTCTCTGGAAACTTCCTTTTTGCTTATCCCTCATCCTCAAGTGTTGAGTATTTTTAAAACTTTTCTTGATGTGTCAATATTTTAGCAAGGATTTTAGTATCATTGGAGACAAAAAAAAGTCATTGAGACTTTTCACTAGAAGCCTATCTTATCCTGAGGTTCTTATCTTCAACCACTATTAATCTCTGTACCATGGGTATTTAGTGCCATAGGCTTTTAACCACCTCCGTTTATAAAGTTGGATCAATATATTTGCAAGGCATTCATTGTATTTTAAAAATGTGAAATTTGCAGATTTTTAAGGTGACAACACAGTTAAATAGCAATTTTATATAATTCACAAGGGGAAGTAAAAGTTTCCAAGAAAATTTCGGTTGTTATATATCAATTCTATTACTAATACTGTTTTAAGAAGGCTTGCAGAAAAATTATTGAGTTGGCTGATTACTAATAGCAGAGCAGACCAGAGCAGAAAGTTTACTTTTATTTGGAGTGGATTTTAAAGTGAATATCAAGAGACCAACAGTGCACAGTTTATTGTTTAATTGGCCATTTATTTGTTCCATGTGCATCTCTTCTTTCCCATCAGAAAAATCCACATCTGTGCATAATAAAGAGTAAAAACATGGAGAATATCAGTCTTTTCAAAGTTTTTTTTTCCAAAAAGAGAGACTATTGGAAATTTTCTAACCATTAGTAACTTGACAATTGTTACAGTTTTACCTTGCAGAAACTGTGATTTTTCTTCTATTAATTGTGAGAAAAATATGTTTCCAGTGTGTGTTTCTATGTATTATTTTTTCAGATTCTATAAACCTCCCTTCTGTCACATCATGTGAGGTACAGACCTTATTTTTCATTAACAGATAACTTCTGGGAGTGCTCAGATTGAAACTGCAGCATTTACTTATCCCAGAGCTTTCATCTCCCTTCAGTATCAATCCAGTTGCAGTGGTAAAATGCTAAAATCTCTCATAATTTTAAAGCTAATTTCTTTCATCTTCTGAGTAATCTGTAGGTATTCAGACGAAAATATTTCCAGTTATCAATTTCAAGGGTTCTAAAGTTTCTATATTTTCTTAATTTTTGTTTGCTTCATATATTTTTTCTATATTCTAGACCTTACCGTGCAATGCAAGTACAGAGAGACAAATAGAAGAGTTTTATTTGTCTATTAGACAAATAGAAGAGTATAATTTATCATTTGAAAAGAAGATAACTCAATAATATATTTGAACAGGATAGTCTGCTTGTAATTTTGGTAATTTTTTAGTACTAAGATTTGATTTTTCCTATTTCCAAAACCCTAATCAATTTAATATCTCCCCTAAGATCTTGTTCATGTGCATGAAGCATGAACTAAGAAACCACAAACTAATTAGAATCGCACAATCTCATTGCCAAATTCCAATCCACAGTCTAAACCCTGGTAAATTACGTTCATTTGAAATAAGAATCATATTTCTAGTTATCTGTTATCTCTCTGATATATTAATTTTCCAAGAAGAATAAAACAACTTTTTTGCCCATTTTATGGGCTGTTTAATTTCTTAAGAAATTAATTTAATTTTTTTAATTTCCTAAGATAAGGAAAATAGAGTGTCATAGAACAGTTTGGTTTGGAAGGGAGCTTTAAACATCATCTAGTTTCAACCCACTTGCCATGGGCAGGGACACCCACCATACCAAGTTGCTCAAATCTCTATCCAACCTGAACTCAAACACATCAAGGGGTGGGCCATCCACTACTTTGGGCAATCTCTCTCAGTGCTTGACCACAATCAAAGTAAAGAATTTCTTCCTAATATCTAATCTAAACCTACCCTTTTTCAGTTTAAAAGCGTTACCCTTAACAATACCTGAAAAAAGTCCCTCTGGATCCTTCCAGTAGGAAGGATCCCCTTTAGGTCCTGGGAGGCTGCTAGAAAGTGTCTCCAGAGCCTTCTCTTCTTCAGCCCCAGCTCTGTCAGCCAGTCCTCAAAGGAGAGGTGCTCCATCCCTCCAATCATCCTCATGCCCTCTTCTGGACTTGCTTGAACAGATCCATGTCCTTCTCAGGGGGAATCCACAGAACTGGGTGAAGTATTCTATGAGGACCACACAAGAGCTGAGGAGAGGGGAAGAATCACCTGTCTAAACTGCTCACCACACTTCTGATGCAGTCCAGAATAGGACTGGCTTTCTGGGCTGCAAGTGCATGTTGTGCACATTTCCAGTTCACTTTTAGGTTTTTATCTACCAACATCCCTGAGTCCTTTCTGCAGTGTTGCTTTCAATCCACTCACTGACCAGCCTCTATCCATGTTTGAGCTTGTCCTGACCCAGGTGCAGGACCTTGCCTGAGCTGAACTTCATGAGGTTTGTATGGGTTCACCTCTCTCACCTGTCAATGCCCCTGTGGATGGCATCCCATCTCTACAAACCAGCTGAAAGTGCACTCAATCCCACTGTCTATATCCCTGACAAAGGTGTTAAATAACACCAGTCCCAACGCTGACCCGTGAGGGAGATGCTTATCACTGCTCTCTGCCCAGACGTTGAGCAGTGACCGCAACACTCTGAGTGTGACCACTCAGCCAGTTCCTTACCCACCAAGTGGTTAATCCATCAAATCCACATCTCTCCAGTTTAGAGACAAGGATGTCATGCAGGACAGTGTTGAATGCTGGGACAGTGTCAAAGGCTGTGCACAAGTCTATTATCCACCTGTGCCATAACCCTACTGTAAAAGTCCACCAAGATTGCCAGGCATCATTTGCCCTTAGTGAAGACAGGTTGTTGTCAACAATCGCTTGTCACTTTTCCTTGTGCCTTAGCATGGTTTCCAGGAGGATCTTCTCCATGATCTTGAAAGGAACAGAGGTGGGGCTGACTAGCCTGTATTTCCCTGGATGTTCCTTTTTTCCCTTTTTAAAATTGGGGGTTATGTTTTCTTTTCCAGTCACTGAGAAGTTCACCAGTCTGTCATGGCTTTTTGAATGTGATAGATAGTGGTTTAGCAACTTCATCTGTCATAAAAACAATGACAGGTTGTCGTTTGGAGTTCATGACCTGGGTGAATCAAGCCACTCCTTTGGTTTCTCTCCTGTCCTGTGTCTATAGAGGAATTGCCATTGTAGCCCTTATTATCTTGTTCTGGCAGATGTCAAGACCAGTTATTTAGAAAAGAATATGAAACTATGACACATAATCTAATATACTATCATCTCATTCAAGGAGGTTTTCCTCTGATCACATATTTCAAGACAGAAGAAGGTTATTTAACACTTCCTGTTAAAACTTGTGTATCTTCTACATTTTTAATAGCCAGTGACAATGTTTCTGCTATCCTCACACTTATAAATGTATATGAATTACTACAAGCTAAGAGCAAGCCATTAATACTTGGTAATTTGTTCACTAAAAGAATTTATTGAATTTTAGATATTTTTTTATTGACTTTAAAAAAGAAAGTTCCCCTGATTCTGGTAATTTTCTCAATCTGTATTGGTTTAAATATACCCTTTGTCTTCAGCCAAACAATACTGCATGACTCAGTACAAATAATGAATTATTATATCCTGCAGGAAAATAATTTAATGTGCAATATATTCTACTTTCTTTTATTGTACAACATATAGCTAAAAGATAAAACTATATCTTAATTGCACTGTGTTATTCATTACTCCACAAAGTTTCTTCTTATCTGAAAAGACACACCTGTGTGTATATTGCCCTCATCACTGAGCTACCTTATTAATTTTGCACCCAGAGACACTGAAATATACCAAAGATGAGAACTGCTCCAGTTCTCTCACAATGCTGTGGTATAGAACTTGGAATTCTCAAAATAATGAAATTACTCTATAATAAATTTTTCCCTTTCCAGATATTCCTTCATAAGTCTCTTTGGTCTCCTCTATTTCAAAATAAAACTACACAACATATTTAGAAACTGAGGTAGTAATGGGCAAAACTGAGATACCACATGGTTTTCCAAGACCTATAATTTCAGAAATATCAATCTCATATTGGCTCAGGTCTCACCAGTAGTACTACAGTTCTGTTCAATCACAACTAACTCTGAAATCATAACCCATTTCCTGGAAATGGGAGCCCCCTTTTTTGAGTGCTACATTATCATAAATATGATGTCTCTTTGACTTACTAGTAACAAAATTATGTAGCTTCAATATTATTTTTTTAATATTTCCCAAAAATCTGCTTAGTCGTAGATAACACATAAAAAGGACAGCTTCAGTAAAAGTTATCAGTTCATATTCATCTTTCTTTTAACACATTGGTACTGATTTCAAATCACTGTATTATTTCAGGCTTTTTCTGTGACAAAAATTCATTCACACCTTCCCAGTAATTTTAGGATTTTTTTTCTTTTTAATGTTCATACCTCTCTGAACTTTCTCACTAGTAAACTAGTCTTCTTTTGAAACACTGTTAAACAAATATGCTGCTTGAAACTTTTTTATTATCACTTGTGTTGTTTACTGTTGACCCTGATATGATACACTGCATTTTCAGAGAGGATATATTGTTCATCCAAAAAGAAGCAGCTTTGCTGTGTACACAAAAATAAGTGCATGTCTTTTTGACACTTCACAAATACCTCTACATTTTTCAAGATATTCAAAAGACACAAAAAAAAAGATCAATGAAAAGAAAAGAAAACACTGAAGTCAAGTCTTGAATTGAAAGAACATTTTGGCTACACCCTCGTTATACCTTAGCAATCCCTCTTGGTGATACTCTACACACTAACACTACTGAACAGACAAACCTTCAGTGAAAGCACCGGGGAAAGGTGGTGTTTGCATGGCTGTGTCACTCTGTCGGACTATTTCTCTGAAAATTAGCTCACAAAAGGGAGGATCGCAAAGAAGTGGTCTGCCTCAGCTATATAAGAGATCACAGTCTCTTGGAAAGGTCCATTTATCATTATTCATTTGAAGTGGATTTGTATTTGATTATGCAGTGCTCCAAATATTGTTGAAGGAAAAGAAAGAGATAGAAGGATAATGAAAGAGAGAAACAGACCAAAAGAAATAAATGCTTTGGCATAAAATTCACATTCTGAATTGAATTAATGTCTTTTAAAAATGACACAATGTAAAGCAATAACCTGGCATGCAGATCCAGACTAGGAAAAGGGAAAAGAAAAAGAGTTCTGTTAGACTGGGAAAAGGTGCATTGTATTATTGTTTCTTCTCAGCATTAAGAATGCTGAAAAAGAAATATAAGGGTTCATAAATGCCTTGTCCAGTTTAGTGCACTTTATAGTCCTGAAACAAACAGAAAATCTGTAAACAAATTGCTTCTTCAAAGAGTCGATGTATACAGGTTCTGAGATACTTCCTTTACCATTTTTAAAGTATTTAACAGTTATTTTTCACAAAATTTGTCCCCTCTTTCTGTATGCTTGTAGTGTCTTTTTTATCTGTTTGAGCAAGAAGATAACTTGGTGCAAGAAAGGTAAGGTATACTTTGCTTGAATTGTTCCTAAAAGTCAAATTTTTTGTATGGTTATAGCATTGGTTTATTGATTTTCTAAACATTTGACTTTCTTCTACTTGCCATGAATTCTGGGCTTATCTGGAAAATATTGCATTTTGCTTTGATAAGGATTTGGAATGGAAAGCCCTAAATAGAGTGAATGCCACTGAATATTCAGTTGTTTGCTGTGTCCTTTTATGAATTTATGACATTTGAATTCTATAACAGAGCACTGAAAAACAACCTCCCAGTTCACAGGAATATAAAAATTATTAATGTTTTGAGTTATTCTGAGGACACAAACAGAAAACCTTTACTTGAAGAAAAATATAATACAAAACAATAAAATCTTCCAAGAAGTCTGATTACATAAAAAACGTTAAACTCATTGACCACAGTCAAAATAGGAAGCATTTTGACATTGACCACTTCAGTAACTTCACAGCATTCATTTTGCTATTTCTTCTGCTTTCAGTTTTACAGGGGTATAACTATAACTAATTACTCATTCTGTTAAAAAGTCCAGCAAGAGGGAAGAGTATATTTCTCTATTTTTACACAGACTTTACAAAAGCAATATTATTTAATGTACGGGCAAATTCCTTCTCATTTTCCTGCAATGCTTCTGTACATCTCACTCCAAACAGCAACAGAAAAAAAAAATCCTGGTAAAACTTAGAAAACACTCTTAGCATAGAAGTCTGTTTCCTTTTTAGCTTTGACTCCACTACATTTGAAATTCAGCAGATCACAATCCATGCAACCCTTAAACAAAGCATCAAGTAACCCCAGTTTCAACTTAGTTCCATTTTTTTTTCTTATACACATCTTCAGTGAGGCTAACTAATAACAGAGGTGGTGGATAGAGAGAATCTTTGCCAGAAAAATAAGGAGGAAAAAAAAGAGAAAGAACAAAGTCTTTTTCCTTAATCAGGCCCTCTTCTTCTCTGTAGGGATGTTCAAACAGTTAAGAGAGCACCTGCTGTTCATGGGGGGAGAAGCATTTGTTCTGCCAAAGGAAGTATTTTGCATAAAGCCTCGTGGATCAAGAGTGGCACCCAGCGGCTGATGTTTTGCCACAGCAACGCAGTTCCAAACGCTGCACTTCCCTGACCTTCTGTCTAATGTGCTTTCTACATGGAAGGAATAACTCTTAAGCCAGTCTGGTTTAATAGGATTAAGCCAAATATTGTTTTGGTAGGTTTTTATCTTTTACTAAAGTCTTTTAACATTCTGAACAGCACGCAATGCACGATGTTTTCAAATACCAGTTTTATATAGGTTTTAGGCAGACTTTTACTATTTCGGGCTAAAAATAGCATGCAGCCAACATAAAAGAAGAATGATGAAATCAATGTGAAAGAAAAATTTGGCAATTAATATAAACTAAATGGCATCTTGGCATAATACTGTGAAAGCCTGTAAGCTAAAGCAGTGCTTACATGTAACACCATTTTATACTAATTTTAATTAATAATACATTATTATCTTAATATTATTAATGCAGTAAGATTCCATTATGTAAAAGTAAGCCCAACATTATTTCTGTAAGGAATTACCTATATGGTTGCACTCACATTGCTTCTTCTAAGTCCTTATCGTGCCAGTGAATCAACACAAAAGACTGCAAATTCTTCCACAAGAAACCTGTGTTTTAAAATTTATAGGCAGGATTAACTGAATTAGAAGGGGAAAAAAAAAAGGTCTACACTTAAATTTTGTGCTTTTTTCTCGAAGAGCTAAGGTACAGGTAAGGTGTTCCCTTATTGTTTGTGAGGGAACAAATAATATCAAAATTACTCATCTTTCAGGGTAAGCATTACGAGGATTTTTTTCTGCCTGATGCTATGGATAGAAGTATTACTTTCTCTGTGACAACACAGCCTGTTTATTTCCTTGTAGAAATAAATAGGTTAATCACTTCTTCACCACAGAACTAGTGATACATACATATACACACACACACACACACAAATCACTATATAACTACATAGACAAACATGTCTTACACTCAGTGGGTCATTTATTATTCCAATAGGATGAACACTGTCCTGTTCAGACTGCTGAACAGCATTTGTTGAATTACTGCCCTCATATGCAATCGGGTAGTGTTACACTGGTGGCAAAAACTGTAACTGAAAATCTGCAGTGTTGAAAACCAGGACACAAACTTAGAACTTAAGGTGAAAAAACATATAAGATTGCTCCTGGAGGATACAAACTGCAGAGCAGGTGCCCTAATCTTCAGATAAATTATATTTCCTAAAAAATACAAGTGAATTTGAACACTGAAAAAACCCAAAAAACCCCAACCAATAAACAACCCCACTTTTTTTCTTCTAACTATATATTTGTTAATAAGCTGATGCTAAGGAAAGCTTTTCAAAAGGTGCTCTAACATTTTCCTTCAAAGATTCTCTTCTACTTGTATTTTTGAATTCAGCCACACAGTTGGTTTTTTGGGTTTTCTTTTGGTCTGGTTGGTTGGTCATTTTTTTTAGAAAACAGTGTAGTACCCTGCTCTAAATGAAGTGTGAAATAGTTAAGACAACATTGTTTTGAAATACCATAAAAATGCTGTCTGCCTCTTGCAGTCTAGGTCTTGTCTCTCTCCAAAACAACCAGTTTTGGAGGTACCACTGCTTTCTATGAAGCGGATTCCAGTGCTCTGACTGAGAATCCTAAAAAGTAGAGTTGTCTGTGTATTTTGTACTCCTTCTTTTAAGAAGCAGGAACACAAATACAGCTAAGGCAGCCTAAAAAAAACAACTCCGAATTTTTCCAACCAAAAATTACCTGCAAGAGCTCAAAATCCATTACTGCTTGACAGATGAGAAGGATAGAATCCTATGGCATGAATATAAGACTGAATTCTACATGATTTGTTTATAAAAATTTGTAAAAGTCTGCATACACATATGTGTGTACATATATATATATATATATATATATATATATATATATATATATTACAAAATACCTTCTACAAAAAGGCTAGTTGCTTTAATAGTTAAAACTTTAAGAAACAAAAGGGTTTATGGTGTTACCATTCCAAGGAGACATTCTCCTCCAAGCATTCTCTGCGCTGCCCTTCTACCTGCCAAAGACAGTCTGATTAACACTTCCCTCTGGGAATCATTTCTGCTAGACCAACACTCTGCTTTATCAGCTCCTTTGTAGCTTAGTGAAACAGCATCCATGACCTTTTGAAACCTCCTTGACCTTATATTAGAGTTTTCCATGGCTGAGAAATGTGATCACTTCTTCCAAAAGAATATTTGACAGCTATATTCAGTCACCCCAGAAACACTGTTGTCCCAGTTATCACTGGCAAATAAAAATCAAGCAGCTAGGTGGTATTTGAAATAAACAAAGTACTCACCCACAGCAAATTTCCTCTGCAGACTGGAAAGGAGAAGTTTACATTTCAGCTCATAACCACTTACATTAGAAAAATTACACTTTGTACAAATATAAATGGCAAAAAATGAACGGAGCTCATAATTAGCTTTTAGAAGAAAGAAAGATGCAAAAGTAATAAAAAACCACAACAGGATAGTTCAGGATGACTGGACTTTATATTATGCTTGCTGTGTTTCAGCAAATGAAGGCCATCAGAGAATATTTGAGGATCAGGAGAAATTATTTTACTCCCTTTGGAAAGATGTTTCTTTACAACAAGGACATGGGCATTTTCAAACATGCTGTTATTTCCTATGCCTATTACAGGCAAGTTTTAATGAACTGACATAGCTATTGAAATTAACCCTGTTCCTCACTAGCTACATGGGAGAAACTGCCAGACCAAGGAATTGCATTTCACTGCCTCATTTTACAATAGCTATCAGTTCATGCAATTTTTAGGAAGGCATTCTTATATACTGAGAGATCTTGGATTTCCCATCCCCCCCTTGACTAATCTTATCACTCACAGTTCAGACATTTTACCACTACTATTACGTGTAATTTAACCATTCCAGTTTGATACAGGTGAGCAAATTTCATACCAGAATTAACCTCAGAATGGCATGCATTGAGTAAAAACATGCAGTTTTTAATTGAAAAGTCACATGGATCTTAACCTCATATCCTCTTTCAGTTTTCAAGTTAACTACAGAGGTTCTTTGTCCACTACCTTTGCACATGGTAAAGGCAAATTACAGTCCTCACCAAGAAGTCTCAAATCCTGTTGATTTTTTTGCCAAATGACTGAGTCCTTCACAAAACATTATTTGATGTCTCTGCCTTTCAGGTGGCATCCCTGGAAGCAGACGCATTGCTGTTATCCAGTGGTGGGCCCCTTTCCCTGTGGCCATTTCTCCCTTTGCCTGTCAGCCCTGCAGCAGACCCCACCACTTGGTTCTTGCATCACTACGAAACACAGTGTTGTACACTAAACCCTCCTTCTGCAGCAAAGGAAGCAAGCATCAAAAAGGTGGCTACAGAGAACATTTCAGAACTCCAGTAATAACTACGTATACTTTAGAGCAAGCAAATCCTCTCACAGCTTTTTGGTGAGTCATAATCTTTCTCCAGCCCTCCAGCCAAGTTAATCCATGTACTGTAGCTTATTCTATTGAAAAAACAAAAACCAAAAAAAATGGTACTTTATGACTGGAAATGAAGACTATGAAGACTTAAATATTGTAAATATTATGTTATGACATGCATGATTTTAAGGAAGTATTCAATGCTTGGAAGGTGTTGTAATCATCATTAAATTATAGGTGAGATAGAAAAAGCAACACACAGAATAATGAATTGCTGCTCACATACAGTAGTCCTCATGCCCTGGTCACAAAACAACAAACTTGGGAGAATGAATGACCACCTGGCAAATCAATGATAACTTACAATTGCATTCTTTTACTCTTATCCCAGAAAACCAGTAGGCTCAATATTTTTCAGCTTTCATTACATTTCAGAATAAATTGGAAGAGAGAAATTTGATATTCTGTATGGAACAATAACTTATTCAAGCATTCCAACATTTTGTTTCTACACAGAGAAAACTTTCCACAATAGCTTCTGCTCTGAATTTTTAATTTATATCTTTAATTTAGTTTTCTGTAGGCTCCTTTGCATTGCCACATTGTGATTCAGCTAAGCTCAAGTTCACAGTGTTGAATAAGCCTTCCGAGCAAGCTAAAGAATTTTTATGTCTTAGATCCAGTTGAATAGGTTGCTGCATTAAAACCATTGACGTGTGTGAACTAAACCTTACTCACTGTTAGTGTTGGGATAAAATATTCAAGACCATAAAATCTGCCCTCAGAAACTCTGGAACCTGTTTTAGCATTAAAGGTAGTATTAACACATAATATAAGGTAAATGATGCTTGTCTATTATTACAATATATAAGTATATATATATATATATATATATTTGATATAAATTCCTTACTGAAACAAAAAATTACTGTGACAGTCTATATCAGCAACATAAAGGTAAAATCTTTGTTTTATTATCACATCAAATGAATATTTTTAATTGGCACACTGATATAAAAAAGATGCTTTTAGAAAAATTAGAATATATATGAAATTCCTAGAGCATATCCCAGCTGCTACACAATGTCATATTGTGGCTTACTTACACTTCAGCAGAAACAGTAACATAGAGGAAGTTCCTGGCTTTACCAGTAGTAAAGTTTTTGCTTCAACTAATGGCCTGTATTCAGAAGGAAGACAAAAAAATATAAATATTTGAGCTCCCACAACACCACCTTCATTCTCAAGTGTTCTGAAACCTATTCAGCACTGGTCCCAGAGGAGTGGAGAGATGTACATTTGAAGTACAAATTTGAGCTTTTTTGGCTTCCTCCTTCTTCTACGACATATCAGAGATCTTCATCTGTATTTCGATGTCAATCAAGAGAGTCATGATTCCAAAGACCATTTTAGATGACAAGTAAAATAGCCAGGCTGGCAATGGGTGTTCCAGCTTATTCTCTTTTCTTCAGACAGTAAGGAGAAAACTTTGGAAGAGACAGCTGACTTTTCCTTTTCAAGTATTTCATTTAAAAGATTTCGATTTCTGGGCTGCTGATGCTACAGTTTTGGGTTTTTTTACAGCAGGACAGCCATTGAAAGGAACAAAAAACTGTCAATACCGTGTTTTTTTCACTAAGGTGCAAACAGCTGAGCCAAACCGAAATTCTATTATTTGCAGATAAAGTGAAAACTGTGAGATGACCAGGAGGTACCTGTCCTACACTTAGGGGTGTTTTTTTGTTTCCCAATATACTTTAAGTATTAATTTTCAGGAAAAGGAGGTAACCTGAACCATAAAACAGAGCTTAGAAAGAAAAAAAAAACAGAAAAAAAAAAAGGGAAAAACAAGCTGTTATCAACTGTGACTGAGTGAAACTAAAGATCATGCCAGAGAGCTTAATAGCAGTGCAGTGGTCACAGAAGCCTGGTGTTTAAAAATTAATTTACAGTTTGAAGCTGTTAGTGCCAGTGCCAAGAGCATACAAAGTACATTTGTTCATCACCAGAGCTAGTTTCAGAGTAGAAAATTCAAGAGAAAGACAATGAGGCCTCTCCAGTTTCTAAAATAGATCTGGGAAATGTTTAAAATCTCCAGGCAATGAAAAATAGATTTCCACAAAAGAATAGCTAAAGGGCAAATTAGAGAAATATCGTGTCACATTTTACATGCCTATAAACTTGTCTACTTCACAAATGATGGCCTCCTATTAATTAGATAAAAAGCTAATCAGATGTAATTTAGTTTTCTCTGAAATAGATATTTAGGGAACATATTCTGCTCTCTCCATTCCCACTTGAAAGAAAAGAGATATTTATTAGACCATTGACTTCTTGAAACAGAAACAAATATTATACCACTTTTCATGCTGTAAGTGAAAAGAAACAGATTTGCAAATTCAGTCACTGAGCTGTAAATACATTCCCGCAGCTACTCACAAGCATAGCAGAAAGATTTCATTGTACCCATCCAAGATGTCACCCTGTGCACTGAGATCAAACAGTTTGTACTTTCATCTGTGAACACTGAGAACCTAAAATTCCTGAACAAGTCTGAGCACGCCTGACCAGCAGTTCTAATATTTTAAGAGAGATATTGAGAATGTGTTTTATCTATGCAGGCACTATCACCTGCTCCACTTCCAGCACTTCAGTGAATGAAAGCAGTGACCTAACGAGATAACATTTCACACTGCAGGAGCACCAAAAGCAAGCAAGCACATTCTGAAATTATGAAAGCCAAGACTGTTCTAAAGACCAGCTTTTGATGGTTGATAGCATTCTTTCTGAATGGGAAATGGATGAAAATAATTTTTGCTTTTAGAACAACAGGAAATTATTCACAGTAAGCAAAATTTTTATTGAGTTCTGTTAGGTAAACAAAGATTATTTATGTAAAAATACTTCTTTTTTAGACTTACTAGACAGATAGACAAAAACGTCCTTAAACATTTTGTGGATTCAGTTGTTTGCTACTCTCTATTCAGGGCATGTCAGTGGTCATCTAATACTTGGAGTTTTTTTATCTTCCTTGCTTGGTTGGTTAAGTGTTTTGAAATGGAAAAGTATATTAATCTTTTTGTTGCAGAATTACTTATTTGCGTGCAAATACATGTCTCTATAAGTAGAGTAGCTATTCTCCAAAAATCCATTGGAACAATAAGGCATTCACATTAATATTTGTAAATAGTAAATAAAAAAAGGGGCAGGAATATGGTGAAACATGACAGCTGTTCAGAATTTAAATTTATGCTTGCCAGCATCTTGAAAAAAAATTCAGTTGCTCTGATTACCCACTGCATGTTCTTTGCTGAGCCATGCTCCAAATGAGTAGCTGCAGTGAGTGACATTTCATGTGACTGTACAGCACAGTTAGAAATACCAGTTAAGAGATTAATCTTAAAGCAGCAACAAAATATGAATGAAAGTAATAATGGAATTGATAATGAGCTTTCAGCCTAGCAGCTGGCAACATAACAAGGCCTATGGCTGGCAGCTGAAGTTAGACAAGCACAGCCTTTTAACCAGGTACACATTTTTAACTGTGAGGGGAAGTAATTAGAACAGGTTATACAGGTTCTTCTTGGCAACTTAAAAATCAAGACAGTATTTTCTTTCATTGCAGTTGAAAAGTTGAGGATGTCTTATGGCCTATAGTCTGAAACTAAATCATCACACTGAATGTATCTGATCACTTAGAAAATCCTTCAAACAGATACTGGCTTTGCCATCTGCTAACTACCACAGATATTGAAGTTGTAATGCTACTGGAATGTTCACAGCTTAAAACCCAGCAGAAAGCAAGACTTAAAAGGAGATGACATTTTTCTGAAAAGGTTAAGTGAAAAAGGGAAACAGGACTAAGGAGACAAGCATGATTAGGGGAACATAAATGAAACAGATACAATACATTCTGAGATTGATGTTAGGAATAGTCATTCTGTTCTTAATTTATTATGTTATTCATTTTTATTAACATATTTATTATGTTTGAAAGGAAAAAGGAGGTCAGTACCTGTAGAATAGATAAGATTTTGCCAAGAATGAGAAAAACAGAAAAGAAAATTATGCCAAAGGTTATATTTCCCCTACTGTGCATGATGAGCACTCTGTAAACCCCAAAATCTGTTCCCAATGTGTTCTAAGTGTTCAATAATGCAACAAATAAAGAAAATAAGCACATTTTCTATTCATCATTTAGAAAGCAGTATCTTTAACTCAGTTTTAGCAGTACAACTTTAATAGAAAGGACAAAGCAGGACAAAGAAGTGCCAATTTTTTTCTATACCCACTGCATCAAGGTTTAGTACACAGGCTGAGGAGAGCACAGATACTTATTAAAGATGCTGACAGTGGCATAAAAAGTAATTACAGTATTGTGCCTCTCTTTATAACAAACAACTCTACTTCCCTATCTTAGTTTGAGGTGACTCAAAGCCTTAAATTAGAATTCTCAGGGTTTCCCACATAGGCAAACACTGCAGGATTTGAACAAGTGGATATGCTTACTGCTCATATTGCTTACTGCTAACTGTAATTATAGCATTTATGAATTTAAACCTTAATGACAATAAATGCAGTAGCTGCGCTGCTTTTGTACTTGAGATGACACTTTTAGTTTTTCCTCAAATGCTGTATTAAAAATGGGGGGCATTCAGAGAGTAAAAGAGAGAATTTTTTCCCCTTCCCTCCGTCCATTTTTCTCTTTTCAACTCAGGTACTGGGGTTCTTGGAGAGACTTCCATGCAACACACAGAAACACTGATGCAAACCCTTAAATAATTGTCAAATCTTTCCTGAAAATAAATCAATAAATGAAAAGGAATTGTTTGCAACAATTTTTCCTGTCTCAAGATCTGAATGAAGTTTGAGGAAACTGGGGACTGACTACTGTCTCTGCTAAAAGAGAAGAATCTATAACCAAGAAGGGCTAGGAATTTGTGAAGAACAAGACTGTCTGACTAATTTCCTAGCACTTTGTGAGCATGTAATTAAATGCATGGATAAAGAGGATGGACATAAAGTACTTGCATCTTTCAGAAACGCTTGAGAAGATTCAACCTTAAAAGCTTAGATGGGAGCAAAGCTGCCACAAACATGGTCTTGGAAGGTGGCAAACATTTTATTTGATAAAAGCTGATGCAAAGATAGAAAAAAAAGGTTAAGACTTAATAGTTTCTGTCTGGGATAGAGAAGAACCCCAAGTGGTGTCCCATGGGGATGACTTTGGGTACTGTCTTGGTTATCTAAAGAGCTGAAACATGCAGGCTAGAGGGGTCATTGGTCTAGTAGACTGGTGTCCTGTACAGCTCTCTGTCCTCTTCTAACTGATTGTGTTTTTCCAGTACTTTGGGTTTATGCATTTACTGAAGAACAGAAAATTTGTGAAGTAAAAATTAGAAAGAAATTGCATTAAGTGTTACAACAAATTAAAGTCCAGATCTGAAAGAGCAACCTATCTATCAGCTCCCTATCTAAGCATGGGCATATGCAAGTTATGTGGCCTTTCAGAGAGCATCCCATGGTAGAAATAGCTCAGCCTATTTTAATTAGAATATCTCTGAGCAGTTTACAACATTATTCATAACCTCTGTTATTTTAAATTGCCTAGGCTTTTGCTTTATTCCTAATATTGCATTTTTGAGAGACGAATATCCATTTTCCGTTGGCTTTGTTTTTGTCCTGTTGGCTTTGCTTTAAGCATCATGTCTTATCCACCAGCAGCAGTTTAGTAAGGCCTATTACATTTTGACAGTCTGAAACATGTAGCTGTGACAATGAGGTGCTGCTGTAGTGAAAATAACCATTCCTACCAAAGGAACAGCAATATATTTGATACAATCCATTATACAATCCATTTTCCCCCTCTTTTGCTTCTGTGAATGGTATCTCCTTTCTAATTAATTCCTCCTTACTCTTTTCATAATTTCACAGTGCTGTAGGTACCATTGAGAAAGGTAACTCAAGCATTTGCATTGACCCTGAGAACAGCCCCATGCAGCAGCAACATCAGTGAGGGACGACTGGGTGTGATGTGGCCCTACCTGAGGTAGTCCTCATAGAGGCAGCCTCAGTACTGGGAGCTGCAGATTTCACGTTTTAGGTAGCTCAGGATCTTTAATGAAAGGATCCCTTGAACAGACTCATTTCCAGTTTGTCTGAGATTATTACTCCAAGGACTGTACAAGTTCACATGTTTAAAGTATTCATAAATCTCTGATCTCTGAATCTTATAAACTTCCTATATCTCCTATTCTGCAATATTATTTACTTATTTTATTTTCTTTGTGGAGAGCTCGCTCGCTATATTCCTGTTTAGGAATATAATCAACATAGCTTAGAAATGTTTTTTTAATTTTCCAAACAAGTACATAATGGTATTAGCATGAAGCAGAATTTTAAGAAGTTCTGTGAACACTTTCATTGCTCCTTCTGCAGAATTTCTTTGCCATTTGTTTCCACCTTTCCCTGTTCCATGTTTGCCCAGGCATCACAGACAACTGCGGTCAGACACCTTCAGCAGATGACATGCAATGAGACCTTTTCCCTGAACCACTGTGAAATGATGTCCCATCAGAAGACTTCTGCTACTAAAATCAGTGAACCCAGGACTGCAGCCACAGCTTGAAGTCTACAATGGATCTGAAGCAGCTCTTCACTGTGGAGGTTGTCTGCTTGGTGATGTTATCACCCTTACATAAATGTACTACCAGAAGTTTGGTAGTACTTTCATGGTTCTCACAGGAATATATTATCTGGTATATTCTCCATCTAGAATGAGCCTTTTCAGTTAAAAGAAAATTTAAATTCCTGGAGATCTGAGATTGACATCCTAAAGCCCTAAACAGGAGCATCTTTTGTTCCTAAAAGCTCTGAGAAACAGAAAAGTTATATAAAGGTCATGAAAAATAAATAGAAACTCAGAATATTTATGAATATTTTAGATATATGATTTATATATACATTAGTGTTTGAAAGAAAAAAAAATCAGGTATATGATTTATAAAGATAATTTTCCTGCAATACTTAAGGAATTTTATAATTCCTTGTCTTGCACTTCAATAGATTACTTTGCTTTGTAATGACTATCAATGCATCAAAACTTTTGCTAAAGTATTTTAATTTAAATGGTTGTATTTACAGTTATTATATCATATTAATATTCCAGTAGGCATAAAATTTTCACTAAATAATATTGAATAATTAAGAAGAAATACATTATTGATCAGATAGGAATGTTTTCATACAGTATAAAATGCTATTGTGCTATGCTGTGTTTTTAATATCTGTTATTGAAACCTCAAGTTGATATTGGTAAATTATTTTCTACCATATAGATTAAGGAAATTTTAATTGCAAATCAACTACTATTGTAGAGATACAGAGGACATTATCTAGCTTTGTAAATATGAAAATGAACATAAGTCTTGTTTATTCCCCACTCCAAAATAAAAAAAAAAGGGAGGGTCCTTAAAGTACCTGAAGATAGTAAAAAGCTAACTTTTGTACTTGCTGTACTTATTACTAAGTTGTCTACTTACTGTAACACCTCACAATTCCCTTTGCATCACTGCCCAAAGGGATACCTTATCAAGTACGTCTTCACGTATAAATACTCTTCTTTGTTATGTGCCTTGTGATATTCTCCAGAAAAAGCCTAAAATTAGTATTAGGGGAACTCCGACAGCAAGTATGAGAAGGGAATCATATTCTGAAATGAGAGTAATTGAGACTTTTCTCTTCTAAAAATAGTCTGTTGATGTAGAATTTCACAGTTTGAATTTTCTGTGGAGTCTCCTGGTTTCTCTTCATAAATGTTTAAGGAATAGTCTTTGAAAATGCTCTCACACAGAAACTTTTCAGCCCTACTTTTCTTTTTTGACCCTTTTCTTGAAAATAAATCTTATGAACATCAAGCAAATATTAGACAAAGGTGATATTCCATTATGTATTAACTTTGTATCTTCAGGAAATTGACTTCCCGTGATATCATTGTTTCTTTCCTTTCCCTCACATCTGCACACATTTTTGTTCTTGTTTTCCAGGTCTGACTGTTGACAGGGGAGTCTCAAAGGCTTTGTCTAAACTTGAGGACTACATACCTGAGCACAGCCCAGCTGGCCACTCTCTGGCCACATGGGATACAGCTGCACACCATTCTCTTCCCCAAGGGTGATGGAAAACTCCTGTGTTCTGCACTGTAAAGAGCAGCAAGCGACTATTGATTCAGTGGGATGGCCAAAAAACAGGAGCAGGATCTGGAGATAACAGCAGAGGGAAGCAGTAAGGAAGTTAAATATATTGTGGATCTAGAGAGAGACAGCTATATCATGAGGGGTGATGGAACACCTGCCATAAATGTACAAATCGCACACACAGAATGGATATTTGTACAGATTCTAGTTATTCTCAAAATTTCAGTTAACATTCCTAACTGTCATAATCTGTGATACACTCAAATGGCAAAGAATTAGATGCCTGGAATAACATGAATGCCAGAGAACTAGTCAGTGCAGTACTACCAGCAGTCCATCTCTAGGAGAATTCTAGGATCAAATCCCTGAGAGGCATAGTAGAAGTAGAGAAGCAGGCAGCATAAACATGCTGAGGTCTCTTGACAAAGAAATAGAATGAAGCTATGAGACTGGCTGCAGCTGGGCTTAGGAGATGGGAATGATTCTTTCTGTAGCAATATTCTGCAAACCCTTGGATGCTGCCTTTGGAATCTGTGACTACACACTGATAAAAAGTACTTCTTACCGGCCAAATTTAAGATGTTAGAAACAGCTTTTCATCAGAAATCTTAATGCTGTGTTTAACTCCAGCACCTCAAGGAAAGCAGCACAAATGTATCTCAACTGAGGTCTGGAAGAGTGATGATACTCATAATTTTATTTACCATTAATTTTTGCCTGAAAAGAAGATAATCCAAATTACTCTTCATCCTAGAGGGAGTCAAGACTTCTACCTAAAGGTAAACAACACTGACAGCAATAACAAAAGTGCAGAGGTAATTATAACTCAATACTGAAAAGCATTTGAGTAAAGATTTTAAAAAGAAAGTGGACTTTGTGTGTTCTGAATGACACAAGTAGTGAGATAATCGCTCTCTTGCACTAAAAAAAAAAAAAAAAAAAACCTGGGAAAATTTCATTAAGATGGCAGATCTTTAGGGTTCCTTGATTTCTCTGCTTTTTAAATGACAGAATTCTATTTAAAATTCTAATTCTTTCAGCAAAGTATTTCATCAAGCAGATACAGAAAAAATGTACCTAAGCAGCACAGAATAAAACATTCTTTATCTGTACCTCACACAAAACTTTTTGTCTTTTTCTTTCAATTTAGTTTAACCCATCATAAAATTCTACTTTGAGACACATACTTTACAACATTCTATTTTGAGACTGCTGTTTAGAACATGAAACTTCTTTAGCAGGTATTACATACCTATACTAGGATTTAGATTACATTATTTTAGCACTTAGATTGTTGGATTGTGTCTATAGGGAAAGGGAATGAAATTCATGAATATGGTTTTTACTTTGGGTCATGTATCTTTTATTCATTTCTCTTTGTTTTTTACTTGGTAGAAACCAGGAAACATTGTTTGTCTTGCATTTAAGGAAATACGAGTCAAATTTCTCAAAGTGGAATCAACATATGAAAAATACATAAAAAATCATGCAAATGCTTGGACTACGATGGAAATAAATCTGATATAAACAATAATAAATTATTAAACTTGAGTTAAAATTAATTAATCAAATATATAGCTATGTAATCTATTTTCCTATTCATCCTAATTTTTATATTGCCACTGAACCATTAAATAAAATACGCATAACCTTTTCAAAAACACAACAGTAGGTGCAAATACAGCAACAATCAAAATAAATATGCTCACTGCTATGGAAAGACATGCTTCTGCTGGTTAAATACACTTGGGAATATTATTTTCTGTCACAGCAAAAATATAATTTTACTTTAAACCCTATAGATACTCTAAAATTTACAGAAAGTCCAGGGCTATATTGCCATACAAATGGGAATATTTTTGATAGATTGGGTTACAAAGTGTAAAATTGACTGCAGAGAAAATCCTGAAGATTTTTGCAGCGAGTCCTGGTGCAGGGGTGCGGGGGAATCATGAAAGTGTTTCTAATATGGCATTTGCAGGTGCTGAAATGTTATTACTTAGCTACCAACTGCTCTGAGGAGTCAGATGTGAAAAATTCATTTCTGGTATCAGAGGATCCACCACTGAAACAAGGTAAGAACAAATTTGTATGCGAGTGGCTTCAGTTTCTGCAGAAATCTTTTGCACATCATGAAACCTGAAAGGCTCCTCATTAGAATTCATTTGTAGATAAATGAACATGCTTTGCATGAAATCCAAACAGAAACTCAAGTGAAAAAGCTGCTTTTTAAAAGCCTGGAAGCAACTTCACAGGCATTGCATTGCAGCAGTTTACAAATAATTTATTTAAATCTCTGACTGTAGGTCCCATTTTTTTCTAATTATGAATTGGAAGCACCAGTTTTCCGCATGTCCTGGTAATGCTGCACTGAACCTGTAAACCATTCAATATGAAATTATCATGAAACAATAGAAAACTGAGTAAAATCTCAAATCAGTGGGAACAGAACAACCTCAGGTGTTGGAAAAGGGCTCCACAACCTCTCCTTTCTCAGAAGGTACCTGCACTCAGCCATGTTTGCAACTTGGTGTTTTAGCTTCTAGCTAGGGTTTGACCAGGGAACAAACCACAAGCGCAGGAGGAACCATGCTGGTGAGGGCCATGGCAGCCCTCCCACTGCTCCTAGCAGCATATGGCATTGAGCAGCAGGGGAAAAAGGAAGGTCCCCACTCCGGCAAAATAAATCTGTTTTAACATTAAATATTCAAGCAGCCACAATGAAAACAAGAGATTAAACAAGAATAAACCCTATTAATGAACTTATCTGTATGTTTACCTGTTCAACACAGGGGCATCAAAGAAATAGAGATTTGTCATCTCAGCATGTAAAATCAGTGGGATACACTCTGATTCTTCCCAAGGAAAGACATTCTTGCTGGGGGTAGCACCTCAGCCTAGACCACAGGTGTCCATCAGCCTGGGTGAATTCAGCCATACTTGCCCCGTGCTGGTGTCTGGGCACTGGCAGGGGGAGCTGTGGGATGGCTGGAATCTGTTGGCTCCACCAGTTCCAACTGACCCACCACAGGGCATGGTGGAATTCCTCAACCAAGATGGCAACACCTCTGGGAAAATATATTTGAGATAGAACAAAAATGCTGCATAGCAGCTCTGAGAGAGAGGAGTGAGAGGAATCAGAAACAGCCCTGTAGACACCTAAGTGGAGTCCATGAAGAAGGAGGGGCAAGAGGTTCTCAAGGCACAGGAGCAGGGATTCCCCTCAGCCCATGGAGAACATGGGGGTTATATTACAGCGGAGCAGATATCCTTCTGCAGCCCCTGAGGATCCACCACTGGAGCACATGGACTGCATCTCATGGAAGTGACCCATGCTTGAGCAGGCTGTGAAGAACTGCAGCCCATGGGAAGGACATCGGCAAAGTTAGTGGAAGACTGCAGCCTGTGGGATGAAGCTTATGCTGGAGCAAGGGAACAGCATGAGGCAAAACAGTTAGCAGGGAAAGTTTCTTTTAGTTTCTCATTATAAACCTGTGCTTACCTTGGCATTTCCTTTTCTGTCTTGCCACTCTGCAGGAATATATGACATATGAAAATAAACCTCTCCTTGCTCATAATAATAAAATTTCTAAAAGCAGGTTAGCCCATTTTGAAATCCTGAATTACCTTTATTTCAAATTATCATGTTTTCTTGCTGCTTTGAGGTAATACTTGAGAAGATCATGATCAAAAATCAGCAAGAGAGCAATAAAGGTACTTTTTTTTAAACTGGAAGACAATTTCAATTGTTTCAAGTGAAGCAAGTTTTAGTGATAAAAGAAATTATGGGCTTTTTAAAGCATCTAAATACATATTAAAAATTTCATACGCATTTTTAGTGAATTAAATACAAAATCTCCTTATATTGGTCCTCTAGGCCCATATAATCAAGTTCACAGCAGTATTAGTTAAGGACAGGTAATTTTACACATAAATAAAATAATCATTTAAAATGCTTTGCCATGAACATTATGTTGAAAATTTCATTAATCTTACCACGGATGGCATGAAAATCATGCTGATTCTTAAAGTTAAGCAATATGATTGCTTAACTTATTAACTGCAGATAAAAGAAAATATATGACCTACATACCCCAGGAAAGCAAGCTAGAAGCTCTGGAATTTTGAACACTAGAAAAATGCTCAAAAATTTAATCTCATTAATTATATATAAAATTTATTAAAGTAATCATTTTAAATACAGGAAAAATAATACAATACTTTTTATCAAAATTATATTTGTTTTATCAATTTATTTATTTTGCATCTGGTTTTGCTTGTATTCTATACTTAAAGTTAATAATTTGCTTCGGCAATTCTCTTTCTTTACCTCATTCTTTTACAGTGTTAAAAATAATGTGGCAAGGAGCCAAAGGTCCAAGTAAACAGGCACCTGGTTTTTTTTGCTGCATGGATTTGAGGACCATTGAAGTCTTCTGTTCATCTTTAGGCCATGGTATATTATAGCAACATTATCTCCATACATGGCACCAGAATGGAGCTGGAAAGACAACCTAGTGCCTCTCCAATGCAGGATCACTCTCAGCTATTTCATTCCTGACAGATCATGTTAGTCATGTACTCAGAGGTTCCTTTAACTCCTTAGACAACATGCAGGGCCTCACAGGCTTCTGTTAAATTTCCCAATATCTGAACTGAATGACAGGTATTTCAATTCAGCCCAGTTTTTCTTGCTCAGTCATAAATGAAAATAACAGAGGTTTTTTTATTACTTTTCAGTAGCTGTGTTGGCATTTTGAGACAGTTAATGATCTGCTCTCCTGAAATTAAATAGTGCTTGTATTTTAAATCTTTCTCACCAAAATGGAAAACGACTAGACAAAAAAACATGCCATAGAAAAGGGTGGGGGAACGACATTGGATCATAAGCTTAATCTAAGTCAGTGTCACATTGTGACAATGTAAAAAGGGGAAACACCATACTGAGATGTACAGTCCTTCCTTCTACTCTTCACATCACTCACTTGAAAGAATAATAGTAAATTTCTTTCCCTTTCCTTTCTTGGTCAATAAAATATGCACTTTCATCTTCTTCAGCAAGCGTATACGCTCAAAATAATTGTCTTGCTTTCAAAACCTGAAGATTAAAAAAACTTTATATTTCCCTTAGATTAAGATTATCCCACTTTAACACAAGTTTAAGAATGATAAAATAAGGAATTTAATTTTAAATTAATTCATGAGGGGTTTTACCATGTCAACATAATCATGTGCTTTGCTTTACAGAGGCTGCTTTGGCACCGTAAGGGCTTGTGCTTTCTTCTTGGTTTTGATTTGTTTGTTTGTGTTGTTGTTGCTGTTGGTTGATTGGCGTTTTTTTAGCAATGTGTATATACATATGTATGCATACATATATAAATATGTGTGTATATGCATATATATTACATAGAGTAAATATTTGCAAATTTATAATTGTGCTAATAAACTTTGAGTTTAATTCAATTTTCTCATTATCAACATTCAATACTTCTGGCCAACTCCTTTCCCACACTCTTCATGCGGATATTGAAGAGGCTTCAGCAGACCTTCACACATTCATGTAAATTATATCTTCATGTTGTGCCATGACATATCCTTCATTCATTCTTACACTACTGATTAGTCCTTTCACACTTTCTTTCTACTTGTGGTTTATTCTAACTGTAGAAAATACAGCACACTTCCTGGTTGCACAGATTAAACTGAAACATTTTTTTACTCTCACCGTACTCCTCCTGTACACTCACAAAGTAGAAGTCAAAATCAGGTCCCTGATTATGCCAAGGTGTATACTTCGGCCACCTTCAGGGAAACCAGGGTTTCATAGCAAAGGACCACATTCAGCCTTCAGTTGCCTTTCATCTCTGAAAACTAGCAAGTACCAAAAAAGGAAATTACTCATTTTATTTAACCGTTTCTTGAGAGGAATGCAGACAACACCTATATTTTATCAGTCAGGTGTTCTGTCTGTATGGTTGATACAACATTGGTTACTAAAAATATACAGGTTACACCTTGCAGGAAAACAAAAAATATTCCTAATCTGCAACAAATCACTGATTCTCAAGCTTCCTTCCTTCCCACAAACACCAGTGCACTTCCATGGCACCACAGGTATCAATTTCTTTAAAGCTGTAATTTGAAGGATCAGTTCACGCTGCCCACTAACAACAGGGAGACTCAGTGCTAGGAAAGAGCAAGACCAGGCTTGAAATGATTTTGGAAAGCTAAGAAAGTAGTTCCAGTAAGGATCATAATTTAACTCACCAGACATTATAAAGAAACTAAAACTGCCAGCAAAGAACAACACATACAAAGGATAGTGGTGTGTGTGAAATACTGCCTTTCTTGATGCTGATGATTTAGGGCTCAAGGGAAACCTTGCATTCACAGTTTAAAACTCTGTCATGGAGCAAGACATCCCCATTGATCTTCACAAAGGAGCAAAAAGGTCTCCAATTTTGCTTTTAAGAAAATGACAAAAGACACTGAAGATTAGATGTATATTCAAAAGGAGTCAGAAAGGAGGCAACAAAAGAGGATGAAATTTTAATGGAAAGTACACAAATATGCATGAAAACATTTAATGAGAGATTTTAATTAATTTTAATTGCCACAAAAATGGTGGCAATCGAGAATAAAAAGTAAAGGAAGGGAAAGATGAAGCTCAGAAGAAGCACATTGTTAGTGGAAAAATAACCTTTTAAGGAAAAATACTAGGGTCATAATTCTCTAGATAGCTGAGGAACCCTCTGGAGGCTTTTCCTGCATGCAGTGCTTGTGCGGGCAGCACCACAACATGCACACAACCAAGGTTATAATGCTTGCATATTCTACCAAGCATGGCAATTTGGAAAGACAGATGTGCAATTATTGCATATCATTGAAAGACCAACTGCATTGCAGTAAGAAATTAAAAAAAATGCTGCTATTTGATAAACATGCTGCTATTTGAGAAAAATATACACGTCAGAAAACTGGAAATAGGAATTTGTTGTATTTCTGTTGCTGGGGTTAATTGATCTTAGTGGGCTTAGGTTTTTTGGGTTTTTTTTTGGTTGGGTTTTTAAACAACAATGAAAATCTCTGATTTTGAATCTCTGATTTTATTTTTGTTTAGATAGTGGGCCATTTTTAGACTGTCTTAATGTCTGATGAGTGTGTGGGTTTCTGCAGATAGAATTTGACAGTGAGTAAGGCCAGCAAATGAAAATTCCTGATTCTTGTTTAGTTGCTCTGTCTCATCTGAGCATCTTTGGAGATCTTAAGGAGATATTTCACAATTTTTAGTACAGTTGAAAACTGCCAGGTTTATTTCCACAGATCTTTGCTATAATTTTGTTTCAGAGATGACTTTATGCTTCTGAAATACATTCTTCCTCCTTTTTCTTCAGACCCTGTGTTCTATAATCCACTTTTTCGTTGTCATGTTAATATTTTTAGTGATATCTGAGTGCTTAGGAAATGATCCATCAGACATTGAGGTAACCACTGAGCTTGTATACCAGTTAATTTTGTATAAGTATGATACTACATAATATCCAGATTATAAAGTATTCAATGTGTCAATGATTAAGAAAACAGGTGAATCACTATGACACTGTTCACTGTACTTCATAAAAAACCCAAATTAAAGCCTCCTATATAATTCTAAAGACCTGAAATCTCGAAGAATCTTACACTGATCACAAAACCAACCCTTCCACTGCTAAATGTGCCATAGCATATCAGGAAAAAATAGTGGAGAAGGTGTAGCACTCAACAGCATGATAGAGTTCCTGTACTGCAGCAACGTTCTAAGGTCATGCATCTTACAAACCCTGCTATCTCCTGTGGATTTAGTTATTAACAGAAGTAAGTTTCTTTGGGTTTACCTGCCAGATATATGATGCACACTTCAGTGAGAGGAATTTTTCACCCTATTCCACAGTGGTGGCTTCAGAAGGAATTATTATTTCTGATTCATCTGTCTTGTAGAGACAAGTCAGAAACGCTAAAATGTACAGCTCTTTTGTCAGCTGAACAGATGTACTAAACACTTGTCACTTGCATATGTTAAATGAGCAACTATAAAGAGATAATTTCTCCTAATACATGTCAAAGCAGAAGAATTCTTTTTTTGTTCAGTAATTTCTTTGTGTGGTTTGATTGCTCTACACAGTTGTGAATTTCTAGCACTTATCATATATGGAAGAAAAATGACTAATGTGTTGCTACACCTTTTTGAATTCCAGGAACTGTTACACCTTTATTCTATCCTATCAAAATGCAGAGAGTTTATGACCCCAGAATGGAAAAATACTTGGTAAAATATTCCTGTAAAGTGCAAATGTTGAGGTTCCACAAAACCTTAAGTTAGAACTTCATTCCCTTTAATTTTTCTGGAATGGACATTCTTTGCAACAAGAGAACAATTGTCTTGCTAGACCACACTTCTTTCATTTTCCTAAAGATTTAACAGCCTTTAGAGGTCTTGTTGTCATTGGTGTTGCATTTTTACAAAAAGTGAAATGGAAAACTTTCTTCAAAAATAAAAAGAATATTTTCCATTTGATTCTAAAGAATAAAGATTAGTAGATTGTCACTGTTATCATAAAGAAATTAAAAATATTTTCATCCTGTGACATAAGTGACAATAAAAATGCGACAATAAAAAACTATAAAGATATTAAAGAACTATCCTTGAATTTCCATATATAAATGATTCTTTCATTCTATTATTTTACCTTAAATCCCTTGCAGGCTATTCTAATTCTTGGAGATGCACCATACAATGCTGAATCCTGACTTGGCTTTGTTCCTATTGAAATACAATAAGAATGAAAACTACATCATCCAAACTAAGATGCCCAAAATATGTGAAGATATTTAAATCCTGAAAATAATAATAGTAGTCTTGCTTGAACAAAGAAACAATATTGTCCATTTTGCAAGCATTCTTCAGAATTCTGGTAGAAAGAAAGGGAGTTCATCAGCCAGAGCTGTTATAAACAAACTGCAGCTCAGGTTAAGACATCCTTCAAGAAGAAATGCCTAACAGGCCAGCTCCTAGTGAAGCATTCAGTTAGTCAAAAAAGTATTAAAATAACTGATATTTGAGAGTCAAAATTCAATCTCATGTCCTGCTATCTTCAAGAAAAGAATCAAGCACTGGTAACACATTTCCAGTGTTCCACAGTCCTGCACAGGGTGTCTTCCTTACCTGCTGCAGGCTGATAGTTCCTACTCTCTTCCGGAAAAGTAAGAAACAAAGGTGCCTGTATATTTATCAAGATCTGTCTAAAAGAACAAAGAAAATATTAACAATGTTGGTGAATAATTAGAATTTGGGGCCCCAAATAAAACTGCAGACTCTTCATTCCCAGCCTGGGTGAGCAGACCT
The DNA here is from genome assembly GCF_015832195.1 of Motacilla alba alba. NCBI lineage: Eukaryota > Metazoa > Chordata > Aves > Passeriformes > Motacillidae > Motacilla > Motacilla alba. The sequence goes on from NC_052019.1 coordinate 21,556,881, forward strand.
TCTATCTTCTTATAGCCATCAAAAAAATCAAAATAATAATAAATTTTAAAAACAGGTAAAAAAAAGAAAAGTATCCCAATCTTACTTGCCACCACCTACAGAAAAAAAATATGAAAAGACATTGAACAGGAAATTATTGCAAATCTCTGGACAAATACTGTAATATATTGTTTTCTTCTATTTCACCGACGAAGTTTCTATAATTTGTATAATGACTTCTCTCAGACCCATGAAAAAAAAACCAAAGCTGTACAAGATGTACTTGCAGTGTGACCTCAAACCTCTGTTTCCACACTAATCTGCACACAGATTTAAATCCCTGTACATGCATTTCTGAAATAATGGAAGAAGGCTGAAATCACCCGAGGAAACTTATGCTGTCTCATTTGGTTTTTTGCAGCATGAGGATTAATCTCTTTTCTGTGTAATGCCAGGAGCTAGCTGATTGCATTGCAGGAGGATTCCCCTCCTCTTCTTGCTCTCCTTCAAGAAAAAACTTCTTATGAAACACTGGAGATTGCCTATATCTAAAGGCTGGTCACAATGCATGAGTGTGCTGTGGGTTTTAGAACCTTTAGGTCATTAGTGAAATTTCTTGATCATTTAAAATTTAAGTCTGGATTTTTTTTTTCCTGTCTCTCAGAAAAAAAAGATCTTAAAATCTGTCTTGGCCAAACATGGCACACAATACCTCCCACAGTCAGCTCAGCATGTGATCCATTGGTAACCCACTTCATTTTCTTTCTCATCCCTGTTCCCATTATTGTGCTACTTTAGGTTAAGCAGCACTAGACTTTGCTTTACCATTTAGTGGCCAGTGTGGGACCTCTAGTGTGAGTGTCAGGGAAGATGAAGATTCTGTTTTAAATTAGGGGTTTTGTTTGTTTTGTAGGGTTTTTTGCAGCAGTAATTTTAGGATGTTGGATACAGTTGCATCAGGCCCCTTCCAGTTCTACAGCCCTGTGCTGAGGTACTTAAAAATCCCTAAGATTTAACTGGTTTAGGAACAGTAAAATGATTGCATTTGACTTGAACAGTACTCCTCCTTCTAGTGAGCAACTTTAGCATTACTGTACTGCTGAATTCACCTTTCAATATACATCATTACGGATTTTTCTGCCACTACCATCACCCCCACCTCCATGCCATGTGTTTTTGCATATTCTAGAACCCTAAGACTGAAATTTCTGGGTAAAGCCACAACGAAAAGAATTCTTAAAAAAAAAATCTACTTCTAAATATAAAGGCTACCCATTGATAAAATTACAAAGTTAAACACTGAGTGTAAAAAGCAAATAACTGTATAGTCCCAATTTCATAAGGTGAAAGGACTTAAAGAGCATAGCTGTCTGTCTCAAAACACTGTAAAGCCAGAGAAGTAACTTGCCATAATTAAGCCACAACAGTGAGTACTTGAAATAAGAATAAAAGGACAGTGCTAATTCCATTCCTAGTCCTAGCAGAGGTAAGTTCTGGTTAAAACGTCCTGGTTACAGCATCTGGACAAAAATCCCCACTGTGGCAAACTATGGAAAAGGAAGTAACTGCTTATACACATGCAACCCCAAATCGAAGCAAATTATTTGGGGTAGCATGTGTATAAGCTACCCCAAATATCTGCAATCACTCTGTGGTTACTTGGAACCTGGATTGTATAAAGGTGATGACTCAAAAGAACTTTAAATAAAATCAGTATTATTGATTTCAGCATATGGTTTCATTTGCACATTAATTCGAATAGAGACAGGTCTCACTAATCAGATTATAACATATAGTCAATTTGAATAGATGAGAGAAGACAACCAAATTCTAGTTTTAATCAAATAAGTCAACACTACATTGAAATATCTAATGCTTAGATGTTCTTTTTACAACATATACAAAGTAAAAGCAAACAACTTGGATACAGTTTTACATTTATTTTCATTGGGCTTAAGAGAAGGAAAAGGGACAAAATTAAATATAACAAGTACACAACCCATAAAGTACACTAAGTTCATCAATTCTTCACAAAAAATACTGGGAAACGGCCAAGTTATTTAACTTTGCAGAACAGCTGCCAGCATTCACAATACTCAGAAACATTAATACTATGAATGTCTCACAAAAGCTCAGAATACTTTTATTTGGGTTAAAAGAAAGCAAATTGCAAAAGCAGTTCAGAAAGGAAAGCTGTTCAAAACATCTTTGAGAAGCTTCAACCCAGCTCTGATGGCTATACCTTGATTTCAGTTTTAATCTAATCCTAAATAAGAGAAATTTGTTTACCAGCTAATTTTCAGTGCAACTTCATGAAGTTGGTGTGTTGCTTGAAGTATGCTCCACTGTTAATATCACCATGTCTGCTGTCCCAGATCCATGAAAAGAACTTAATCCACAAAGAGGATCTACAATCCCAATATCAGTTTTCTACCACTTTTGCGTGTGTGTGTTTTGTCTTTTTTGTTTTCCTTGTGTCTGTTGTTATGGGCGGTTTTAAAAAAGGCTTGGCAGCATAACAAAACCTTGAACTTTCAGCAGAGCTGAAAGCAGAGCTGTAGGGTAAAATACTTAACAGCTCAACCAGTGCAGAGAGTAGGAACTGGTTGTTGCAGGGTGCTGATAACCCAATTCTTGTATGTAGCAAAAGAGGGTCCTTGGTTCCAGGCTGATTCTGGGAAGGACAAATGGAGTTATTCTGCTTGTAATTCTGTCACTTTGATCAAGACTAGCAGAAGAGATGGGAAGAGCCATGTAAAATTAGCCATTTACATGTGGCAGAACCAGGGAGAAAATATTACAGCAGATGATCTTGATTCTTCTTGAGTAGAATCAGAATGTAGAGTGCAGCATAAGATGATGGCATAAAAGGCATTAAGCTGACAATCTGAGCTTGGGACACTTACCTGATCTCATGCTGGTGACTGAAAATCTGTGACATTTCTTAATCTTGATGCTAGAAAATAAATTTTCCAGTAAAACCACAAAAGAGTATCTATCTTTTTCTCCAAACTCAATTCTCTCTTTTGAAAATAATAAAAATAAAAAGTTTGCATGGTTCATAAAAGCATCTATTTCTTCTAATATCTTCATCCAAGTCCATTCCTTTTGACAAAGTTACTGTGCTGTTTTGAGAACTTTCTTTTCCTTTTATAATTTCAAGGTTTACTGTGTTGTATTTCTATTGAGAGATCTACTTTTCATTCTGTGAAGTTTACCTTCTGTGCTGACAGACCTCCAAAGGCAATAAAGCAACAGCTGCCACAGGAACTGGCTATCATTTGTATAGGAAACTCTCTCTCATCTGAAGCTGTCAGTCTGCTGTGAAAACATGACTGATTTCTCATCACTAAAACTATGAAATATAAATCTTCACATATCAAGTTTACAAAAAAAATTTATTTTTCCTTTAGAAATTCTTTCATTTTTCTTTTTAACCTACTCACCCAAGACTTCTCGTTTTTTTCTCTCATGCTTTTAAAATTCCTTTTAAGTCTGTTAATGATGCTTTTTTTCCTCACTGCTAGCTAAGTAAGCATTAAACTCACAGAAGAGTTCACACCTACATTTTGTAGCTACTACCTTTTTCATTTTATCTTGATATGTGCTAATATTTTTGTCTTTTTGAGCCAGGATGTATATAAAATACAAGTTTATTATCCTTACTACAACACCAAAGATGGTTTGCTGGAATACATATGAATCATTCAATTTCCATATGAGTCATCTTCTATTTTTCCAAAACTGTGCACCTGAACTTACATTCATGTTCTGTCATCTGCAGAATTCCTTCCCTTTTCCCATTGTCTCTGCCACTAAATTCAGAAGTAAACATATAAATCAGAGTGAGCAGTGAAGAAAGCCAGGACAATTTTCAAACACTTCTTTTCCATGACTGCTGGTCCTAAAGAGTTTTAGAGTGATAATATTTTATTAAAAAAGTCAAGGCTATATATATATATATATATATATATATATATATATATATATATATATATATGAATTATTTTCTTAACTCCACAGCACTAGGCAGGAAAAACATGGGCTGCATTCATATGGACGGTAAACAACACAGAAAAACTAGACTTCAATCTGAAATAAGATAATTTCTCTAAATACCACTAAGTAGCTGGAAGCTGCTGCAGGCAAACCGCTGTCTGCATCCAGGAAATATATCTGGTTTTCTGCTCAGTAAACCGTTTTTTAAAAAAGATGTTTTTAATTTTTAGCAAACATTAAAAAAAAAATAGAAAACCACATAGTATTGCAGGCTGTCCTGAAAAAAAAAAAAGTGAACATGATGTTGGATTCTTTTGCTAGTCTCAAGGAAGAGTATTCAGCAGAGTCAGTCAATACAACCAAAATTTGCATTTATAAAAACTACAAAAAGACTCCCATGCCCATGACAGGAGGTGATTCAACTAGCTGTCTGGCAGTAAAGGTTGTTTACCAGGTTTTGGATTCCTAATTAGGTGCCTAGCTCGCTAAGTAGCAGCTGGTCTTTAATTAGTTGAAAAATTATTATCACTAAAAGTTGCCATAAAAAGAAAGAGAACAATATAATTAAAGTGTTAGAATCCATATGGTGGGATATGTATCTTCACTTGTCAATAGCTGTTTTTCCTCTCTTTTCCACTCAGCATTAATAAGGAAAAACTGTTAATTTGCCAAAAAGTTCTCATTTTCTAATTTGAATTGAAAGTAACATGGAATTGGAAGAGTGCTGAAATACTGTACATAGTGTAATGTTTCTCTTTGACTGTGAAGTTATCCAAGAAGCTATTTTCCTAGGGGTGAGCTAGGATTGATGAGTCACCCTTGCCAGCACACCTAATCATGGTAGGACATCATTATCTCACCTTCATTCATTATTTATAAAGTAAAACTAGATGAAAACCGCTTTGCATGTAAGACTTAGCAAAACACAAATTTTTTTCCTGTGATGTATTAAATATGACCATAGCCTGAAAGCACATTACAATCTGCAACTGGAAATTTGCACTATAATTGCCTCAAAATTTTTTATACACCACTTTCTCTGGTGGTTTACAGACCTTCTCTGCACTTCAGGTTTATTTACCTAATGCATGTGGAAAAGCAATAGCTTGTTACTATAAATAATGTCTAGGCATATTTTTTTCTAAAATATTTTAAACACCTGTGCTATCTATTTTAATATTAGAGTATTACAGTTTTTATACTTGCTGTACTTACTGATTGTGTCAATGGGGAATGGAGTAGGATAATATTACTTAGTTTTGTAACAGCTGAATCACCTCCAGTTCAAAACCGGGCAGAATCATGTTGTCCATTAACCATCCATTTTGTGGTGGAGAAATTAAGTAGCTGGGACAGGTATTTCCTTGTAACAGTGGTGCAGCATTAAAGGAAAAGAAAAAAAAAAAAACCCAGAAAAAGAAAATACTAACTCTGTTTAGTGTCCAGATTAGCTATGGAAAATGCATAAATTCTACATTGCTCATATTAGCAGTGGATGAACTCCACTTATCTGCATCTGTTGTTATTGAAATAAGAGCAGAGAAATCTAGGAAATAATCTTCTGCAGTACAGGAGCAGTTTGCCAGTATTCCAAGTCTAGATAATCTTTCTTGGCTGAAGGTAAGATCAGGACATTCAGCATAAAAGAGGGGAACTTAAGTTTCCAAGTGACTCAATTACCCTGAACTATCTGTTAAGAGAGTTGAGAAAATATGTTTTAAAATAGCCTTTCACCATAAAATAAATTGATTCCTGGCAGTAACTACATACAGTGGAAACAACCATTTGTAACTTTACATAAGCCTTTCTTTAAGGTTATGAATTTGCAGACAAAGTAGAAAATATACGTCAGATAAGCAGCACAGAGCAACATGCATCAGCTTCAGCCCTTCACTGTAATGTCTTCCAAAAGCTAAGTCATTATTTTTTCCCTGCTGAAGTGGTCTTTTCTATCTGGATTGCTCCACATTCAGACCTCACTCATATAAGGTCACAGCAAGGCACTGCAAGAGATGAATGTGTTGTAAAGCAACTATGATAAAATAAAAAAATTGTATCGACATTCCATCTGCAAATACTTACCACCAGGTCTCCAAATTACATTGCAGGGATTAAGAAAAAAGGTTTAGCTAGGAATTCCATTCCATTTTCCCTTGACATTGATTTTAATAGGATGCTGGTAATTTTCTGTAAATTAAGATACAAATTTTTTTTGTTGTTGAACTTGAATTTAACACTTATATGTATATAAAAAATGTGATTTCACTTTGGTACATGATGCTGATACTGGACTTCCACTTAGATTTAAGGTTTGATCTGTGCCAATTTAAATTTTTGAAGAAATTAGCCTGAAAATGCAAACTTTTAGGTAACTACTTAAATATTTTTTCATTAAACTTTAAATATTAATTTCTAATTCAAAGACTACTGAAATAATGCTGTGTTCAACTACTGACTACTGATTAAACATTCTTCTATAATACCTTAAAACAGGACTTAACACTCCTGGAGAACTGAGACAAAATTCTTTTACAATGTTTCATGAACAATCACTGCTTTTTACAGGCAGGGGAATTTGTGTGGGGGTGGTGGTGTTTCAGTTAATATATTTAGTTCTTCTCCACTACTGCATTAATGATGGTCAACTTTTTTTCTATCTCCCTGTCACCCACAAATTAACAAAAATCTCTATGGCATGAAAAACATTGTTTGCAATCTTGACTCATTTTCTGGTGAAGAACTTCAAGAAACTATAAAAAGAAAGTGAAGGCATTTGTCTCTCATCTCTGCACTGCTGTTTTAAAAATATCACTACTAGTGTTTGAAACCCATAATGTTCCCACCAATGTTTTGGTAACTGAGGTGTGCGACCATTTCTCAGTCTGTGTAGAACAGAGAGGTCCTAATTTAATCTGACGCTAGAAATGTGTCAGTGGGATTGATGGAAACTCCCTCCCTGTAATTCTAGGAAGCATGGGTAGGGGGAGCCTGAAGAAAGGGAAAAATGGAGCCAGAGTAGCAAAGGTCAGCTTGGCATTCCTGGACAATGCAATCCACCTGAATTCAACAGCACACCTGCTATCAGCTTAACCAAAAGGCTTGGACAGCAGTTTCGAAATATATTTAATATACACAGGCACAGCAACTCACAGCAGCAGAAGGGGCATTACCATCAGAGAAAAAAATCATGAACTGCAAAGAGAAGTGCATGACTAAATATTTCCATTAAAAATGTACACATACAAGCACAAAAGTGTATGTGTCCCCAGTCTGCTAAACAACTGTTTTCTTCAAGTTTGTAGTAAACATACAGTAGGAGACTGCCATTTATTTACACTTACAGACAGCTTTGTTGTAGTCAGGACCCCATAAGTTTTCCTCAAATTAAGCTGAATTCATATTTATTTAACTTTTTCTCTACTTTAAAATTCATTTTTATTTGAATCTGCATGGAAAAATGTATCAAAATAAGGCATCTTAGCTGCCAGATTGCTGCATGGACCGAGATTCAACCTTCATGTAATTTCCAGGGCAGGTGATAAATGATGAGATGAAAAAAAGAGAACTGGTACAGAATTCTGATGAGCAAGCCCTTTCTAACTTCAATCACAAAAATGAAAACTCTATTTGATTTCCATGAAACAGACTGTATATTATAAGCAGCAGCTGGAAAAGAGCTTATTAAAAACATAACTGTCAAAAGATGACACTTATGGTATCTATTTTCTGTGAGGGCTGAGACTCCCTGACCCATCTCACTGAAAATTCTTTAAACTCAGTAAAGCTTACAAGAGAAGCAGGATTAAATACAAAATAACAGCAGTAAAATAATAAAGTGAGAAAATCTTTATTTCTTTAATCACAGTTATCAAATACAATAATAATAATAAGCCAGCACTCTGCACTGCTGAGTAGAGACTGGTACAAAAGGTTATAAAAAATAAAAAGAAAATTTTGATTCTCTAAATCAAATCTCTGCCTAGTGAAACTGATATTTAATTTTCTGGAAAATCAGCCCTTAAATCATATTTAAAATTGGAAAAATAAAAATTCTGCTTGGTAGAGTCCCTCAATATAATTTGAAGAATCTATAAAACTTAATGTTTGTACTTCATAATTTCACTAGATATTACAAGTGTGGACAACTTTTCTCTTGGTAAGTAATCACAAAGACCATCTGCAAGACTTTTAGATATTAAGAACAGAATCAGTTCAGAGATGCATATTTGTAAAACAGTCTAATACATATCAGTTGAAAATCCTGCAATCTATTATTCACTAGACTGGTTTGGTGTGGAAAAACAAACAAAAAAACAAACAAAAAGAACCTACTTGATCTCTTTTCTCTGTAGAATTTTTTCATTGTTTCTGGGTTTTATGCCTCAATGAGGTGAGATGCCTGGTAGATTTTTCCCTCACAGCTTCAAGTTAATGCAAAGCTGAGAGATCCAGAGACCACAAGGGGCAAAAATAAGCAACCTATAATAGCTTGCTTACATTATTCAGCATGTGGTATATAAGCACACATTATTTACAAGATTCATTTTACATGCACATTAATTATGGAAAATTAGAGACACCAAGAGAGAGTCATTAAGCGTCGATTAGACACTAAGAACAAGAATGCTGGCAGTGCTAGTAATGAGAAACCTAGATTACTTCCAAAGGGAAGGCAGTTCATTAATATTTTGCTTCTCAACAGTTCAATTATACCATGCCTAATGTGCTGGACATTAGCCTTTGGGGGCCTGAATCAAACTGTAGATCAGAGTGAGATGATCTTACTTGTTTCTTGAAGATGCAGATGCAGCTTCCTGGGGAACTTTTATTGCTGTCAAACCAGTTGATCGATCACCTTATTCTGAAACCTCTTTAAAGCAACACAACTCCTTCACCTGTAAATGTTTAGGGCAACACCAAATAAACTGATGAGAAATTCTTCTCTTCCACCAGAAACTGGAGCTCCACAACTTAAAATAAAGTGGAAACAAATATCAGGGAACACAAGAACAAGCATTTGGTCTTAAAAAGGAACATAAAAAGTGGCAACATGTCTCTTTCCTCAATTGTGTAAAATGTCTGGCATGCTGAATGGGAGAGGTGTCAGCCTTCATGGGAAAGCTTTCTCATGGTTCCGTTACTTGTCCATTGAGTTAACTGATTGTGAAACAAATTAAAAAATACTTTTAAAATATAAATCCAGTTTGTTTCTAGAAATCCATGGCAAAAAGTTCTGATTCAGGGAAAGAAAACAGTTTCTAGTCTACACATTAGTTCAAAAGTTGTTACTGAAAGCAGACGGTGATGTGAACTCTAGCTTTTTCATAAACTACAGTTATTGTCTGAAAATGGAATATATAAATAGCAATGTTCATGAGACATTTTTTTACTCAGAATAAAGCCTATATAATTTTGCTTGCATTCAGAATTCTTACTCCTGTTGGCCTACTAGACATTTTATCTTGGTAATAAAAGTATAGTGGGAGAAAGTAAGTAATTTTTTAAATCCAAGTAGCATATAAACTGGCCTTCTGTTTAAGACCTAATCATAAATACAGCTACATTCTTTCACTGTGCAATTTCTTTTCACAGTTCATTAATTGCAAAGAGATATCTTGAAGGGTGAGTTTACAATTTTATAATAGGGTCCTGTAAGGCCACGAGGGAAGGATCCACTTTTATGTGTTCATCTCACTAATGATACATTAGGGAATAGAAAAGTGACTATCAAAAGCTAAAGCTGAAAATATTAATAAAAAGAGGCAACATACACCATACTGTACTTTTGGAAGCAACAGACTTGTCTTCAATTTTTTACTACTTATTTTTCATCTCTGAACAGCTGACAACAGGCCAGGATAAAGATTCTCTTCATAATAACAAGGAGCATGAGTGCACCAGAAAAAAAATTTGACCACTCTTTATTTAACCTTTTTTTTTTTTTTAATTAAAGGTATTGAAAATGGAAGTCTTAGGGTGAAATAAGGTACATACAACATTTCTTATCTATTCATTGCTTTGGCTTAGTGCAATCAGGAAAAAAAAAAAGAGTGCTGTACCTGCTTAAAAAGCCCAAACAAAAACTTGAAAGTAAAATTTGAATGCATAATGTTAGTTGATTTGTGAAATATCTTTGAATCACTTTTTAATTGTAATTAAAGTTTTAGTATGAAAACCAAAGTGATGTAAGAGCATCACCAAAAAAGGTTACCAACAGGTAACACATGGCATGATTTAACATTTTCTGGTTTGTTACACACCTTCAAACATGCCAGGTTATGTCTCCCAGAGATCCAACATCTGGCTGTATGACATGCCTGATTTGCCAAAAAAACGAAACCTCCAGTATCTGTGAGGACGGAGGTTCTATTTAAGGTAAACATGCAAAAGGAGATTTCAACACTGTTACAGTTAATGAAAATCTGGACAAAAAACTTTGTCCAATTAAAACATGGATGGTCATTTCAGAAATTTCATATCAAAAAAAGAAATTAGGTTAGATCCACAAAAAAATAAATATCTATTTGGCTATAGACTTCATTAGTCTCTCTCAAAAAGTCCAAAGTGACAATAAACCCACAAACTGTAAGAAAACCTACTTACTAATAAGATATGCTTTTGATGTGGCTCAGGAGTGCAAGTCTCAGGTACAGGTCAGAGCACTTGCTCAAAAGTGGAAAATCACTATGTTCTTTATAGAACTACAGTGTCCACAGGCTGGAAGAGAATTATACAAAGTCCTAAATTTGACTACCTTGAACTGCCTCAGGATATCTACAATAACTGAAATAAAAATTTGATGAAAGCATGTAGACAACATTCACCTTTGAGGTCCTCAACAAGACACAGGTGCAACATCTTGCCATTGAATTGTGGTCTCAAGTCAAGTAGTTTGAAACATTTGCTTGATCACCATAACCCACCTGATGGAAAAAGAATTATTCTAAGGGCAAATAGCATCCATCTACCGCAAAACTGATTTGAATTTCAGCTTGGGTGTCCTCCCTCTGTTTTATTAAATGGCTCTCAAAAATAATTCAATAAAGGAAGCTTTTGCAAACATGGTAAAGAGGAAGGTTATTTGTTGTAGGTGTTTTGTGGTTTTATTTTTTTCTTGTAATAGAATTTTCAAGATTAATTTATGGCTTTACATTTTGAATTCTAAGCTAGTATCTTTTCTTGAAACCCAGGAACTCTGGAGAAAGAGGAGATGGCTGCAAGAGACTCAACTTGAGATAAATTAACACTAACTGCAGAAATATCAGATTTTCTGTAACTAATTTCTCATCATTCTCTGTAACCAATCAAGGTCACATTATTTAAGTAAACAACACATTCAGGGCTGTTGAATCTCAATAGCAATATTTTATATTACTATATTATTATTTATAATACTGTCACGTTATTTTTACAAACCCCAAGAGTACATGGTCAATAACGTAAACTTGCATTTTTTATCAATTCAGTCATAGGTGGAAAACATTTTAATTTTTTTCATAACTGACATTAAAAAAGATCAATAATCATCACAAAATATGCATTTATCCCAGAAATACTCTTCAGAGAGAACTAAACAAGTTAATGCTGCTATGATATAGCCAGCATTAAAGAAAGCAAGAAAGGTAATTTAATTAAATACAAAGTCATTTAAAAAAAAATACCTTTATTAACTTTTTTGTATCAAGATTTATGTTTTGAGAAATAAACTTTCTAAATTGGACTTGGTTACTAATACAGAAAATCCATAGAAAGCTCAAGCTAGTGAGAACTTTTCTCTAAAACCTGGAAGGAAAAAACCAGTGAAAACACATTTGCTATTTAATGAGTAAACCCAGAAACTTTCTTAAACTAATAGTCAGATTTATTGCTATTTTAGAGATGCTTTATATATAGTTTTCTGTGTTCTAGTTCTTAAAACAGATCCTATGCAAACATTTTCAAAACTCCTTTACCTGTCCAAGCTGCACTATATGAAAACAAGAAGTGACAGAAAGGGAACCAATCCTACTGTCTCCAGGTTATGGACAAAGTGTAGTCTTGTTCTACTCAGTGATTTAATCAAGACTCAAAGACACATTCTCCTACATCAAAGTTCTGTAATCTCTCATGAAACCTGATTTCCTCTGGAAGAAAAGCCTGTAAAGATTCTCATGTGAAAAATGTTCTACCTGTAACAGCCTGGGAAGACCACAGAATTGTTATATGCAGTTTAAAATATTTATCATCTAATGAGCTTTAACAGTCCCAATATGTAGAATGAATGAGTAAACAGTGGGAAAAAGAGACAATATGAAAGAAAATGTAAGTGCTGGACACAATAAACACAATAAATAAATAAAGGCTAATGGCTACAATCTATATGAAGAAATGATATTTCAATCATGCTGTAATTTAAATAGATATATAAAGCCAATATAGTCAAATACAAAGAAATTATCTGCTTTTAAATGAAACATATTGTAAATGTGGATGGGGAGAAAACAATGTAATAAAACTCATACATAGAGCAAACCTCAACCTATTAGTTCCAAAACTGTCTGCAGTACTGGACAAACCAATGTAATTAAATTCTGAAAGAAAACACTTTATGTAGCCAAAGGTATAATTTGCAAGAAGCTGTGCTATTACCAGGCACAAGCAATTATTATAGGATCATTAAGGAACTGAACTAAAATAATTTAAAAAGGCAAAGAGTGTACATTTGCTTTAGTTTGCCTTTTGATTGATGAGGAATACAAATGTAAGCATGAAGAAGATTTTCAGAGGCATTTATAAGAATGGGTTACAGAACTTTGGAATACCTATTGGCCAACATCTCTCTCTCTCTCTCTTTCTCTCAGTTACTTCAGTGAAATCCCTTTCTTTATGGTGGCACTGAGAACAGCTTTAAGAGGAATTAAAAAAAAAGGTTAAGGCAACCCTGACATGATGGTCTTGACCGTAATGCACGTACTATCTGCAAACAGAGGCAAAAAAAATATTCAGAGATGTCACGGGATCTAACCAGAAATGGCTAGAGTTTGAACCATACATTAGACCAGAGTGGGAGTGTGTATATAAGATACCTTAAAGTTTAGGATATTCCAGAGTCTAAGACACAGAACAGGGTCTAGAGCAAAAAGAGGCAGAGCTCAAGAAAGATAAGGTAGACTAAGCAAAATTCTGAACTGCAGTGAAAGTACAGGTAAGCAGGAAGATACAGTTGTCTATTTGGTATTAACATCCACACCCTCCTTCCTCATCAGTACAACAGATCATAAGGAATTTCTAGTGAAAAATGAGTGGCAAAGCATAACAGGAATATTCTCAAAGAAATTTCAGCAAAGACAATAATTAAACCATTAAGCTACAGCAGTGATAAGAGTTAAAATAGCAGGATTTTTTCCCCCTTAACTGAGCTGCAGATGGATCCCATTTTCAATGGAGTCTCAAGTAAAGCAAAGTGTAATCTCCAAACTGACTGTGAACCACTGAAAAAAATTTGTGAGGTTTTCTGCCTTTCTACATAGAACAGTCTAACCCCAAGAAACAGTGAGTTTGACAAATACACCATTTTTTGACAGCACAGAGAATCTCTCCAGTGGTTCAGAAGCAGGAATACTGTATTGGAGAATTCTGACTCTTCCCAGGCAATCTTGCCACAATAGGCTCAGCTTTGCGAGCTAGTACATATTTTTGCAAACAACTGAAATTGGAATACATTCAATCTGTCTATCAAGGTAGTCTGTTTCTACCTCACCCATATATAGTTCAGCTTTCCCAGTGTAACTTACTGAATTCACAAATTTCTCTTAAGTAGCCCAAATCAAAATAATTTTTAGAGCATTCTATGCTCCAAAGAGGGACTCAAGTCAGTACTTTTTTTTCTTTTTTTTTTTAGTTTCCATTTGGACTTAAGCAGAACTGAAGCTATTCTAGTTCAAATTCAAGCAAAGTCTGATAGCTGACTCTCCCACTGAAACAGACTGTACTGGAAAACAGGATATAAATATCAGAGGTGACATGACAGAGTGGGCCTATAACAAAGTGTCATAGCCAGTGAGAGATGCACCCCTTACTTCCTTACTACTGCCAGGTACCAACCCCAACCCCAGCAGAGCAAGTAAATTTTTTCTTAAGACTTCTTAATCTGGAATTTGAGCTGTGGAGATGGTGGAAACCTGGCAGCACTCATAGGAACACAAACTGTGCCAGCATTGTATCAGGGGAGAGCAAAATCATAGCAGTGAGATAAAATTCCTGTAACTTTTACTCTCAGCTAAACCCTGTATTGCCAGAGCAGTCTAAAACTACCCCCAATACATGACAGCAAAAGGCACCCCAGGGGTGCCTCTGGCAGACAGAGCTGGAGGCATCCTAACAACTTGCCTTAGGCAGAACAGCCCAGAGCTCTTCCCAAGGAAGAAACAAAAATCAATGATACGGCCAAGCCTTCCCCATTAACTGAAGAAATCTTTGGGGATATCCTTTCCCCACTGGACAGATTCTCGGATAACATTTGCAAAACCTTTTAATGCAAAAACTGCATCTCAACCCCAGTAACACAGTAAAGGCAAGGTCTGCATGAATACACTCTATAGATCCCAGCTGGTGAAACTGATCCCACACTAAGGCAGTCTCTGCTGAGGCACAAAACCTATTAGTCAAACTGCTCTTTTGAACTGGCATCCCAAAATAGTACCTCAGAAAAGAGATGTGTTTTGAAGAAAAATTCTAAAATAGCAGACAATATCCAGCTCAAGTAAAGAAAAGAATTCTTCTTGGGTTTTCACTTGCTTCCCTCACCCATCCTAATAAATGTGAAAAAAACCCACACACAAACAGAACACGGGCATTATATTAACAACAAAAACAATGGTTACATGTCAACTTTACACCTATCTATCATGATTATAAAAGTTTAACAAGGCAATGATGAACCTGAGATTTACTAAGATTTATTAAGATATTAATCTTAGTCTTCTAACTGTTATAGGCCCATACATAAAATACCAGTCTCCCATTTAACTTCATTTGGCAGATGAGAAAGTAAGCTCTTACCAGTTTATTCAACAGCTTTCATATGGGCAGACGCAGATTATTATTATTTTAACATTCTTACTGCTTTTTTTTCTGAAAAAATTTATCACCTAGTTCTGAGAAATAACATTTATTCCATTGTAATTCTCTAAAAATTACACTTTACCAGTCCTCAACACGGCACAGGAACAACAAAAATCAGCAGTCATTAAGATATTGCAACAAACCACATTTATTCTGCAGGTCTTAGATCAGTCCGAAAAGTGTAGTGCAACAATAATGTGTCGGATGTTTTGTTAAAACTTTGATACCTATTTAAAATAATTAATTGCAAATTCAATTTCTACTTCCCCAAATAAACTTTACTTGTGTTAACACTGTCATCATTCAGTGTGCCTCTGTGAATGTGCACATAAATATGTTTGTGTATGAATACATACAACGCCAAATTTAAACACATTTAATTAAACACCTTCTTGATTTTTATGGCCTGTTAGCAGCAGTTATACAGATATTTTACCTGTGACATGGTTTTGAAATAGAACAAATGTTTCTGTAGTCCTCAGAACCAATAAAAATACACAAACAATTTTCTTCATGGATATATTCACTCCAATGCACAAAACCCTTCCACTGCTCCATTTATTCCATTAGTGTAGTGGCTTAGACGATGCATGAAGCATCATTTCAGCAGTGAAGTGAATGTCATTCTTAAGGTCCCAATAAAAAGATAAACAATATAAGAACCGTAACTCAATACTGAGAAATATCTACAAATAAAAGTACAACTGTAAATAGTACATTCATGTCCAGCCTGACAGAAAATAAAGCAATTTCTCCTGCTGGGATTGGTCCCCAGTTCAAATCAGCATTTAAGAATGTGTTTATTAACATTAAGCACCAGCTTTAATCAATAAAATTTGAGTTCAGGCTGATACGCTTCCTTGAAGCAGAGCCTCAATGATTAGAAGAGGCTCAGTTACAAAGTGAAGGTAGCAAAACAGTCAATAGCGCACTGGGAAAATTAAAAGCAACAAACTTGTTTCAGTTTTAACAACTGGTCAAATAAAGTAGGTGTGAAGTCTAAAAGACTAGATTTGCTTTGTCCAGAGTACATTCCAGAGTAATAAATACTACTATAAAATATTTGAGTTTGATCTCATTTTCTCTGTGCTTCCTAGCAAAGTTGCTAGATACATTATTTGAGTCACTTGTCTAATTTCTTCAATCAAACAAATTATTTTTCCAATTAAGCTGCTCAATGTAATCAAGAATAGAAGCTAATGATGTGAGAAATGTAAGGGCACCTGTGACTACCAAAAACAGAAGAGGGAGTAAGTGAGCTTTCTGCTTCTGTGCTTCCTCTCTCCTACTCTAAGAGATCTGGCCAATTCCAATCCAAGACTAAAGGCATCAGAAAGTTCTTAAAAGGCTGGTGAAAATCTGTGGCAGTGTGACTAGTCAGGCCACAAAAGGGACAGCAGCAAAAACAAGCAGATGCCTTTATTAATGACTCCCTTGAAGCAAAGTGCCTTGTGAGCTCATGAGAGCTCAGGTCTGTCAGTCCTACTGTTTAACCAGACAGCATCTACAACACCTGAAAGCAGCCTGAGCACAGCAGTGCCTTCTGCCCATCCTGGTGCTATGGAACGAAGTCAAATCAGCAGTCTCAAGGGATAAGTGAAGATAAAATCTAAAAAACAACTGAAAATAATTTCATTCCTTGAATAGGTTTTGTTTTGAAAAGCAATGCTGAATTTTAAATTTAAGGAACTCTAGGCCTAAAAATCAAAGTAGTTGTACTGTGCTACATCACTATCTTCAGGAACTGCTACCAACATACTCATAAGGCAGCAAATGAGGCTGTTCTCTCAACCCTGGGACCAGCCTTCATACTCAGAACCACAGTAGGAAAAGTTGTAGGACAAGCATTTGCTAGTCCTTGCAAACTATTACCTTTGTTCTCATGGGAAAGAGAGGGGTAAATCTCTTCCTCCATTTAGGATTTGGCACTTCTTAACACTTGTTGTGTTGGTACCATTCTGATTTGTTTGTGTGGGCACCATTTTTTCTTAAAGGAATTAATTTCTTGTTTAAATACTAAATATTTATGAGAGGTCAGCAACTTTGTTAGCACCAAGCAAGCTCTATCCAAAGAGCAATAGAAAAGCCTGCCTTTGTCACCCTGAGCTGAGCAAGGCCTGTTTAGAAAAGTACTTCAGCCCACTGAGATAGTGCTATTCTTCCAATTCACATACCCATTAGACGTTGCTTTGAGGACTTTTTTCCCCTCCTCAATAATCTCATTACTTAGATGCAATAATCAGATGTACACCCTAGAGACACAGTTTCAAGAAACAAGAATTAATACATTGTCTCATCTACTACATTTCTCTCCCTTTTGATTCCTTCACACGATGCCTTGGCAGAGGACAATTCTATGGAAGCAAATACTAATTTTCTCCTTAAAAAACCCCCCACTAATTAAAAAAAACAAACCAACAAAACCAACAAAAATCAATTTCAAATCAGATGTCACTAATTTTTATAGTGTTATACAATTAGGAACATTGCAGGCCAATAGCATGAATTTCAGAGTATATCTTGTCTTTTAAAAATATCTCTCCATAATTTACAAGGTGGTAGAGAGTATTTACAGCAAAAGCTTTTGACAGTCCTTAGAATCCTTGTATCAAACAAAATCTGAAACAAACAACAACAAAATAGACAAAACCCTGGTGTCCTTGCACTGCACAGAAAAACTTCCAAACTTCAGGAGTTTTACATAATCAGTTCTCCCAGTTCAGTCGAAAATTATAACATGGGGTATATACATATACAAAATCAATAGCTGCATATAAACAAATTATATTTCCTTATTTCCTCTGCACTGTACAAACTACATACATCAAAACAGACTACTTTTGAACAGAAAATACACACAAAAAATATATATATACATATCTAACACAAGAATATACATACAAGTATTGCACTTCAGGCTTAGGAAATCAGCTGGAGGTTTCATGAAGTGCTCTGTTCTTCTGCAGCACTGTATTTAGTTCCTGAATCACATCTGATGGCAATTTACTATCTAGTTCCAAAGTAGTTTTGTTTGGTTTGGTTTTATTTTTCTTCAGTGTCTTATGTGGTATTTGGTGTAATTCGGTCATCGCAGAGCCTGAATCAT
The DNA here is from genome assembly GCF_015832195.1 of Motacilla alba alba. Lineage (NCBI taxonomy): Eukaryota > Metazoa > Chordata > Aves > Passeriformes > Motacillidae > Motacilla > Motacilla alba. The sequence continues at coordinate 21,575,068 of NC_052019.1, forward strand.
CCTCAGAAATCAAATTTCGATGTGTTTTTGCATGATTTCGCCCTTTCTCCTCCTTTCTTTCCAAACATTGTGCCACAATAGATGCTTTTTCTTTCAAGTTTTTTCTTTCTTCCAGAAGTTCATTATCATGATGTTCACCAAATCTTGATTTTCCAGCTTGTAGTTCTATATTCTTACCAAACAAGCAAAGAGAAATAAGTACATTCACACCATATTAAAAAAATGTTTAGATTGCAATTTTTGCTCATTAGTATCACGTAAGTTTTAAAGAAAAAAAATTATTTTACTCAAGTGCTCAGACAGCAAAGTCTTAAATTACAATTGTCATATTATTATTCAGTTATCATTTTTTGTGAGCAAATTCTCAATCAGCTATACTTCTGAAATAAATTTGCATAAATCATGCACCATGCCAATGAAGACATGAAGATTTATTTTCGTATAATCACAATTTGATTTTTCATTCTATCACAGTAGACAAATTTTAGCGTGTTACAGCAGATCCCTATACTCTTAAAGACTCTCAAAAAATTGTTTGCTGAAATTAATACAACTGTGTGTATTACAGTTTTGATAATACAATGATTGAGCAACATCAATAGATGAGAGATAATTTTAAACAATCACATAAAAATTTTCAGCAGCTGTTAAATACTAACTGATATGTTATAAAGACTGGCTTCTTCCATTTTCATATAGGTGGGCTGTTTTCAAGTTCTTAAGCTGTAGAAAATTAAAGGTAAACCAGATGCTGCATCTAAATTTGCATTATTGTATTCTGGCTACTCAGGTGGTGCAGCAGTAGGTAGAACAGTCCTTTTGTGAAAAACCCTGGTAGTTCTAAAGGAAAATTAGGTGCTGGAATAATTTTTTCATGAATACTTTTTTCATGTGTGCCATCTTTCTTGACAACCAGAAGGCAGAGAAAGCTGAGGGAGACTTTGGGTCTTTTTGTATTTCCTGTGTGGAACTTGTTCTGTTTGACTTGTTCAGTTGCATTTTTTTATGGAGTTATTCATCCACAGCATATGAGCAACTTGTTCCTTGGAATCTTAATACCTCCTATATGTTAAAACAAACATTATATATATATATACAGAATTATAGAATGGTTTGGGCCTTTCTTGTATGACTTATTCTAAGTCAGTATGCTATTTGATTGCTTGAAAGAAAAGGTTTTTCCTCATTCCTCAGGCTTCTTGTATTTTGAAATAAAATCAAATACTTACTGCAGATACACAGCAATATATTTCTATTTCAATTAAATAATTCTATATGAGAAATATGCATATTTCAAATGCACTATCCACATGTGCAACAAGTGGTATAGAAAAAACCAAAATGTTTTGGTTTTATTTGTTATTAGTATTCTCAATTATTGAGCCTTTCAAACCTTTGGTATTACACATTTATCTCACTAACACACAATAAAACTGCTTCCAATGATAAGGAAAAATCAGACATTCAATATAGACATTTTAGCAAAAAATATTAATATTAAACTCAGTTTCGGGGTATCTTTGAGCTTATAGTGATTTCGGTTTTTCTCCCCACCCCATCATCTTTCTCTCACAAAGATAATATTTTTTTCACTGTTCAGAAAAATTTTAGTTTCTTTTCCTGCCTGTATAAATTGATGACATTTCTCCTACAAGTTTACACATTGATCTGTAAATAGACTTCCATTTTCCATAAACCAGCATATTTCAGAAAATGTTTGTTCCTGGTATTACTTTCTAATGCTTTAAAACTAAGATATTCTTGCATGTTGGAAGAGTACTCAAATTCATGGAAAAGACTGAAGGCATAGTCTCCCAATGGTACCTTTTTTTTTAACAGACTCCACTGGGGTATAATATTTCTTCTTAATAAACCATATCATAGATATACTTTCTACCACTATTTTACTGTTCATTCCAGTTTTAGCTTTCCATATAAAAAAATTAGTTTTTATTTTTCATTATGTATTGTGTTAACCTTCCTAAAGTGTGCAAATACCTTTTTCATAAAAATTCTCTAGATTTAATCATGGAATAAATAATGAAGATTTCTGATTTTAAGTTTAAATGCAGTCCTCCTCCAAGTTGCAGTGTACAAAACATTAAAGTCCTCCCTAACAAAGCAAATTATCCAGAAAAAAAAGATACATACAGTTCTGTAAGGCATTAAGGATTTTTAATAATGAAGCTCAGAATCCAATAAAACTTTTATCCTAGAATGTTTGAATTTGTAGCCATCTCCAAGAATGTACTTAGAGGTTTCAAGTGTACTTGCATAAAGAACAGGTAAGAGACACACCTAAGGGTTATGAAGTTTTTTGACTGACAAGACCTGATTACTTTCATCAAAGTTTGAAAATACAAGCATCAGAAAGAACTTATTAAAAATTGCAAAAATACTTTCTGAGAGAAGGTTAAAAAAGACAAAATACAAAAGTTTGTAAACAAATTACAAAATACTTATATTCACATGGTTTTATACTCTTGTAGTTAGGCAGAGCAGAAATTCTTTCTGAAAAAAAGTGGATGGAGTTGTCTTTAACATAAAGCACTATGCCTGCCTTCTTTTGGTTTACTATGGAAATAGCCAACTTTACCATTCTGTACCTGAACCACCACCTCTGTTAGTGGTGATAACACATCCCATATTAACCCCTCCTTTCAAAATGTTCTAAAATGTGCAAGCTGCTAAAATGATACTGCTGCAGTCAAAGGACCAAGCTGTTTCAACAGTTATTCACTGCTGCACTCAGGCTAGTTACCACTACTGTTCCCAAGTAGAACAGTGCCTCCACTGCTTCATCTCAGCTGGAATTAAGGCAAGTAAGTTCTCCCCACAGGCATCAGTATCTCTATGTGGATACCAGAAAGTAATCTCAAGCTAATATGATAAGGTTCAGATACATCACTAGTGCACATAATGTAGTAACAAAGCTCAGTCTATTCAAAGAGTTGTAACTTAAGCCTCTCATTCTTCTTTGAGACTAATAATAGTACAACTCAAATGTTTCAACATTAGTTCCATCTGAGCTTCTCCATTATATTCACAGAGTAGACAACTAAAACCATGCAGTTATTTTAGACAGAAGAAAAAATATTTTAAGATATGCATGCAGGACAGTTTTCAAGGATCTTATTAAAAATAAAACCCATATTGTAATAAAGTGCATAATATTTCCAGCTAAAAGTCTTATTTACTTCTAATGAGAAATCTCTACTCAAAAAAAAAAAAAAAACCAAAAAAAAACAACCAAGCACAAATAAAAGTCCATTATGATTTACTGAACAGCCAGAGAGGTTATGCAACTTGAGACTACAATAGCTTTTTTACATTAAATTGTCCTAAATGTTCCTTTAATGACAAGATATTGGAAGAGGCATTGATAATAGGAGCATCTGCATTCTATATTTATACAGCTCAAGGGAGTTCATTATTACTGGACTACTTATTACAGCATTGTGTTTAAAAGTTCTATATCAAGTTTAAGCCCCATTTACCTCGGTATTCCCTCTGATTTTACAAGTGTTCTTCTCCTGATGAATGGGAATTAGTGGTAAGCCTCTGATCTTTGGACTTTTAGTTATGGATTGTTTCCTTGCTTTCCCAACAGGTGGCCATACATCTGCATGCTGAAGAAAAAAATTGATTCCTTATTTTTCATGTACAATTTCATAAATACACAAGATTCTTTGGGATGCAAAACTCCCTTGGAAAAAGCTATATACCGCACAATACCATGCCCTCCTATTGTGGGAGAAAGGGAAAAACATCATGATGCTTAAAATTATGTTAATATTTCATAAGTACTGCACAATGTTGAGTGAAAAGAACCAAAATGTCTCTACATAATTGTCATGTATCAAAGACCTTCCTTCCTCAATATTATTCTCATTATCCCCAAATATAGAAAATATCATCAAACATGACATACATATTGACTTGTTTCACAATTTCAAAATTCCACAAAAGCATGCTTTCATGAGTCTCAACAAAAGTTTCTGAAATAAGATAAAATTACCTCAATTTGCAAGCGTTTCAAAATGTGTTTTCTGTTGAAGGTCAAGACCAACGTGCAACACTTGGGTACAACACTTGGGCCACAACAACCCCAGGCAGTGCTACAGGCTGGGGGAAGAGTGCCTGGAAAAGCCCAGTGGAAAAGGACCTGAGACTACTGGTCCACAGCTGCTGAACATGAGCCAAGGTGTGCCCAGGTGGCCAAGAAGGCCAATGGCATCCTGGCCTGTGTCAGTAATAGTGTGGCCAGCAGGACCAGGGCAGTGATTGCTCCCTTGTACCTGGCACTGGTGAAGCTACACCTCAAATCCTGTGTCCAGTTCTGGGCTCCTGACTGCCAGAAAGACATTAAGGGGCTGGAGCATGTCCAGAGAAGGGCAATGGAGCTGGGGAAGGGTCTGGAGCACAAGGCTTGTGGGGAGCAGCTGAGGGAGCTCAGCCTGGAGAAAAGGAGGCTCAGGGGGAACTGACTGCTCTCTACAGTTGCCTGGAAGGAGTCTGGAGCCAGGTGAGGATGGGCTTCTTCTCCCAGGCAACCAGCGACAGGGTGAGAGGAAATAGTCTTAAACTGCAGCAGGGGAGGCTTACGTTGGGTATTAGGAAGAGTTTCTCCCCGAAAAGGGTGCTGGACTTTAGAATGTCACCAGTCACCATTCCTGGAGGTGTTTAAGAAAAGGCTTCATGTGTCACTCAGTGCCATGGTCTGGTTGACAAGGTGGTGTTAGGTCATGGCTTTGACTCAATGATCTCAAAGGTTCTTTCCAAACGAATTGATTCTGCTATTCTTTGAAAATTTGTATTAATAATTTAGAGAAAATAATTGCTCAAGATATGATAACAACATGTATTATCCAAAAGACAATCCACAAATATGCTGATCTGGTTTCAACAGTAGTCTGCTTAAGCTCGACTGAAATAGGTCAGTTTTGGGAAAAAATGTGAAGTTTCACTCTGAGTGAAAACAAGACTGGGAAGAGAAGGGAAGTAAAAAACCATATATTTCTTACTGAACATTTCAAATTTGAGCACATGAGCTCACAGTTCTGAAGTAATGCTAATCAAAACCAGAAAGACATATTTGAAGACAAGGTATTTCAAGACTATTTTACTGAAAAATCATCAACATGAGATTCTGTGAATCAAAGAGAATGTGCAGGGGCTACAGCTAAATCAGTAAAACTTCGAAAGAAACTGGCAAGCCAGGACTGCAAATCCATGAAGCAAGTCTCTTGAAGACTGTATCTAAAAAAACAATTGTGGAGCTATGATCATACTTGCACATGGTCTACAAGTAAAAAGAGCATTATCATGAAAACCCATCAAAATCAGTGATTACTGACTCATGATGGCTAGAAATTGAAAGTCTCAGTTCCAAATTTGGAAGAAGTATTTTATAGACTCATATCTTGATGGAGTAAAAAATTCTCACACATGGTTGTGACCAGAGTGATGCAAAAGTCTGTGACAAGAGCTCTCTCCAGTGAAGAATTCTCTCCATTAAGAACATTTTCTTCCAATGAAATGAGAAATTATATCTGAAAGAGCAGCTCTTGCCAACTAAAATCAGTTTATTGTGGATCAAGATACAAAAAGCAAACACAATCCAGAAAGTGATGGAGAAACTTTAATCAGCTTCTGAAGAAAACTGTCTGCCTTAATTCGCAGCAAGCCTAAGGAAACAATCCCTGTCAGCTAAGCAGCCTGATTTCCCTTTTGTGCCTGTAACATTTCTTAAAATAGAACTGAGAAAGTATATCAGAAATACTAGCAACGTATTAGGCCACATAAAAAATGTATTTATTCATAGTTTTGACCCCTCTGCTCAACTGCACCTCATGGTAGTATAATGTGCCTCCAGCTGGTCAAAGGCAAGGAAACTGGAAGAAAACTATTGTGTCCATCTTCATACCAATTAATTACTTCCAACTGAATGCTATGCATGCTCTTAAGAGATTTTGTACAGAACTATTATAGAATTCAGGAATCATGCTTTTCAGGATGGTTTTGCATAGAACTGAAAGATACATTGGTCCTACTTCAAACACTTAGTATGTACCAGCTTGAAATGGGAGATTAATAACCTCTGGGTTAACTTGCGTGCCTGTATCAAAGTACTCTTGTACCTAGATTACAGCGGTACCTACACTTTGCTATTTATATACTCTGCACTATTTACACTAATAATATACATATACATATAATAATAATAATAAATAATAATTATTATATATGATAATAATAATATACATAATAATAAATAATAAATAATAATAAACATTATCAGACACCAGTAAAAAACCAGTAATAGTACTACTATCTTACTGATATTAATTACTAATAAAAGTTGAGTCGGCTCAAGCACTGAGGAACGCAGTAATATTAGTTTATGTCCCTCTTAGTTGCACAAGATCATTAAATGTCAATGTCTTAACACTTCAAAACCAATTTTACAGTATTTTTCAATTTCCAATCTAAGTTATTACACTTACAAAGAAAATGTGCTGCCTGCAGTCTCTCTAACACGTGTTCAAATACAGAAACAACATATACAGTAAAAAACCAAGCTGACTTCCCTAAAGATGGTCTCAACTTGAAAATTCTAACTAGAAATAATCTCAGTTGACATTTACAGTTTTCTGGTTTGGAAATGGGATAATGTGGTAATAATCATCTGCTGCTGTACAATACAAGACTTTTTAGAGATCTTACAGCAAACTTAACCAATATGAGGCATTGCATTCTTAAGGAAATTTTCTCCGTAGTGAAGTAGTAGATTGCAATAAGACAAATACACTAAATCTGCATCACTAGCACATAATTTCTCAAGTAGTCTCTAGAGTGACAACTTTACTGATGTCCAGACACTTGTAAAAAAAAAAATTAACAATTTTCACAAAAAAATCAAGCCAAATCAAAAAACCCTTTCAATGTAGTACTGCTAATTCATTGCACTTTTCATTCATTGGAATAAAGTTTTAAAATTAACAATGTGAATTCATAGCAAATTTTTTTTTAATATACATGAAATTATTTTTTTTGTGTGTGTGCGTGTTAGGAAAATTTATGCTGGACATTGAGCAATGGCTCCCAGGTTTTTTTTTATCTATTTTGTCAAAGGAACATTGTACATCTGCCTGAGCAGAATTGTAAGACTGTCCTTCATTGTCATTTTATGTCAAAAGGACTTCAACAGTTACCAACCTTGAATGAGTTACTTCTAAGTTTCCTATATCAATAACCTCTGAGCCTATTTGCTGTGACACTGCTCATGTTATGCCCATGAGATGTGTGCCAGCTGTTTCCATAGAAACAACAATTGTCATTTCAGTTAAGGGAGCTGAATAAGACAAGAATTTGGAAGTCTTACTTTCAAGGCATGCATTATACTTCTAGCACTACTATCTTATGAAAGTCAGACTCTGTTTTAGAAAGTCGCCAAATCTGTATTTCAACAGTCTTGTGCTCAGCCTACTTTATGCAATACAAAGCTCCCAGGTAATCATAAATCTAGCAATGTTTATTCACAGTGATATCCTGCAAAGCTCCTTAAACATCACGGGAAAAAGAAAAATCTGACACAGACACAAAATCTTGTAAAAACCTTAAACTGCATTCCAGTCTTCTGTTAGGCTAAATTCTTCCCATCTTGCTTACTTCCACTTCTCCAATGCAAACATTAAACTCCATTTCCAAGGATGTGTTGTATGCCACTCAAACATATACCCTCCTTACTATCTTGTAACAAGTAGAAGAGTACTTAATTTAGGATAAAGCCTACCAATACAATGAATTGCCAGTGTTAACGAACAAACCTGGATACCAGAGAAATAAAGCCATATTGGCACAGCTCTTCAACTGGGCTAGTTCACACCACTATGCTTTTAAAAATTACACCCTTCTTTCATGACTACTTTAGCAGCATCCAAACTAGTGAGCACTCGAGTATTGTGGCACACTGACACACCCTTTAGGTCAATGGCCAAAATTTAACCCACAAGAGCTTTCTGGAAAGGAAATAATTGCCCTTCTTTACCAAGCTTCTCTACAACACAGTGGGGTGGGATGGAGAGATGATGCCAGAATCTAATGTTCTTACTCACTCCCAGAGTGCTCATAGTCTTCACAGACTAAGACACATTTTTGGCATTTTTATTGCCTGAAGTAGTCTATAAACTTATGCACTGAACTTTATATATAACACATACATATTTAGTGGGATTTTTGTAACAGCAGAACAAGTTACATTTTCTGATCAGATTAGTACCTGTGCCATAAAAATGCTGATCATCCACTCCCACTGCACATCTTGTCCATCACAACATATATACCTAGAACACAATACATAATTAATATTAAAAACAATGGAGATGCCAGTTACAGTTAAACATATTAAAGAATAGACTTCTAAACTACATCAAATAGTACTTAAATTCATTCATGATATCTATATTTATTATTAACACTCCCAGAAAAAATAGGCATATATAAATACTTGAAATTATCACTTTACCTACTTTGAAGACAATGCCTGTGTTTCATTTTAAAATCTATCATTCTAACTTAATAACTATTGTTTGCTCTCTGGTCACAGAAGGAAGCAAGACACCTAAATCCAAAACATGAACCAAACATATAAACTAATAGAGTTTCTTTACTTAAAAAAAAAAAATAAAATTTGACATGAAAGCAAAATAATGCCCATTAGTTTTCAAACACTCTTATTTTGCAATTGAGTATTTCAACCAATATTAGACAGTGAAGTTAAACTAAGCATGCATTTCGTGTTTACCTACCACTGTTGTTTTTCAGAAAATACTGCAAGTCCCCAGCTGAAAGAAAGAAGATTTTCAAAAATTAGTTCCATAAACAGGGACATATTCCTCAAGCAGCAGAGATTGATTACCCTTATATAGCCCTTTTAATTTGAAAAAGAAACTTTTTTTGAAAAGTCTAAATGTGTACTGCAAATCCAGAATAAAGTTGTGGGTTTGAGGATGGATTTTGCTAATTTTCTACAATTGATTCATAGTTAATGAACTTTTTGTTTAAGACAAAGGGTTATAGCAAAGCACTGCAGATGACAGCTGACTAGTTGCCACATTTTTGCTGTGGCTGTGTTTTCTAAAAGAACCTGGAAATAAAACTGTCTGGTAAAAAGTCCACTCCAGTGTGGAAGTCACTGAGAGAAAAGAGTTATGCTTGTACTATAAACAAAAAGAATCACATGATTTTATAAGGATTTAATAATTACTAGGAAAATAAAAAGGGAGTGGGTGCACAATGAAGCCTCTGAGGTGAAACAGACACTTCTAGAGATCCAGAAGAGACCTGGTAAACTCTTCTTTTAAAAGTAGACTAAAAATAAACCTCAAGGTAAAAAAAAAACCTGCGAAGATACATTTACATAATCTTTTTACTCCTATTTTGGACTAATCTCCTACTCATTCTGCACTTGAATTAAAAAAAAAAACCCAATGTTTTCTTTAACATGGCAAAGCTTTGAAATTCACAGACCTTTTTGGGGTGTTTTGGTTTGCCAACTGTAAAGGAAAAGTTCAAACAGATCTGTTTAAAGGCTACAGCCAGGCTACAGCTAGACTCCCTCTGGGATAAGATCCTACCAGCATTGTCTCAGTATCTCAAAGCTTTGACTGAACAAGAACTGGAAACATCTGAGAAAAACAGGTGTCATTTTCCAATGCTCTTTTCCTGAGAGATAGTCACTGATGTTTGTAAAGGCCACTGTCGTCTTCAGCTAGCAGAAACATCAAAATAACAAAGATCCTGAAAAAGGAAAATCCTCTGCTGAACAACAGGAACTGCCAGTAAGGGCCATGACTAGCTGGCTTTCTCTTCTCTTCTCTCTTTTCACTTGGTGCAAGGAAAGTGTGTCCACCAATGACATGCAGGACATATACCACAAAACTAAGTGAGCCAGGAGCGACCATATCCACAAGAGATAACAAATGCACTTTAGATTACGAAGAGCCAATCAATAAAGTAATTTACTAGCACAGATTAGTTAACATGGAACATGAAAACAAACATAGGAATAGAACAAATAATATTACAGGGGATAATTTAATTCAGCATACTGCTATAGGCTTTTGACTTTTCCTTGTTCCACAATGTTCTATGCTACCCTTTATTGATGGTACAACAATACTTTTTACACAGTGTTTATTTTCTTTTCTATTCTTACTTTGTTGGCGGCTTCATTTTCTTTTTCACTCCAAGATAAAGCTTCAGAGAACTGACTGGCAACACTTTTTCAGGTTTGCTAGCCTGCAAATAAAGTAAGATTCTAATTATTGTATCAGGAATGTGCCAAAGAGAAAATGCCACATGACTGATTTTACAGTTCAGTTTCTTTTATGGAGTGCACCCTTCTTTTCTAGCAAATCAATAAAATATTTTACCTCTTTCTTTGCCATTAACAAAATGTACCAGTAACTATTACTGGAAGCAGACTGATTAAGAACTCAAGGTTCACATAAAATCACAAAACTGTAACACAATCAGAATAATGAAGATGTGGTGGTATATATGAACACAAACTCTTCAATAGACAGGAAGATGGGAAATGGGACTGCTCTCTGTAAAACAACCTCTTCTATGGAATGGTGAAAATTTTCTTCAGATCAGAAAATGGGTTGGGTTGGAAGGGACTTTAAAGACTATCTAGTTCCAAACCCCCTCCCGTGAACAGGAAGATCTTTCACTAGACCAGGTTGCTCTGAGCCATATCTAGCTTGATCTTGAACACTTCCAGTGATAGGGCATCCCCAGCTTTTCTGGGTAACCTGTTCCAATGCCTTGCCACCCTCATAGCAAAGAATTTTTCCTAATACTCAATCTAAACCTACTCTCAGCTCGAAGGCATTCCTGCTGTTCTGCTGCATTACACTCTCCTAAAACATCCGTTTCCATCTTTCTTCTAGGCTCCTTTCAGGTACAAGAAGGGCACAAGTAGGTCTCTTTTCCAGGCTGAACAAGTTCTCTCAGCCTTAACAGACAAGGTGCTCCACCCCTCTAATCGACCTAGTAGCCTCCCTTGGGCTCACTCTAACAGGTCCTTCCTGTGCTGGGCCCCCAGAGCTGGCTGCAGCTCTGCAGGTGGGGTTTCACCAGAGCAGAGCAGAGGGACAGAATCCCCTCCCTGCCCTGCTGCCCACGCTGCTCAGGACACAGCACAGGACACGTTTGGCTCTCTGGGCTGTGAGTGCTATGGCTGGGTCATGTCCAGCCTCTCACCCACCAGCATCACCAAATCCTCCTTGGCAGGGCTGGTCTGGATCTGTTCATCCCCCAGATTGGGCTGATATCATGAGATGATCCAAACAAGGTGCAACACCTTGCACTTGATCATGTTAAACCTGCTGAGATTCCCATGGGCTTACTTTTCATGCTTGTCCAGGGCCTTCTGGATGGAATCCTGTCCCCCAGGTGTATCAACCATATCCCCAAGCTTGGTGTCATCTGCTGCAGATGTACTCAATCCCCCTTTCTGTGTCACTAAAGAATATGTTAAGTAGCACTAATCCCAGCAAAGACCTCTGACCGACACCACGTCACTGATGTCCATCAGGACTCTGAGCCATTGATCACTACCCACTGGATGTGACCATCCAAGCATGTTCTTATCTGTCTAACAGTCCACTCCACCAATTCCATCCCTCTCCAATTTAGAGAGAAGAATATTGTGAGGGACAGTGTCAAAGGCTTTACGGAATTTCAGATAAATGGCACCTGCAACTATTTCCTTGTCCACTGACATAGGCAATTTACCATAGAAGGCCACTAAGTTGGTCAGGCAGGACTTGCCCATGGTGAACCTGTGCTGACTGACTCAAACCCACAATCCCTGGTTTAGACAGTGCTTCATCCATTAGGCCACTGGGGCCACTAAATCAGGATGAAAAAAAAAGCAAATTATGTCTTCGAACAACCCACAGAAGTCTCTGGATAACATATCCTGACTTTTATGGGACAGGGGATGGGGAGGGCAGGGCTTTGTTCCTCCTTATATCTTCAGGAAGGGCAGCCCAGTGAGACAGAAAGAATCCCCCTGGTTTCTGGAGAACACCAGTATTGGGACTTTCAGAGGAACCTATACAGGACAAAGAAATGGAACAACAGGAATCTCATTACATTTAACAATGTTATATACAAACTCTTGCACAGGTGAAGGAAAAACTCTTTGAATTACAGAGAGTGGGAGGCAGTTCTGCTGATAGGGACCCGAGCATGCTGGTAGGTGCCAAGCTGGGCATAAACCAGCAGAGTATCCTAACAGCTAAGGTGGTCTCGCTTTCCTGAGCTAGCAGAAGCACAGTGAGTAGGTGGAGGAGAGTGATTCTCCCCCTCTCCTTATTACTCATGTGACTGCATCTTTTGGATCCTTGAGACAAAAAAGAGAGTCAGTAATCTGGAGAGGGTTCAGCAGGAGCCCACCAGGGCATCTACGGGCTGGAGCACTTGCCCTGGAGGATAGGCTGAACTAAAAACAGCCTCCCAGTGCCTACAGGGAAATTTTGAAGCAGATCCAGTGAGGCTTTTTGTATTGTGAGAAAACTACATCTAAGGACAGATAAACTTTCCCCCATATGGACAGTCAGGCAATGCAACAAAGGTTGTGCTATCTGTCCTCAGGGTTTTTCAAAGACTTTAACTGATTGAAGCCATGCACAACATGTCCTGACCTCAGCTGCTATCCGTGCTGTGCACAGGAAGCTGGACAAGGATCTCCTGAGGTTCCTTGCTTGCACCTTCTTGAACAAACTACCTTTAGTCAATCTACAGAAGACATAGACCCACAGGTGTGAGAACTGAATGCTACTGGAAGATGAAGTGCTAAAAGGAAACAATAGATACACACTATTACAGAGAAAAACTACTACTTAACACAACACAAAAGTATTTCTTTAGTACTTTTAGGTCAAGTGTTTTAGCTTTCAATGTAGAAAAAACTGCACCAAACAACAAATCTTATAATCCCAGTACACAAAGCTACTCCCTAGTGTTTACTGTCCCTGGAGTCTCCATTTCCCATTCTGCATCTTTCATTTTCTAACGCCCCAGTGAGGGAAAAAAGGCACTTAAGAGAACTTAAGAAAACAACAAAACACACAACAGTTTTATTGTTGGTATTCTTGTGTAACTTCCCACTCAAAAGAAGGGTACTGCCAGTATGAAAAAATACCCCTGCAGAACATATTATTAAGTTAAACAACTGCATACTTCTCACAATGATGCCCCTTAAGGGAGTAATTTCTTTGTCTGTGAGCTTATCTCTTAGCAACAGAACATTAAAGGGGTAAATTGTTTCAGTCAATTAGCACAATATAGTAATCTACCATACAGTATTCATGGAAACTTTCAATGTTTTTGATAATTGCTCTTGAACAAGAGAAACACTGAACAGAATGCATCTCCACCTGCACATACAAATTTAATTTGCTATTAATGAGAATTTATAAATTAATTAGTACATGTGGCCTTATTAACTACAATTTTCCATCTGCAATGTCAAGCTTTCCTACTATTCATTCCTAAATATGACTAAAATTAAACCAAGATTATTCATGGTAGATTAGTATCTCTCAAAAAATGTAAAACAAACTCATATACTATTTGATCAGAATGGTATTGCCATTTGCATTTAACAAAAAATAAAGTAATTTAAAAATAAGTGTTCAAAGTACCTCCTGAGTTGGGGAATTCAATTATTTTATAAATTAGATTGGCTTAAAAGAAGAGATTGTAAAGTGGTAAAACAATCCTGTCATAAATTCTTTCCAAGATACTAATTAAGGTTTTATGGGCATATTAATTTATTCTCACATATGTGCCAATTTGAGTTTTAGCACTTAATTGTAAGACACTATTTGTGACATTCTGGGGTCATTCTAATTAAGACTGTATCCACAGCTTGACAAGAAGACACAGAGCATTAGCTTACGTGAGCAAAGGATATGTCTTTAAAGAAGTACTTTAGAAAGGTCAGCAATACATGTCTGTATTTTTTGGATGGGAAAAAAACAGCAGTCAGCAAAAATAAAAGCACTTGCAACTTTGATTTTTTTTTAAACCAGAACTAATTGGAACTAAAACATAGCTCTTTATTATTTGGCTTTACACTTAAATACAAACTGCATACACTCAAACCCACTGTTTTAAGAGAACTCCCATGAAATATTTAAAACTGAACCCTTCCTGCTATTAATCATGACTGAATTCACTTCTGTGGAATTCTGAGGTATACGTAACTTAATTATCCATACTAGTTTTTAGAGGACTGAGAATACATCTGAAAAATGTTGTTAGGAAGCAGGGAAATATTTTCCTAGCGTATTGAGAGTTATTGTTTCCTATAATCTCTTCTATCATGAGACATGTATGTATAAGAACCGTGTTGTTTGAATTTTTAAGGGCTTTGTGTGAAATACCAAGTAAAAAATGGCATGCACTCCTTTAAGTTCCATATTACTTCTGCTGCAGCTTTCTACAGTAGGTTTTCAAATAATTTAAGGGCAGCACAAAGCTGACAAACATTGTTCTATTTTTAATTTTTAAAGCTTAGAGTAATGCATAACTACAATAGCTAAATTACAAGCCCACACAAACTCCTTGCACTAAGACACCTGTGAAACAAGTCAAAAATCACAGATGTCAACCCCAGATACTAGAAGTTGCCATTTCATATGAGAAATGTTGATCTGCTTGTTGATCTTTAGTTTTTCAAACAAAAAGAAAGCTTAACGCAAATTTTATTGGAGAGTTTGTCTGCTGTACCTTCATATCCTTATACAGAAGCAAGTTTCCCTCCCGCAACACAAAGTAACGGTCTTGAAATTTGTTTCCAGACAGTAGTTTTGATGGCTCTTCCTTGTACTTCAGATTGCCTGCTTTCACGCTACCTTTCTCATTTTTCTCTACCAAGAAAAAAAAAGCATTTTGTTGGAAGATTTTACAGCAGTGGAAGCTCCTAGTTTTTAAGTATTACTGCATATCAAAAAACTCAAATTACACTGGTAAAATTGATCTGGTATTATGCTTATAATTATATTAATTATATAAATACACACACTTATATGTACACTATATATTATATTTCAATATTGCATATTCATTTAGTCTAAATTCATAAGGAAGGCATTCTTAAATATACACGCCATTATTATTTTAATTACTGGTGGGAAAAAAAGTCTTCTCTGTTTCACTTGTATGATAACATGCAAAGAATCTACCAAAAAACTTTAATTCAAATAATGTTTTCAGCATATAACCTGTAATTAAAACCAAGAGTATGACATGGATACTTTTAGTCTCTGTGCCTGAGAGGCAAAACATTTCAATCAAGATCAGATTTTGTCATGAGTCTGTCTGGATTTTTTTGTTTATGTTAAAGTCCACACAAAATTGCATATATTTGGCAAAATTAATAAAAAACTCAAACAAAATACCACCTCCCACATAAACCCAAACTGTAACTTTGCAGTCAGCTTTATAAAGCATTTAACTTTGCACTGAGAAATTTTTTCTTTAAAAAGAAAAGTACCAGAGCTATCAAAGGCTTTCAGTGTTAAAAACCAGATTTTTCAGTGCATTCTCAGCAATTTAAAATCCTAAATAAAATAATGCAAAGAAGTATTACTAGTACATACAAACTACTGCACCACCACTTCTAGGTATTTTCAGGTTTCCTATTCTGCTCCATATCCGTATATTTTTCCACTACTTCGTAAGTATCTTTCCCCACCAAAAATTTCTGGACAATAATTACAGTCATTGCCATCCTGCTATGACTCATCCCCATAAAGTGAAACTCAAACTAAAATGGCACTTTAATAGTTAATGTGAGGAAAAACAAAGGAAAAGACAGTAATTCCTACTGTCTTTATGACAGAACACAGAATTCAGCAGAATTCTGAAGTATTCTTTTTTCCCTGAGGTAAATAGTGCTGGAAGCAGACTGCAGACATGAGAAGAGAACATGTAGGCAGATGTAGCCTTCTCTTCCGTTCTACTCAATATCATTTCACCTTGAAGAGGGAGCCAGATTAACAGGGCGAATAATTACCTCCAAACACTACAAGCCTACTACTTATGCCATATATTGGCTTTCACCACCTATTATTTTTAGCTAAGTGTAGGTACCTCCTGTAAGTTCATTCATTTATTTAGGAAATACTGAACCAACTTGTTTAGGAGTCACAGAATGATACCACTAGCTTTCGTACTATACTACTTTCAGGATAAGAAATAAAACTGAGATGTTAAAGGGGTGTAATGTGTATTGAAAATCTTATTCTTACCCAAGTACTCAATTAGCTTTTTTCATTAAAATTCCACTTAGATTTTGAGCATCTGACATCAAAACTTGATTATTAAGAAGCAGTACATGACAAAATTTTAAAAAATAAGAATCTAAATCCAAAATCAATACATTTCAACAATTAAAATCAGAAATTAGTTAGAAGTCCTGAGTTATAAGTGCAAATATATGTTAAAAACCTGATTCTCTCTTTGCCAATAAGAATATTTATTTCATGTTCCGAATAGAATATGAATCCTTATGCACACAATCATAACCACTTTTTTCTTTTTTTTTTCTTTTTTTTTTAAACTATACAAAATGAGAGTAGCAGAGTACTTAATGAGAGTAGCAGGATACTTCCACATCTTTACCAAGCTGGAAGATTTTACATTTCTTCACACAGCTTGCAACATGACAAAAACTCATTCTGAACTTCACAGCACTCCTATGGCAGCAAATCTGTCAAACACTTGATACTTACAAAGATATTAGAATAGCCTGAAGGACGAAAAAAATAATTCTCTAAATATTCCATATACTTTAGAAGCCAGCATTTTATTAAATAAACCTAAGACAAGAGGAATGTGTCCTAATCAGAATGTATTTTTCAGACACAAACTTTACAAAACATGCTAAAATTGCTAGAACTTTGCAACTAGGAAGCAGGTACGCTTAATCCATGGAGGATCGATCCATGTATGGTTAGGCAGTTGCATTTCAAAGAATATCTCTGAATAATAGTCCCTGTTCTCAGAAATCAATACTTACCACTCAAATTATGCAACACTGTACTAGAAAAATTTCAAGGACCTATATACACAGAATTTATAGTAAATTTAACAACTAAATAATATCTGGTTTTCAAATAAATAAAGCTTTAATATGAGAAATTTTTAGATAAGAAGAAGAAAATGGGTCTTGAAATAGAATTAAGCTGTCCTGAGTACCTCTTATATAAAAATACAGTGCAAATCTTGCCCTACTGAGTAGCACTGGAAAAAGTGCTCCTACAACAAGCATGAAAAGCTGTGGAATTAATTGTCAGGAACAGGCAACTAAAAACTGTAATAAAATAGAAAATTCACCACAAACTTGCTGGAACGTATCAATACAAATAAACTAACTATTTTTTCCTTGGAAGGGAAAGTTGGTTTCTGTACAAGAGAAAACATAAATCTAGACCTCAGTGTAAGGTCTGGATCATAGAATCATGGAATAGTTTGAGTTGGTAGGGACCCACGAGGATCATAAAATCCAGCTCTTGGGTGAATGCCCTACAAAGGGGTCAAACCCACAACCTTGGTGTTATCAGCACCCTGCTCTGAACAACTGAGCTCATCTCAGTTGCAGAATGTGAGAAAATAGTTTAAAATGGACAAGATGAGAATAAGTATCAAAGTCGAACATAAGGAACATGGGAAAAGTTGCACTGACAGAGAAGACTGTGATAAATTGCCAAAAAGAAATGAGACTGAAAGAGCTGTTCCTTATGCTCACTATTGAACCAACATTATTTCAAACAACATTATAGACTCGGGAAGAAAAAGGAGAAAAGTGCTGAGAATGAAAATCTCTCAAGTAATATTAACAGAAAAAAAAGTCTGGAATATAATAATTAGTCTTTAAGATTATTTCATAAAACAGAGAAGCAAGGGATACTCATGGAATTAAATTATAAACATTAAAAGATCATGGTCCTATTAATTTTACTGCAAAGTAGGAGGACATCCATCCACCCAGTTGCCCATTTGTATGGGCTGAATCGACTCTTAAAAAACATCAAATCATAGTGGTTGGACATCTGGCCCCAGCTCTATTATTCAGTGACACGGAGTTATCCACATATAGAGTGTAACAGACAGAAAAGATTGAGGTCTCCCCTACTTCCTTCAAGCTAGCAGTTATTTCTTGTGCTCTTTGAGATGGAGAGCCCCACCATACCTATAAGTGCCTTGTACCCTAAACACTGGGAACATCTTTTCCCCAATAACTTCATTCTGTATATTTTCTCATTCTGACACAATGTAGTGATGGATTCACAAGATTACTCTGCCATGTGGAGTTTCCAGACATTAACACTGTAACTGTTGAAAGGCAGAAATTTTCCTTTTCAAACCACTGAGAAAACCAATGTAATTTATTTGTTAAGGTATTAATTATTTTAAAACAAACATTTAAAAAATCAATAAATGTAAACAGTCAAAAGACAGCGTGTCTACAGTAACATCAAGCTGAATGGAACTGATGCAAAGAATTATTGTAATAAGCTTGGGGAAACAAATGGATGCAAAACCTAGGAGACAGGAAGGAGTGCAAATAGCAGCAGATCTCTCCTTTACTACATTTTATAAACTGACACTAGCCTAATCTTTATGTGTTTCTTAGAGCAGTGATTCACACAATCCTTATGACCCATTCCCTCTTCTGATCTCAACACATACCTAGTGAGGTGATGGGAGTTCATATATCAAGCTTTTAATGAAGTAGGCCATTTCTCTCCATTCATGATCTGCTATCACACATTTATTGACAGTGAAACCCAACCATCAAAGTCATGAACAGCACACTTGTTCGTTCACATTTGTGAAATACACTTTTACAAGAATAAAGCATGGTGGAAGAAGGCCATTACTTTCAGAACAAGCACAATAGCATAAATTTTACTTCTTGAAATCAAGACGAGATGTATAGAATGGAAAGATTAACTTTTCCATATACGAGAAAGAGAGGAAAATATAGATATATTTGAATGAGTCATTAGATAAAATAAGATGAAGATTAAACCAGGTATCATCTGTTACCATCACACATTATACAGTGATAGCACACAGGATTTCAACTGCTTGAAAACAGGATACAATTTTTGAACTCCCAAAATTCCACTTCTCACAAAGCAGATAATACATATTACACAGGAGACTTAAAGCCAGGTATTATGTGGAAAAAAAATAGACTGGGGCAATGTGTAAACTGTTTATTTTCACTATATACTTGATCTGTATTTCAAGTGTCAGCTCCCTTTTAAAGGCCACAGACCCTCCCAATTATTCAGTTGCTTGAGTATGTCATTCATATGAGTATGTCACCTGGTATGGGGCAACCCTGGATGCCTCTGGAAAGACTGGGGAATGAGATGTTGGAAAGCAGCGCTACGGAAAGGGACCTGGGGGTCCTGGTCAACAGAAAGTTGAATGCGAGTCAGCAGCCAGGTGGGCCAACCCTATCCTGCGGTGCATCAGGCAAGGGAGGGAATTGTCCTGCTCTGCTCTGCACTGGGGCGGCCTCACCTTGAGTGCTGGGGGCAGTTTTGGGCACCACAATATAAGAAGGCTATAAAGCTATTAGGGAATGTCCAAAGGAGGGCAATAAAGATGGCGAAGGGCCTTGAGGGAAAGCCCTCAAGTATAAAGAGTGGCAGAGGTCTTTTCAGCCTGGAGGAGACTGAGGGGAGACCTCATCGCAGTCAAAACCTTCTTTGTGAGGGGAAGCAGAAGGGCAGACACTGATCTCTTCTCAGTGGTGACCAGTGTCAGGACAACAGAATGATCTGAAGTTCTGCAAGAGAAGCTCAGGTTGGATATCAGGAAAGCTTCCCTTAGAGGGTGGGTGGGCAATGGAAAAGGCTCCCCAGGGGTTACAGCACCACCCTGGGAGTTCAAGAAGTGTTTGGACAATGCTCTCAGGCATAGGTGCTACTCCTGGGGCTGTCCTGTGTAAGGCAAGGAGCTGGACTTTGATGATCCTTCTGGGTTCCTTCCAACTCAGAATATTCTGTGATTCTGTGAAATTAGCTTTGTAGTTTGGAGGCATCAAATTAGATAATAGAAATTTCTATTATCATACCATAGTTATATAAATAGACTCCCACAGTATGACCTAGATAAGAGCAGTTTCAAGCTTCACAGAAGTTCACAAAGTGTGAACTGACTGCAGAATTTCTGTACACTTTTATATTTCAGTGGGAGAGTTTAGTTTGTAGAAACAAACATCCATAATCTCTGTGTTTCCATAGGGAGTCACCACAACCCTCTGTAAATCTGTAATTTTTATGAAGTAGCAGTAATTCAGTTGTTCTGGGACATTTTGCACCACTGAAAACAATTGTCATCCTCGTATTTCCATGTAAAATAAATAAATAATAAAAAAAATTTCCTACCACTGTAGAGATTCACCATGTCTGCTGTTAGAAATCTCTTTATTATTAGATATGCAGTGCCAGGCTCTGGTAGTGAACTCCAGTGAAGAACTTGTTCTAGTACATTCTCTGTATAATGCAGAGGACGTTCTGAAAAATCCAAAGAAACAAAACACAAAAAACTAGAATTAAAATAAAAGAGAAAACCCAACAATATTTGAGGCCCTCACAAGTTACATTTGTCTGTAAACAACAAGGTCTCGTTGACTTTGAACTATAGAAGAAAAATACTGCTTTCAAAATAAGACAATTAGGCACTTTACTGACAATTCCTTTGCTGGCAGTGTTTGCACAGGTAATGAATATAAAAGTAAACAAACAGTAGCCAAATGTTCAGTGACTCTTTTGTAATGTTAAATTTTTAATGTAAAGACACTAAAGCACTGCTTTCAAACTAAATACAAAAGTTAGGACCAATTACAGGACATGCCTAAATATGATCAAACAGAAGTGAGACCTTCAGCTATACTGTGCCTTAGTGGCCTATGCTCAGTATGAAAATGAAACATCATAGCTACCAATTCTCTGCATTCAAAGAACCAAAGAATTTGGAGTGATCACAGTGAAAAAAAAAATGCCTCCAACTGGTATGGATTATACTGTCTGTTATTGATCAAAGCAGACTGAAACAGACTCCTGGTTTTTTTAGAT
Source organism: Motacilla alba alba (assembly GCF_015832195.1). NCBI lineage: Eukaryota > Metazoa > Chordata > Aves > Passeriformes > Motacillidae > Motacilla > Motacilla alba. The sequence continues at coordinate 21,596,250 of NC_052019.1, forward strand.
TCTTTTCACTAGAGGGCAAAAGCATGTGGTCTTACTAGATCTTCTCCCTGTTGCAGGGGCTAGGGAATATCCAAACTTGCACCTGTGTATTTCAATCTTGTACAAAAAGTACAGCAAGATTAAACTACCACTGAAGGTATGACTGGACTGTATGTGTGCACTGCAAAACTTCAGATGCTCAAACACACATTTTTGATAGGCATCATCCATCCTAGAAGAGAAACTCTTAGCACAGAATTGAAAAACTGCATTGATAAATAAGAAAGCCCAGCCAGTACTTCATACAATTCACCTACCAAATGAAGGCAGAAAAGATCTTGCAAATCATCCCTAAATCTGCATTACCAGATCCAGCAGAAATCTGAGTGTCACATGAACAGCACAGCCTGATGCAACACTGATGTGGAGTGGGAGAAGACACACTCACATCCCTGAAGGCTTTCACCTGCTCAGCAGCAAGCACCTGCTGTAATTCGTGAACCCACAAAACCCTTAACAATGGCTTTGTGGGTTCAAATGTCATTTTATCTCCAAAGAGAGTTTTTTCCAATAGATCTGTGTTCCCATTTGCATACCAATTTATGTGGGTCAGGTCTTGAGAAGAGCTGGGTATGGCTCCTGAAAAGTCACACCTCTGTTACACAGTCATGTTGGGTCACACAGTCTAGCCAGGTCCCTTGAGTACTGAAGGGCAAAGTATGCAGCCATAACCTCATTTTTCATTCCTGCTATGGTAGATGAATATGAAATGTCAACAGCTGCTTTGGGACTCTCCAGCACTACAGTCTAGCAGAAAGCATTTTCTAGAACACCTGAACACTAGAGCCTCAGAAAGCAGCAGCCACAAATAACACACTTTTGTGACAGAAAAAAACACTGCTGTTTTGGGATGCAAAATTACCTACACTACCTGTAGAGCTGTGATAGCACCCATATAAAGATTTCTTTATTCAGACATGACATCAAAGCAGCTCAACCCCTACTTTATTAACACTACTTCTTCTGGCCTTTGGTTTTAAATGGTCAAACTACTGAATTTTTGAGAAACTTCGGACTCTGATGTGATAAAGCTTAAACACTTGATGCCTTTGTACAAGAGAGAAAATCCACTTTAAGGAGAAGAACTTTACAAATTAGAGGCAAGAGACTGGCAAATTACCACATCTTCCTAGCACACCAGCACTACCACAGTAAACACCTACTGTTTTATTTATAGTTACATTTAAGACTATCTGTCATCATGGATTACATGGTACATAAATCATCATGCTGAAAGCCATTAGCTATTTTACTGGTAACACGCCTCATTTAGAAACTATCCATCAATCACTTATTATTAAAAAAAATTATACACACCCTATTTTGAAAAAGCATATGGTATTAAATATTTTGCATTAGGCTTGATAAAATCATCAATTATTGCAACTTTTATATATGCAAATAATTTAGATGATTTTTTATTATTGTAATTCTAGTATTTTGAACACCAAGCAGTCAACACAAACATTCAATTACCCTTTCTTTCACTTAGGTCATCATATGCTAGTAAATATTCTAAACCAGTCATTTTCACCTTAAACGACATTAACTATTAGTAGAAACTGACTTTCTATAAAATATTATTCTAATTTTCTTGCTTTCTCAGGGGTTGTTTTCCTGATAGTATATATTAAAAAGTAAAATAAAAACTTTAAAAGTAAAAAAATTCAGCGTTGAATGCAGCAAGCAAAATACCACCATGCCCTGGACAGGTAACAGATCACACCAGGAAAAAAACGCAGAAAATTAATTTTTATCAGAAAGACACCATGATTACTGATGTACACTTTAAACAAATATGCAAACTTCTTTTCTGTCATTATGTATCACTATCTGAACTAACTTGTAAATGCCTCATGGTGTTTGTCAAATGACGCCAGTAGAATCAATTTTCAGGAGCAAAGACTCAAGCAGTCTTTTAGTTCTTCAGGGTCACTTTTGGACCAAATATTTTCTAGAACTAATTTCCTCTGTGCTCTCGCCCTCTGCAAACTTGTTAGGTTCAGCCACAGGATCACAGGAATCTGAGTGTCTCTTTACTACAAAATTATTTTTATTTTGGAACAGTAATTCACTTGCTCTGATGTATTGATTCTTCCAAAAAGGGATCCATGGATCCACGAAGAACACATTTCATCAACACAGTCTCTACTGAGAGGAGTCAGGCAATGAATTAGGACTTAATTTAATTTGCTTTTTGGTTGGTTGTTTTGGATTTAAAACACTGGTGTGCCATTTCACTTTGTGTTGGAAAATCTTCTTTCAGTAGGATACACTCTAATGTCCTGCCCATATTTATTGTGTTATGTAGGGCCTCAAGCGTCTTAGCTTAGTTTTGTCTTCCATAGTCATTAGTTCAGACAACATTTCGATACTCCACTAAAACATTAGCTGTTGCACCTAAATACCTGAAGAAGCTGTTGTGGGGTCTGTCTGTTTATTTACTTTTATGTTCTCTTGGCCATATCTAGTTTAGTTTTCATGTTCCTGTGTCATATATCAAGTTCAAGAAAATAAAATTCAAATTTTTTTCCATTATTCCGTCTAACAAATATGATTTATACTGCACTTGTAGGAATTATCAGGACTCTTCTAAAGATAAGAGATTCTAGCATTCTTTGTCAGTTGTCACCCACATCTATGAATCTGGAAACAAATTCTGTATTACATCTCTATGCAGCATCACCAGCAGACTGTAAGATGTGAAGAGGGCTCAGGATAATTGATTTTCAGTTGAAAGGGAGAATAAACTTCCATCCTAGTTTTTATACTGCCAGGCTCAAGAAGACTGAGGACATAAGTAATATCAGTAAAACTGAAAGAATTATTGTAAGCACATCTGAAAATCAAATACAACCAAACTAACAAAAAATATTAGAACAATATTTAGTAATCTTATTTTTTCCACTTTCTTAATTTCTTTTTCTTGACTTGAAAACAGGTATCTTCACTATAGAAATAAACAAGTTCACAACCCTCCTCTGTAACATGAAAATAGTTAAGATCAGCAACTTACTAGGAAATGCAAATAGATGTTGCATATTTAAATCTCCATATATTCTTCAAAAATTCCCAAAGATTACCTTAGGGAATATTCATCAAAATATGTTTTAATTAAAAAAATGCCTACTACTTTACATTATTTTAGTTATCTCTAACAATAAACTTCTCCAGTATTTTAAACATGCTCCAGCCTGTGTAAAGTACTCCCAATGTTAAAGCCTCTTTACCATTCATTAATATTATGACCATGTGACATTTGCTTTTTTTGGCAGCAGAACCGTATTTCAAACAAATATTTCAAGATTCTGCTACATACACCATAATGCTACTTGCCAAAAACACACTTAAAAGTGTGTAAAGAGTTATATATTTTCTGCCTCCTTTTTTCACCTACATACATTAAATAATTGAATAAGCAAAATACAAAAGATCCTAAGTATGACACGTATTTTCTCATTTAATTTTTTGGAAAGCATTATTGCTTATAAAATCAAATGTTGACATTCTTATGAAAATAGAGTTTTCCTCTATTACTTACTGGTAAGACCTACTTTTCTATAGCTGATGATTAATGAACTGTAAAGCACTGTAATATAAAGAAGACCTTCTCAGCCCTTAATTTATAAGCAGTTTAAAACAATTCATCACATCATTTCAGGCGAAGTGAAGAAAGAAATCATGCAGATGCCACAACAACCAAATGTAAAACAGTGGCATGAAGGCTATTTTTTGTTTGTTTCCATGAAGTCTTTAACTAAACTTTTGATGATATTAAGTATCAAAGAACTAAAATAATAAAAGCTTATTGACACATGTACATTCAAGTGTCACTAACCTAATTCTCCATTTTCAAGTACTTCAAAAGCAGCCCAGATATCATCTTTGCTGGGAATAATGTTTTTGATTCCTAAAACATCATTAGTTAATTCCTCTGCTTCCATCAAAGGTGATACCTGTAATACAAATTGAGTCAGTTTATAATACAATTCAGTTATTGATTTCTGATACATTTTTTCAGTCTTCCTCCCTGCAATTGCCCTAAGGAAAAAAAAATAAGGAAAAAGGCAGTAAATATATGAACTGGAAACACATAAAATATCCACCAGATTCCAGCAGGTTTTCCTTATTTTGTTCCATAAGACTGAAGTCATATTCCAGTCTTGTTCCATAAGACTGAAGTCATGTTTTTAAGATGACTCTTAACTTGGTAACTTTAAATTCATTTCCTCTACCCCAGAAAAATTTGGAAAAAAATAGCTTTGATATATTTTCCTGGGTGTGGGGAGATGAGAAGCACCATTTTTTTTATCTTAGCGATGCATATTCCTATTTTTATTCCTATTTCAAAAGGCATTTCATATGTGCTTATGTCCATCTATGTATACCACATACTCCATATATGTAGAAACAGAAGTGTTTCAGAGTCATATGCTGAACAGAAAAAAAAGGAAACAAAACCAGAAATGTAATAAAAAATAACAGAACATACTACATGGAGATGCAGATGTTTAAATACACTATTAAATAGAAAGCTCAAAACTCTCTATTATAGTTAGTAACAAGCTTTAGTTTCTTCACACTCAAAGAAAGAAGAAAGCCACAGACAAAAAAAAAGAAGAATGTCATTTTAGTGGTCGTAAATATCAAGTAAAACCAACATTAATTGTGTACTTGTTAATGCTCTCATGTGCTGCACATGTAGAGTTGGGAGAATTTACACTGTTGCACACTACAGCAAAACTAAAGCAGGACATCTCTGCATCCTTCTTAAAATTTTTCTCAAAGATGCAAAAATGCAAAATAATCAGTCTTTAATAACTTAGCCAACACAGCAAATTCTAAACCAAAATATTTAAAAGAACAGTGCTAAACATAAATTCAAACTTTCATTGTGTACTTATACAAAAATATGTATTAAAATAAATGTGATATACTTCAAGAAAAAGTGCTTCATAAAAGTCACTGTATCATTTTTATACACTAACCCTGATTATAATACTGCAGTCTGGCTCCTTTCTTTCCACATAAACTTCAATAAGCAAATCTCCAGCCTGGGAAACCTAAAAAGAAAGAATTTTAAAATTTGATTGTTAAAAATAAATATTTCAAGCAAGGAGACTACAATTATTTAACTCGCGTTAAAGAAAAAAATACCAATTCACAGATTCGGGAGAAGAATCCAAACCCTGAATAAATCCAACAGAATCATATCAAACAAAATTAACATTAACTTACAAATATACATTCAGGAGCAGGAAAACTAAGGGTGCCATGGAATAAGTGGAAATTTTAAATTTACATTTAAAACTACGAAGTTTAATACATGAGTGTATCTCAGTATCTTAAACTGCCAGACCCATAACTCTGATTTGGAGGTTAGTCAGGTTCACTTCAGAATCAAAACAGATTAATAGAATTTGAAACAATGAAAAAGGACTGTAACCCCAAAATTACTTAGTTAAAAATGAGATGAAAAATTACAAATACAGACTATTTCAGCCACACAACCATATGTACATATTAAGAAAATAAAAATTCATTACTACAAATACTGTATTTATGATTCTTAATCACAATGAAAACTTGTCATTACCTAATTAAAGAAGGAATTAAAACAAATGCTCTTGGTATCAACCTCTGTTAAATATAGCTCTTCAAATTTGTTGGAAAAAAGGCTATACTTTGAACACAATGCTAATGTGGAATAATCAGATAAAGCAAATTTATGACATACATAAATTTCATATACTCAATACTAACAAATGTTATTTAAGAATGTCTAACAACAAAAAACTCAGAAAGAAATTAGAAAGGCAGTAAATCCAACATTTTACAATCACAATGAAAAGTATGATTTATGAGAAGGGATGTAATATTTTCCAGTGTAACTAGGTTTGCTCATCTATGGCAATAAAATTATTTTCATGGATGAGAAATTACTTTATTTTTCTAAAGCTAAAAATGTCTCACATTTTGCCTGCTCTAATTCCCATTTAGTACAGTCATAAACATCTTCAAAAGATTGCAATTCATCTCAGTCCTTTACCAAAAAATATTTCCTAAAAAATAAGTGATGATCAGAGCACAGGAAGAAAAATTAAGGCAGAAACAGGGACTCACCACAAGGTGTACCATTCTAGTAATAGGCAAACATAATTAATAATCAAATTAACACTAAGATAACAATTTGTGTCTTCATTTTGAGAATGGTATTAATAGTGATGCTACTTATTTATGTACTACTACAAACAGAGGAAAAGGTTAAGAAAAATATATAGAAACATATATATATTCACACATACATATATATAAACAGTTGAGCTTTGGGATACATTTTGCCCAATTTACAGAAGCTAAGATTACATTTCTATAGGAAAATAACTGGCAGTGCTGAATTTTAAAGAATGTTCACATTCTGACAAACAGCAACTTTTAAGTTAGTTTAGTCTTTGAGAATAGAAAACTAATGGAAACATTTGTGAGGAAAAGCATTACAAAGCTACTTTGAAGAAAGCTGCTTAATTATAGTGGCACAGACTCAAAAAGGCTCATTTAGTTATAAAATTTGCTTTTCAGATGATATTACAGAAAAAGGTTGGAAATAAGAATGAAGCTGACACATGATTTCCACTGAGCTCACATAAACAACCGTATGGAGAGAAAATGTGATGTAAATTACTGCAACAGCTGGCATAAGTATATGGTGGACAGAAAATGAAAAGCAACTAATGAAGTGCCACCTGGAACAGAACTTCAGTGACATTTCAGATGTGAACGTTGAGTAATTCAGCAGAAATTCAGTTCAGTTGTTCTCTGAACATTCTGCATCACCAGAGATAATAGTACTGTGGCAACCTATATATTCCAATGTATTAAGTATCTACATCACTGATTTTCCCACATACATGCACACATTTTGATGCAATGATATCAGACTATCAGTGATTATATGTAAAGAATTCTTACAATTCTCAATTGTAGCTGCTTGGGGCCTAAGTTGACAATTACCCATGATGCTTACATGATTACAGTGCTGCTGTTACATCACTCAATTGCACTACATCATTAGTTTTAACCCTAACTGGAAGCCTGTGGCAAACTGCTGTGGAGAACTGATGAGGAGAGCAAGAAGGTGAGCTGAGGCACTTTATCTCACACCTGGTTCAAGCATGACTTAGCAACTGTGTAGTGCCTGGGGTGATGCTGTCTCAGTGATGAACACAAGAGCACCCACACCTATGTACAGAGATGTCAGGCCTCACTCCCTTTTATCCATGCCTAACTGGACACTTACCTGAGTGTCTTTCCATTTTGTAATAAAACTGTTCTCAATGTCCATTTGTTTGACTTGGTCTTCATTTATCTGTATAAATAAATAAATTTGGAGTGATTAATAATAGTTATGGTAACAACTGCCAATACCGCCAATCATGTTCTCATAGAAGCAGGTATGCAAAATATTCTATCAGTCAGAAACAGCTCTTCATTGATGGGACTCATTATTATAAACTTCATGGAATACATACTGAAACAAGAGAGGAATCAATGAAAAACTGCAGAACAATATTATAGGGGCACAGTCAACTCCAAATCAAAATGGCTAATATGAGTTGCTGCTAGTAGTAGCTTTTCTATCCAACTGGATTTAATATCATTTCTGGGTCTAAGGAACAAAACGAATGGTAACCACAGCTCAGAGACTAAGAAAACAAAATCCTCCTATGCTTCAGTTCTGATCAGGCCTATAAAATTTGATTAGAAGCACTATTTTTAATAGTCATAATAATAAAATTTTCCTAAATTTAGCAAGCTTTTGACAGCAAGGAGAATGAGCATTATTTTGGAAAACAGTAGTTCACAGCATCCCATAAACAGTCTTTCCTACACAGGTTAAACAAACTGGGAAATAAAATTTAAAGCAGGACAAGAAAAACATCCACTGAATTAGAGTTCAAAAATCATGTAAATCCTCAGATCACTGAACTAGTAGGAAGGCCATTTTAAAGCATATTTTTATGTTTTTGAATGTCTAACATCTGAGCAGTTAGGATACATACAGAGATACGTACATGAAAAAGTTGCACATAATTTTTAATTAGATCTTCAATTACATTGACTTCTTCACTGGTTTGGCCTTTAGTTTGAAATAAGCATGAGGAAAACACCACGGCTAAATTCTGAGGGTTCATTTGGTTAATTTCAGAACACTTCTGCACCCTGTTCAAGGAAAAATAAACATATTTAGATAGTTTCATTGCTCCTTTGATTGTCTGAGGCTCCTTTACAGAATATGGAAAGCACTTCAAAAAAGGTAACTACATTAAATGTAATGAAAACATGTACCATTACTTATTATTTTTTTATTACTTTTTATTTCTCATTAGAGAAATGAAAACTTTCTAACTGCATTTCAAGTGACATCAAAACTACCTAGAATAGAAAACAATAAAACCAGAATAGAATACCTGACTTAGAAGGGACTTATAACAATCATCTAGTCCAACTGCTGGATTGCTTAAGGGCTGACCAAAAGCTAAAGCATGTTGCTACGGGCACTGTCCAACTGCACTGACAGGCTTAGGTCATCCACCATCCCTCTAAAAAGCCTATTACTATTATTAATGTTTGACCACCCTTTTAGTAAGAAATCTTCCTAATGACAAGTTGGTACTTCTCTGGATGCAGTTTTGAATAATTTCCATGCACCCTACCACTGGATACCAGGGAGAAGAGATCAGCACTTCCCTCTCCCCTTTCCCCCCCCAGGAAGCTGCGCAGAGCAATAAGGTCACCCCTCAGCCTCCTTCTCTCTGAAGTAGAAAAGCCCAGAGTCCTCAGCCCTGCCCCACAGGTGATTCCTTCCAGTCCTTTCCCCAGCATTGCTGCCTTCCTCTGGATGCAGTTAAATACCTTAACATCCTTTAACTGCAGATCCCAGAACTGCGCACAGCGCTCCAGGTGAGGCCAAACCACTGCCAAATACAGTTTCACTGTATTATGTAATGTTAGTATACCCTATAAACTTAAGATCAAAGATCAAACAAAATGTAGAAAGAAACTAGGTCTTTCTTAGTTCCTATCCCTATGGTAAAGTTTTCATATCAGTTCTGTTGTTCACATAATATGTCCTCTTTTAGAGGCAAACACTAAACTACCACAGAATTCTCGCCATTAAATGCATGAATTCATACTATTTTCAGAACAGATGCAACATCATATTTATATCTCTAACGGGACATGCTTAGAAACTTCTTAAACACAATATGTAGCACAATCTTTATCCAAATAATGGCACCAATCAATTTCATAATCACATAAATATTTTTAAATTACATTGGCTACGTACCTGGCTATGTACCATAATTTCTGAACACAACATCCTGTAAAGAGAAGTTTCTACACATTCTATACTCACTGCAATTCACCAAAAATATAATTTGACTAGTTCAATAGATGATATAACATAGACCAGTACTATTTAACCTTGATACTTCAGAATCATCCTGTCACATATTTTTTTACAAATTTTCTCCCCCTTATTTGATCTAGGAATAAGTCATGAAGTTTGGTGCTTTAAAAAGTTTGTATTTTGGATATTCTCTACCACCACTTCAGTTGTAAAATTAAGCACTGCTGAAAAACAGGAAGGCTAGGAAATTCTCAAAGCTATTATGCACAAAACAGATTGTGGAGAAGGACATTTTCACAAAAAAAAAAATTTAATTTCAAGAACCATTTGCAACAATCCTCTGGAAGACTAGTAGACTGGAGTAAAATGAAATTGCATAAAGAAGCTACATCAAAAATTACCCTACTTGGACACATACACTGGCAGCCCTCTCTCCCTGTAAGGCTGTTCCAATCCATTGATTTTTATAGATATCTACAGCTAAAAATACAACCAAAGAAAAAACACATTATAAATTAAAGGAATTCAAATGTAATTAATTGCTGCAACTAGATAAGCTCTTGTGATTACTGGTGAATGAAACAAGCCACATTTCATATATTGTAGAGTTATATTGAGAACACATTATAAATTCTCTGCTACAATGTATCATTTGCAATGACCTGTAAAGATGTTCAATTAAAGCCGCCAAAGTTGCTCTATTGACTGGTGGAAGACTCCGAATAAAAGCTCTGTACTTCCTCACACGCTCCTTTTCATTCTGCGTATCTGCCAGAAAATAGTAATTATTGAGCATTAATAACAATGCACACTAAAAACCAACAGCAGTTCTCATTAACTATATCAGCAGCATCTAGTCTTTTAAAATTGCTATTTACCAAACCAAAAGGCAATGCTGAAAATATACTATTAAAAAAGCCTATTATTGTACATCAGTTCAGGGAAACACCAATTAAGATGGACAGTTCTATACTCAAGCACTATTTGCCACTGTTTAAGACCAAAGGCCACAACAGCAATTGCATTTTCTCTCAAAGCATATTTAATCTGTAGTTTGTGCATGTACATGTGTAAGTGCAACTGCGCATGCACAAGTGCAAATGTATTTCTAAGAGTTCCCAGCAATAAGAAAGGAAAAGACCTTTTCATATTTTAAATATTTACTGGAAAAGTGTCTGAAGGCACAAAACAGTTTAAGGATCTAAGCATATATAAGAGTGATTAGAAGAGAGCAAGGGGAAAGCGCTGGTAAATAAGTTACATATAGCTGAGCAACGGCAAGGCTGATGGCAGGAATTCCAGTTTTGGGAATGACAGTATCTGAAACACAACCACAGCTCTCTACCTTAAGTCTGCCTCCCTGTGCTGCCCTCTTATGCTCAGGACTTATACAAAGTTCATATAGATTGCATTTAGTTAGTTACCTTTTCCCTCTCAGTCCCTTGCTTCTCTCAAGTTTCTGAAAAGAAAGCACAGCAATCTTCTGGCTGATTGATGGTGCTCTCCACTAACTACTGACTATGTTTTGGTTTCTTTGGTAATTGGCAGAAAAAGTAAATAACAAAACAACGGTTTAAAGGCCTTCTACTCCATTTCCTTAAATGTTTTAGTCTTCCTAGAAGTACCTTCTGTATTACTTAACAGGACAGGATTTTCTGTTGTAAAGCTGAAGTAGAATTTTAGCCATGTGTACAGATTAGGAAGGGGAATCATTGTAACACCATTAAAAAGAGCTGACAAATCTAAACTGCCTCAGAACTTCTGTTTTCTGATGCAATTAATCATGTGGTAAGTGAATAAACTCTTAATACTTTTTCCTCTAGTTTTTGAAATTGAGTTTAATGATCAAAAATGTGTAACACAGATAATATTTTAATTTCCTGAAAGTCTACTGGCTCATAGTAAAGCAACGTCCCTATATTTGAACTGAAATAAAAGAGGAATATGCTTTTAATAACTTTTTATAAAGACAAAATGTGCCACACAGAAATATACCCATGTGACTCCCATGCATTAAGATAGAAATTAATGCTCTGTCAGCATTTCCCATGCATCTCTTACTGCTGTGCCTGCAATTTTATAGCACAGTTTGGCAGGGAAACCACTTGTTTCTTGCAGTTTGCAAATATATTGCAATATAAAAAATAACAAGTTTAAAAGAACATTATAAAAATCATCTCTGATTAACATGTGTCTATTGCAGCCATGCCCCAAATATTTTTTTTTTCTCACTTAATTGTTTTGCCAGTTATGACACAACATAGGTTGACACAGGGTAAATAAATTAACAAGCCCCTCAAATTTGATACTGAAAATGTATATATAACCTTTATTGTATGGAATCTTATTGAATATCTTACCTAATGCAGAGATCCAGAATGGATAAAGTTCTTTAGTGAGAAGTGCATCATCTATTTGAGAAAGAAAACTTTTCAGTACATCCGTCACATCTTCAAGTTGATGTTTTCCTGCTCTTAGTTTAACACTTCTTGCATCTTTTTTGAAGCTTTCCAGCAGTTCAGCCACATTGGAAGAATCACCATTCTTAAGATAGATCTGCTTGCTACCTAAACCTAAGGCACAAAAATACAGGAGACAAAAATAAATGAATGTAAAATTAAGTATTCTTTCAAAAATTCCAGATATCATGATATGAAAATTATATGTGGCTGCCAAACAATTATATGTGGTTGCATTTCCTAACAGTATCTTTCTGATCTTTTGCTCCTTTTGTTACTCCCTTTGTTAGTGAAAACACTGCCAAGTCTTCTTATACCCAACTAAACGTCTTTGCAAGAATACTCATCATAATAGTAAGCAAGCCGGAGATCACTATTTCAAGAGTATTCTACAGGCATTTTAAATCCCCAAATCTCTTCAGGGCTTCCTAAAACAGTACTTTTGAAAGGCACAGTAAAGGGAAGACGTTTTCATGATAGGTATTATATTGCACATAAAACACAGCTGCTTTCATGAGAAAACTCCTTTTATTTTATTACTCTATGGATGAACTCATCTTAAGACTCAAAGTATTATTGTATTCATCCAACCTGAAATATTTTATTCTTAAAAGCCTCAAGTAAGTAGAAAATACCTATTTTCTGATCAGTCAGCTACTATTCTTGTATGTAAAAAAACCCCATTAAAATAAAATTAAACAGAAAACGTATAGCTTAAAATGAAGTCATGACTATCTTCAATCACTGTATATGTTATTGAAGTCAAAACTTTTGTTTTATAAAACTTGAATTCTATTGCTAGTAATTAAAAATAATTTAGCAAAAGCTTTTTTTCTTACTTTTAGGCACTAGGTGTAACCCCAGTACAACTATTTATAATACAGCAGTGTTGCCCTTTCCAAAGGTTATTTAGTTAAATTTCAATGGCTCAAATAGAAATTAGGTGCTCTCATACTGACAGAGGTTAGAGACACATTTATGCCAAAGCATATAACCAAATAAATGGTTGATATGCATGTAGCAATCTCACAAGAAAACTCATGAATTTGCAGTAGTAAAAGGATAAGAACATCATCTGCATATAACCTAATGCCACGGAAAGTTATGCTGGCAAAATTTACTTAAATAAATGATAACCAACTAATCCTCAGGTTATTTCACTGAAAAACAGCAGCCTAGGACTGAACTCAACTCCACAGTTAATGCCAGCTTCCAAGATATGTTCAGATCACAGCTTCTCCAGCTTTGCAGTCTATTTTCTTAGCTGAGTTGTCTGCACTGGGGCAGTGGAACCCGAGGCTGAGTTTCATAAGGCGAACAACGCAATATTTAAAATAGAAAAGTGTCCACAAAGGGCATTTACCAAGCTGTATTTCCCCAAAATGGCCATTCTCAGCTGTGTGGTAGTATATTGTACCATCTCATTAAAGAATGTCAAGGTTAATGAGGGGCACTTTACTTTAAGTAATATATAAACTCATTCAATAGGGCCTGGTACTGGGGGTGCTTCAGTATTATACAAATGATCTTAGCTTGAATAAAATCCACTCTACTTACCATACTGTGTAACAAATGCTATGCAGCTGTTCACTATAATAGGGACATCATTTTTGCTGAGCTGCTGATCTTGTAGTGCATTACCATCTGTACCTGCTGCTTTTTCAATTGCAGTATACCAGACCATGAAATCCAGCTTTGTATGGCCATGGATGTATAGCGTTCTGAAAATTATGAAAATATTTTGAGTTCAGGAAAGAAATGAAAAACCAATGTTATTGCACCATGGCAACAAAGCAGATGTTCAAAACAGAAAAAAAATATATATACTTGGAGTAAGACATCAAGGCACCTTTCACCACATAAAGCTGTGATGGTGGTCTGTTGTTACAGCATCTTTTTTTTTTCTAAATTCATTTGTATTACCAGTGCCATAAAAAATGAAAGAAGATCCACAAACACTGTCACAAGCCTTTGAAAGAACCTGCCAACATTTTAATTACTCTTCTTCAGTCTTGCTCCTACATTATGCATTCATATGTCCAAGACATGGCTAAGAAAGAAACAAATTTAGAGACAACTTTCAACACTCTAAAAAGCTTTCCTTCTTTTGTATTCACACCCCAAAACACCCCAGACATCCACCAACCTCTTCTATAGAGTAGCTGAGACATACTGAACTTCCATCCTTACACAAGTATCAAAATGATCACCCACCACCACAAAGCTAAGGAACATATATGAAAAAGCTACGAGCTGAGTTGGTATAAGTTAATGCAATACTTTGCCTGTATCTCAAAGCCCAGCCTTGCTCTGACTCTTTTATTTAAGCATGCTACAGTAATCTCCTGTGTGCCACCCTGACAAGCTAGCTTCTAAGAGAAAATATCAAAATTGACAAGTCTAAGGGGGTATGTCCAACCATAAGCATGTGTGTAATAAACAGCTGTTTGAAGTGTTAAAATAGTAATCAAACTTTTGTACATATGTTGTCTTATCTCCCACTAAAGACATGTAACGGATACGTTTTCTCTAATGACCATTTATTTGCTAATTAGGATAAGTCAAAATGCTCTACTGAACTTCTATAAAAATAATTTCACATGCATAGAAAATACATTTATTTTGATTATATCATTTTTGGAGGAGGGAAGCATTTTAAATGATGAAGGAACACTTAATTTCATTTCTTTTTGTTAATATCTTTCAATTTTGCTTTTATAAATATTTCCATTCTAGCACTCCTATCTTGCTAGGAAGTGGGGATGCAGTCAATGTGTTACATACAAAGAGTCAGGATCCTAATTTTTCTCAGGATCCACCACACAGACTGAGCCATACAGCAGCAGAGTAGATGACACTAAAATATTTCATCCCACTGAACTACGTCTTTAGGAAGTCTTTACTTCATTACTTCAAAAGTCACGTTAACTACCATATATACCTGTATAGTAGAAACACAGCCTCTCTCTTCCACTGACCAAAAAAAAAAAAAAAAAATTCAAAAACCTCTCCTATTTTGCAGCAAAATGAGTGAGCCTAATCCAGTGCTGTCCAAAGTTTCCTTAAGACTTGTCAATACAGGTAGTTCCCAATCAATGCCTTACAAAGAATACATCACCACATTTTCTGGTATGGCTACGGCCATACATATACAAGGAAAGTAAAAGGTTTGGAGTAGAAAAAAAGTTTGAGAGTGCAAGATACTCTACCCATTTCCTACTATTATTCACAGATCAAAAGAGGTTAGGACAATGATTTATAAAAGATTTATGATGCTTTCCAACACAAGAAATGTACATATATATGCATATTATTGGGTATTTATTTCCCCTGCAGAACAGCAGGACCCACATTACGGTATTATGCAAAAGGATAAATGAAAGTCTCAACAGATTATTTTTTATCCAAAGAATTATGATATATACAGGGAGCACATACTGTAAAGTGAAAATATTATTACTTCTAAACAAGAAAAGGGCAACTCTCCTGCATATCAATGAATTGATACCAGAGGAGGAGAGAAAAAATACCGCACTGAACTTCAAAGGTCGCATGAACTTATCAGCATTTTTCATAGAGATACGAAAGTCTAATCATGTGCCTGTCAATCAATTGTTGTGATATATGAAATACCTAAACTATGTGGAAAAGATCACCTTGTATTTTATGGATCTTTCCATCTTCCCCTCAATGCATCACATTAGAAAAAAGATTTCAGAAGTACAAAGTGATGATGTTCTCATTGTTTTCTAAAATTTGAGAAGCTGTTGAGCTCAATTCAGTTACAGAGGAGGAGGCTACTTAATAATTAGCACAGAAAAGGTGGTATTTGTTTAAGTTGTAGTCCCAAGGGACCAAAACAGGCATGAAAGAGAAGCTGCTGCTACAAAATATAAATAAGAAAATCATACTGCTATTATGGAACCTGGATTGTTCATAGAAGGCAACTAGTTATTTTTGAAAAAATTATACTTGCCCGGTCAAAACTCTCCAGACTGGCAGCATCAAAAAGTAAGATAAATCACAGACACATTTTCACTACAATACCACAAGAGCAAAGAAGGGAGGAAAAAAAATTAAACTAGTGCCAGACACATTTCAGAACTCAGTCAATTTCCCATGGAAGTGGCTTAAAAAGCTCATCTCAAAGCTCAATAATCTTTGGCTGAGAGAGAACACACCTGGAATAAATTTAATTTAGAAAAACATAAAACAATTTTAAAAAAAAGATGTATAAAACAGTTCTTCTCAGTTCAATCCTTGAGGACAAACTGAACAATTTTTTTTTTCCCTAACTGGAAACGATTTTTTTATCTCCTTGAACCTGGAAGTAATGAAAAGGAAAGGGGAAATAATTTCCAGCAGAAGAGCAGAACTTTCCTCAAGCACAGTAGAAGTCTTCTACAGAAGTTCATGAAACAATGGAGATAACTTTGCAGATTTAACCTCTGTGTTCATCTCTTTCACAGTTTTCAGACAGAATTAATAACAAATACATGCATTTCTCACTGAACTGTCATTATCAAAATATAAAGTAATATTAAATCTAAGGCTTAAGACTAATTATAAACACAGGCTGAAATATAGTGATGCCCCATGTACCATAAAACTGAGGAATTTAAAGAGTTTATAGAAGTAACCATGTTTGAAAGAATTTGTACTGTAATGTTTATGAAGATCTACCATGCAGATTACCAACTATTTTTACAGACTCAAGGAAAATGCATTCCTTCAATACAAATGCACTGCTTCTATAGTATGTTTACACATGTGCTACTTTTTCAGTTCTAAAAATTGATAAAGATCTCACATTCCATAACAAATAGTTAGCAATAATGACAACGTGGTGAAAAATGGTAGAATTTTTGCTATGTTGTGTGAAGCACATACAGTCCATAGCCAAGAAATTAATAATTTAAGTACTCAAACAAACAAGGCAGCCTGCCAACGTAGATTTCTGCCCTAGTGAATTGAGAGAATTGAACTGGCACAAGTGACTGCAGCAGATCAATGAGTCTCAACACTAAGGAAGCTACTGTTACCTACACAGCTTTATTGTTGACTACCAGCACATCCTTCTGCCCCAGCAGTCAGACAGACAACAGATGTGACCACACTCCATCCACACGAGTGCAAAGGCTTCTCTTTACCCCATCCTGCAAAGTCTCCTAGCTTCAGCTATGTCTATAAGCTTTGTTGCACAGCTGTGCAATGGGAAAGCAGTGTTAATAGGTGATTTTGGGTAAGGTGGCAGGGAGAGTGAGAAACAGACACTGGCACAACTCAGTGCCCTCTGGAAATTCCCACAAGATTCTAAAAATTTACCTGTCTGAAAACAGAGGTACTAAGAATCAAAACATTGATATGAAATTATTTTGGAACCGAAGCTGGATGTTCCATTAAAAATTTTTCTTCAAGCAATATTTATTCAAGGGATCCTTCAAAAGGTCTTACATCCAGCATACTATATTGGAAGAAGAAGTCCTTTCATCTGACTCTTAAGTTTATATTACTTCTGGATTTTAGAAATTTGTGCCCATAACTGCATTTTATGAGAAAACTTACTGCTATCATCAAAGGGTTAGGAAAAAAGCATTGAATGAACCATCAGCTTAAAGAAATTGCGCCAGTATGTAGGGAAGGTTTATTATCCATAATAAGAAAGAGCTAACTACATCAGAAACATAACAGGGAGGAAAAAATAGCACCATCTGGATTGCATTACAGTCTGAAAACATTCACCAACACCTAAGAAAGAGCTTAAATTATTTCATAAAAATATAATAAATGTTTGAAACTGAACTATCTGCATAGCTGTTTCTTTAAAAAGTAGCATTAGTGATTTTGATTAAATTCTACATATAGAAGATATCTTTAAAAACTATTGTATGCAGACAATATACAGTATGTATTTCTTCTTTTCATTGTGCAGATCCCTCTGTTGGCCTCTACACAGCTACTCCACAGGAGTAGCTGTTTCACCAATATGCTATGCAACTTCTGTTTGGATAGCATATTATTGATAGCAACAGGAGGTCAAGTATCACCAGTCACTTCAAGCATTTTAAAAACACAGAGATCAAGGGAAAAAATCCAAACTGAATATGGATCAAATCAGAGGACACCTCTGTGTGACATAGGGAAGCCTCAAATACATAAAACCTTAAAATGGTTTGCCACTTCTAGCAAGAAGTCAAGAAGCATTTCGAAACTAGAATATTTCAGCTATGAAAGTGAAAAGCAAGAAGAGTCAAATGGCCATCTGATTAGGGTGTAAAACTATACACCACAGTGTTGTGAGAAGTCAAGATTTTCAGCTGAGTTAGACACAGTTCTAGCAGTCCAGACAATATGCTCCAGTAGAGACCAGAATGTAATAAAATTCCAGTAGATGTTAAAAAAAGTGTGTTCTGTAATTTACTTTAGTGAAGATACATGAATACAAGCATTAACATGTATAAGATCTGAAAAAAAAAAGTAAAATTAAAAGTCATCTAGAATTATCGTGAAAATTTACATTGAGCTCCAAAACATCGAGTACATTGAGTTTCAAAAAAGACAACATACTTCAAAAGAGAAGTATGAAGCTTCAGAAGTCTTTTAGGGTGGTTCAGCCTCTGATGATATGCTATTACCTGGTATGATTGCCACCTCTTATTCCTGAGCTGATAGACATCATCAGCTGAACATTTCATATAGAGAATAAATGAACAGCAGGGTGTCAAGAAGAAAGCAGGGTAAAGGAAGAGGTGTCAAAAAAAGAAAAGGTAGGAGTGGATTGTATTAATATCTAAGACATTTTGGGAAAATCTCACATGCCTTTTTTGGTAGTATTGTCTCTGAATTCTTGTATTTTATACCAGCTCTAAAGTACTATGTACATTATGTCCCAAAATTAATTTTAAATTTTTCTTCTGAGTAGATATGTATCAGATTAATGCTACATTTTTAATCACAATTTTTTTACCTTTTTAAGAATCAAGAATTCATAGATTTATTACATTGTAATAATTTCAGCAGTAAGACCTAAGAAGTTTTTATAGTTTCTGAAAATGTTCACTTGCATATGCATTCATTCTTAAATGAGAAGTCCATTTGTAACAACTGAAGTCATTCTTTTACCTACAGTAATTAAAAGAAAAAGTGTGAAACAGAAAGATATGATACATGTAAATGAATGACTTTCCCTAATTAACCAGCCAAAAGACTGAGACTTGGAAAAAAAAGGCATAAGTATTTGTAAGAAACAGAAAGTCAGTAGAAAAACACCTCAAGGAATTTTCATAATATTTTCTAATAAAATTTAACCAGACACTTTAAGACATTCATCACATTTATTTTTTTATGCAAAGGAGGGTGGTTTTTTCGGTTTGGTTTATAGTTGTTGGGTTGCTTTTTCCTCCTAAACGTTTCCTAATTCTGGAAAAATCTTACTTGTCTAACTTAATTCTTTCAATACTACTCTCTATTTATTTTATAATTTATCCTGCATTTAAGTGACTAACAAGTTAACAAGAAAGTCATCAGTTACGCAGAGTCTCTTCCAAGTGATCAATCTGTGCCAAAGCTGACATTAGACAAGCAGTGATACAAAATAACAGACAGAATAGGAAAACCTAGAGACTTTGACATTTCATTTAGCTGATACTGATGACATCTCAAGGATATTAATTTATCTAGAGCTTGGAGGAGAACAAAGAAGATTAGTGGCTTTATTTCCATTTACAGTAATTGAGTCTAAAGACAAAGGTCATTTTATATTTATTCCGCTTCCACACACACATTAAATTGCTTATCACTTTAAGATGCCATCTCATACAACTGCACTGCACACCTGGATAGTTTTGAAGTAATAGCCTAAAAAAAAAGCACCATGCCAAAGCCTATACACCCATATGGCTTTCAATGCTTAAGATAATGTGAAGACTATGCATTTAAATTTTTTATGGCAGACTTCAGTGAAGAAAATTTAAATATATTCATGTCCACCTTAAATCAGCCAGTGTCCCTGCTGAAATTATTTTCAAATAGTCCAGAATTTCCCTTAAACTACTAGAGTAGTTAAGGGAAAACCTACCCTCACTTGAAAGAAATATTCTAATGAAATAAATAATGAACCCTGACTTGGAGCTAAAAGTTTTACTCAGCATTAATACCTATGAAATTATATGCATGTTTTATATCGATCTTTGGACTACACCTTGACTAGGATACCTCAGGTTCCCTGTTTAGTGTATGTAGCTTACTTAACACTGCATCTTTCAACAAACACAAACCAAACCAACAAACAAGCAAACAAAAAACCCAAAACGAAACAGAACCCCCCAAAAAGACAAGAAAAAGTGTTTCCTTCTAACCTGCGTCGCCTTACTCAGTTCTGAAACTTATACAACATCCTAGAAAGAGTTAAAATTCTGAACACACAAGTTACAATGCATTTCTGACAAGCTATTCCAACTCTGAATAGATGTCAAAGGTAACTAAGAAGTTTTTTTGTTTGCAAAGGGAAACCCTTCATTTATTTACTTATTATTGGCTGTTCAAATGACTGTATAAATACTGCACCACTTAAGACAGACTCCTGCCCAATAACCTATTATTGAAATAAAAAATGCCTCAACCAATTAAAAACTAAGAATTATCTTCCACAATTTTTACTTTCATCTTTGAATTTGTACCCATATTTGAGGCAGAAATACCTACCTCACTTCAAGTTCCAACCTCCCCTTAATTATGACACGGTCATCTCTGCCGAATCTTACCTCCTTGGAAGCAGATAGGGATCATGTTTGTTTCATAAGTATGCTTTTTCCTAGACAGTATATTGTTAACTGAGATCAGATATTACAGTAAGATTAACCAGAGGACTCATTCATATCCTCTCAAACCTGACCTAGGCAGTTTGATATACAGGATTCTGAGACATAAGAACGATTTAAAAATCAAGTAGTTTAGAGTAAAAGCTCCGAAGAGGTACTCCTTTTTTACAAGGTAAAAGGAGTTAGTTCCTTTTGAAGAAATCATTATTGGCAGACTAATCTGGGAATAATTTTCTCAGTGGAAAAACAGTTTTTAATTAAATAGTGCTTGTTAACATTTTGTGACACAGACATAAAATGTAATTAATGCACAAAGATATTCCCTCCTTTAAAAACTCTGCAAATTTACTCTCTTGCTAGCAACTCGAAGTGAAAAAACTCCAGAACTTATCAACAATAATTCTAAGATATGACTATAAAAACAGATCAAATATTTTTTCAGATAGGACCCTTACCTTCCTTTTTCAACGAGCAGCAGGACATCTATTCTCTCTCCATTTTGCATCACACTGCTGGTTGCTGAAAACAAAACACATACAAATTCATATGACCTTCACAGACACATATTTATAGACAAATACATACATGCAAGCACATATAGACAAACATGTTTTTTTCAAAATGATCGTCAGTGGAAAAAGGAGCATGGAATTCCTAAACTTTGCACATAAAGAATGCTGCTAATAATAGAAACAAAACCCCACAAAATACCACACCACATTTACATTTAAAAGAAAAACTAACACAAAATATTATCAAGAAAGTTTAAACATACTTTTTAATGTGAAAATATGCTGCAGTGTTTTATTATATTCAACTTGTAAATACAAGTTGTAGAAGACATAATGATTCAGAAGTAAGCTGGATTTTGGAATCCATTAACTTTTTACACCTTAACGGCTGCACATATTTAGATTAAGATAATGCAAGTTATCTGTTTAGCATGAAGATCATTTCCACCCTTCTTTATGTTGCCTTATGTTATCCCTGCTGAAAAAAGCACTCTGTAAAACACCTACATAACACATCAAATACATCTGGATAGCTTTCAGCTGCACTGCTTAAAAAACTATACCATGCACTATACTAAAACCAGTAAATTAAATGTAACCTGCTTACTAATTTGAAATTTTGAAAACTTAGTATCTCAAAATGCATGTCATATATAATCCAGACCATATATCAAGTAATTCCCAGAGGGAGTAAAGTCCTAAATATATATGAAAACTAATAAACACATTGCATGTTATATGATGTTTTTGTATCAGACATACTCCTAGCCTCATCTACATTTACTTAGTCAAATATTTAAGAAGCTAAGTTACTATACTTCCACAAATAATTCATTAGTTTTCAAGTTTCATTTACACAAATCAGAATTAATAGTGGAGCAGATATATTCTGGAGAAAGCAGAAATCAAAAGAAAAAGTATGGATATATAGTATTTCCAAGAAATACAACTAATAATAAAAACCCCAAGCAAAACAAATTCTCAACTGAAAGTCAAAAGTGTTTCATTTTTATACATGAGATATAATATACACAGATTTTGCACGCTCCTATGATTCTGGCAGAGGCAATTACAGTTGCATCATCAAAAAAAATATCAGGAACAGTTCTCCTTATGCCTGATCTTTTAATTCTGAATTAGGATCAAAAGTATTCACAAGTTAAAAGACACCTAGAGGCATAAAAACATTCCTGATTAAAAACCACCTTCATGGTGTTATTTACACCAAATATAAGGTGGCAGTAAATAAACAGTAGAAAACCCAATGGCATTTAGGCAAGCTCCTGCAAAACAGTCCACAATCTGTCAGCATGTATAAAGAGTATCATCAATAAATAGCTAAATTATCTTCTCTATGTTACTTCATTATAAACCTCAAATTATATCTATTTTTCTATGTAACATATTGTCTTGCTTAATATAAAAACAAGTAGAGCAGATTTGCTTAAAAGAGGATTCAGATCATAATTACAAACAATGATATAAAATTGGTCATAGAAGACCATTTATACAAATATTCTTATCTCTCCACATCGTAGTATTGAGCAAATAATATTTTTAGTATCAGAAAAAAGTCTATTAGTCTGTGAAGTAGTTTTCGAAGAGAATTATAATTTTCCAGTATGTTTGAGCATTTTAAAACTAGACCTGTCAATCATCTCAAGAATGTGTTCAGCAGTGAGTATTTCTGCCCTGTCTAAAATATGAGACAATAATCCCAAAAGGTTATATATTATTATTCAATTCTGTACTCTTGTAAGAAAGAGACTGCTGCAACTGGAACAAAAACTGTCATCATTCATTTTAAAGCTGTGAAAAATTTCTCTGGCATGTGCCAAAAAGTAGGAAAAAAAGAAGCCAAGACAGAAATTAACCAACCCCATATTTAGATAAGAGCTGGAAGAACATCTGACTCATATGAAGAATAGTTACTGAGCTTCCCAATATTTATTACTTTGAAATGTAATAGAAATGTCCTTAACAGTGAATTAATCCCACAGAACACTTTCTGAATACTAGATGTTCTTACTCAGTTCTTGCAACCTCCTTAGGTATATGGAATCTTCTTCAGCATCCTCCATTTCAAGACAAAAATAAAGGCTCGACTTCTCTATAGCAAACCAGCCTTTTCTCCACTGATCCAGGTTATGGCAATCTTTGTAGTACAGCTGCCCAATAAGATCACAGTCTCGCTCTAACAATGATTCTGCCACTGGGGGAACAAAATGCTACCAAAGAAAATGGGGTGAGTCAAATGAATAAAAAAACCCTCTGCCCCTAAAAAACAAAATCAAAATATTGCAAATCTACAGGATTTTAGGATTAAGGTCCCAGTAAAAAAACCTCAAACATAAGCCCATAGACACACTAAATTTAAAATGAAAAATCAAGTTTAACATATTTTCTATTCATGCTCTACAATTCAAATGTTTTTGCTTTTAAACTACCATTGATTTAATTAGTAATGTGATTATTAACATATGGAACAGTATAAAATATGGTATTGCCTTATGAATTTCATTTCAGCAAATAAATTTAATAGAACTGCAACCATAAAAAGCTTAGCTGAAATACACTCATACAGTATATGTCTTTATATTAGAGCACGTTTAATATATTCTTAAGGTTGGCATTCAAATGCTGCTTCAATTCTTTTCACATTTTATTATCTTGTTTCAAACATTAAATCACAAAAGTTATTTCTTCCTGCTGCACAAGAAACCTTTACACACAGGAGAGATCAGTATTCAGCAATAATGGCTTCTCAAAGGTTTTAAGCTAACAATAGCACTTTATTATTTGTGCAAAGGCCCCTGGCCTAACTGAAAAAGATAATTATCAATATTACCTTAGCTATTGCTGAAGTCCATTTTCTTTGCGAATGTGCAGTTTCAGCTCCAAACAGAAAAACACGTTCTGACAGTAAGTATATTTCAAATGCAAAGATGTCCCTAAAGCAAGTAAGAGAAGAAACTGTATTTAGTCTCCAAAAGAATAGACATACTAGTGGTTTCTTTCACTATTTTTTCATTCTTTCATACATATGGAATGGAACCCATCTGCATTTTTTCTCCAATATTACAAGTAGGGCCTAGCTAATAATAAAGCACTTTACAATACATCAGGATCAAAGTACTTTGCAGGTCAATAATACATTTAAAGGCTATGGTGTAATAGTTTTTTTAATAATTACAAAATGTATTAAAATGCTTCCATATAGTTATTGAAAATGCATAGGGAATTTTTTGCTTTTGCAAGCTCATGTCATTTGATCAAACACATTTTTTGTGATGCATTCAAAAGATTTTTTGTATGTTTAATACAAGCTGAACAACCAGTTGAGTGGGAAGTTGTAAACAAGTTGAAATGTTGGTTCATAGGGACTTTTGAATGTCATTTGGTCTCATCTCCTGCTCAAAGAGGGATTGTCACAATGAGAAGCCTTGAAAACAGCCAAGGATGGAGAGTACTATTCTTGTCACCAACCTTTTCCTGCCCTCCACCTGCCCTTTTAACTGAAGAGGCTTTTCCTGTCAGACAGCCTGAACGTGTTGGGGTGAAATGAGTGGTCACTGTGTAACACCTGCCATTACCAAGACCAGCAGGAATACTTTGAAGTTGCTGTAGCTCAAGAAACTCTTAAAGGTTTACTTAAGGGAGGTTCTTGAGTATTTTTCCTTTTTAAAATCATACCACTATTTCAGCAGATGAACCCTGTTTGTTCAATTTTTAATGGACAAATAAGAAGAAAATGCAGATCAGTTTAAATGTGGAATTTGGGAAGTAAATATGGTGCTTAAGTTAGGGTTGGTCACTCTTAAATTTACAAATTATGTTCACCAATTTATAGTATGACTTTGTCTGTGACCTTTTGTTAGATGCCAAATAGATGGAGTACGCTTTTTTGTTTCAATGCTGAAGACTGAGATTTGTCTAAATGTGGAGAACTGAGCATGAGTCACTTCTATAATTTTCAATAGCCACTTTGAAAATTATATAAACACTTAGTTGTGACTAACAGAATAGGCATTTTTAAGGACCTGCTGTTTCACTACATGAAATGTCAAATCTAAGTAAAGTTTCTCACAAAACTCCTCAATCACAGGTAAAGCACAACAGGAAGTTAGTTATTTCCAAAGAGTGAAGTATTCAGCCAACATGTTTTTTAATTTAGTTATTAACATAAAATGGAACCATCTGGAAATGCAACAAACAATAGGTTAGATTTGAACACAAAAGAAAAAAGTGATTTTTTTTTTCTTTTTTTCTGAGTACCACAGAGCTACTGCAGAATAGTGAAGGTCACTTCTCTGTATTTGATAGCGTATTGAGACATCACCATGTTTCGGGATCTCTCTCCCCTGTACTAGTCTAAGTTCTTTATTCCCATTATGTTTTTCAGAAGCTTACTGAATAGACTATTTTCTTTGCTGAAATTTTTGTTTTGTAACTAAAAGCATTACAGTATTATACTATAGAAAGTTATTTTTATTTTAGGTGCATATACATAGATTCAAAAATAAAGTGTTATGGAGTCGGTTAGACAAACACAAAGCATATTTTAAATAAAAATGTTGCACTAAAGAAATAGAGTATCACTGTAATCAGATTTAGATCACTCTCCATGTGATGTTTTTCATGTACAAATGGGATGTGAGAGGGTTATAAAAGAAAAAACAAGACCACCCCATCCTCCCATTCAGAAAAAAAAAAAAAAAGCTGGTTTCTTCCAATTAAAAATGTTCATCAGTTCCACTGCTGTCCTCAGCTTCAGAATAAAGAATGGATGTCAAAAACCAATACCTCTGTGACCAAATCCAGAAGCATTGTGGAGCGCTCTAGTGTGCTGCATTAGAAGGAAGAAGCAAAGCGAGAATTTTGGCTTGAGGCAGAGGTCAATCCCAGAAAGAAAAATGAGCATTAATTCTTCAAGTTATCATCATGTAACCTTTCAAGCACCGAGATTATTCATTACAGATTTAAAAAGAAACATACGTATCTAATTTAAGCTGCCCTTTTAAATTAATATTATATTTTTATTCTATCAGTATAAAAAAATCCCTAACTATCACATAGCACTAATTTCTTGAAGTCAAATAAAACCAGCTTTTTTTCTAAATTGTCCATTCAAAATTCAAGAAAAAATGAACAGTTTGTTTACTGAAATATCAATTCAGGAGCTTACCCTCTATTTAAAAAGAAGTCTGACTTGTGTATTACAAGACAGATAACTTCATTGATGTCAATCATACCGTTAGGAGTGGTTGTTTTATCATTTTCATAGTAGCTCAGAAAGCCACTTTCCAAAGTGCACCATCTTTTGTTGCAATCTGTGATTAAAAAAATAATAGAAAGGTCAGATTTTCTTCATTTTTTTTAAATAGGTAAATACAAGATGGAGAAAAAAAGTCAGCAGAGCAACTGCAATGAATTATTTGGTATATTTAATTACAACTAAATGTTTACTCCCTCTTATGACCTAAAATATGAACACAACACATAAGATAGCATGGTAATGTCTATTTGCTGCTGAAAATAGTCACGAGTTCATTCTACCTTATGTCTAGTTCTTAGAACAAAATCTGAGGTCCATCTGTTTCCACTGCTGCAGAGAAGTAGATCATATAAGGAAATACTCTTCTTAATTTCTGCTCTCTAAAAATTCCTATACAGCTGGCAAAGTACTTCTAAAAATTTGGTAAAACAGATCTGGTAAAAAAAATCCACAAAAGTCAAACAAAAATACCCAGGTGTAATTTGAAAATAGTAATTATGTTATCTGGTATTTCATGCTTTTTCTGTTGTTTTCTATGTGGTTTATATAAGTTTTAGAAATATTTTGTACTATTTATTAATATTTCTTTGTATCATGCTATTTGCTACCTAGTACTATCTAGATTCTGTCTAAATACAAATGTTAAGTACTAAAAGAAACATAAGATAAATGGCTTGATAACATATAGGTTAACAGGAGCTGAACACCAAATTTTAAGGTTTTGAATGTTCAGGTTTTTTAAGGTTAGAATGTTTTTGAATGTTTGGAATGTTTTTTAATGTTTGAATGTTTCAAATTTTAAGGTTTGAGTGTTTTTTGTCCCCCAGCTTTTCCTCCCCCATCTTCCAAAACCTATACTACAAAACAGCTCACTACTTCAATATTCATTAAACTCTCAAGGACAATTTTGGAATATTGAAGCTTTTTAAAGGGCTCCATAAATCCTTTTACACTAGAAACGAAAGCAAAAATCAAACTCGAGCCCCTAAACCTCTAAGCTTTACTTTTTGATCCACTACATCAGAATAGCACCAACATTTGAGCTCTCTTCCCGCTGATATCAACAGCTGTTAATTAACAACAACTCTCCTCAAAATGCACGCACCCCTGCTGCAAACACTGATGCCGCTATAATGAGAAGTACACACAGAGTTGGCTCTCTCCTGTACTGAGACAAACATAATGAAAAATGAGGCTGTATTTCCAGGTGTTCCACCTGGTTGGTATAAAACCTTGGTTAATTCACAGCACTGAATGATTTCTTCAGTGTCCTTTTACCATTAGGGCCAAAAGGGTAACAGTTTTCTGTGACAACAAGCACTTAAATTTTTAGCCCTCAGTGCTGAAGGCAAGGCTGTCCACTGCCTCAGAGACTCCTAACACTGAAGAAGAACTTAATTCTAATGATTAAACAACACTACAGGATTCTGAGTTGGTGCCCTATCCACACACACACTAAAAAAAAAAAAAAAAAAAAAAAAAAAAAAGGCCCCAAATTCGTCTAAATCTTGTGAGAAAATGGTGCTCCCCCCCTGGCCTGCAGAGGCCTCAATTAGTTCATGGCAAGTCAGAACTGCTTCAACAGGAGTTCTCTTCTCTAGAACTAGATAGTTAGGTCAGATTTTTCAGGTAACATGACCTTATTTTAATATCTACAGGCAGAGGAGGAAACTGAAATTTTCTCTGCCATATTAATACTCTAACCCTCAAATTACTTCCTAAAGAGAGTGAAAAATAGTATTTCCATTTATTCACAATAATTTGCAATATGAGTATTACTTCATGTTAGTGAGATTTATAAACAGTTCTGGATGTAGTGAAAGAAGAGAAAAAGAAAGATTATATATTTTATGTTTTGAATAGCAAGAAGTCATATTTGTCATACTGCTTCTTAAACATGGCAGAGATAGATTAGAGCCCTAAGGCAAGAGCAGTTTCTCATTCAAAGTTTTTTTTGTTTTTTAAAGGATGTCATTACATCTCCCTCCTTCGTTCCATTTGTCTCCTTGAACTGCAAATGGTCAAGGAAACCTATCTTCCTAGGTATCTGTGAAGAGCCCATCCCAGAAATATCAGTCCTGACAAATCCATGTGTAAGTGAACATCAATACGAAAACAAAGCAAACAAATGCCCACACCCAAAAAAGCAAACAATAGAACATCTACCATCTTCAAGACACAATCACAATTTCAGAGAACAAAACCCGAGCTGAGAGAAATCGGTTCCTTTCCATTTATTGTATGCTCCCTCAAGTAGTAAGTGCCATACTAAGCAACAGACTACAAACTTACAGAGCAGCTTCATTTCTGTCCACTAAAGACTCGAAATGGAAGACAGTCAAAATTTTTTGTCTTGGGGGCTTTCCTCATAAATTTTAAGACATCCTACTAACAACGCTGAGTCGCAGTGCATCTCCCCCAAAAAAGGGCTACAGAAGCCGTTCTGTGAGCCCCTTTAGCTAAATCTTCAATCTATACAGGTATTCAGAAACATGCCATTTCTAATATGCCATTGCATCAGAAGAGATTGCTTTGTATCTGCTCTCCACTTGGCTAAGCACTGACTTCTGGGGTTTTTTTCTAAACTTCTTTATGAACACATACAGATACCCATAGCACAGAAGATCCGGCCTGAACTTAGAGCAAGTCGTAATGAGGTTTGCAGTTAATACATTGTTTCCCAAATAAGCTCAGTGCAATTTCTGAGCAATCCCAGATGAAGTCCTATCCAGCAGCAGTCCTCTATCAAAACAGGCATGTTTGTTAAGAACTGCAAAGTTGCTAAGAAATGCCTGTGATCAGGCATTAGCACAGTTATTACCCAATGCTTTCAAGAATTTGGAGCACGCTAACATACAGATTCTTCAAAAGCATATTTAAACAGGAGTTCTATGCTTTAGTATGCTTTTAATATCCATTAAGAATATTAAAGGCATATGCCATGAGAATATGGACTTAATTATACAAAAATATGTATACACCAGTGCAGGATGCCATGTAAGGATATTAGAAGCAATAAATTCAGTAATAAATCACCACAGATTTTAAAAATCCATGTTACTTGTTTAGATGGAAGAAAAATATAGGAAGACAAATGGAAAGAAAAAGGGAAAAATTATCTGTTAACACCTCTCTCTCAGAAAAAAAGAAAGAAGACTGATATGCACAGGAGGCCATGTATCTCTACTGTGATATACATGCATTATCACCCCTCAAAGCTCAAGTTGTCACAGAGTCATTGTAGATGCTCATTTCTACTTGGAAGATTTTGTAAATTTGCGAGCTTGAGAAATACCCTACTAAAAATTCAGTGCTACTTGTAAATGACTTCTGTAATAGAATAATTTTAGATGAAAATTAATTCTTGGCACTAATCTAAATATAATTAAAGCAAGAAGTGTTTCTGTTTGTTTTTTATTTATCAATTACTGTGTTAACTGAACAATTTTTCAGAAGTTTAGTTTTCTTCCTCTGTCAACTACTGAATGAAGAGATCAAGACAAACAGTATTTTCTTTATCTGAAAGAGGTCTACTGAATCAAAAGAGGACATTTCTTATCAAAGACATTTCATCTCAAAAAAAGTAATGCAAGAAGTTAAAAAGAATAAAATTAATCCAAATCATACATATTCATGTGTTATTCAAATACATAAATTGAAAGTTAAATACCTTCTTTTAATTTCTTCTCTGTGGGAAGCTTAGCCGCATTAGAAGAAACTTTGTACAAGAATTCACAAAGAAAGGTGGAATGTGAAGAATCTTCAGAGAAGCCACTTTCAGAACAAGGATCATAGTTTGGGAAATCTATTCAAAGACAAAGGAGTAAAAAACATGCAGACCTTTAGTTATATCAGTTAAGGCCATTTTTCCACATGTCTAAATGCATGACTGTAAATATGCAGTTGCTCTGCAGTATCTTTACTACAACACTGATAAAACTTACTGGTTTTATTTTTATAATTAGAAAACAGATGCATTAAAAATCTGATTCACATTTGTTACAATGTTGCCATTGTCAACCACTGCTTGCCAAGGTAATATAAAATATGGTTTCCGGATGTACCAAAGTTTGATTTTCATCCGTTGTGTAACATACTTCAACAGAAGGAGATTGCTTCTCTTGAGGGATTATATGGAGTTTACCAGCAACTCTGACAGCAGACAGACAACAATTCTGGGAATCATCATCAACATACACTGTCTCCCTTTCCCTAAAGATAAGAACATGATGGTGCTGCCTTGGCTGGAGGGCCAAAAGTAGAAAAGACAGGGCTAAGACAAGCAAACTTCTATCTCTATAACCTTAGGACCACTTGAGACCATAGGTAGCAAAGAAACTACTTTAGCTACATGTCTGCACCTGACTGAGCTCCACATCCTATGATCCAGTGCATGGCACGGGCCCAAGCAATACTCTGGCAGAAGTTCCGACACTGTGTCTGCCCTTGGAAGCCTTAATTCATTCCTGTGTTTCCCACTAATCCTTTTTCTGTTCAGCCTATGCAGTGTCACTTTGGAGAGTGACACAAGCCAATGGAAAGCTGATCCAGGACTACATCCACATAGCTTTTTTATTTTTTTTTCAGTGTAGAGCTGCATGTGAACTTTCAGCCCCTGATGGTTTCAGATACTGTCCAGCGCTTTTAAAAGAAAAGCTCAGTTGCACCCATGCACCTCAATATATTTACTGATAAGAGCAGCTTTCTGTTTTCAAGAGCCTCATAGCTGCCACACACTGCAAACAGAACTGTTCACTTCCAAGCCAAAGTTTAGCATTTGCTCCAAGCTGCAACAGAAGCATGATGGGAAAAGGAGGTTTCTAGGATAGATCATATTGCAGTTTCAATAAGTGAGTTTTATTTTGGGAGGAGAGTTTGTGAAAAACAGCTAGGTCTGTGTGCAACAGGAGTAGATACCAATTTAAATATTCTTTAAGAAAAGAAAAAGCACTAGATGAATTCTTTAGACATATGTTGAATTTATGTACCTATTTTTTTTTCTGGTAAAAGACTGATAATATTGGCTGAGAAGATGATGGGGTTTTTTTCTGTGCTCTAACTAAGAGTATGAGATCTATGACTTATCACTGTGTTGCCTAAGCCCTAAACATTATGTCTGAGCAAAACAGCAATTTTGTTTGTTTTCAATACACAGTTGAAATTGTGCACTAATAAAATACAGTTAATGCTATCACAACTGCCCCTCTGATATACCACTATTCTTCAAAGCAAAGCCAATTCTGCTTCTGCATTATTTCCTTCTCTTTTTCATAACAAAGAATTAGATAAAAAGAAAAAAATGCATCATACCTGAGAACTTATTATGGTACAGGAATTCCATCTGCAGTCTTTGTCCAGCTTTCTTGGCCAATAAGTATGGGGTGCTGTTAACAGGGTCTCCAGTGGCACACATGGCATCAGCCCCACTGAAGAGCAACATCAGAGTTTCTAGCACATCTTGCTTGACTACAGCAGCACACAGGGCCTTATCATAGAGAAGGAAAACAGAAAGTCTGTTTAAATTAATTACTGGCAACAAATACATGCAACGTAGACGCAAATCCTTTCAACTCTGATATAGCTAGACCATGAACATTGAAAAGTATCAGAAAACAGGAAGTATGGTCTGAATACAGAAAAATATGCAAACAAAAATATCCCAAAATATCAACCCAAACCCAGCAAAAATGTTGCTTTCAGAAATTACACTTGGGAAGGATAATATGAGTAAATACAACTGGAGGGGAAGCTTGCTGTCTATTTGCATCAAACAAAAGAAAGAAGAAAAAGAAAAAAATTTTTCTCCTAAAGAAAAACTCTTACTCTTTCAGACTTCAGAAGTTCAACAAAAGAGATGAGATTAGATTCTTAAACTCTATTCCTGGGACACATATTGAAATTCCTAGGTAGATTTTCGAAAACCAGAATCAGTCAATAAGGCAAGCTACTCTTTTTATTAAGATTTGTTATAAGAGACATTAAGATTATTAATATATATTAAGGTTTTTTTTACTCTTTTTATTAACCTATATCTTGATACTTGTTCATCTTCCTTGAAATTTAAACATATCACCACATCCTAAATCATGAGTCTCCTTTTATTTTTGTATACACAAAGACAAACATGACAAACTAACAAGATAACAGAGAAGACAGTTCAGTAAAAGTTCTAGAATTACTTGGCAATTAATGCCTTATTACACAGTAATTTCATGTCTCTACAGAGAATTTGATCACTTTTCCCAGTATTTAAATGATTATTTGACATATATCCTTCCCCACAAAAACAAACCCTACAATCTCTGTATATCCTTTGAGACAATTTGATTCATGTAATTGAGTGCATTAAATTGCAGAATGCATTAAAACTTTTCTGTATTCATTAACCCCGAAAAATCATGACTCAAACCATCAGATCTTAGAATTCAGTCAAATGGACATAAAACTTTACAGAGACATTGAAAATTTAAGTTCTCCATTTTACAATTCTAAAAATTTGTTATTTTTGTAAAAGTAGAGAACACACATTTTCTATCATTAATTTCAACTTTTTTATTCCCAATAAGCTACAAGCTACTATGTAAGTGTGTTTGAGCTATTTTCACCATTGATAACAATTAATCATCTTCTGTATTTGAATGTTAGATGTCAGACAAACACAGAAGGAAGTAATCTAAAGAAGTGAAGTGGAAATTTGCATCCCTAGACTACGGTTACATTAAAATAAACATCCATCTTTTGATGGCTAAGGAAATCATAGGAAGAACTACAATAACCTTCTTCAAATAAACTAACAGGTAAAACAATAAACTGGGTAGTTATGCAATGACTACTGCAAAGGCTCCTAAATAACCCTTGTACAACTGAGTCAGAATGCTACTCAGGACACTGAATCAATTTCTCACCAGTTTAACAATATGACCAAATTGGACACAGATACAATACAATCCAAAACACAGTATTGGCTTAACCACACTATATTACCTTATTCAATTGTTCCTTGGTTTTGTAGTGGAAAGGTGTTTTTCTGAATTTTCCCTCTTTGTATTTCTGTTTAATGAATGCTATCCTTTTTTCTGCAGGGTCATCAATATGCAATTCTTCATTTGGAGGAAGATTTCCAGCCCAAAAACTGTTTGCCCTCTTATTTCCAATGACAATAAAGAGCTGAATAAGATGCAAGGAATAAATTAGCAAATTAGTATGAAGGATATGAAGGTAGCCTCTAAAAAGTTTTCAGCTGCTAAAAGTTGAAAAAGAAAGTTATTAAAGAAAAGAAAATTTCCTTCAGGAGACTGCAGCTTCTCTCAGTCACTGTCTATGGTCATCTACAAATGAATAATAAAGCCAGCAGCCATCATTTACCATCAACAGCAGCCAAGCTTTACAAGGTTAATCAATTATAACATTTCATTATATATTAGAAAATATTAGTTCAAGTTCAGAGAAGAGTAGCATGTGTTTAAAAAAAAACACTGATGGCTCCAACCCTCTCTATCAGGACTGCTTTTTTACCACCACCACTTTTTAACATCCCAAGCAGCTAAGCTGGTAGTGACAAGTTTCCTCTCTTTTCCCCTTTCTTCATCTTGAGAGCTCTCCAAAAGCATTCAATGTCTTTTCCCCCCAAAATATTAGGTACTCGGAGAAATACTAAGAGAAACTGTACATTTTGTTAGCAAAACAAATATTTGGAATTACACAGAGGTATATGATGCATAGAAACATCAAGTTTACTGTAATAGCACCATATTGTTTAGCAGTTGTATGTTCAGTTTTCTTGTGAGTAAAGCAGTAAATACGTCCCTTTCATACAGTAGGTTTCAAGACAGAAAAAGAGATAGAATATCACAACATACCTCAATAAGTTCATTGCTCCAAATGCTTGCATCCATTTTTAGACTCCGGACCTTTGAATCTCTTGGTCCTAAAGATCTGTGTTGTCCTGAAAATCCAAGAACATTACTTAACTAAGGCACTTAAACAGGGTTTCTCTTCTGCTTAGATAACAAAAAAAAAAACAAAAAAAAACCCAAGTGATGAAGCCAGATTTATTTTACTTGCTATTTTTAAAAAAGGTTGGGTTTGCAATTGAATTATTTAAATAAAAGCATCAAAAATACATCTATTTTTTTTTTAAAGTTAATTTCATTTTGAAGTAATGAATAAAAAAACCAGGCTGTCTCATGTATACTATTTCTGAGATAGTTTGGTCTGAAAGAAAGCCTAGAATTATAATTTCCTTGAATCTACAGCTTAAGCATATATTTCAATATAAAACATGACAACTATATTTTGAGTAGTATCTGAAAAAGCTATCCCTATTGGCAGTAAAATATGTGCAGATGTAAAAAAATTAATACCCAAAATTTATACACTGAAAATTGTTATTCTTTGGCATTAGGCTTGCAAAAGCCATTCCTTTCCCATGAAGCATTAGTGTGTCTTAATTTCCACTAATTGTGACGATGATTCACCGGAGAGAACTCAATCACCACAGACATGTCATTTATGCACAGAAGTGCTTTAGAATAAGGCTGACCTTGGTATTAAAAAAAAAAAAGTTGTTATGCTCACATTTTGTTTCTTAAAACTTCTATGAGAATAACACTTCAAAAATTTAAAAACAAACAAACAAACAAAAAACCCAAAAACAAACAGTCAATTCAAGGACATACATAGATATGCAAATATGACATTTTGTAGAACCACATAGCTTGTCATTAATTACTCTACCTGCACACTTCTTACAAATGACAACACAGAGATTGATGGATGCCCAGTCAGGACCAGGAGCTTTACAGTCAGCGCAGCTCCTGTTGGACTCATTGAACCAAATCTTCTCAGCTACTTCATAATCAGATAGAGTTTCTGCTATTGATTGCTGGAGTGCTTCAATCCAGTCTTTTTTCTCTCTTTCTGACTCTGCTGTAAAGCTGAAACAATAGACTTTTCTGTATTATTGATCTTTATTTTAAAGCCCAATTAAACATGGTCTGTAGCCTCCTCCTTATTTATTACATTTACACCTGAAATCACAGTCAAAAATCTTCCTCCACACAGATATAAATCCTAACATGGAATGCATTATTTTGTATTTTTAAATTCAATTAAACTCCCTTTGTTTTAGTATTGTTTTCAACAAAACCACAGCTAGTATAAGGCGTGTAGCTTTTGTAACATTCATGTAACATCCCTGAGTTAATTTCAATCCTTTTATGTTACCAATTACCAAACTTAAACACTGAACTTTAACAAAAGCATAGAATGACATAAGGAAACGGAGAATTAAATGGAGAATTAAATGAGAATTTAAAGAAGACTGGGAATTAAAAAAACTACTGAGCATTAAAAAAAATATTGAGAATTAAAAAAATACTTGCTTTTCAATTAAATTTATGTTGTTAAAAATTAAATAGTAAAAAAAACATCAACATGGTCATGTCTTAAGAAAAAAAATCAAAGAATTAGCTATCTACCAAGCAGCAACAGATTCAAATAGCTGATCAAGACTATTTTACCTGCAAGCTGACTGAGAATGAAAGTATTTCCTAACATTTAACAATCCCAGGAGAACAAAGAAATTTCCTCCTTCATTACAACATTTCATTAAGAAATTACAATGTTTCATTCATTACCATGTTTCACTAAGAAACACTACAACACTTAACAAAAGGCTTTTATTAGCATGTACCTTCATTTTCTTAAAAATCATTACAAGTCTCAGCTGTCAGCCAAAGTGAAACTTTCAACTACTTTCAACCAAGGATTTCTACAAGGGATAGCACATGAAAGCTTCTTTTCAAATAAAATGCGTAAGACTAAATGGATGCAGCATTATTTCACTATTGAAGTTTATTATTATTTAGGATGAAGTCAATTTGTGAAAGTGGAGGAATTAATTTCTCTTTTTTCTTCCTTTTGCCCTTGCACAGAATGAACAAAGAAGGCTACATAAAAGTACAAACCTGTGGGCATAATATGCCTAGTCAGGAGCTAACAGATGAAGCACACTAAACAAACCAAAGAAAATCCTCCCATTTTTCTAAACATTGCTGAACATCCTTAATAAAAACATTACTTTTTCATGCAAACTAGCTATCGTGCTGCAGTATGAAACCAGTATTTCTTTAGTGCCTCAGTTAATTGCATATTTTGGAAGGTAAATACTCAAATTCTTACCTAAAGCTTTTGTAAGGAGTAATTATTTCAAAAGATTGCTTTGCAGCCCGATCCACTTGTTTTACATTTGCCACATTCATAGGGATTAAAGTGATACCATATCCTGTCTTAAAGTCCTGGGAAAAAGATAATAAAGTTTTAGAAGGTTATCATTAAAGAATAAAATATTTAAAGAAAATATATTTCATCATGGTCCAAACAAAATCAGTAACAAACATCTTTCCCGTAACATATGAGCCACTTCTAATTTATTAATGGATAAACAAACCTCCACTAAATTTTGTCCAACCAATAAGTTTCCAACTAATAAAATGACCTTACTTGATTGTTGGTAGGAGAAAAATGCATGTACAAACTATTAATAAAGGAAAGAATAAAAATAAATTTTAAACAATAGATTGCATTAAAATGTGAATGCAAAATTCTGGAAGGATCTAGCTTAAATCCTGCTTTAGCGTCTAAATGAACTTTACACATCTAAATCCTCCTCACTGACAGCAGTTTTTCTGGCTTTAAAACAGAATGTTTTAACAAATAAAATGTGTATAAAATTCTTTCTTAAACCTTTGGTTCCTCATGCTTCTGATGTAGAACATGATCTAAACATGTCTTTGAAAAAAGGTCCTATACAGCAGCTAAAAATGACAAAGGGTTAGTTGTGATTCAATTATAAGAAAGTATTTTTATCTTAAGTGAAGAAGTGAAATCAGCAAAATTGCTTGGGGTTTCCTTCTGCATGGAAAAATGTACTAAAAAATAACTTTTCTATTGACAAAATTGGGCAATAAAATGTGAGCTCACACTGAGCTCCTGTGAGGGGGCCTCTCAAAAGGTATGGATTTTGCAAAATCAGATTAATACATATGTTATTTCTTATCTATTTGGAATACCATCAGCATTTCCTTCTTTAAATTTATTTATATGTTCATCTCAAGGCAGTCACTTCCACAAGTTTAATTTCTGGAAATATTAGCATACTTCTTCAGAATAGTAAATAAATTAGAAACAAAACCAAGCTGTACCACCCAAGTAAAGAGCCGAAGAGACATATCTTACCATTTGTATGTTCACTGTTACCTCTCACATAACAAGTAGTTGAGTACAGACTGATAAAAATAAAAGCACTGAAGGGTAAAAGCTTTAGAGTTGCCTGCCTCTGAAGAGAGGACTATTTTTCTAGTTAATACATATTTAAACCTGCATCACTGACAAGTTTCTCTTTGTAAGATTCACAAATTATTGAGCACTAAGACCTGCATGGATAACATACTTCACAAAACTCTTTTAATTTTATTTCCCTATTTCAGGTATGAGCAAATAAAACCATCGGTGTAGCCAGGATTGCTAAGGCTACATCTGACAGAAGACACATATGTGTGTGTGTCTATGCATAAGCAGAACTATCAATTGTATCATACAAGGCATTGAATAGAACAATGCCCCAAAAAGATAGTAACATCCATTAAAAGATGAGATTTTTAGAATGACAGAATTCATACGATTTAAATATACTGTGAGATAACTTACTCATGTTTCCTTGCCAGACTTCTTATTAAGAATTTTTGGGTGTTTTTTTACATGCCATTACCTTTGACAGTAGCAGTGGGGAACTAGGTGTGAATTTCAACACAAACCTTTATAAAATGTAGAAACTTTTCAATAACTAACCTATCTTAGCCACTCCTCATATAATTTGTTTTAGAAAATAGACAAAAATAGAAATATTTTTAAATATTTCCCCCTTTCTTCTACCCTCTTATTTTGTAGCCTAGACATTTTTATTCTCTCCCCTCATCTTCAGCCCCCACTCCATTTGCCTATAAATCAAGGGGTTTCATATTGACACACCTGTCTCAGAAGAGAGCAGAGAGTTCTGTTAAGCCTACACAGTCCCTAACTCACCCTCTACAGGAAAACAGTGGGCAGAATAACCTCCTTTTGAGCGTGAACTTGACAGCATCCTCTGTAGCAGTGAAGCATTCTTAACTTCACATCACCAGTGAGAAAAAGAGGAGCATGAAATAGTAAAAAAGAAAAGACTGAAGATAGAAAAATACAAAACCTTAATTTCTATCAGTGAAATGAAAAAAAAAAGAAACCTAACCAAAACAACCCAAAACTACTACCTTTGTAGAATTAAATGGTTTATGCTTCTGAGACGTAAACTGGTCGCAAGTTTCATTTGTTGATTCAAGTATTTCAAATTATTTCCAATAATTTGCCTTAAGAAATCCTCATTTTCAAATGAGAGGTAATAAGCCCATCCTTGAACCTGCACAGTGCAACGCATTCTTTGTTTACTAAATAGCAGTTGAAAAACCACCAGAAGCCATGGTTTAAAGGTGTTCAATATGCTTCTAGGTCCAGATTAAAGTTCACTGAAGCTAAATTATTAACAAAGACAACCAAAATGATAACTACTTTATTGAGCCAGATCAAAGTTCCCTTGTATAGTAGTTTCCCTTTAGGCACTTCCTACTAGTGACAGTCATAAAAATAATGCAAACAAGAAAACGTAGATGCCCATCTCCCCAAAAAAGCTTCCAGCAATCTAAGCACTTAAAATTCCCTAAACAAACAGCTGCAGCAAAGAAAATGATACTCACTAGCCATTGGCAGACACATTCTCAAAGAATCAAAAAGCCCAACAACAACAACATGCTTTAAGGTCTCTGCAGGATCTTAAAAGTTTCCCAAATACTGTTTGTAAAAAAAGGAAGTCCTTCTGTATATGTATATTGCCACCTGGTAACTGGGAATTTTCAGGTTTTTGCCTGAAAACTGAGAATTTCATTACATAAGAGGAAAGAAACACTAACTAAATTTCATTCACCTACTTATTCCATAATGTTCCTTCTTGAAAAGATTTATTCTATATTCCTTTCAGACTCTTTCTTATGCCTTCATATAGCTGGTTGCACCTCCTTTCCTTAGAACAAAATGGAGCAAGCTGCATGGAAGCAACCTGCCACACGAAGATCACTCACAAATATTTACATCTGTGAAAACAGACACCAAACTTTGTTGTACTACATTTAACAATACAGAACCAAGAAAGCACTCTAGAAACAAAGTACATTAATTTGAAAGTCTTTACCTTTAGGTGCAGCACCAACCCTCCAAAATTTGCACACGTGTCCAGTGTCTGAACAATCCCATTAAAGAAAGAATAACTCATTATGATTTACATTCAGCAAGGGCATGAGAACTTACAATACTGAGATCCAGTGTGAGGAATGTAAGAAATGTTAAGAAATTTTAATCTACTTTCCAGAACAGAATATGGTGGCAAATTAAGCAATTTCATTGGTACATTAGCGTGAAGTTATTTCCATAATGGTACAAACAAACTCCTTAAGGTAACCGCACAACACTTGGCATAAACCTGGCTTTGTGAGTGACAGGTACACTAGAATCTAATTTTTCAGTGCTCAGAATTGTATGCTTTCAGGAGTGCAGTCTTCTTCTCTACTTCAGAAAGAGAAGTGGGAATTGGTACAGGGAAGAAAGAAGTGCTCCACTTTGAAAGATGAATTCATTCACTTTGAGTGCACAGAAGGACAATAGGGCTATTCAAGAACTATACAAAAAATATCGACAGCGAAAGCAAGCAGTATCTTTTCAGAATAAGAATTGTCTTGCTTCTACCCATGGAAAGCTCATTGTTTCAGATACACTGAACTGCACTATGCTTTCTGACAAAGGAAGAAAAGTTTAAGATTCAAAAATGCAAAGAGAAAGATGAGGGTTGGGTTTTTTTGGTTTGGTTGTTTTTTTTTTTTTTAGCTTAAATATAGCTACGACTTAAATGCCTATGGTTATACTATCTGTATGAATTCTAAGAAAGGTTGAAAAATGAGTTGGCAATAAGAGCTTTAAAAATAACCCCAAAAATTCTTTATAGATACAATAATAGATAAAAAGTATTCACTAAACAGCACAGTTAACTGAAAGCTAAAAATACTAAGATGAGTACTGGCTTCCTGACTAGCTGTTGCTCCTTCCTGAAGGGTGAATTATTATAATGTGGGAGTGTTGCTGTCATTATCACCCCTGTCTGAAAAAGACATAACTTATGAAAACCTGTCATCTGCATATAAATAATGAAATTATTTAACTTTTATTTCTAAACATACCTTTAACATGTAGATATATGTAGATCTATAAAGTGCCTCTCAGTGTACAAAACTGCCCTCTTTATTATGAATGATCTTTTCATAGGCAAAAGCTGCCCCATGACAGGCTTTACTAACATTTCTTCAATTCCATTTTGGATGAAATTCATGGAGAATCAAAATTAGTCTCATACCTTTTCTAACATACCACCATTGTTTTACAGACACAGAACTAAACACCAATTATAAGGAACACTAAAGTATATATGCATAGAATCATGCAACTATATCTGAACAAGTGAAATTTTCAGAGCTGCTGGACATCTAACTTTCAGTATGTTGTCTTAAAAAGACAGACTTGGGCACCTTTCAGCATGCAAGTCATAAATAAATTTGTAATCAGAGGCTGAATCTTGTGACTCAGTGAACACACTTTCTCCACAAAATGGCACTTCTAAAAATTCTCTTCTGCTACCTAGAAAGGATAATTATTTTTCTTTCTATTTTTTCCCTTCCACTTGGTTTTGTTCCAGTAACACTAGGGCTGGAATTCTTACTGGTTTAGTCAAACCAAAATTCATCTGAACACATGAGTTCTAGAGATGCTGCTCGTGTTCCTCAACATTTACTGTTTCAGGAGTTATTATCATCTCTTTGCATGCACTGTCTTTCATGGATCTAACATTAGCTTCCCAATGTATGAAGTTGATAAAAAAATATTTGCATCAGGAAAACATCTCAGAGAAATGAATCAAAAAAATGCAGCCACAATTACAACTTTACCCATACTCCTCACATAAAAAAAAAAAAAAGTTAACTAACTTAAAATACTGAAATAAAAGAAATACTGAAAATGAAAGGTCAACTAACTACTACTTTCATATTAGAAATATCAATCCATATTTTTATTGCTTTCTTTTTTTGGTAGAGGACTAACTGGATAACAGCAACAGCAGAGAAAAAGGAAAATTGCTGACATGAGTTCAAGAGACTATGTTTCTACATATTCACACATTCATATACACACATAAGTATATACCTTAATATATAAATGTATGTTTGTAGCTTATTTTGAAATAAAAAGAATACAAAAGTACAGAACTCTGAAGTACAGAAATAGCACTGAAATATGTTGGGAACACAGCACTTTTGGAAATTCTGCATCAGCTAAGTATTCTCACTGCACATCAGTTTCCTTCCTGTGTATTAGGAGATCAAGGTGCATTTGCTTTTTTTGTCTTTGGCTATCAGATCTTGAGGACATGCAATATTTAAGAGTGTGCATGTAGATAGACAGATAGATATCTAACAATGATAAGAGGTAACAAATCAAGAACATTAAACTACATATAAAGATATATTTACACACACAAATGTAAATGTATTTGTTTATAAATGCACACTTTTTTGTTTCCTTTTTAACAGCTTTCATACCACCCTAATGCTAATTTATAAAAAGATTATTCATATTTCTAAAACTACTCTTGTGCTCTTGCCCATACTCAGAACATTCTTGAACTTTAATCACAATATCACTGATCAGAGTTCCAAAACAGGACCTTAAATGGTTCCTTACCATTTAATTTGCAACAGCTCTTTAGATTTATCTTGTGGAAGTTACCACAAAGTTTGTGACAACTACCCTACTCCTGCAGGATCTGAAAATTCCCTTAACAATTAGCATGATTTAGTCTTTTCCTTCATTCTTACCCCATGGTATTTCATTCCTTCCAAACAATCAAATTATTCCAGAGAGAGTAAAAGCCAGTAACTAGAACCATTCAAATGAAGTATTCATAGTTTCTTTCCTCTCCTCATTATTTGGAGGCATTACACTCCAGCTTTTCCAGCTAATAAGGAGGGCTAATTTCTGCAACAGAAATATGGGATAAACTGGCTTCCATATTAATGAAAAATTAAGACCTTTTTACATATTAAAGAGTTTAAGAAAGAGTGACTAGTAATGCAAATTGCTTTGATGATATTAAGTTTACACAAGTTTATCTTGATTTCCTCTCCTTCTATATGTACTGAGTTTAGCACCCCCATTTATTTTTCATCAGGCTTCTCTACATCCCTCACCACAGCCCAAAACCTTTTAATACAGATTTCCAGGGACAGTTACATACTGTGGATTGTAATACAAAACCCATATATCTATTCTGTCTTTCAGTCTTCTAATGAGGTCTCAAAATACAACCACAGTGAAGCATACAGTATGTAATTACACACTCAAAAAATAATGTTAAAAGAACATGAAAGTTGCTAACTCAAGCCCTGATGAGCAAGGAGATAGTAGAATTCCAGTGGTCTGTGAATGTTAGTTCTGCAGCTGGGTACTAATCTGTTATGATATGTGAGGTAGTCATATCATCAGTTTTAAGTTAAGTTTCACTTAACTAAGCAAAATTCTTTCCCCCATTAGAGAATGAAAATGATTCAAGCTCTTTTTGCAAAAAAAAACCAAAAAAGGTAATGACAACCTGGAATCCAAAATTTTGGAGGTTACGAAGAAGGAAGACAGCAAAAGGCAAGAAGGGCCACTTAGACTAGCTTTAGTCAGTGCCATGTAGTAAGCGGGCCTGCAGTGGAGTATTTTGGATATACTTCGGGAATACATCCCTCTCTGTATCGTTCCACATCATTATTTTATTAAAAAATGTAATATTTGTACTTTGAGATGGCTCTATGGTGGAAGCCAGTACATAAGAAGTGTTAATAACTAAGAGATTACTTTGAAAAATGCATTCCTGATGAACACTCTAAGGTAGTTACAACCTTAGATGTTACTTCTCATTTAAGTTAGAAATCTCTGTATTCACTTA
Organism: Motacilla alba alba; assembly: GCF_015832195.1. Classification (NCBI taxonomy): domain Eukaryota; kingdom Metazoa; phylum Chordata; class Aves; order Passeriformes; family Motacillidae; genus Motacilla; species Motacilla alba. Next base: position 21,639,888 of record NC_052019.1, read on the forward strand.
CTACAGGAGCAATTCAGAATCCTCACTTCAGCAGTTATATGTATGTATTTTGCAATATCAGTACAATTTTATATTGCTTGATTATGCACCATCAGGCCCATGCCTTGCTTGTTGTATGGGATGGATCTAGGACACATGAAGATGAAAGCTCCCTTCCTTTATGGGCTGCAAAATACAAAAAAAAAAGATGAGGAGGATCACATAATTGAAGTGACTGAATACTGTACTGGAGAGTTAGCTCTTATCTTTGCCTTTTCCAGTTTCTACTCAGTGTAAATCAAAGCCTTAGCATACAGTCATTTCACTGCACGTTTTTCATTTCCTAGTATCTGACTTTATGCTCTAGGGTTTGATTTGCAGAACTGCTGAGCAATTGGAACTCCAGCCAAGACCTATGAAAGCAGTATTTTGAGCAAGTATAGTTTGACAGAGAGCTATTCCCTCCCAGCCACCCATAAAAGACTGGAAAAACAGAGAATGCTAAATACATGGACATTTGAATCCTTCATTCTGTTTCTCAGAGAGACAATCATGTTCCCTTAACTTACAGGAACTGATGAAAAATAAATTCGTCATTGCTCCTCAAAGAACATTCCTTTATCAGCAAAGAAATAATTTGAATGTAAGGCCCTTTTCAACAGTGTGCTACAAAAAAGGCGTGGGCTACACCATGAAAAGAAATTAAAATTATCAAACAATTACTAAATAGACAATGCACTTGAAAGAGGCAGGGATCCTGTGGAAGGAAATAGGACATTATGGTATCTACTGCACAATATTATAATCGGGTGAAATAAGGTCTTAAAAATAAGACCAGTTTTCCCATGATTAGAGGGGTGCACAAATTTGTAACGGAGGTAATGTTACCAAAGGTTTTTAGCCGAGTTCTGAAAAAAAATTAGGTTTAAATAACATCAACATCTGTCTCCCCATGTGACCCCAAGTAAGCTCTTACTCTAGACAGATCCTTGGCTTTGATTAATTTCAACATAATAGCAGCCAATGAATCTTCAGGTCTTAGCAAGACTTAAGGAAAGTAGATCAGAACAGAGAACACAGAGTCTACATTTCCCCACTTCTTTACTGCCCAGTCCCATAAGAAAAGGCTTTAGTGTATGGTCACAGCGAATTGAGACAAGATGATGCAATCTGTAAGGGGATGTTCAAAGTCACCAGCCACAAACACAAATATATAAATTAAAAGCTTCTATTTCTTAATCCTCAAAAACAAAGAGAGAAGAAGACAACAGAGAGTAGAGGAAAAAATCGTAATTCGAAATATATATACATTTCTCACTTGTGCTGAAACATTCTACAAGGGAAGAAACAATACATGCTTCAACCATGCCATTACAAATAAGTTGCATGTAAGCAAATTATGTACTTCAGAAACAACATGTGCAAGTTCAATATAAGAACCTGAATTCTACATAAAGATGTACATTTTAACACAAAGCAGTTTAAAGTTATTAGTGGAAAGTAGATTTCTTGACTTAAAGGTCATTTGCATTCCTGCTTTAGAAATATACCGAAGGACCTGGATTCTTCAACTATTCCACAATTCAGAGCTCAGCTTTCTGAATCACAGAAAGTGTGATTCAGACCATATTCCATTCTTCAGACACATGCCTTCTTTTTCTTGTCACTCAACATACTAGGAAAGCAAGAGTCTCACATCTGAGGCACACAAGACAAAACCAAGCATCAAAAGCAAGTCAGTAATACTGCACACAAAACCTTCCTTGCTGTCTTCCCAAATACCCTGACAGGTAGCCAACCAAGAGATACAAACCTGCTTTCTGTTTTATGTCTCCCACTCCCCCATCACACACACAGAAGACAAGTGAAGGCAAAGTTCCAGTTTGAACAACTACAGTAACTCCCTTCCAGCAGGGCTTCTCTGCAGCTTGGAGCTCATTCAGAAATCAGCATCTTGTTAGCTTGGAGCTCATTCAGAAAGGACCTTGTTAGCTACAGAGGTTGAAGCCACTGCAGCTGCCTGGGCTATGATCTTTACTTTTGCTGCTTCATGAAAAATCATGAGATGACATCAAGATGGTACAGCTAAATACACATGTAAATAAAAGTCAAAGCCTGTCAGGAGCGAGTACAGCCTACATTCAAGGCTTTCACCTTTACTTTAATTCCAATAGCTATTCATAACATCGTCTCTAAGAGGCAGTCACGTTCCTTAAGATGCACAACTTCTGACACATAGAAACTCATTCCATTTTAGAGCTCGTTTCTTGCTTCTTAATTCATATCTTTTTCATCCCAAAGGGATACCAGTTTAATATATGTAAATTCTAAAATTATGTGGAAATGCCTCAATTTTCCTCAATTTTAGTATTTGAGCTCTTCCACCGTTTGATTTTTTTTTTCATTTAGCTAAAACAACTATCCCTATGGTCACCATCTCAAATTCACACACCATTTTAAACACTTCCCTGCAATAAGCACCCAGAGCATCTCCTGTTCGTACAAGGACATTTTTAAACATAGATATTACTATTACTGTGGGGTTTCACCCCCGGATTGGGATGACTCCGAAAGATGGAAAAGTCCCTCCTCCAACCCGTGCCTTCGAAGAAAGACTCAGTAGTCTTCTGTTGTCTGTTCTCAAGGTTGTTTATTGTTGGTTATCTATAAGATTCTTCTCCCTGAACTGCTGTGGCTCATTCAGCAGGTCAGACAAAGGCACTCTGCCTCTCAGGGGGCTGGTGCTATCTTTTATATTATATATTACGTATTACATGTTTATGCTTTTTCTCTAATACTTACTATCTATATTGAATAGTGACTTTCTACTCTAGACTAATCTGTGAGTGCCAACACCACTAAAGACATGGAGGTTAGGAAGGAGAAAGAAAGAGGATAGGGCACACCCAAGTCCCTCTATCTTAGAATTCCTGACCTCCATGTACAAAACCTGGATCCCTGCGTATAAGGCTTAAAACTCCCCTGTACAGCACTCAAAAATCCTTCCTTTCACTTCGTGATTATCTTTACTATGCTATCTAAACTTGTGTGTGTGGCTTGTAATTCTTCATACAGAGTTAGTAACTTGCTCCACGGGCTAAGATCGAAATCCCACGTGTGTCTTTGGCTGCATGCCAGGGTCTCAGAGCCCCTTGCCAGCGGCTCTGGCCATCCAGGGCACCCAGAGGGATGTTCTGGATTCTGACATATTACAGTCTTAGGTAGCCATCTGGACTCTTCTTTGGAAGTGCTTCACAAATGGAGGCCTTCTTAGATTTAGCAAGACTGTTCTCTGGAGAACAGAAGGATCAGTGAATTTTAAGATACCACATATAGCTGTAATTTTCTCAATTCATATCTTTATAATCTTCTTGCTGAAGCTTTACGTACACTCCAAAGATCTTGTTACGTATTCACAGTACAGAAAAACTGCTTAAAAAAGTGTTTGAACTCTTACAGGATGGACAGATTGTGACCATTTTTGCAACACCTTAAAATCTACAACAGTTGTCATGCAAAAATGACAAACTTTTTGACTGGCCTTTTAGTACAGTAGTCACTAGATAAGAGAGAAAACTGTGATGACATCCCCACTGGCAAAATTCCCCTAATGAACCAAGAAGTCCTCCAAATAATGGAGTGTTTGCTTTCCTCCAAAATTTGCCCGTGGTGATAAACAAGTATGACATTGACAAAAAAAGTATCAATGACCAAGTACAGTGCTTTTACTTACTGACTACAAACAGTAAGGCGTTAAGACAAACAGTCCTGACAGTAAATATCAAGACTTCTTATTTTATTTACTACCTCCTTCCTCAATAAATTGAAATTTAACTCTATGATGTGATATTTCACAAGTAGAAATAATTAATAACTAACATAATTCATAATATATCAATAACCACAAACAAAAATAGCATTTCCTGATGGAAAAAGATTTCCAAAGATTTTTTTTACTCACATACTCACAAACCTAATTTCCAAGTAATCTGCATGGCCCAAAATAATTACAAAGGAAAATTAATTTTTTAAAAAAGTTTCAACAGTTTTTAGAGTACCATACAAAGAGCACTAATTATTATAGACATTTTAACATCTTTTAAAAAAAATGTATTTAGGGCTATCTGAATATATTCCAAATATACCCTATTTTATCCTAACTGGATCCCTATGGGATTTTCCAGATGATGTTAATAAAACAAGCAGTTTCATTTTCTGATCCTATCAAACTGAATTACTCTTCTGAGATTGTGTATATTGAAAACACACAAACATACCCACACAGCTTATAAGAATAAATGAATGAATTACATGAAACATGCAGAGCTCTGGACTGTGCTAACCACTTTTTCTAGCTTGGGTGATTTTAGACACCTTCTGCTTAGAGAGCCATGAAGAAAAATGTTTCACTTTAACAGGTGACATTATGATCTTAAATTTAAAAGGAAAAAAAATAAGCCAAGGAGGGTACAGAACCTCACAACAGTTTTTGGCCAGACACCATAAACTCTCATCTATTTATTTCTCACCGTTGCAGGAAAGAAACACCAAATGCCGTAAAATAACAGATTTGTCTAAAATTTGAAAGTCAGAAATTTTTGGACCACCTGAACCAAAAAGAGGCTGTTTTTTCTTCCAAAACACATAAATAAATATTTAAAAGATCTAAATTTTGAGATCATGCATACATATTTGTTAACTTTGAAGAATGTGTCAGACTTATAGAAGTTCAGACCTTCTCTAGAAGCCAATGTAAAGTATAAACTTACTATTAATGCCTAGAAACAGCAATCTAAGGAGACTGTGGGGTCTCACCCCCGGACTGGGGTGACCCCGAAAGATGGAAAAGTCTCTCCTCCAACCCGTGCCTTCAAAGAAAGACTCAGTAGTCTTCTGTTGTCCGGTCTCAAGGTAGTTTATTGTTGGTTATCTAAAAGATTCTTTTCCTGAACTGCTGTGGCTCATTCAGCAGGTCAGACAAAGGCACACTGCCCTCCCAGGGGGCTGGTGCCATCTTTTATATCATACATTATGTGTTACAGGTTTATACTTTTTCCCTAATGCCTATTACCTATATTGAATGGTGACTTTCTACTCTAGACCAATCTGTGAGTGCCAACATCACCAAAGACAGGGAGGTTAGAAAGAGGACAGGGCGCACCCAAATCCCTCCATCTTAGAACTCTTGACCCCCATGTACAAAACTTGGACCCCTGCGTACAAGGCTTTTATTAAAACCCCCTTGGTACAGCACTCAAAAATCCTTCTTTTCACTTCACGACTACTTCTACTATAATACTTAAACTTTTGTGTGACTTGTAATTCTTTATACAGAGTTGGTAATTTGCTCCATGGGCTTTAGATCGAAACCCCACGTGTCTTTGGCTGCATGCCAGGGTCTCAGAGCCCCCTGCCAGTGGCTCGGGCCCTCCAGGGCGCCCAGAGGGATGTCCTAGGTTCCCACAGGAGACCACATTATGATTTGTGAATTCTTCCCACTTCTGTAACACTTATTTTAAAACAGTGAAGGGACAGCAGCACCAACAGTTTTGCCACACATCTTCTGTGCCTGGACCAAGAGAGGGCTGATGCCATGACAACAGCAATGCTGCACCACAGCTTTTTATAAGCTGAATCCTTCCTAACACACTCAAGTCATTCCAGCATTATGTCTCCTGCTTAGACATCCTCCTTACATTTGGTTCAGCCAAAAGCAGAGTGGGGTGGGTTTGGGGTTTTGTTTGTTTGAGGGATTGGTTTCTTTGTTTTTGTTTAAAATGAAAATATTTTCTTCTGCTGGCTACAGATTCACTCATACTAATTTGTTTCTATGTGACAAACAAAGACGAAAATAGCAGACAAATGCAGAGAAACTGTTCTGAATTTTTGTAAAGCAAAATCAGTTATGGACACACATATAGCTACTGCTTAGCAGCTATTCACTTTCATACTTGCCAAGGCTTTATGCCATGTGATGTCACATAAAAAATATAAAAATTAATATATAAAAGAGAATTTATACAGAAGAATTAATATAGTTTACAAATAAGCAATCTACTTCTCACTACTTAAATACTGAAGTGGTTACAGTATTAAATACTTACAGAGATTACTGAATTCCTAGTAAATCCATTGTAAATAAGTTTGATTATGAGTCCATGTAAAAGCCACTGCCATTTGATTTTAGTGATTTTTTTTTAATTTTGATTTTACAATGATCAAAGCTAAGATGGGCAACTATGACAGCTAAAGAAGGATCTGGCTCTAAAATATCTGCGCTATACTCATGTTTCAGGACTGTCTGTAGAATTAATATACCCTTCCAAACAAACACAATGCCTTTGTCATAATGAATGTAATTTAATTTTTTAATGAATATCGCCTCCCATCACAAATTTTGAGCTCAAAGCACCTTATGTAAAAATAAAGTAAATTCAAGCTTTCAATGAAATTACTTTCTTTTTAATGAGGAGCAAAGGCTAATACATAAAAGAAAAGGACAAATTATTGTAAAAATATGGAGCAACCATTCTCTAAAAAATGTACTTCAACAGATTATAAGTTAGAAAGAAACCAAAATCCTTAAAAAGAGCCCTCCACATACATCTTTCAAATAAACTTTACACTCTGTGTTACTATCTAGACAGCTAGTTAATAGAAAGAACACTAAAAATTTAATCTGTAACAAATCATCTCCATTTACACATTTATCTTCTGCTTGTTCCATCAAGCTTCATGTTGTCACCCACTGAAAAATACAGAAAGGTCTTTTAGGACCCACAATAAGCTACAGATACATGGCTCCTTTGTAGCATACTGATTCCACCTGTCTCCCACATTCATTTCACTTCTCGAGTCTCTTACTCATGCCCAAATCCTTACAAGCAAGAAATAATCCTCACTCACCTGAATTTAACGAGAAACTGAAAAAAACAAAACTTGCCAACAACGTTAACTCGTGCCTCAGAGAGCACTCTTGGGTAGGAGCAACAGGCCTAGACTACAACTTCTTTCTTTCCCAGATGTGCTAGAATAGCCTTCAAAATCAGACAGTGGTAAAAAAAAATAATAATAATTTCTGAAAGACGTATTGCTACGTTCAGATTAGTCAAGATGTCTTTTACAAATCAGTGGTTAGTGAAGAGCAGCACCTGTAGTGGCAATTTGTTCATGGAAAGTGACCAAAGCAAATAGGGAAGCACTGATTTACAGGCTGATCATACAGCAACAACCTGACCTAGAGAGCAGCAAACTGAACCCACTTCATGCCATGGGGAAGCATGGTGATAGAAATGCTGCTCTGGCTCATAACTGAAACTATGCAGATGCATCTCAGCACACCCAAGTTGCATCAAAATTGCAATGACTCGATCAAGATAATACATAAAAGAGAATGTCACAAACAGCAAAAATAGAACTAGAATTACAAAATCACCCCAATTTAGGACATTCAGAAACCCAGCAGCAGCATTTTGTACCATTTGTGGATGAGGAGGGTTGTAACACGCTACAATGATTTTTAAGAACAGGAAATCTACCAAAAAACCCTTCTATATTAGTAGGAATGGGCAGCTGCAATCTGGAAACACACTGAACTTACAAGAAGGTATATTTTCTCAGCATGAACATGTCATTTAAGAAACTAGGATGAAGAAGAATTCAGGAATGAAAGAAAATACTGCACTAAAGTGAAAAACTGGCAATTGACATGAATGGCAAAGCTCCAACTGACATTCAAAGAGATGGAAATTCACCCCAGGTATCTGTGTATAGATCCTACAAGAAACAGCTTTTCTTATACAGCCCCATAAATACTGAAAATTCAATGGGTCTTTAACTTTTCTATTTAAAAAGACAAGCAGCTACAACAAAATCTGCACATGCCTCTTCAGGTTCATTTTAAAATAGATCTACATGCAGTATATGAGAATGAAATTTAGGTGTGAGGATAAAAGACCTGCACAAATAGAAGACCTGAAGAGCACCACAGAATCACACAGAACTGTGATAACATCCTCTGGTTTTGTATCTACAGGGCACTCTATTAACCTGTACTTTTTCTTCTCCCTGTAAAATTCCCCTACATTTCCACTTATACATATTAAGAAATATGCTTCTGATATTCCATATCACATCAGTGAGAGACAGATAAAGAAACAACTTGTTTCTTCTGAAACACAGAAGTTACATCTACGCAGTTTGTGTAGATGTAACCCTTTCATTCCTACACATCATGCTACCATTTCTAGATCAGCCTCTATTGCTGAGAACACCAGTAAAGACACATGTTCCATACTGCTAATTGTACACCTTTACCATAAGCAAGTACCTAAGGGTCACTGTAGTCAACATTAACACATTGCTATTAAATTCAACAAGTTGTAGATCACCCCCCTTTTAGCTGCAGCACACATGAAAAACCAACTGATACACTTATTCAGGCTGAAATAAACCTTTCTAGGTAAGTCCCATATAGAGGTACCTGCCTTCTGCTGTGTGGTTGGTTTGTTTTGTACAAAATAAGACAAAAGGTCATAGAATCAACCTTTCTACTCTTTGTGAAAAAAAAAAAAAAAGTGCAAGGTGAAACAAAGCAAACTGGAAGTCAGAATCCATCTCGCACATGGGCATCGGTGATGACCAGTCACAGCACTGTCTCCTTCTCTCCTCTTACAGCTACTCGGGACTAATGAATTTTGCCTTGATCAGTTTCTCAACTTTTGTTATGACCCCCATCTCCCGTCTCATCAGTTTTCTTGCAGCCCACTAAACTGGCAGCTGCTCAGTTCCTTCAGGGGAATGAAGTGACAGCCAATTATAATAATGGGCTGCAATTACTCCTGTGTTGCAGGAACTGAGCTGCTGTTGCTGACTGCTGTCATTTTATCTGCCTTTGAACTTCTTTATGACCCCATGGCAAGGAATAACAGCCCTTGGCTGGAAAAAGCATTATACATACAACATCCTGCAGAGTCTCTCAAATAAGTGCCAGACAGGGTGATTGTGAACCAGGAAGCAGGACACAAAGCCCTATTTATTATACCAATGCAGCCACTCTGCTTCAAATCTTTTTTAAACCTCACTCTCATATCTCTAACACAGGTCTGCATACTGGTCTTAAACCACAGACAAGGATAAATGTGGGCAAATGCAGTGGATATAGATTCCTCTCTGCCTGCAGAGCATAGAAACCTCTACAGTTTGGAAACATTGGGCTGGTACAAGACAAACAATTTTGCAATAACTGAAATAGAGACATATCCACAGACAGCAGCAGGAGGTTTTTTTACTATTTTTAATAGCCTAACTCACCTTAAACAAGAAATAGACATAAAATTTATGTAATGTAATAACTAAATACTGCATACCAGAATCCCCAAAAGGATAAGCAAAGTCAACAATGCAAGTGTTTATCTCCATGAGTAAAACACACTCCTCAGCCATTGCATTATATGGGTCAGCTTTTTTTTTCAACATAATTTTATTGAAAATGCCACAGAGGTCCAATAAAAAGGTCTACCAAGAGGAGAAGAAGAACCAAGAAAAACAAGGCAAACCAAATAAAAGCTGTTTGAAATGCTCAAAACATACTGAAGTACATCACTAGGCATGACTCACAATACAAGATTATTTCTACATTTATTTCCTGAGTCATAGCTTTCCATATATTTTCCTGAATATATTTTTCTTTCAACCATTGTCCAGGCCTGTTCAAATGGTCCTCTAGATGCTCACAGCCAAGTGTTTTGACAACCTTCCATCCTAAGTGAAGGTAACAAAACTTGATTTTTTTCTGCTCTTCAGCGCATGTAAGATTTTCCACCTGTTTCTTTAAAAGCGTTAGAGATCAATCAGTCATTCTGATGGATCTCTGAGGGGTCCTAACCCACATGCTGAGATGGAAGTAACTTTTGAGTGAAGCTTTCTGGAAATATATCTAAGATATTTATTTTTAATGAATGAGATTTAAACATGCCATCCCTAAAAAGATGTTACTTTGTATGCAAAATATCTAAGAGAGAATTTAATTTAATAACCACGACATCAAAGTGTTTCATTTAGTAAGAATTCAGTCTGAGTTGATTAAGTTCAAATTTGTTGGCCTAGCAATTCATTAACTAGGGACAGAAATTATTGCTGAGAAAGCACACTGGGGTATTCCCCACATTCATACTAAGCTGTAAATCATAAATTCTCTTCCTTTGCTATAAGGATGGTTCATTTATTTAGCATAAAATTTGTAGATATAAGATTGTGAAGTATCAAAAATAATGTTTATTACCTGAACAATCCATACTGCACCAAACAACGTAAAGAAACCAACACAGACAAAGAAAAATAAAATATTTATGGCCCAAAAATATTAAAATGTCACTTGAGCTACAATCACATTAGGGATCTTAGTATTTTAAGGATCATCTCTATAATTCTTATTTTAAACCATTTACTTTGCATAACTAACGAAAACTCCAATGGCCTAATTATTTTAGTAGTCCAACAGCAACTCCAACCTACTCTCTCTCCACTGCCATCAAAGCTACTGTTCCCATTTCAAGCTCATGCTGTGCAGAAAATAACAGTTTTGGAGCAAGTGTCTATTGTTGAATTAAGTATTTGTACAAAAAAAGGGTGGAAGCTGAAGAAATATGAAGAGGGAAAAAGGAGGGGTACTACAAATTCCGATTACTTTCAAAAAGTTGTAATGGTCCTTACTCTGATGATTTCCAACAGAGATTGAAGTAAAACCACCCAACCTCGAAAATCACCACTGAATAACTACAGAAATCCATGAATGCCAACTGTTTTCTTTATGAATGCTGTGCATTTCCTGCATGATCAGCTATTTCAAGTTAAATGCATTATGATCAATCACTTGTTTTTAAGTGCTTGGAGTTCTAAACATTACAGTGTCAGCTACAAGGCTTATTAATGAATTGCAGACATGTTCTTTGGTCTCCTGCTGGTGCACACTAATTCATTTTATTTAGTTTTGCAACCAAGGAGAAAACTTTAATCATCATAATGTGACTGCCAGTGCTCATCTGATGATACTTGTCATAGATTAGGCAAATCCCAGTCTTCAGCAGTATTGTTTTTCCCCTTCAGTCTGGACAAAAGAAAAACCCCACCTGTTACCCTGCACAGAAGGATATCCATACAACTTAGCTCTTTATCATATAGGCAATGTACCAAAAATGAAAAACATCCTTCTGTGACATTACTTGTCTAAGCTCTGCCACAGGAAGTATAGACTGAATTCAGAAACCACATCTACTTGAGTTGTAATGGATTTCAAACCTGAAAAACTGGTAACAGAACTTACTTACTAAACAAATATTTGGAATAGCACATTACGGTATTTTTAACTCATTATGACATGGAATTCACACACGTTATCAAGGAAGTCTGGTGACAAAAGATGAGGAGAAGATTGATACTTGAGACAGCCAGCTTGCCTTCAACAAGGGAAAGTCTTGCCTACATAACCTAGTGGCCTTCTATGTCGGAATGACTACATCAGTGGACAAGAGAAATGCCACAGATGTCATTTTTCTGAGTTTCTGTAAAGCCTTTAACACAATCCCCCACAACATCTCTTCTCTAAATTGCAAAGATCCTGATTTGATGAGCAGACTGTTCAGTGGATAAGGAATTGGTTGGAAAGTCACATTGAGGGGGTACTGGTAAATGGCTCAGACACCCACGGGACATCAATGACCAGTGGTGCCCCTCAGGGGTCCACACTGGGACCAGTGTTCCTCTATATCTTCATTAGTACATAGATGAAGGGATCAAATACACCCTGAGCAAATTTGAGGATAACATCGAGTTGAGTAGTGCATTTGAAACTCCCAAGAGACAGGATGGTGTCCAGAGGGGTCTGGACAAACTTGAGAAGTGGGCACATGGGAATCTTATGAGGTTTAATGAAATCAGCTGCAGGGTGCTCCATCTGGGTCAGGACAACCCTCAGCATCAACACAGGCTGGGGGATGAACAGATCCAGAGCAGCCCTGCCAAGGAGGATCTGGTGATGCTGGTGGGTGAGAGGCTGGACATGACCCAGCCATGAGCACTCACAGCCCAGAGAGTCAAGGGCACTCAAGCCCAGATCCTGGGCTGCATCCAGAGCAGCGTGGGCAGCAGGGCAGGGAGGGGATTCTGTCCCTCTGCTCTGGTGAGACCCCACCTGCAGTGCTGCAGCCAGCTCTGGGGGCCCAGCACAGGAAAAACATGGACCTGTTAGAGGAGGACCACCAAGCTGATTAGAGGAATGGAGCACCTCTCCTATGAGGAAAGGCTGTGAGACCTGGGATTGTTCAACCTGAAGAAGAGAAGGCTCTAGGATGACCCTAACTGCAGCCTTTCAGTACCTAAAGGATGGAGAAGGACTTTTTACAATAGCATGTAGTGACAAAACCAAGGGGAATGGATCCAAACTGCAAGAGAGTAGGTTTACGTTAGATATGAGAAAGAAATTCTTTATTGTGAAAGTGGTGAGGCACTGGAACAGGCTGCCCAGAGAAGCTGTGGATCCCCCATCCCTAGAAGCCTTCAAGGCTGGGTTGATAGGTTGAGTCTTTGAGTGCCCTGGTCTAGAGGGTGGCACCCCTGTCCATGTCAGGGAGGCTGGAACTAGCTGACCTTTGAGGTCCCTTCCAACCCAAGCCATTTTATGATGATTCTAGGATGACCTTAACACGTGTTTGTACCTAAGTTTGTGGAACAAATGTTTCTGTAAAGATATGTTGTCTACACTGCCTAAGAAATGCTCTGGTCTTCACTGTTGTAGTAGCCATGTAATTTTATGTAAGTATTATTATTTTAGCAATGCTAATTAGTTTAATAGTTGAAATAAAGTATAGGAAAAAAGGCTGAGGAAAGAAAGTCATCAGTAAACTAAACCAAATGTGGCAAATGCATAGAAATAACAGAGGAATGGGGAAAATTTATTTTACATTGCCTTCAATTTAAAAGAGAAAAAGCAAACCAAAGCTACTGACTAGTTTTTCAGTACATTTCCTCTGAGAGCTGACTAATATGTTTACAAATAAACAGAAATCAAATAGTGTTCTAGTTGCATTTAATTCAACCAATTATACCAAACTATTGAAAGACGAGATCTAAGAGCTCTTGAAAAATACTTCCTTTTTCAGTTTCATTGTTGCCTCAAACCTTCTTGTTGCACACACATACAAAAAAAGAAGACTTTGTTATTTAAGTGTGTATATATACACATATATGCTGATTATACAACCTTTCAGATTAACTGAATGCAGAAATAACTTTCTCATGTGATTTAAAATAAAAATATAAATGTAAACCCAGTCTAGAATTATAAAAGGAAGTACCCATAACCATGCTCTGGTTCCTCTATTTAGGGCTTTTGATCCAATACATTATTTTACCGTGGGCTTTGAAGCCAAGCTAGCAGTTCTTAAAAATGAGCAACATATAAAGTGATGGACAACGGTCTTGGGAAATTTCAGTAGTTATAGAAGTATATGGATTTCCCCAATATTGTATCAATTGTGTTATAGCCTTATGGCAAGCAAACCTGAAACCTTTTTAAACCTTTTTCTACTGCTTATACATGTGCTCTGCCACTATGTAAAGTCTTCATGATATTGAAACAAATCCCACTTTTCTTCACTGTTAATTTTAAAGTGATTAAGGTAGATGGCTATATATGTATTAGTCATCCATAAAGCTTGATGGAACATTACTGAAAACTGTCAACTTTACTGCAAATCAGATTAATCAGGAAGCTTTTTATCATTGTGGAAGCATTAGGCTTTTTACCATGTTTCATTACTGCTTTAGGTGTACTTAGATCTCAACAAGATCTTAGAATAAAAACAAATGAGCAGGAAAAAAATCCTCAAAGTTTAGCTGCACATAGAAGAACTTAACACTAACTCTCACTTCTTTTTTTTTTAATAGAAATCCTGTTTATGCCCTTCTCTGTGTTCTTTAATATTTTCCACAACCTAGAAGAACATCATACAAAATTATTTTTGAATATAAAATGCAGATCTTCCCTATAAAGGTGGTCATTGACACATTTTTCTTCTCTGATTGAGCCACTCTAGCAACACATTACTTTAAATCTATTTTTTAATCTTTTTTGAAGTAGGGTGCAATTAGTTTAAAACTGAAGAAGTAATTGTCATAAAAACAACAAAACTTTTCCCCACTCAACATGATTTCTTGTAAAAATTAATTCTGTATTATAACAAGGAAGAACAAAAGATTTAAAGCTTTCTTACACCATTCAAGTTATTTCCTGTTCAGTTGTTTCTTATGTCATGTACAGCAATTGATCATTGCTACGTTTTTGAGTGTGGAAAATGGGAAAGAATTTTTTGCAAGGAACTACTAGAAAATTAGGGATATGACTTAGTCTATCATCCCAACTACAGCTCTATGCAAACAACTACATTTAAAAGAGGCTGGATCATTCAATTCTACTACAAGTCAACAATGTATCAGTGTATTTTGCCTCAAAACACATCTTCATATTAGTCTTTCCCCATCCAATGTATTTGGTATATTTTTGGGTCGGTGCGTTTTTGCTTTTTAAGATTTGCTACAGATACGTATTGTTATGAAGAAGAGCAAAGCTGGAATGAATAAAAAACAAAGAGCAAGTGTTCTTTTGTTTTTCCATTATCTCCACTTACTTAAGGCGTTCCAGGACAAGCTCAGTTGTAACCATGTTTGTAACCATGTTTGACCATGGTCTGCACTAGCAATCAAGTACATCACAGTTTCTTTAGAGCTTCACAGTTATTAGAAACAACACTTTTTCATCATAAAATCTCTAAAAGCAGATATGTTCTTGGGGCAAGGGAGATGACAGGAGAAACACAATTACAAGGATTGCGCTTCTTGTTGTCTCATTCTCAATAATTCCTCCTTCCATTGCCACACCCCATTCACACCAGCCTCTTCTCCTTCTCTATCAGCCATCTAAACATCTTGTTCCTCCTCCTGCTTCCTTCTGTTGCCTTTACTTTCCTATCTTGTTCCCTAGCATCCTTTTCAGAACTCAGTTGCTTTTCTCAGGGTTGTTCATTAGATCTCAAAACTTGTAAGTATTTTCCTTGCTGCTCAACTTGCATTCAACTCCTCTCCCCAATTTTTTCTTGTATTGCTGTTTCCATCACCTTTTACTCATTATATCAAAAATATATTCATGATACACCAAAGAATCAACATAAATTAAAAAGAATTTCTCATGATGCTTTAGCATGACAACCAATCATTATTACTCATCTTCAGGTCTTTATTTAAGTGTTGTTCTTTGGTAACCTTCCATTGTTAAATGCTTTTGACTGTTTTTAAGAGATACTTTTGTTTAAAAGGATTTCTCTCTCATTCATCATGTTCTTGATTATTAATCAGGATACCATTTTTTTCAGGTAAAACCAGAACATTTTGTAATAAACAATCCTCTTTGCAGAGTATCATTATAAATTCCCATTGTTGTATACCAAAAGACTTCCAAGTCTGCCCCTGAACCCCAACCACAATGTCTCTGGCACTGTGTGTACATATTTCAATATGTATTTCATAGTATCACAGAATGGTTTGGGTAAGAGGGTACCTTTAAAGATGATCTAATGCAATCCCCCTGAAACACATATCCAACAGGGGCATCTTTCACTAGATCAGGTTGCTCAAAAATGCTCCCCTTCAAGCCTGTATTTCTTAACAGAGATAAGGACATATCTCTGCTCTTATGCAGACAGAGATTCACACGCACATCTCTTCTGCTTCCTTCCACTGACATTCGCATCACTTCCTCTCTTTCAAGATGCCAATCTCAAGCATCAGCTTTGGCTTGTCCTTTCACCTATCCTTGTATCAGTTCTCTACATAATCCCTGCCTTTGCCATTTTCTGCCTATTTAACATCCTTTCTCATAATACATCCTTCGGTATTGTCCAGTTTTGCTTTAAATGCACCATTAGCATTACAGAATATATTAAAATTACTAGGCACCCTTACTGGTTCATTCAACATGAATAAACATTTCCATCTGCCACAGAGCAAATCATTTAAATCTTTCACAAAACAAAACACCCTCTGAAATCAATAGGAACATTGAGCCAAAATGGAACAAGTGGTTTTTAATAAGTAATGTATATTATTGCTTATACACAACAGAGAGAATACTCATCACCACTGTAGCTTTAACTTGGAGTCAGGCGTGGAGAAAACATGTCACAAATTATTATGGCACGCAGCCATACCAGTCCCCCGTCTTTATATTTGACAAAGTTTCCTCAAACATTTCAACTAAATACATCTAACCACCCAATGCAGTAACAAGAGTATCCTGATTTCTCTTTTCAAAGCCAAATTCTAGCAGAACACACTATGACACCTAGGCTCTCCCTGATGTTAGACACCAGTAAATCTTAAATGTAGCCTTACAAAGGGAATATATTCAAGCACACCAGAAAAGCATTTGTCAGACCCCTTCTGATGGTAACCAAGGGAAGGCTGGCACTGCCACTGCAGACTGACATTTCAAGCCAATGTTTGAACTGCCATGAATGATCAGATTAGATTTTTTTATTTAAGCACGAATGAAATAGAAATGGGAATTTCAGCAAGCTGCAGGTTGAACAAATTGATCCAGTATGATTTACTTTTCACTTCTGCTCAAGAGAGGAAGTTTAAGAAATTTACACTACATGAGTCAAAGAAATTGATGGTTTCATACTAGCACTATATCACTGCCACAAGTTCAAGCTAAACCAATCACTTTTTAACTAGAAAGAGGCCTGAGACATGATGTTCTGATCTCAATCTGAACTTCACAAAGTTCATGGCGGTAAAGTTACAATTCGGCATTTGGCTTAGGATCTTCTCCACTTTTAACACTGAAGATTTTTTTTTTAAAGTAACAGCGGACTCTCCTCTATCAAGTTTATTAGAAATCAATGAATAAGCTCAATTCAATCTCATTTCAACATTGTAAGAAGTCTAAATAGGTGTCTTTTAGCACTGCAGTTATAATAAACCCCTCTAAGGCTCTCCAGGAGTCTAGTATGGATGTGAATTCCAATATGATCAGGATTTGAGGACATCCCTGGACAGATTTGCCTAATAATTGCTGGCTCAACTGCAAGCTTGAGGCAGGGAAGGATTTTTAGATCAACAGCGCCCTCTAATGGATCAGTGCTGTATTGTGATGGGTTTCTTCAGTACTGCAGTAAAAATCTTTCTGCTTTCCAACTTGAAATTAAAACACAAGAGGTAGCCAAAGAATTGCAGACTTTAAAAGCCCAAAGACAGATGGTATTTCATCTGATTCACAAACATTCAGAAATTGCATGAAGAAAGGGTACTACTCAAATGCAGAACCTGCTAAGAAACATCTTAGGGCCATTTGAATTTTCTGGGGGTTAGATAAGTAGGTTTTAGGAAGAAGATGGTTTTGCACCATTGTTTACAATATTCATACACACAGAAGGAGTTAACAGGCTGGCAGCACTTCTAACCATTCTGTTTCCGGGCTTGATTTTGGTTTGCCTTTTGCTGCACTGCAGTCAGTGATCTTTGCAGAGCATCCATGTAGTAGAAGGGAATAAATATGTAGCAAAAGGGCTGTATAAGGATGTCCTTCATGATCAGATCTGAAATGCATGATGTTGAAAGGGCAGAGCAGATACAACCTGCCACACAACAGCACAAGCAATAGAACCAACATACATGTGCACGTACAAAAAAAAAAAATTAAAAATCTCTGCAGAAACAGAAAGTGATGGAGGAGGGGAGCAGCCTTAGCATATCTGAATCATATTACCTGCACTCTGAAAATGCAGAAAAGAGCAATCAAGAACCCTTCAAGAGTAAATGGCTCTGTTTTGTATCAACATACAGTCAGAAAAACTGACTCAGCACAGTGGGCAGAGCTGGGAGTGCCCCATGTCAACAGAGGAAGTTCAAAGTACTGGAGGCAAGAAAGTACTGGAGGTAAGAAAGATGCTCCCAACAGTTATATTCAAGCAGAGTAAGAACAAAGGGAAAAAGCAAAAATTTGATGCCTGGCACTGCAACACTCAAGAGCGAAGTAACTCATTTCAAATGACCTATCACTCTGGAGGAGAAATTCTTCCACAAGTCTGGATATCTTTACTCCTCAATCAAAAAAGCTGAGAACATTCACAAGGACCACAAAAATATTCAGGGACATAAGATTCAAAAACCGAAGTCCTGAAAGGAAAAGTGGCTCATTAACAATAAACATCCACAAAAAGATTTTCATGGATGAGAATGCCTTCCATGGACCCTCTCTGATAAAATACCTGGAAGTGCCATGACAGAAGAGTAACAAGGAGCACCTTGTGAGTCTCACAAGCAACAACTATCAAGTCAGTCAACTTCATTCCTTCTAAGTGCAAGAGCACCTCAGTGAAATACAGGGTCTCAGAAAGAGCAGGTGGTGTTTGCATCTTGGTTTTGTTCCTCCTAAATATGAGCTATGAACTTAAGTAAACTGACAGGTCACCTATTCATTACAATAATCAGACCTAAAGATTTCAGTATATACATAGAGTACTGTGTTCAGCTATGAAGACCAATTTTTCTCCCTGATGATCATTCAGCAAAACACATGCTGCAGGTTTAAATTCAAACAACACACAGCAAATACACTTTTGGTATCGTATTACATATCTAAATAATTTATGGACTTTTTTATAGTTACAGAACAGCAGAAATCCCTAAACTGTATCATGTTTGTGGTGGCTTGACCTGGATGGAAGATGCCCACCAAAGTTTCTCTATCACTGCCCCTCTCCCTCAAATGCACAGGGGAGAGAAAATATAACAGAAGTATTTAGGGACGAGGTAATGACAGGGGGAGATCACTCACCAATTACTGTCACGGGCAAAGCAGACTCAACTTGGGCAAATTAGTTTAATCTTTATTTTATATTACCCATTCAACCAGAGTAGGACAATGAGAAATTAAATGAAATATTAAAACACCTTTCCCTCACCCCTCCCTTTTTAATGGTCTTTGTTCCTAATTTTCTCGACCTTCTCCCCACTCAAGACCTTAGGGGGATGGGGAATGGGGTTTGTAATCAGTTCATTACACTTGGTCCCTGCTGGTCCTCCCTCCTCAGGTTTGCCATGCAAACACAATTAAAAAATTCTTGATTTGCTGGCTATTGAATGACCTCAAAGAATGTACCTTACAACTAAAACTTCTTGAAGTACAGTAAGTAGAAAGAAAAACAGGTCTTTCTCAGTCTCTAATTTCCTGCCATAGCCTGGGAAAGAATGCAGAGATTTTATATAAAATATTACATGGATCTTCAAGCACACCTAAATAATTTCACACAGAGGATAACAGGAGAGGAAGTGAGATCAGCTCCGAGAGATATTTGAGACAGGGATTTGCCTGTAGACAACTTTGAAAGAACAATGCAAGAATGTAAAACACCTCACCCAATGCCATCCCAGGTTCCAGCTACTTGAGGGTAATCAATTGCCTCAGAAAGAAATAGCATCTGCCATTTAATGCCATTTAATGTCTATAGATTTTTCTTCCACTAGATCACACAATTATTCATTGAACTCAACTATCCCCATTTAATCCCTGCCTATGGCACCCTAGAGAATTCTATTTTATATTATCATACAGTCATGCCCAAAACAAAACCAAAAGCTCTAGATTTTGGAAGTTGAAAAGATAGGCCTACTTCACATTTTTAATACTGTATTTGTTTAAAATATTACGATGCACAACAGAATCTGCCCAGTCTCTATTCTTGGAAACAAAAAGAACATCACTTCTTAATATTTCCCTGAAGTATCAGTTAAATACCACGATGTATTTCGGTATAGCACACTTTCCAGGGCAGTGTATTATAAAACACTGAAATCACTGCACAAAATAAGCCTTCTGATTAAGTTGAGTGCTTATGGCCCACATTTTAAGAGTGAATTAATCCCAGCCCTGACACTAACATGTTTTGACACTCAGAGCTTTTCACTTCACCTCACTATATATTCACTTTTTTCCTATTGTACAACAGACATAATGATTCTTTGCCTGCTTTGTGAAGCCTTCTGAGAATTTCAGCAATAAAGCACTACATATAAAGAGATATGCATTTATATTGAAATGCACCTATTCACAAAGACTCATCAATTTCCAA
Source organism: Motacilla alba alba (assembly GCF_015832195.1). Lineage (NCBI taxonomy): Eukaryota > Metazoa > Chordata > Aves > Passeriformes > Motacillidae > Motacilla > Motacilla alba. The sequence continues at coordinate 21,660,053 of NC_052019.1, forward strand.
CTCACTAGTTAAACCATTTTTATAAGCTTTCATACACAAAAAAGCACATGAAAAATTTACCTGCTCATTTTTGCAGATCCATACAGTACTCCCCTGAAGTAGAATAAAGATTTTGGTTTTGTATCCTTTCAGCTCAAGATATCCACTTTTCTCAGGGGTGACAGAAGTTCGAGACTGAGAGTTATTATCAGACATCAATTTCAAGGCATTGAGTATCGTATTAACCCAGTCATTTCTTTCTTCTAAACAAGAAAAAAAAAAAAAAGTCAAAGACTAATTAAGTCTTAGTCGTTAGTTAAGCAGCAGCTTCATTCTTCTCTGCACAGTGGTTCTCCCAATGTTGTTGCTATGTTGGTTGATAGAACAGCAATGTCAAATAAGAGAGAACACCCACGCCGACGAGGAGGTGTAAATAAAAATAATGAGAATCTGCATCAGTGGAGGTGTTAGAAGGACAGACATCCAACTAACTCCCAACAATCAAGACACCAATCCAAACAAATTGATGATGTCATGTCTGCTAGTTCTGAACTACTTTATTCCAAGCAGCTTAAAGACTGAGGTGGCAGAGAGGTGGCATGTTCACCTTCTGGAAGCCAGATCAATGGGAAAGAATTACAGCAGTTATGTAAGCAGAAACCAGAGAGCCAAATATGATCTGTCACCGAAGAGGGAAATCATCACCAATGCTATTCCATGCTTGGCCATGCTTTTAAGAAAAAAATACTTCGTAATTTACAATCTATTCCATTAAGGTGTGGTGTTTAAGCTTGACATTGTCAAGGGCACCGAGTAATTAAGAAAATGTGTGTTTGAGCATCTTTGCATACATTATTAATGTAACATCTTACAAATACATGAGCACAAGGAGGTGAAGTAATAAAGTTTCTCTCAGTCTCACTCACTATGTTCAGACATTTGACTGGACTAAGATCAATATACTTTAATGCTGAGTAGTCTGAATGAATTAGGTTTGCCTTATGCGATTGGAATATCATGAATATTTCAACTGTTTGCTCTGAAAGAGCCAGATCACAAAATATATTGGGGGCAGGAGGGAGGTAGAGTTGGGGAAGGGAGGGATTAGAAGTTCTATTCACAGTATGTATGAAGCTGGCAAAATTAGCTTGGAAGACTGCAGGGAGCACCACTGAAAAAATAACATGCTTACTTCATAAATGGTGTATGTGCAACATACAGCAACAAATACACAAATTTAGGTATTGTAAAATACTTTGTAGAAAAGGAAGATAGCAGCCTGATAGATTAGCACAGGGAATGTGATCCAAGTGTTCCTGTAAAAAATTTGCTTTAAAATACATATATGCTGTCTTGAAATACTCCAGTAATCTTTTTGAAGTACTTTAGTATAGCTGAGGGCATCAAATTACTCTAGAACTAGTGTCTTTTTTTAATGGTATTTCACTCTGGTGAAACAAAATCTCACTGTATCTGAGCAAGTTATGCTCTAATTCACTGCTATCTCTTGTTTGGTTATTTATTTTGCCCCCAAAAGCCCCTAAACTTTCCAAACCATTACATATAGTGCTTTTTCTTCTAGATATTTAAATCCATCCAAAAGTAATGCATTTCTGATATCTCAAAATACATGTAAAGTCTCCGTTTCAAAATCTTTGAAAGAAGTTGAGTACCCTTTGAATAGTCCCAGAACAATTCCTAAACACAAATCCACAGAAGTAATAGCATCAAGTAACAGTTTTGTTTTTTGCACATAACAGAAATCAAGCAGGGTTATTTACATACTTTACTGGGAATACATCATCCAGTTCTGGGCCACATTCCTTATACAACAGGCATTTCTAACCTTAAGTGAACAGCTTTACAGACAGCTTACTATGTCCAAAGATGTCCAAAGATGGTTATATACTATATGAAAATGGAATTTCATGTATAACAAGTGGTTGTTCTAAATATATTTAACAAGTCAGCATACCTTTTTAACATTTTTATAGTATCCAAGGCAAAGGTCTACAAAAAAAAATTGCAGCCCCACCCCCAAATGTATTGCACATAAATGGTTATATTATAATTTATGAAAGAAAATTTAAAATAAATATAGAAGAGAAATGCAAAAAGAATAAAGAAATACATATTTTTAAACTCAGCTAAGAGCATAAAAATGACTGAAATTATTTGAGCTAAACCTGATAAGAAGGATTTGTTCATTGATGCTGCACTCCTGTTACAGCCTGCAGCAAATGTTTACTACCAACTATAACCCATAAAAATGGGATTTGATAATGGAAATGCTGAGAGACCCCAGAGCTATAATGGCTCTGGCATGTACTGCTGTAAATACATATTGCACAATTCCTGTTTTCTAGGCATTCATTTTTATTTGATTGTTTCCATAAATAAATCATACATGCACTGATATTGATTCCACATATTACAGCTGTAGGTTGATAAAGCATTCAATTAGAAGGCATACTAACTTCCTTGCTACAATTTACATTTGCAATCTCTATCAATATCTGGCTGAAAATACTGTATAGGACAGAAAATTTCAGATTTCCTTTGATCACAGCATCACATCCCAGGCACCATTCATTGTCTCTTTGTCAATTTTTTATCAAGTGGTGACTCAAAGATGTCTGAGAGCACACAGGCTGTAAGAGCTGCTAGTGAGACTAGAGAAATGTTCAGACAAATTAATCTTTGGGAAGGATGGGGAGGAGGAAGAAGAGTCAGGAAAATAGTCTTCTCATTTTGATATTTGAAAAAGCCATTGCCCAGCAATTTCCACTGTTCTTACAAAGCTTACAGTTATCTCCAGTTTCACTTTATGAGTTTAAACCAACTGGATTCCAGAAATATTTCTCATAATAAAACAAGCTATATTTCACAAACAGAATTTATCAACAGTGATTACATGGCTTTTTGGCAATTTCTAGAAACACACATCTTCTACTTACCTTCCTTATCCACACGGAAAACAAAAGTCCTATGGGATGTGACAACTTCAAACTTATTCTCCCCATGAGCTCTTACCGTTGCTATTGCAGAGAGCAGTATAATTCCTTTTGAGAACACTTCCTGTAACAAAAAGGCAGTCAAAATATTTAATTCTCATAGAATTTAAAGTTTCTCTGATGTAACACTGCTTGTCATGATGTTTAGAGAGCTTACCACATTTAACATAACTGAGTAAGTGAGCGCCTTCACTACTTACCTATCACCAACTTCACTGTTCTGGATCTATGCACATCTACTACCTTCTAAAACAAAATAAAATCCCATTATGGGATAGATTGTGCATATCTGAGATTCAACTTCATAAATTATCCCACGACATTAATATTGCAGAACATCACACTTTAATTTACAATTTTATGCCAAAGTAAATTACATTTACGATTTCAAAGAAAAATAATTTGAAAATATATAAGTATTACACTTGTATGATAGAATCAGACATGGGGAAAATATTATACTTTCTCCAGGCAGAGAATTCCAAACAGTTTTGCTGTTTCCCCCACACCTTGCCACTTCAATGGGTAGCCAATAAGAAAAGTAAATTCACTGATTTATCCCTAAGTTTGAACACAAAAAAGGGCATCACACTGGAAAAATACACTATCCTGTCAGTGCTAACAAGAATGCTCTAGCTTGGATCAGGTATGTGCTTTTCTGCCATGCGTGTGTGCTGGTTTTGGCTGGGATGCAGCTAATTCCCTTCATAGTGGCTAGTATGGGGCTATGTTTGATGATAGAAATAGGGTTCACAACACAGGGATGTTTCAGCTATTGCTGAGCAGTGCTGAGACAGAAGCCTTTTCTGCTCCTCGTCCCACCCCACCCCTGAGGAGGCTGGAGGTGCACAAGAGGATGGGAGGCAATTCAGCCTGGACAGCTGACCCCAGCAGACCTGAGGGACATCCATACCACACGGCACCATGCTCAGTATATAAAGCTGGGGGATGTTCACAATGATGGAGTTTGTCTTCTTAAGTAACCATTAAGCAGAATAGAGTCCTGCTCTCCTGGGGATAGCCAAACACCTGCCTGCCCATGAGAAGTGGGGGATGAACTCCTTGGTTTGCTTGTGCACAGCTTTTGCTTTACCTCCTAAAGTGTCTCTATCTCAACCCACAAGTTCTCATGTTTATTCTTCTGATTATCTTCCCCATCCTGGCTGCGAGAAGAGTGAGTGGGTGTGGGGCGTGGTTGCTGGCTGAGGTTAAAACACAGTAATTTGGGGTTAGCACAAATTTTTCCAATATTGTTACATTTCCAACTATGTATTAGAACAACTGAATGGAACACAAATGCAAGATGGGAAAAAGAACTGCTACAAGTACCTCCTTCAAGTAGCTCACCTTTTAAACTTATTAACCTAAGGATTTGGGGTGGGGGTTGACAGAAAGGAAAGCTGAAGCAGACGTGCATTTCAGAAATACATCTGAATTACTTCTAGATTCCAGAGTTAATGCTGCTCTTGTCTCCACTACGCTTTCATCAATTTGTTTTCTGATCAAGACAACTCAGACATACTGATAAAATTTGATTCAGACACAGTAATAGTCCGAGTCAGCTCCCCATAAAGAAATTGTTCTGTAATAACTTCCCTCCAAAAGTATAAATTATTATAACAGTCTTCATACAAGCACTCGAGGAACATCGTGAATGTGAAGCAAAAAGGATACACTGGATCACTTTTTTGTTTACTGAGTTTAATATACTAATGTTGCTTCACTTTGAGGTACTAATACATGTCAGCAAAGGTAGTTTAGTGGATAAATAAACAGAAATATTGAAACATAGCAGAAGCAAGCATGTTGCTGTAGTTACACACTAGGAATAGTCAGAATGACCATAGAACTGCATAGCTATTTTCATTATGGCTATATTTGTTAAAGGAGTGATTTTAATATATTTTTAATGAGATTGGATATTAAGTTAACTACTGATTCTTTCATGGTAAAACAAATTTTTTTACATCTACTGTTTCTGTAGGTGTTCAGTTATAAACATGTTATGGTGTTTGCAGGCATCTACTGGCTGTATTTGGTACTACTGCAAGAGAATAACAGACTGCTGGAAGCTTTTATTTCATTTGCTAAAAAAAAAGTCAATTTTCTTTAAAGCTGAGCATAGTTTTGCTTTGCTATTTAAACAATCATCCATCATCCTTTTTAAAGCTTTGTTCTCCAAGGCATACATATTTTCAAATACAGTTTAAACCATAATAATTTATCAATCTATCTTTCTTGTGCAGCAGCTTTTCTTTCATGTGCAAAAAAAATGCCTGTTAAAAAGCTCTTGTAGATCAAGATACAATAACTCTCTTTGAAACACTCCAGACTACAAATTAGGTGAATTATTTAAAAATATAGAAAACAAACCAAAACAAACACAGCCAAGAACTTCACAGCTATTTATTCTATTACTGAGTGGTGAAACTAGTTTTAGAGCTGCTAAGAATTCTCTGACAAAAAATTTTCCAGCAGGGAAAAGCAAACTGTTTGGGTGGGTTTTTTTTATATCAGCTGGTTTGGCAGAAACTTTAATTTTCAAATAAAGCCCCACATCACTCCTTGACGGTTGTGATTCAGAGATGAGCTAACGGATCCTGGAAAATACCATTTTGGAATACTTTGGTTTTAGTTCTACAACAGATTAAGTATGACCTAGTTCAAGAATGGCAGTGATTCATCTGTTTTGCAGTGAATTTTGCTCTTTGTAACGTTCACTTGTACTGTGACACAACAAAATATTGAAGTTCTCCACTTGAGGAGTGAAATCAGTTTCCTGAATCACTAATATATTTGCCAGGGACGCTAAGCTGTTTTAAATAAAAACATAACCAGAAGTTTTTGCCTTACTATGAATTGCATGGTAAAACACCAGATTTCTGCCAAAAGTAGGAAGAAATTTGAAGCAAAACTTGTGCACATAGGGTAGCTGAGAAAACTACTCAAATTCTACCTTCCCCTCCTCAGTTAACCACACTCTGTTGAGAAAAAGCCACATGGGATGTTGCTGTGATTACATCAGCTTTCTCAGGACCAGGAACACAGAAGAAATGAGAGCAACACAGATTCAACCCAAAACTTTCCCTAGGTCAGATGCTGTTTGTTAAAAGCTGAATCATTTTTTCATGTGTGCAGATACAAAGTAAAGAAGAGATCTCTATCAAGTAGAAGTTGATACACAACTACAACAAGGTCAGAAAAATATGTATAAAATTAGTGTTTAAATCATTCAAAGAAGTATTCATATGGGCATTTTCAGGAATAATATTCTCTGTGTCTTCCTTCTATAGTCTCTGGTTATTTCACTCTTCATTAGCCATGTAGCACACTTCCCCTTCTTGAGAACCTCACTCCTCTCTAGCTCCTAATTTGAATGACAAATAGAGCTATTTAATATTGGTAGTGTTTCTGGGTAAAATAAACAGTTCCATTCCACTGAGTCTAACCTTCTCCACTTGTAATAAGAAGAAAAATATCAAGTATAGATTGGTTTCCTTCTGAGAACTAATTTTAATTGATACATGAAACTGAAAGTATAATTTCTTTATAACATTCTTTACTGTGTAGGAACATCTTAAGACAAACATGGACTAGAACAGACAGAACTTGCCATTAAACTCTAAAATTAAAACAACTTCCCTGTTTAAATATATAAATGGCCAGCTACGTAGTAGGAAGGGGGACATGCAAGGCCTTGCAATGAGCTCAAGCTGCACACAGGTCTTGATGGGTTTGCAAATAGTTGTTCATAATGTCAAGGTAACAACACACAAGCAACAGCAGGAAAATACTGACATCCATCTTGCATGAAATATGAATACCCTAGGTGTGGAGATACTGATCCAGCAGAGACCACTGCACCAAAAACTCATTTTGTTGAGTGACACCACTGTTCATTTAGCACAATCCCAATGGGCACTAAGAAACACTGGGCCCCAACTATGTTTTCCTTCTATCTGCAAACTATTTTGAGTTTCACCAAACCCTTAGTTCCCAGAATTTGTTCAGGCCTTTCAGTTCTCAGATATAACATTTCTTCATGTATGTAACTCACCAAGTCAGCAAGTCAGCCCAAGATTTGGTTGAACTGTATACAGAGACCAAGCAGCATCTCCTTCAATACCCAGCGTGAGGCTTGGACTCAGATTCCAGGAAAAGTGAAACAAAGAAGCTTCAACACAAGTGTTTGCCAAGCTGCTGATAGCCTAACCTACCACACAGGCCTTTTAAATAGAGGATGCAGCGTTGGTAGCTTCCTATGCATCATATGACACAGTAAACATTCATTTCTGCAGAAGTTAATACTTCTGGAATCTCTTATGACAAACTGACACGTAACAAGTGCTATTCTAGCACAACTGACCTCCAAGTAACACTTTCAGTGACTTTCAAAAGGAAGAAAAATAAAAATAAATTCCCAGTACAGATAAAAGACTTTGAGTTTTTTATTAGCATTTCTTTCCTTAATTATGCTACAGATAGTGTTAAGTAAATCCCATTTCTCTATTTTTTCAAGTCTTTTTTATGATTAACCCTGCTTTTCTGCTCCTCTGAAGTTGTGGGACCAATACTGCAAAGGGGTATCATTTTTTGTCACTGTAATGCAAACATGATTCTCCTTATTCTATTGTTCCCTTCACCTACAAAATTATGTCTTCTGCTGTAAGTGAAGCAAAGTAAGCAAGTAAAAACAGAGTGTTTCAAATTTACAATCAGTAAGCAAAAATACCAATGTAACTATTTTTTGAGCTTTTTCTTAGTTCCCCAGCCCCTCAGAAAATAAACAAACACTCTCATCCTACTTCAGTTCTTACATCCTCACCCCATCATAAGGCATCTATAGATCTCTTACCACCAATCAGCATACTGTTTCAGAACTTTTACCTGAAACTGTATTTTCTTCCTAATACAATATGCATCCTCAACAGGAAATGGTTTTCAACATTTAAAATAATACACATGCATGTTGAAGGGAACCTCACCTTCCCTTAACATGCATACTGTACAATCATCTATCACTTTTAAGTCTAAAAAGGTCTTCACTACTTCCAAGAGGAAAATTAATTAGTAAATCACAGAGCACAAGAATTTTGTAATGCTCTGAAGGGTAATCACATGGAATTCCAAGAGAATTACAAAGAATACACTCTCTGCTGAAAACCATGATTTACAAATGCATTTTTGTATCACATATAAGAAGTGAACTACTTTAATCAAAGCATCTCACGAGTCTGCAAATGTTTCAGCAAGATGCAATCCTCAGTACAGAAACAAAACCAGCCACATACATTGTAGAACTGTTTTTGAACATTCCCATTCAAACCTAACCTAGTTCCAAGTTCCATGACACACAATTATGCATAGAAGACAAACAGGAAAAAGACATTTTTAATCAAAGAGTCATCAAGTGTTTAAGTCTGGGTTGGTTTTTTTAAATGATCTTCCATGCTACTTTTAATTTTGCTCTCACAATCTCCAGCATGCTAGGCTCCCATGACAAGACACTCTGCAAACACCATCAAAATAACATCTCTCTTAAAAGCATTTAGCATGATCCCGTTCTGTTCTGAAAACAGCAGCAGTGTCTGTCTCTCACTAAAGTAAAAAAAAAAAAAAAATCTACCTGGAAAGGTGAGTAATACAAGCCCTCCTAAGAAACAAAAAGATGAACAATACACGAAGATAAGTATACTTTAAAATACTTAATTACATCTTACCTTAGTATTTTAGAATTTAAAATTAACCTAAGACGGATATTAATTTCTAATTATTCAGATTCTAATTATAGTACTTTGTGTATCACACAGGTGCATTTTGTTCCAAACATGACCAAAACATGTTTCTTACCTTTTCATTGTTGTAATAAGAAATGCTCTCTCCATCAAATTTAACCCAGCGCTTCTGAAACACACGTTTGCTGTGAATCAATAATTAACATAATTAATATACAACTAACACTGGTGTTAGGAATGTCTCAATCACAAATTATAGAGAGGTAAAATTTCTCTTCAAATGAATATTCTGAACATAGAGCATAACTTTAAGTGCCACAAGGTCTATTAAGATACTTTCCAAAAATGAAAGCTGAGAACCTCAGATGACCATCTCACTGTTGTGCTTATGACAAGGACATCTCTGTTTACAGGCCATGGTACCTCCAGTCATTCCATGTCAACATATCTCCAAGACTCTGTTTTCTGGCCAATGAATGGATAGCAGCACACCACGTCTCCCAACAAGTACAACATGAAATTTAATTTTCAATGTGTGTTATCAACTGGACATCATTAATGGGAAACTTTCAGTGTGCCATTAATTCACGCTCTATAAAGACCTAAAAATATATTTTTACATGTACCTGAAGTAGTCCATTACACTCACTAAAAATGTTGACAGCGTGTTAGTTATCATCTAAAAATGTCTCCATTCCAAAATCTATTAAACAAGTTAATTAAGCAAGAACAAGACCCCACTAATGTATTTTCCCAACATTATTTCCTTTCCTTTTAAATGAGTGCGCTGCTTTAGGATTAGTAGACTGTGATAGCTTATCAAAACTTTAATCAAATAGCAGCTCTGGCTTAATTAACTTGTATTATATGACTACAATAAATCATCATTTTTCATAATCTGGAAAGGCCAATGTACCCTCTATTTTGCATTAAAATGCCAATAAACTTCAAGATTATACAGGGACGAGTGAACCTAAGTACCACATACAATGTGAGCAAACTGAAAGGCTGTACAATTTACAATGAATTAACTAAAAAAAAGAGAACCCATGCTTTAATTGCATGATTAGTAGCAATTTAAGAAAACAGTATATATTCTTTTGCCCAAGGAGTCACAAACTGCTCTTTCAATGAAAACAATTCCCTTTCCCTTTCCACTACAAATATTACGCAGTGACTAAATACAAACTTAATATCTCTCATGCAAACATACATTGTCACAATTACACAATAACCACTGCAAATACCATACCCTTGAGGAGATAATTTATCCAGCCATCCTGCTTTAACCTTCTTTACTGATGGTCCATAAAAGCAAGCATATGGTGTTATTGATTCATTTCCAATCAAAGTCTGATCTCCACCAAATTGCCAAAAATTCATTTGTTCACTGGCCAAGCGATCAGAATCTCCACTTTGTATCTTACTGCAAGATGCTAAGTGTGTTTTGGTTTTATTTTTCCTTTTTTTTAAAGACAAAGTATGTTGTTCCACAGTAGAATATACAGATTCACTTTCAGATTCTTCTGGTGTTAATGATGGGTCTTCCTGAGACAAGGATTCATTTTTTGCAATTTCTTTTGTCTTCTCTTTCTGATTACTAAAGTAACTGGAAAGAAAAAGCAAATTTTACTCTTAAAATGTATTACTACAATGCAAAAGTTCATACAATTAGTAATCAGAACAAATACTGGTAAAGTATATTATGTTTATAACTTGTACGATCACAGTGAACCACAGACCTGCTAAACACAAACTACCTTATAACTATGACCACCCTGAATCCTACTTTCTCCACTCAACAGGAATAGTACCAAGATAACACTCCTTTGGAAGCCTGAACAGAAATTTAAAAGTAAATTCTCCTTCCTCAGAAGACTAGCTTTGCTCTTTTGAATACTTTTGATGACTTTCAGTATCACCTCTCTCTTCCATCTCCCACCTCAAGAGGAGTCTGGTGCAGACTGGATAACTAAGAAGCACATTAGCTCCCACTTCATCAAGCCACCGGCCACTGTCTGACAGGAGTGGTGAATGTGTTTTAGTTGTATGCTTGTTTGGATGGGTTGTTTTTTTTCTAATGACAAAGTAAATTATGCGAGCACTCAGAAACAGCTAGCTATGAGAGATATAAAAATGGAACTTGGTCTTCCTTATTCTGACTGGGGAAAACCGGGACACTCTCCAGAGATTGTGAAACTTAGTTTAAAGAATCTCAGAACAGCCACAGTGCACAGATTTGCCTCATATAGGATGGGGTAAAGCCTCAAACAGAAGAAAAAAAAAATGTAGTCATGGTTGGGCCCTCAGAGCTGAGATCCACTCGTGACATCAGTAAATAGCATTTTCTTCTTTACACTCTGAGTTTCTCAGTAATTCTTATTTAATACCATAGATTCTTAGAAGAATATTCTTCATTCATTCCTAGATCCAATTTATTTTCACAAGCCAGGAATTCATTTCCATGAAGTTCCTAGAAAAGAAATATATTGTAACTAACATTTGTATTGAAGGAGTGATATTTAAATTACTGTAGATACAAATCACACACAAACAGCCTAGTTGTGAGAACAGCGCTGCTCTTTCCCTCATTTTCAAACATGTACTTGAAAGCTGATTTTTATATTCTAAGAAATGTTACTTCCAACATTTAAGCATGGTCCAAAACATCTGATACAAACAAATCAGATAAAGAGATTCAGTGTATAGAAATACCACTGCTCTGATTTTTCTTGAGGCACCACTGACATCCTGGTTTTGGCAGGAATAGAGTTTATTTTCTTCCCAGCAGCTGGTACAGGGCTATGCTTTGCATTTGAGAATGAGAATAATGCTGATAACACACTGATGTTGCTGGGTACAGCTTACTCTAAGTCAAGGACTTTTTAGTTTCCCATGCTCTGCCAGCGAGCACAAGAAACAGGAAGCCAGGAGGGTGCATGGCCAGGACAGCTGACCCAAACTGGCCAAAGGGATGTTCCATAGCACAGAGCATCATGCTCTCTCCTTTCCACTGGAGTTACCATCAGCATTAGTATTAATATTACATTTTGCTTTGTAGTAATTATTAAACTGGTCTTATTCCACCATCTAAGAGGTTACTTGTTTTCAAGGTCTCCACACTGCAGTGGGAACGAGCAAGCAGCTGTGTCCTAGTTACCAGCTGGGGTTAAACCACAACAACTGAATATTTTTTAAGGTCAAGAGCCACATGTTACATGCAGCTTAAGTACCATTTATGATTTGCTACTGTTAGCCTATCTTTCATAACAATATTTCTTCCTGGAATAAATGTACAGCCTTCACAGAACACTAAATATAAAATAATGGCAAATTCAAAATCCTAAAGCAACACTGAATTCAGACACACTGAATATATCTCATTGGGGTTTTTTGGGTTGTTTCTTGCCAAGAACTTCTTCCTAAAAGGCTCATCTGTTAACTTTTGCCTAGAAATCTTTATCACACTGCTTTTGCTTGCAGTGTACAAAGTGTCAAGGTTAACACTGCTCATGAACACTGTATTTCACACTTCCTAAACTTAATCTGACAATCATATTGCACTACTAGGCTTTTCAGTATGTCTTTCTTCCTCTAAAAAAACCCTAGTTTTAACATCTCCATGCTTTCTGTCAGAGGTGTTTTAATTAACTAATTTAAGCTTTTATGTGTAAGTAACGAAGCTGAACAATGGCAGAAACAAAGTGGATAAGCTTTCACAACAATGCCATTTATTTTCTGAGTAGCAGCATCTAATCTTGTACTTGAGCACTGTGCCTTGGCAACATGTAAAGGCAAGACTAAAAAAAGACATAGTTCAAAGCAGAGGAAGTGCGCAGCAAAAAGGTAGAAATCAGTCTGATGCTAGGATAAATCTAGGTGAACTGTGTGTCTTCCTCTGTCAACCGGACCCATTATAAAAATAAAAAACCCACCAAAACCTAACCACCCACACATCGCAGTACTATGCTGTAGCTAAAGGGATAAAGGAGCTAAAAAAAAAAAAGAAAAACCAACAAAAAAACCAAAGCAATACAAACTCCCCCACACATAAATAAAACCAACCAAAAAAACCCTACAGAAAACTAAGCAAAAAGCATCAATATACCTTGTAAACAAATTAAATAGAAAACTGAAAAGCAATCTATCCATTGTTTATCAAGTATTTGCATTGCCTGGAATCTCCCAAAAGAAGGGGAAATGGCCACGCTTCTTCACAAATTAAGAGGCTAATATCATGGTGCATGAAATATCTTCAGAGTAAAAATAGTCAGTGTCCTTTATCTTCCTTTGTTTATCAGGATACAATTGAAATCCATACCCACTGAAGCTACATGGTAGTACCTCTTCCTGCTTGTCACGAGCCACTACAGTAACAGTTTGATGTCCTGCTTGTGCTCACTCCATAATCTTCAGTACTTGAGCAAGTGAATTCAGAGAGCCAAATAACTTCGATGCAATAACTAAGAAATGAGTTTCTATTGTCAGTAGAATTTAAAATGTAAAAGTCCACAAATGAAGACAGGTTGTGGGTAAAGGAAGTTCTATTTGCTCACAAAAATCAATTTCAAACAAAGGAGAATCCAAGCATTTGCATATTTCTCTTAACAGAAATATCCTGCAAGATGCTCAGGCTCAATTCAAGATGAAATCCCTACCTCCTTCAAGTGTCTGAGGTATAATACAAAGCATTTTCTTGTGAAATGCAATGCAGCCAGCCTTCCACAGTATCCCAATACTCAGCTCACACAATTTACCGAGCTCAGATTGCATGCTTAATTTAGTCTGTCTACAGTAAGAAATAAAGCCAGTATTTCACTCATGAGGCCTAAACTCATAAGAATTCAGTCTTCCCCTGGAGGAATTCTAATATCCTTGACTCTTTTAGTTAGACATAACAATAAAATGCCACTAAAACACTTGAATTTTTGTGTTGTTTTTAAATCAGCATTTAAAAAAAAACAAAAAACAGTTCCTTCTCCAGGTTGCCCTTCAGAGGTTTCCCTTATACTTATCTTTCTTCCTGATCCAAACTAAAGGTATGTTTTCTTTATAACCTTCATTCCCCTGTTCTCTCATGCTCACTTCCAGTCTGTAGTGACTCATTACCTATTTCTACAGTCACTCCCTTCACAAAAGCCTACAGAAGCCTTTTCTTTACACCAATGAAACAGAAGGAAGGGTGATGGCTAACTCAAAAGCCCTTAGAACAAATTTCAGTTGTAAGTTTAACAACTCGACACCTTTTATTCAATATGGACAAACAATACTCTCATGACTTAACATGAAGCAGCAGCAACAAGCTCTAAAATCTCAGATACTTCACAGTGTTACCTAAATATTCTTATGTGTTCCTAGGATATTTGCTTCTGAAAAAAATCTGAAAGTGAAAGGTATCTCAAGATGTTTGTTACATAGTTCTTCTTTATGATGTTTGTCCACAATTAAGTGCTAATGGAACGAAAATCAGCTATGAAGTTTCCAACAGGCATGTGATAAACATAATGCATGAAACTGTTCACATACATGGAAGTGATATTAAAATCCAAATCTTCAGATCAGGTAAAGGATGTCATATTATACTGCATTAATCATGATTCTATAACCAGCAAAACAGCAATTTAGTTTCAAGCAGTTAATCCAGTTTAACAGCATGGTATTTTTGTACTTTGTGCCTTTGTAAGATAAGAAAGAGGGCTGACGACCTTTCTGGGTATGCTTTTTCATAAACAACCATTTCAATGAAATGTACAGAATAATGCTAATAAGTAACAAGAGGGCTAGGAAAATTTTTCTAGAAAATCAGCTTAGACCATTGAAACAATTACGAAGAAGATAAATTTTGAATTTTTAAAGACATTGGCACAGACAACAATAACTAGCACAGACACAGCATTGCATTCAAGGAACGAAAATGAACACTCAAAAGTCAGCTTTGCATGCACATAACAAGAACAAGTATGAAAAGCAAGGTATGATTTTAGGTACACTGTGTTAGAAGGGCAACAAAAACAAAAAAAAGCATATTATACGTCCAAAACAAAGTATGCATCAAAAAGAGATTACTTTTATTCCTAAAAAACTGCTCTCATTAGAAGATGTAATTTGAACCATTTACTTTTATTGATCAATTCTAAAGAAATGAGAATGGGAGAAAGAAAAACCCTAGACATCCATTTGAGTAGTTTTTATTTTAGTCAACAGTTTACAATAGTTAAAAAATGAAACATTAGACTGAAGACCAGGACAGAAGAATTTTCTGTTATCTTTAATTCTGTGGCTTGAGACTGGCTGGAAAAAGTATAAGTAATCACAGAATCAACAATTTCTGGTCTGCTTCCTGCTGAGACAGAAGCAGGAGCTAGAAATTCATGGCATTTGGCAGATGCCTCACTAAGCTAATTTACCTCCCATATCTCCCTCCATGTGATTCAGAAGTCTGTCCACATGTCATCTGTGGCATTCACACCAACTACTGAACCCAACAAAAACATTCACTTCACAGAATCCTAAAAGAAAAGTGACTTTCTGGGTATACAGCAAGTTTAGGAGATGCATGAAAAATATCATGCGAGAGCTAAAAAGTCCTGAGAACTTTTATATACAGGAATTGAAAAAGGGCATGGCCAAATGTGACCATCCTATCACCTAACCTAATGAGCAAGCTGCTTTCACAGGATATGCATAAGTCTGTGCAGAGATACGTGGTCTTGATCTGCAATTCTCAGATGAGAAAAAAGCCACTTTTACCATTCTTAGTAAATTCTAACGGTTTCAGATTTCAACAGCTTAACCTCAATTATGCACAAAGAACTGTACATAAATACAGCAGCTCTGGCCAATGGGGTTTTAAAAAAAATTAGTTACCTGTCCTATGTTAGTTTTAAAAAAAATAAAAAGAAAAGAAAAAAAAGAAACAACCTAAACACACACTGCAACTTCTAATTACTACTGAACATACAAAGTGTTGCTTGGGATTAACAAAAGTCATTAGTCCTCATATATTTACATTATAAACGCTTTGCATATGCCTAAAATGACAAAAATCAAGTACTGGCAACTAAAAGAGCCCAAAAAAAAAAAAAAAAAAAAAAAAAAAAAAAGGAGGAAAAAAAGAAATAATTAAGGCCAGTAGGAAATACCCAGCATGAAGATTAAAGTGAAGACAGACCATATACATTCAGGCTTCTCAACTTACTTTAGCATCTTTAGCGTTGTCACAAATAAAGGTTTCCCCATATGGAGAGATAATGGGTGGCTTTTCTTCCAAAAAAGTATCTTAAAGCAAATAAATAAATAATAAATAAATAGATACAGTCACATGGTGCTCTACTGTGAGTCACAAATGCTCTGCTAAAGTCATGATGAAATCAACAAGGGACACAGATTTTGCAGCTTGCAATTTCTCTGTCTTTCCCAAAAAAAAACTTTGAGGAACAAGAAACAATGTCCTATTTCTACATGAACTCCAGATACCTTCTTTCCACCACAGACATTAACACTACTATTATGTAATTTTACTATAACTTGCATATAGGCATTTTCTTCTGTCCTACCCTGCATTAAGTTAAAATAAAAAAACCTTCAGTTGTCTAGTCTAGGAAGCAATAGCTCCAAAGCTCTTTATTCTGACTTTTAAAAAATACCAAAAATAAACCACCACACAACTCTTTTGCGCACCATCTTCATTTTGTCACCCAGTATTTGCTTAAAATAAACACACATAACTTCAAAAGAGACATATTTTGCAAATATGAAAGACGTTTCCAGCTGACTGCACAAGACTTTGAAACACTTCAGTAAACTATTTAATACAATAAATTTCCTGTTCTTTCAGGAGCCATGAGCGCTTATAAACAAATTCAGCAGCATTAGTCAGGAATACACTCCCTTTATCTTTCAAGAAATGAACTCTGCTCAAAAAAACTGGATCTAAGTTAGAAACGTAAAACACTAGTTTAAAAATATATATATTAAAATAAATGGGGCTTATAGAGTAGATTTTCTAATTTTTTCTTTTATTTGGGCATATTGAAAAAGTAAGTAAAAATGCAGAACTGATTAAATACTCTGCTATCACATAAATCAATTCTTCCAGACCTTTGAGATTTCTTAAAATATGTAAGTAATACTTATTTTAGACAACCAGTCCAAGATTTCTTTTTCCTTAATATTCAAGATATAAATACCAACATGCTTAACTCACTGTTTTGTGAAATTTGCCTCCCAGTGCAAGAAATATTTACAAGGCCCATATTTCTTCTTCTCTGAAGGGAACTTGAACAAAACAAAGCACAGAATGAAAACATTAATTGAAATTTCCCAGAAAATAGGCAAAACCATCTCATGCAGTTAAACAATTAAAATTATACACAAATATAGAAACAATAGATTTTAAATCTTGGGAAATTTTCTGATTTTTTTTCAAAGTCACACAACAATAAGCTGTTTTCCTCCCCTTATGACACTGAATACTTCTCTGATCCTAGCAGACATCCCAAATTCAGGGGTTTTTTTTGTTCTAATTCGACATTAAAAATATTCACATTGCTTGAAGAATGGAGATTCCAGAGTTTCCCCAACCTTTTCCTTCCCAATAATTACCAATGACTGTATTTAAAAAAGGATGTACTATGAAAATCTTTAAGATTAAAGATTTTTTTTTAAGATTAAACTCACGAGGGGCCTGAGAATCCAGCCAGAACATGCTCCCAAACACTGAAAAAAAAATCCTGTAAAGTTTAGAGTTCCTCAAGTGAATTATTTCCCCCACAAAGTTTTAAAACCAAGAGGTAAATGGCATTGCATTGCAACTGCCAGTGACAACCCCTACACATTCTGCACATGGGTAAGAAGGTATCTCCATGCACAGCAGAGAAGTTATTTTATTAGTGGCATGCTGGCCCCATGGATTTCAGTAATTTCAAGTGTAGTGCAGTATTATTGCTACTAATAATATTTCAGGCCAAGACGGCTTTATTATCAGGACATAGGAAGAAAAAAGTGTGAATTAGAAAATTTCTAATCCACCTTTACTAGTCCAGTGGTCTGTGTTACAGGTCTTTTCAGTCAAGCTCTGAATTCCCCCAGCAACATAATGATCAAATTTTCCTCTAACTCTCATTTTCTCTGCCTAAAATAAGACTACTGAAGGTTATCATGCATCCTTATAGAATATTCTGAGGCTTATAAATTCCATATAAGATCTTTATCGGTTTTCCTAACAGTTTGTGGGTCCTCCATCATTTAAAGCCAAAGGCAATTATCTTCTACTAAAAATATCAATCTCCTTTTGTTTCCCCTTTCAACATATTGAGACATTTTATTATTTTAAGATAAGCTACATTTAGGACTTTAGACCTACTGTCCCATGAAGTCCAACTTGAATTATTCCTAACTACAAAATGATGTTTCTTTGTGACAGAAGGCAGGCATTCATGAACTACTATTTCACATCATTTTTACTCCACACCTAAATCTGCCTCAAAATTTTATTAGATTAAATTCAAGATAGAAGCCACACCTTATAAAGTTACTTGACATTTCAAATGTTAGCCAGGTTAAATAAACTAAGTTCCCCAATGATTACTTTATAAAATCATGGATTTAGAAAACACAAGGTGAGTTGGGCCGGTGAAAGTGTTTCATAGCCTAGTTCCCATATATAATTGCCTACTCTCCTGAGTCCTAATTACAATAAATACATAGCAAATACTTTAAAACTCTGTGTTTCATCATACATTTTACTAAAATTCATGTAGTTACACCTTTTGAAGTTCCATTAGCAAACTAACTTCATGTGTTTGTGTGAACTTAATATGCTTTAAAAAAACCCAAAACCTAACCTAGTGTATTTCAACACAGATCAGATTTTCTGTTGGTAGGTTTGTATCTTTTGAAGGGTATTAGTAGCATTAAAGCAAATTAAGACTTAAAGATAATCAACTTTGACTTGAAGAGCCTTTAAAATTATGGAGGCTTTCCTTATGTAAAACAGTGAGTCATTTGCTTAGTTTCAGCGTGGATGGATAATTTCACCAGGTAATGAAAAATAACAAGTCAGCTTAAAAATAGCAAACAAAAAAAATCAAAAAAAAAAAAAAAAAAAAAAAAAATCACACACATACAAAATACCCCACTTTTTTTTTAAAAAATCCATATACTTTTCAGGACTTGTGTATTATTTTTGATCATGCACCTACATTTATGTATACATGGCACAAAATCCTGCTGAAAAACCAACTATAGTCTTTTTTTCCAGCATTCAAAAATACACTTCCTTGTCATTTTTGGAAAGCAAATTTCTAACTTATGTAAATTAAAAACTGTCTGAAGACATAAAATAAATGAAATGAGCTCACTTTTGAGTATCTGCTTGAAAGTTTGTGTCATAAAAACCCAACAGTGCGAACTATGAAATGATAATATTTTGTGAATGCTTAATAGAATAGTAAGCTCGTTGTTGTACAGATTAAATACCTGGATTAAAAGAGAGAAAAATACTGAAGACTGTTGGAAGAAAAAAATTTTTAAAAAAATCTTATAACTGTGTCAATTTATGACTTTTTCTTAGCCATTTCAGAAAGTGAATACCTCTTCTCTTGAATTTTTTCAATTCAAAAATTGAGTACTTCAAACAGGATAAATTATACTCTTTATTTTGCTCTTTAATGGAAGCTTAGTGCAAGCAGTCTGCCAATCACAAAGTGCACAAATTTTTCAAAGATATAATAATAACAAATTCAATTATTATTATTCAACGTTGACTTTGTTCCAGCTGTGGTGATTAGGACTCCCTGTTTTCATATATTAAGAGGCACCGGATGTGGCTCAGGCTGCACACACTTCTCTAGCACCCCATATTATGCATAAAGAGGATGAAAGGATGTGATTGAGGCAGTGACTGGTCTTGCTAAATGCTGAAAGGCTGAAAAGCTAAAACTTTGCACAAAACTTTGCACCAAGCTGGTTTATTCGATATACTCCTGTCACCTTGCAAAAAAGTGAGGGAAGGAGGTCAGCGCAAGCAGTCAGTGCCTCAAAGTCTTTACTTGGCATTCATCTGCAGTGTGTTTTAAATGAAAGAAGCTTTTGTTTCCAAACTCATTCAAGACGTGTTTTCTTTTCTATCTATCTCAAGACCTATCCCTCCCATAATGCAAACACATCTGCTCTAGCATGCTGCGTTAAAGCTTTGGGGTAGACTGCTAGCAGAGGTAAAGTAATAATGACACTTTACCACAGGAAAAGAGAGGGAGCAGCTTCTCTCTTCTAAAAAATTTCTGTGGCAGAACAGAGATACACAGCAACACCAGCTTGGTACCTCATTAGCAATCTTGAGCACTTGTATGCTAAGAAATGGAGTCTAAAGAATATCAGCACCAAGCAAGAAATTCCAACTACAGGATCTGCCAACTGCAGAAAACAAATGGTGCGTGCTCAGGCCAAGCACCATTACCTATTTTACTTATTTATATCTTCCCCCATAAGCAGGACATTGCCCAGAATTTTGGTCTAGTTTTTCTTATTTCTCTTAATAAGGAATCAGAACAACCCCACTACTGTGCAACACAAGTAACAAAGATGATGAAAAAGTCTAAAAAAATATATAATTCATCAGTCTGAAATTTTATCTGTGTATTATTCTGCTTAAAAATCATATCTACCATGTTATAAGTCAGCTTCAGCTTTTTGTTTGAAAAGATTGCTTCCCAGAATGATGCAATGGTAACTATTTCACAGAAGAGTGACTGCTAGTTGACATTATCCCAAGTATCCAAAGCCTTTAAAACTATTTCAAAAGTAATTATGTTTAATCTTGTTCTAAAGACTAAAGACACATTAGTGGTTAGTTCCATCCATTGCAATATTCTGTCTTACAAAAACCTTCAATTTTTCACTTTGTGGTTTTTAACACCTTTTGACCAATCTTTAATTATTCTCTAACAAGAGAGAGCTCACAATTATACAGTAAGGAAAAGTCCAGCTGAAAAAAGAAATAAACCCAAAGTATTTTCAACTTCTAAAATGCTATGGTGTTTTTCCAGATGCCAGCATGCTTTGTTACAGGCAAGAGCCAGGAGCAGAAGTGAGGCACAGGGAAGCAGATAAAATTGGAAGGGAGGTAAGTGCATTATTAGTAATAAGAAATGGCACTGTTACATTCCAACTATGGGGCACAAGGTGACCCACTGTAAGAGCTTTTTGTGCTAAAGGCACACAGGAGGTGATGAGAAAAGTATTCCTTGCATAAAAATTTAATGACTTATATCCATGAATGACTAGAAGGAAATGTTGAGATTCCCAGATTTCAGCAGAATTTCTCTACTTCTATGGAACAGCCTTTATACAATGTAATGAGGATGAAACCAGCATCGGTCAATAAGGCCAGTTGAGGCTGTTTGCCTGTGCAATTCTGTGAGAAATTGATACAATAAATTATCTGTGAGAAAAATACAATATTTCCTGAGGTTAAAGATGTTTGCACAATGCCATTTTAAAATTCTCTGTATTAGTATTAGTTCTCCACCCCTATGAAAAGGTTGTCAGAAAGGTTATCAAGAAAGTTTCTGCCACGTTTAAGTTCTGCTGTGAAGTTCTTGTTTAGCCTCAATCTTTGCAGACAGACGGGTCCGTCAGGACTTCCATATTATTATAACTAGAGCATAAAGACCAAGAAGATATTGGAGCTCACAAGTCAAAATGGTGGGTAATGAAGTTAGTGACCCAGTCACACATCAATCACTAACAGACTGGGAATTGGAGGAATTACTCCAGTGGCTGGAACACTACTACATATCCTCTCAACCGGATGACTGTTTCTCAAAAGACAGTGAGAATACTCTTTTAGTATGTAGTTATTTTTTAGGTTAAGAATCCCATTTTGTATCAGCATGAATAGCTTTATTAAATAAGTAGGGATAATCACTCTACAAAAGTTAACATAAATCTGCTCCTCACTGAAGCAGCATACCTCACTGGAAAGGTATACTTCAGTATACTTAAGCACAATTTTTTTGTCATTTAGAAGACATCAATGAAGCAGTTTTTAAGGCACACCAAAAAAATCACTAATTGTTGCAAAGAAACTTTGCCTCTCCACCTGTTCAAACAATTGTATTACAAGATTAATTTTGACATCATTCAGTAATCTAAAAACTTATAAATGCTGGGAAACCCCTGCATTTGGAGCAAGTATAAACTCGATGATGTTTCTAACTGCTGAGATATACAGATGAAAAACTCAAGATAAATATAAAACATTCTTAGACATGTCCCTTCCAGGCTTAGCTTGTGGTTCAAAAAAAATTGAAAAAAAATAAAGGCAACCTAATGATCTGGATATGGCTGCACCAATAAAACTTTGCATATGCCTCTGCATTAGTTTTTCTTCTGCTTAAGACACTTAGCCAGCATGACAACTAAAACTTACTTAATAGATCCAACAATATTACAAATCAACCTGTGTGGAGATATTTTTTGCTTAAAGACTGCAATATTGTATTGTGATTGACTACATATTCAGTGCCTATTATTTTAGACATTCCAACAATTATACTTTTATTAAGGTAGGTCTCAAAGTAAGTCCCAACAGCAGATATTTTTCTCAACATTCTATCATGTTTTTCCAAGACAAGCTATAACAACTAATGCTTATTCAAGAAATAAGTGCCACTCAGTAATTTCTGAATTCAACTTAGGTACACAAACATTTTGAAGGAAGAAAAATACACAGTCACATCACCTGAACACTTAGAAACAAATTAAAAGATTCCATTAACTCTGAAAAACCATCCACAGCTATTGTCTTTTTTCCCTCTCCTTTTTCCACTGCTGTTTTCACTTGCTGGAATGTCTCAGAAACATCTTAATACTAGAAAAATCATTAAAAGCCAAGGTTTTGCTGTAATGAGACTACCAGCAATACCAGCAAAAGCCAACACATAATATGAACAAATGGTTGTCTTCATTCTCCAAAGTGAACAATTAAATGACTGCCAGTTCAGAAATTAACCCAAAAGCCATCCTGAAGTTCTTGCTGATGCTTTATATAATTATTTTTAAGAGTTATATCTAAATCAATAAAGATTCCTTTATTTGTTAATATGTAGATGCAGAGAAACTTGAGGAGGTTATAAGGACACACTGTTCTAAAATTTCCCTTTACACTCTCAATTTTGCTTTTAAAGTACATTGAAGCTTAACCTTTTTTCAGTTAATTTGGCAACATTCATATCAGATCTAGTGTATTTACACCGCATATTAAAAAAATCCACACAAAAAAAAAAATAGACATAAGAAAAAAAAAATCAAGAAAGCCCAAACTGTAAGCTCTACTATGATAGTAATTTCTCATTAGTAATGAAGAGCAATTACCTTGATGAAGGTTGAACTTTACTTGATTCAGGAATTTCTGGTACAGGTCGATGCCTTAAGATAAAAGATCTGCTTGCTCTTGGAAATACTTTCATGCAGTTGAGCGTACAGGAATCATATAAGTCATTGTCTATCATTTCTCCTTTAAACTTATAGAATGGAGAATCTGGTTTTCTATCAGATAAATCACCCTCATCTACAAACCTCTGCTGTTCGTTTTCCTTGCATTTTGTCTCACATGAACGAACAAATGTAGGAGGATCACGGAACACCAAAGGGCCAATCAAGTGCTCATCTGCTTGGTATGCAGCAGCTTCTGTCAGTGATGCATCTTGCTGAGTATTCGTGTTGGTATCTCTGTTTTGACTGACAGCTTTTAGTATGCTGTCTGAATTCTGGTATAAACTAGAAAAATCCAAATTTGTAAAGCTATCATCATTTGCCTCCATTGAGTTTTGCTCTGCGAGTTCAAACTTTTCCTTATTGATGTAAGATTTTTTAAGAAGTTGTTCTGATGATGTTACAGGTATCAAGCCAGTTTGATCTACGCTTGAATTGCTTACAGGAGACTCCTGATCTGAGGATGAATATTGCTTCTCTTCCAAACCTTTCAAGTCTTTGAATTTGAAATTTTCATGGAAAAGAGAATTTCCTTGAATTTCCAATAGACTGTCTAACTGTTTAAGAATCCTTCTGCGATGCCCTGTAGGCAACACTCCCATTTGCTGAAGCACACTGTTATTGATTCCCACGCAATCTGTCACAGTGTTATAGCCATATTTTTTAAAGTTAGCAAGATACTGTGCAAGGTTAATGTTGACCAAAAATTCTTCAATATCAGAGCCATTGCTTGTGGATGACATGACTTCATTCCGTATATTGCCCCACACAGTCATGTAGAAATAGTCAGGTTGCAGGCATGTTCACTAACAAGAAAACTCTCTTGAATTTGGCGTCCACCAGCCAGCAGAAAATATCTGTTTCCTCACAACACCTCTTCAAGTTTCTTCAGTTCAAACTGATTTTTTTTAAAGACTGCAAACATATGGAAAAGAAAAAGGACATTAAAAAAATTCTCACCTGAACCTCACAATTACCTTGAATAAAATTGTGAAAGACTCCCTGTCAGTTGCACAGTAATATTTTTTGTTTGTATACAATAATTTCAACAAGGGTAAACCCATCTTTTTATCTTAGCCTATATAAAGAAAATAGCAAAATCAAAGTCTCAGCCAAGTAATACAGACTTAAAACACATATTCCTCATAGTTAGACAGTAAGATGAACAGTTAAGAGATAAACCACTTATCTACATACACTCTCTAATTTACAGTACTTGGCTATCAGAGAGAGAAAGAGCTATCCAAGACCACAACTGGAGCCTAAAACTCTCCTATTTCCACACTAACACAAATTAACTATGGAATAGGGCTTCTACTCCCTTATCTTCCAATCTCAAAATCCTTTTAACATAGAAACACACCCGCAATGGAACAAAGGAAAAATTACTGTCTAGAGCATTCCATGAACTGTGCATTCAAGCCCTCTTCAACTGAGAGGGCCCAACTGAACAAGTACTAACCTCAATAACATGGTTTTCAACATAGATCCAGCCCTTCAAACAAACTGTGCAGGAACACAGGAAACAGGTAACCACCAGCATCTCAACTCTGACAAGGAAGCAGTTTTCCCTTGGCCACAAAGAGAACAGGCATGACCCCATACGCAAGTTCTGGCCACCCATGAGTTTTTCCTTAGTATTTTCCAACTCAGCTCTTACACTCCAGATTTCATCTGTTTGAATTATTCTTTCTTTCAGGGCCATATCTAAATTCACAATTTACAAAATCCAAATGCTACTGTTCTGAAGGTGTTTGAAACAACCTGAAATAATATTTCATCAAAGAAGGTTTAAGATCAGCAACACTCAACAGGTTTTTCACCTCTCTCTTTCTGTATAAAGAGTAATTTGGCCTTGGGGAAACCTGCTGACTGTAACAGCTGTCCTGGCATGCAGGTACTAGCCTTAAGCAGCCTAGAAAAGAAAGAACAGCTTCAGTGGAAGAGCATTAAGATTTAGGTAGCATTTAGAAAGAGGAGAAATCTTACGACTAGAATTTGTCTGTGGTAGTAGGCATCGATACCTAATTCTGCAAAGTATTTCATGACAAAAAACGCAGCACTCGTGATCTAGAATTTAAGCTTAAAACATTGCCTACATTTTTACTGTACCAATTGCTATAAATGTTCCTTTATTTAAAATAAATCATTGGATTCTCTCTAGTCTCTAGCTTCATTTTTCTGGATATATTTTTATCAGCTTTGATCACTACCAGAAGAGACTTATCTTGAATATTAAATTGATACAATTAAAACCTTTTAGACAGACAACTCTATAGGTCAATCAGATATCAGCCTCTCAAGAGAGATTAACTTAACTACAGAGTTAACCCTCAATTAAAGATTCTCAGGTAATTTAAATTCAAAAAGCCTTGGATTGATCTGAACAGATTAACAATCAACTTTCGTATTTACCTTTGTCCCATCCTAACCTGCATGCTTATATAAACTTCCATCATTCCTTTAAAAATTTGAAAACTCAGCATTTCCTCAAAATTTTCATGGCAGCTTCTAGTCATAAGGGATAAAATTCAACAGTATGGCCTCCACCCATCTCTAAACCCTGAAAAATATAAATGTATATCCTCTTAACTAGATGAGTATATATTCTCCAATTCTGAGTACAGAATGAAGAAAAAATAGTACAGAAATGAATTATCAGGGAAAAAATATCAGGTACTGTTTGGGACAGAAAATAGTCTTTCAGATACCCAGTAATTAAATAAAAACACAATTAGACTACAAGCAAAAAAAAAAAAAAGAAAGAAAGAAAAAACAAACAAACAAGAACACCAAAAAACAATCACCAAGATTATAAAACCCCTACAGCATTAGCAGATCAGTCTAAGGCTTTTAAAGTTACAGTTGCAGCTAGTTATGTCAGCCATTTCCACCTTCCTTGACAGTTCTAGGTTTCATGATAGCATTTGGCTACTTTTTCCCTAAGGTTTTAGTGTTCATTTTCAGGCAGCATCATCTTCTCAATCCTTCCACTTTTCATAATAACAAAAAATGCACCTGGGAGAGTAGCTTTAGCTATTTATTTATAAATAAGTACATATCTGTTATAGATAAACAAAAATATTTATATCCACACATTCTCTCTTCTCTATCATAATACTGCTTTTTTCTACATGCAATGGCTTGTAAGCCTACACCTTATTCCAGAACACCTCCAGTGTTGTTACTTCAGGAATTCAAATAGCCATGTGTTATCAGCTGTTTGGATTCTAACCCATCTTTGTATAAACCACATAGGGATACCTAGCAGATAACAAATGGCGTCCAAATCTGTAAGAATGATTATGTTTTGCTGTGTATTTTATGAACAAAGCATGCAGCAGAAGAAGGAAGGAACTGCTTGCTGAGAAGACATTTTGACCACAAAATGCCAACAGTGCTGCAAGATAAAGCCCAAGCCACTTTCTGTTTCTGTAGTTGTCTACGGGAGAAGCTATCAGTGCATCCATCAAGATTTCTGAAGACATCTATAGATCTGGCCTAGCTTTGCAACTGGTTAAATATCACTAAGATTACAAGTTATTTTGTGGGTCTAAGCAAAGCGTTATACCAAAGGTTTGGTTTCACTACTTACACAAAGATTAAGGTAACAAACAGCTTAACAAATCTACACACACTGGTGAGCATTTTGCAGGCTAGAACATAAATACGTAATCACTTCTTAAAATGTTTTATAAGGTTTGAACTCAAGAATGCAGAACTCAAGGACCACCTTATTCAATACATTACTCTATTTTGATATGATTGTTATCAATTTAAAAAATAATCTCCTTCTTAGCTTTGATTGTAATTTATAATAAACCCTTAAGAATGTACAGTATTAGAAATGGAGTGGCATATGCACATTTGTACAAAGACATCCATTTTCTTTCACATCCATATTTCTACCACAACAAATTCAGCATTTGTAAACAACATTAGTGCACACGGCTGCATACACTCCGTAAAACAAATCTCCTCTCAGAAGCAAGGAAAAACAAATTTTTTCTACATATAAGTAAATAGAAAAAAAAAAAAATCAACCCAAAAAACCAACAAAGAAACAAAACAAACAAAAAATGCAACGGGAATTTGAACTTGCTTAAATAAAATTGATTCTTGTTGTAATAAAATATTATATTCTCTTAAGTAGCGTAACCAAGACAAAAATCACCATTCTCAACATGGTTACTAAAACTAGGAAAATGCTATAATGGCTATTAAGAAAAAAATAAAAACATCAAACTTCTTGGAAGACACCTGACCATTCCATTTTATCAAAATAGGGACAAAACACCTAAACCGCTAAGTGGAAAAAGTAATACAAGGAAAACCATTTGGGCTTTTCTTCTAAAAAAAGTTTCAGCAGGGGATGAAATGCAGTATCTCAAGCCTTGTGTTGCATATCTCAAGCCTTTTATGGAATCGTCCAACTTTCTTTCATAGATGTTTTTCACACTTCCTTACAAATTGATTGTCAGTTTCTTCCTTTTCTCATCTTATGGAACGGACTTAGACAAGGAGTGGCAAAAAAACTTAAGAGCGGCCTAACAGGTCTTTTCTTTTACTAAAAGTGACAGCTAAATCGTATCAAATAAAAATGGCAATTCTAATTCTCAGAACCCTTCCTCACATGGAGGGTAAGCACCTCCGTTTAGCATTCTGGAAAGCTATATCTACTAATTTTAAAATTCTTTAATTCTGATTTTTCAAGTTGAAAAGCCTTCAAGACAAAATTGACTGGGAGATAGACAAATCTTTGTTGAAGCAAGCAAGCAACCCAAATTTTAATAATTACATTTGTGAACAGTAGGTTATAGGTAAACACAGAAACAATCAAGTGGCACTAGGCTTTTTTTCCCCTTTTTTAATATCAATACAGATACAAGCCTGAAGAAACTGTCAAACCTTTCAAAGTACATGGCAAGATAATCACACTGTGAGCAATCAGTTCAACAGACACAAGCAAGTTCAGGCTTGCTCCCAATTTCTGCTAAGCAACATACTAGATTAAGATCCTAATAAATATAATTATTGGTATAATATAGAATTTGGTAAAAAAAAACAAAAAAAAAAAAACAAAAACAAAAAAAAAAACCAAAAAAAAAAACAAACAAAAAATCCCCAACAAACAATGCAACAGGTCCTACCATGGAGCAGAACAAAATCTGCAAGTAGTAAATTTCATCTTCGCATTGCAATTGACACCATACAAACTGACAAGATTAACACAGAAAACATTGCAGATTAAGTCTTTCCCAAAACCTACATTATACAATCAGCATATAGACTGCTCCTAAAAAACAAACAAAAAAAATACTGATTGCAGCAATTGCAATAGAACTATTGCCTCCACCAATACAAGGAAGTTACCAAGCATAGGTCAACCTAGAAGATAATTACAAAGTAACTTTAATCACATCCTCCGTCAAACTGTTTCTTTGTCTTTCTTTTTTTTTCTTAATTTCAGAGCGCTTGCCTTCTAGAAATAGGTTCAGCAACTTTCGTTACCTCGGAGTCAAACCTCATACTGCAAGAAATTCCAGTGGAACAACTTGCAGAGTCGCTGAAGGAAGGAACAGCATGGCATGAATAAGCAAACTCAGGGTGAAATTGGAACTTTGGTAAGTTGCAGAGGCAACACTAGGGTGCTGTACCCTTCATTCGTATTCTCCATCCATTACCTACTAGAGCTTCTTTGACTTTCTTAAGTTTTCTGATAAAATTTCCAGGTATATAATGCAGCGAACACGAGGTCGTTCATGTCTGCTTCCACAAAAACGACTCATAGAGTAAATAAACACACAACAGAACAGTAAAGCACTGTTCTTTAGCATGACATTTACATACAAATAGTTGAAACAATTGAAGCTACAAAGAAAAGAGACAGCAATACACGCCTTATTTTCTACCCGCCTGCCTGCTATTTCCAGTTCGATCCCAACTTCGGTATGTGTCGCTCACCTGGGACGTGCCCGGTCCCCAGACACTGAGCACTCTCCGGCAGCTTTCCAGGGAGCGCTCAGCAGCAGCAGCACTGGCAGCCGCAGCATCAGCCCCGGCAGCGGCCAGAGCCTGCCCAAGCCCCGCACAGCCCGCCGAGCCCGCCTTACCTCTGCCAAAAGCCAGCAGCTCACACGGAGGCAGAAGAAGGAAGCGCAGGGCTTTAGAGTGCTTCAACTTTCAGTTCTCCCTCCGGCTCCCCTCTCGCTCACTTTCTTGCTCGATTTCTCTCCTTCCTTCCTGCCTGGCTGGCTGGCTCCACACCCCACCCCACCCCCGCGCTGCTCCCCAGTAGGCCGCGCCCGCGGAGCTCCTTCCCTGCGTCCGTCCGTCCCTCCCTGCCTCAGGAGAGGCCGCACCTGGGTGCGCCGGCAGCGCCCGCCGCCCTCCGCGCCCGGCTCAGGGCGTTGTGGCCGGGCCACATATTTCCGGAGGAGTCACTCGGAAACCCGCGGGCAGGCTTCGGCTCCGGGGCGCTGTGTGCCCCGGCGCATCGCTTCACAGGCCTCCCGTGCTGGGCAGGCGGCGGGTGTCCCTTCCCGCCCGGCCCGTGAGCAAAGGCGTCCCGGCGCCGCCTCTGTCACCGCGCGGAGCCGCGCTGAGGGCAAGCGTGGAAGCAGGACAGCCCGCCAGTAGTGACACAGCTGGGGGCACAAAATAAAATAAAAAAAAAAACCAAAAAAACAAAAAAAAAACCCAAACAACCCTGAAGGCACTAAGTTTACAGTAATTTCCAAGAATTCCCCAATTCTTGGAACTCACCCATGTCTGTGCAAAACTACCACTCAGATGAAACCAGCATTTTGTTACACAGAATGATACAGAAAGTACTTTAATGTAGTTCATTGGTGGACTTACACATCATCTTCTTGACACTTCAATTGACACTTCAGGTGTAAATCCAAGGAGGTTTCAGAGGGTTTACAATGTTGCAGCTGAAGTCTGAGATCCGCCACTCACCCTACCAAAGCAAAACAGAAGCAAAGATATACAGAGATAAACAGGCCACTTACACAGGTGCTAATTTAGGAGCAAGTAAACCTGCGTTCTGTATAAGACTGCTTCCTACACACTAAATAGAGCCTTACTAGTAGGGGGACTGTTAAAAGCTGTTGGTGCCATGGTACTAAAGCGAGGTTTCGGGGTCACAATTTTGAATGCAAACAGCTTTTTCACTCTCCAAAACTTCTAGATTAGAAGTTTTTATTTCAGTATTACAGCACCAATTCCACCAGTGCCCAAGCACTTTTGAACATCCAGCTGCAAGTTCTAATTATTAGATATGTAATTATTTGTGTACAAAAAAAAAAAAGGTTAATTTTACCTCCTATACTTTTAATATGCAAGCAAGTTTTTGGATGTGCTTTTTTTGACAATCCAAAGAAATTTATTGTGTTCTTGTTTGTCCTTTTATTGATGCTTTTGCAGCATCTATCTCAGACAAGGACTTGTCATTCCCAATTATTTGCTAAGGGGCTGATATGTTTCCAAACCAAATGAGAGTTCAGATGTGATTCAGGTAAGTATACTAACACCCTTTTTTGTCATAGCCCTTCTGGATTGTAACCTAATGACTCACAGAGTCGTCTGATCACAAATTTGCCTAACATTTCCAGCTAAGCCTAGCTTCCTTTTAGAACAGTAGGAATGCCAGTGAATACTGATTTTGAAAAGGAATTTTAACCACAGTAACTTAAACTATTTGAAAGATTAAGGCCCTGTAAACAACAAAAGATTGGCCTTGCAAGGGTTGGCATTGGATTGCAAGGCTTACCTCACCATGCAAAAATTCAGTTAATTAGCAGTTTGTGGTGGGCTAGAATTTCTTTCTCCTCAAGTCTAAGGGTATGGTCATTGATTAACACCCCTGAGCTCTCTTCTCTGTCAAGAAGTTCCCAAGTTCTTCTATAAAGCCTACTTTTCTTCCTCTTCCAGGGACCCATGTCACTGGGCCAGTTGCAGAGGCTATAGATAACAGTCTGCTCAGCATTTGTCTTTAAAAATTGGGTGTCAGACCCTCACATTGAACTACTGAAAAAGATTGCCCTCAGCATATTTATTTATACCTGTACAGTAGTGGTATCTTCCCTCAGACCACAGCATGACACTGCACCCTGACACACTGTGTCTCAGCCAGAGTTTTACTAACTGAGTTTCCTTGACCACAATACTGGATCACATCACATCATTGTCACTGAGATAATTTTTTTCAGTGCATTTTTTTGGGGAAATGGCAAGGAATGGGAGAAATGAGCATTAAACATATACCAAGTTGTGCTTACTTCTTTCTGTTTGCGTTCTGTCCAGAAAAATTGAAATATACACAAGATCATTTTAAGTCATGTTGTGCTATTAAGGGTTTAGGGGCTTTTCTTGACATGTTTTGTATGTCTAAATTACATTACCGGTACCACACAAACACATACCTATTTCTTTGTCAGAAATAAAGTAGTATAGTTTGATTTAT
Organism: Motacilla alba alba; assembly: GCF_015832195.1. Taxonomy (NCBI): domain Eukaryota; kingdom Metazoa; phylum Chordata; class Aves; order Passeriformes; family Motacillidae; genus Motacilla; species Motacilla alba. The sequence goes on from NC_052019.1 coordinate 21,691,747, forward strand.
GGTGTTTTACTCTGTTAGTAATCATGTAGCATAATATATAATCTTTTAAGAAAGATCTCAAGTCTCTTAATTTATCTACAGCATATAGTTCTCTGATGAGCTATAATGGCAGCTTTCTACCGCTACAGTAAAAAAGAAGTCTTACAAAAATCTAGCAGGAAATTGCTTCTTACTAATTTTGGTGTAATTCAGATATTACATAAGGCAGAGTACTACTCTAAGACTTGTTGATAAGACTGAGTTTTGAAAAATCTGCTGATAGGCCTGAAAACTGCAGAGGTTTTGTTATCTGATAATTTCCCCTTCCTTTGAGTTTCTGTGTTGCTGTCATGCATAAGTGATAGGTAGGAAGGTTTTTTAGTAGATCAAGACAAAATTTCAGTCTATAAATTAATTATAAATAGGAGCTGCATGACTTCTGCTATATTCTCTAAGACATTAGGGCTTTTGTATCCTAAAATACAAATACCATATAAAAAGATCATTTATAGTAAACATGCTAAGAATACCTTCCAGCTCATACTTATCATTACAAAACTCTTTAAAAAGCCTATTTTCCAGTGACTGATAATGACCTGATTTTTTTTTTTAGTTTTCTTTTTAACATCAATCTATAAGAATAACCCTGAAAGTCTATGTTTAAGCAAAGATGGAATAATATCATCAAACTGTACAGGAGCTAATCCTTAGGATATAAATATATCCCACATTTCCACACTCTGTGTGGTTTGTCAAAGATCTTTGCCACATTTCTAATTGTTCATTAAGCTTATAATGAAACTGATTCAAACTACTCAGACATTTTCCAAATTCAAATATTGTAATTTTTAGATGTGTATATTTTTAAAGCGAGAGATCAATTCTACTTGCTGCATATTTATTCTATTTAAGAACTCCAAATCCAGCTGCACAAACAGCCAATTGGTAATATAAAATAGGGGAAACAACTGCTACTCCTTCCTTTAGGGATGGCTCATGAGTAGCTTTGATATTTACATGAAGTTTGTCTACCAAAAAGCTACCAAAAAATGCACAGGAGACCTGAGTTTATTTGTCAGAGTTTATTTCTTTCAATGAGACTGTTTCACTTTCTCCTGGAAAAAAACCAAACAACCCACATATTCTTATTGAAAACAGTCCAAGCAAGGTCCAAGTTCTTCTTCGATTGGTTCAGTTTCATTTGCTCCTCTTCAAAGGAGAGGTAATAAAATTCATCCACCAGTCTCCTCAAGGTGTTGAGAAGGTTAAATATTTAGATTTTGGAGCTTATGAAGTATCATAAGAAATTAAATGTTAGCTACACCTCAATCAATGAGCAGGTGAATATCTAGGCCTTTTACGATTTGAATCTCACTATTGCTGTTATAGTATGACATTGATATTATTGTTAATAAAATTTCAGGAAAACTAACCTTGGAATTTAAATAATGTGTTACAATTTTCATAGGCAGAGTTCTATCATGAGGTAACATATTTCACTCAGGGTAAGGCAAAATTACACAAAGCTTCAGAAAAATGACAGGACTGCAGATAAGAATAAGCACTAGAGTTAAATTCAGTTTTTGCGTTTTTATCAACTTTGTACGTGTCCTTGGGATTCCTCTCAGCCACTTACTCAATGTATTATAAGTCAGTTATTTTGTATGTCATACTGAATACCAGCCCCCATTTTTACTCAGATCTGTGAGACAGTTCGACCCATACCCCATATTTTAATGTAATTAATAGTCAGTTTGATTTCCAGGAAGCTTTGTAAGATAGTTCCCTGTACCATACCACAGATTTTGAGACTATCATTTTATAAGCTATTAATATAATCTTATACAGGTATGATAACACAATGATACTCAGTTTTGCCATCTTCTTTTAATGGCTGTAAGTTTTTGTTAAAATTACTAATGGACTCATGACGTAGTCCCTTTAGCTATTTTGATACTGATTTATGACTTTTGAAACAAATGTGTAAAAGTGATCCCACAGAGTACTGTTTACTAATTACTTTTACAATGTATTAATGTTTTTCTTTCCTGTACCAATTTTGGTGACAGTGAAGTCCGAATGAATTTTTTGGCTTACATATTGTATTCAACACTCAACTGCACATGCAAAATTCTCTCAAGAAGTTATTAGATTAATTGACATACTCTTAATTATCACAAAACTACTCGTAAACCAACAGTAAAATCTACTCTAATTAGCAACCTCTCACATAGTGATGATGGGTGAATTAGAAACATTGAACTTGACTTCACTTTCAAACAAGTCCACAAAGACAGAAATTCAAAACACATTCCCTGGGACAACATGAGGTTCCAGGAAGTTAAGAAGGCTCTATCTGCTGTCTTTTATCTGCTGTCTTTTGCCAAAGCACACACAGTACTGGACAGACACTTGCCTGGACTACCCCACTCCAAGTCCTATCCTAGGCCTGCACCCAAACCTCTGGATACAGCCTTATGAGCTGGTGATCCCCCACTTCCCTAGGAATTGGTACATGTTTTAACCTACATACAAGCTGAGAATATTTTCTGCAGTACTGCTTTATTGAATTTTACAAGCCTAGAAATGAAAGCAGACAATTTATTCTAGCAATGCAAGGGAGTTAAGCTCCTGCTCTAAATGAAAGGTTTCTAGTTGCTGACTAGGGCTTCTCCAAGAAATCTGTCACAAGAAAATCTAAATCTAGTGGCTTTAATACTTTTCCTTAGACTACCTCTGTTCCAAGTGGGGCCTTATTCTAGCTCTTCTGTCTCTCATTTATATTTAAAAGTTTTCAAGTGGTTTTTGAATACAAATGCATCTTCAAAGCATGTGGCATGTTCAGATTTTTTTTATTTCTTTGCTATTGCTCTCATTTAGGATATTTCGTTACTTTGACATAGCTTTCTGTCATGTTTGAGAAGTTTAACGGAGCATTCTTTAACTTACTTGAAAATTAATCCCTTTGAGAAAATTTCCTGCATAGCAAAGTGCTAATTTTTTTCCCATATTTATCTTTTGCACAGTTCATTGAATTGTAATGAATCACACATCATTAAGATTTTATCTCCACAGCACTAGCTTATTTGAACTCAACAGAAACCACATTTGACACTTTTAACGATGCTATTAGATTTAAAGGTCACCATTTTAGGCACTTGCTTCTCTCTTTCATTTTACTTGTTACTTAAGCAAATTTGTCATGGAAAGTAATGAAATATAATAGACATCACAAAACTATTTCTAGAGGAAAAAAAATCCGTACTACAATCACAATTGAAATTGTCTATAGTTAAATCCAATTTCACACTGTTATTTAGGTCTGATGAAACACATTATCATAGAATCACAGAATTGTAGAATGGTCTGAGTTGGAAGGGGCTTCAGAGATCATCTAGTCCTAACCCCTTGCCACGGGCAGGAACATTTTTCACTAGACCAAGTTGCTCAGAGCTCCATCCAAACTGGACTTGAACATTTCCAGGGATAGTGTTCTCTGGAATAACTTCTCTGTACAACCTGTTCTCTCTCTTCTGTTTTCTCTTTTCCTCACTGCTCTCTGCCCAACCAAACAAAGCAACTCATGATAGCTGGCTCACTTCCTAGTACTTTGATGCTATCAAAGGTGCTAAACTGGAAGTTTACTGTATATAGAAATAACACTTGAATAGAAAACTCAAAGTGAAGATACCCCGTCTGTCCATGAATACTTTCTTGTAAAGTTACTAGGTTAAGTTAGAAGCTGAGCGGTGTCAAGTCTTTGATGTTTTGCTGTATACATCCCATTTCACAAACAGTTTCCTTGGTTTTCTGTCTCTTTTCTCAATAGCAAATTGAGCAACAGCCTTAAAGGCAAAATGCCAGCAGTATAAAGTAGACAAGCTACCTGGGTAGTACCAGGTGGTGCTGAAACGGCCAGTAACCTTTGTTATTTTAGATAAACAAATGATGGCATAAGTATTCTGCCTACAATTTGGAATTATATTGATTTTTAAGAAATCTCATTCAAATACTCAGCTTATGTTACAAACTCTACTGAAATTGATGATAGCACAACACTCCATATCTAGATAGTTCTTTATATCTTTTTCACCTTATTCTGTACAGAAAATGTCATGCTTCCTTCAAACATTTCTTTGTACCAAAGGTGCCTCTTAAGAGCAATGGAGGTCTAACTCTAGTATTGAGGACAGCACTATGATTGACTGGGACTTTCTCATTAAAGAAAGAAACACTGTCAAGTGAAAACAACACTTTCATGTAATGTTTCAACAGCCTCTCTCCCTTTCTAAATTTTAATTAGGATAGAAATTAAAGAACTATTATTTCAATATTGGATAGAAAAGCCTACAGTTTTTCTATGTATAATAACTACAAAATACTATTGCTGATCGCATGAAATAGGCATTTTTCTTTCAAGAATTAGTTTTTCCTAAAGCTATAATTAGGATATTACTTATGCATTTTACAGTTTGAGAGGGATTTCAGGCAGAGTAGATTTTTAGATGGATTTCCAAGATTCTTTCCTGTAGAAGACTGTAAATAGGATAATGCAGTTTATGGATTTGAGAGTATGTACTGATTTTTTTATCTTCTCCTTCATTCTCACAATATTTTGTAGGTAGCTCAGATTTCCTTCCCTTCTCAACTCTGGAGTTTTGCTTTTCCTAATGTGAGGCTGTTCAACACCTGATTTGTAATTAAGATTGCTTAAGGTCAAGTCCTGTGACTGCACTCAAAGAGAGATACCTGTTTAAATTACTTCATAGTTATGTATTTTAAAGGAATTATATCAGTGACCAGCATTGGTCACTGTAATAGAATGCTAAATGAAGAATTTACATGAACATATGATAAAAATTCTATGGCACAGTGCATCTGTAGCACTTTCTTAGTTTTTCTTATACCACTATTGAGGTTTAATTTGGGCCTTAGAATACCAGAGATGGGAAGAATAATCATTGCACATATTTTCAAATTTGAATAGATCAATAAACACACCAAAATAAATTCATTGTCACATACTGAACTTTGAATTTTATGCAGAGTATTTAGGCAGAACTTATTGGATCTGCACCATACACTCCAATCTCTTTCTCTAGCAGAACAAAGTCCACTTCCTTTGTTATCAACTATGCAACACTTCTAAGGTATTCTGAAAAGAACATGAATGTCTGCTAAAGGGTAATTTAATTTGAATGTATGATTTGATCCCTATTTTTCTAAATTGGATATTTTGTTCTTCCTATATCCAAGGTTATTATTTAATATGGATGAAAAAGATCTTTTTTAAAAGGACTTTTCAAATACTTAGAGGACATAGTTAAATGTGAATGTAACACAGGAATAGGAATTGTTTTAAAACAAAATCAAGCACGAGCTAATTTTTCCAATTTGGTTTTTTTTTTTCTGAAGATGTAGCTTTGCTGAAGATTGTTCTTTAAAAAATGAAATTTCAGTGGATAACTAAACTTTGAGAATGAGTGCACAGGTCTTTTGTTTTTTCACTTGAAATAAATAGATAAATAAACAAATAAATAAATAAATAACATCACAAGACCTGAAAGAAACAAAATCTAGTAATAATTCTATATTAATCACAATTGATTTTGCACTTTTATTTCTTACATATATGATATTCAAATGATATTCCTTTTCTTCATTTTGCATTACATTACCCCCTGGACATAGGGCCCTACTGTAACAATAGGGTTGCTGGACACACGTCTCTTTTCTTGTGCGTCTGTTGTTTTAATAGTAATTAACTCCTGTCCATGGCCAGTGGATAACATGAAAGCTTGTGTCTCCATCCTACCACTATGGGCCTTATTCTTTCTCTGTTAAAGGATGTATTTCAGGCAGGGATTTCCAGCAAGGCTGAGATCCAGCAGTGGCCAAATCTTAGAGGGATACTTCTTATCAGATATCCCTGGACTGGTTTTGTGTGTCTCTTTGTACCTGTGTCTTTTTTTCCTCTGCTCAGATTTTCTGCAGTAAAGGCTGAAAGAGCAAACTATACTTTCACTGTTAAACTTGACTGCTGGAGAATTGAGTAATACTGTACTTATCAAGTCTGCTTATTCCTAAAGTCTCAACGTTCTCATTGTAACTGTTGAGCTGCATAGTACACCATCTCAGTAACTAATCCAGGCTGAATTAACTTCACAAAAGTACAAGATTAAAGTGACTCCAGCATTTACTGTATGATATAATTTTTTATTCTATCTAAATACCCTTTATACTAAATTCTTTATCATATTGCAATAAATTCATGTGTGATATTACAATATTATTTTCTTGAGTGTACTCTATAATATATATTATAGGCAGTCATATATTTTCAGAGGATATTCAATGTAGTACATCTGAATAACTTGTGCTGCCTACTTTATTTACCCTTCCTATCTTCCAATTATACTATACTAATTGCAGCAACATATTCTTTTGCAATCTGTAGTGTTCAGAAAGCTTCAAAGTGTATCATAACTAATCATCTGCACTCACCAGGTGAGGCTGATCTGGACCATGAAACCCCACAGGGACATGCAGAGCCCTGAAAGCTACTACTGCACCAACTGTATCTTTTTGGGCAAGAGTTTATGTCAAATAAAAACCACATGATGGTTCCCGAAGACTATAGTTACATTATCTAATACCTGTCAATATGGCACATAAACACGAGCCTTAAATTATAAGACTGTTCAGTGAACAGCATCAAAGATTAAGACATTCCATTTACATAATTTATAACCATTCTTCAACTAAGGAGAAACAGAGAATTGATAGCAAAATATAATAAACAGATTTTCATAGTCCAGCACTGGCACTGAAATTAGGATAGGATGTGAGGCCTATTTTTTTTTTTAACTAAAACAATGGTTTTCCTAGATGAATAATTGGATTTAGAGACCTTCAAATGCTGATCATCAGATCATCAAACAGCCTAAATATACATTTTCTTTAAGACTGCTGAAGAGTAAAAAACCTGGAAGAGTCAACTGTACTTTAAGTTGCCATTACTGCCTCATTTGCTGTCATGAGATCTGGTATAGAATCCTGTGTTTAAAAAGGAAATGTCTGGGGGTACTGTTCCACAGCCGGCTGAACGTGAGCCAGCAGTGTGCCCTGGTGGCCAAGGCGGCCAGTGGCATCCTGGCCTGTATCAGGAATAGTGTGGCCATCAGGAGCAGGGAGGTCATTCTCCCTCTGTACTCAGCACTGGTGAGGCCACACCTTGAGTGCTGTGTCCAGTTCTGGCCCCTCAGTTTGGGAAGGACGTTGAGACACTTGAGGGCGTCCAGGGGAGGCAAAGAGGCTGGAGAGGGGCTGGGAACACAAACCCTGTGAGGAACGACCAAGGGAGCTGGGGGTGAGAGAGGTGACCTGCCTGAGAGGTGACCTTATCAGTCTACAACTTCCTGAAAGGTAGCTGTAGCCAGGTGGGGGTGGTCTCTTTCTCCAGTTAGCAACTGACAGAACCAGAGGACACAGCCTTAAGCTGCACCAAGGGAAATATAGGCTGGATATTAGGAAAAAGTTTTTTATGGAAAGAGTGAAAAATGACTGGAATGGCCTTCCTGGGGAGGAGGTGGAGTCACTGTCCCTGAATTGTTTAAAAAAAGACTGGATGTGGCCCTGGGTGCCAGGGTTTAGTTGAGGTGTTAGGGCATGGGTTGGACTTGATGACCTTAATGGTCTCCTCCACCCTAGTGATTCTGTGTGTCTGTGTTTCATTATTGGAGAGTATATAATTGTCAATAACCAATTAAACTTGATTTCGTAAGTACTGATCACTTGTAGCCACCGAAATAAGAAATTGCTCAGATATCCTGAAATTTTAAGTCACTGCTACATAACTGAGTTACATAACCTCCCCTTAAAGGTGCATGGTGCATATTGGCGTCTCCTGGCAATCCTTGCCTGTGGTTACAGAACAGCCACTCCTTCCTGTCACCTAGTAACTTTTTATTAGTCAACATCAACTCAGAGTTTCTCAGCTAGAATTTGGTTTGTGGAATACAGTACTTTTAAAATTTCTGTTTAGGCTAGAAATGCTAAACAGTGTAGTAGCCTGAACCAAGGACAACAACTTGTGGAAGAGTTGGAGAAAAAAAAAAAAAAAAAGTAGTAGCATATTCTGAACATAAAATCTATATAGCTGAAAGTAAGATTACACCTGCAGGGAAATCAGGACAAATCCTAGGAAAAATCTCTTACCTGAACTTTCTAGCAAGAGATGTGCTTCGGAAAAGTGATCTGGATAAAGGAGGTTTGGAGGAGTATGTGCTTGGACTGACCTCTTTAGCAAAAAACCTGAGCAGATCGCTCAGCCAGCAGCTGGACAATGTTACAGAAATTATTCAAGACATCGGCCACTTGCTGAGTGCTCTCCATGATAAACACAAGGAATTGACTGGAAGTCCAGGCAAGTATGGAAAGACTTATCTGTAAGCAGACATTGGGTATATTAGATGCTGAGTTCTGCTGTCTGACAATGCTGGGGGACCTTAATTTTCATTTGTTTCATTTGGTAATTTATTAGACCACATTAATTCATATTCCCACACACGTTATAACACACGTTATATCACACGGGTTTTGAGTCCATTCCATGAGTTTCAATATGAGATTCGTAATTCCCATTATGTGACCAGAAAATTATTAAAGTAAAATTACACTAAACAGAATTGTTCGAAGTTTTATGTACACTATACTTTAGTGGTATTATCTTGGCCAGACACCAGATGCCAACACAGTAACTTACTGCCCCTTCTTCAACAGGAAAAGGAAAGAAGATGGAAAAAAATCCCGAGCTGATATAGAGAAAATCACTTGAAATTACCATCATGGGCAAAATAGACTTAATTTACGGAACAAATAATTTTTAATTTATTGTCAATTTAAATAGATTTGGAAAGTGAGAAGCAAAGGCAAAACATTGAAACAAGACCTTTCATCCACCTCTTCTTTTTTCCATGCTCAACTTCTCTCCTTCATTCCCAATTCCTTTACCTCCTCACCTTCCTGAGAAGTGCAGGGCAATGGCAAACAAGGGCAGCAGTCTGTCCATAACAGTTCCCTTTACACTTCTTCCTGCTTATTCTTTTCCATTCTCCACTGTGGGTCCTTCCCATGGTCTGCAGTTCCTGTCAGCAAAAACAGGCTTCTAAACAGACTGCAATTCTTTCAGGGAATATCTACTTTCCTTGGCATCGGGTCCTCCTTAGGCTGCAGGATATCTGCTCCAGTCTGGTCTCCCTTGGGCTGCAAGGGAATCTCTGCCCCATGTCTGGAGTACCTTCTCTTCCTTCTTCTCTGACCTTGTTAGCAGGGCTAGTTCTCACACTTTTTTCCTCAGTCCTGAATTTTCAACATATTAACAACATTTGTCAAAGAAGAAGAGAAAACTAAAATTTCTATCTAAGGTCTATCAGCATTAAACCTCAAAAGAAGAGTATCCAACAGCCAAGGGAGGTGATTTTCTCTCTCGACTCCACCCTTGTGAGCCCTCATCTGAAGTACTCCATAAAGGTCTGGAGTCTCCCGCACAAGGATATGCAGCTGTTGGAGCAAGTTCAGAGGAAGGCCATGAAGATGATCAGAGGGATCAGGGCATCTGTCCTTTTAAGAGAGGTTAAGAGAGTTCAGGTTGTTCAGGCTGCAGAAGAGAAGGCTCTGGGGATGCCTTGTTGCATCCTCCTAATTCTTAAAAGGGGCTTTTAAAAAAGAGGAAGAGTGATGTTTTTACATGGACACTATCACATATTGTGCTAGAATAGGAGGGAACAGTTTTAAACTAAAAAAAGAGAGATTTTGATTAGATGTTAGGAAGAAATTGTTTACTTAGAGAGTAATGAGACACAGGAAGAGGGAGAAGTAGGCAGAAAACTTGTGGATGCCCCATTCCTGAAAGTGTTCAAGTCCAGGCTGGATGAGGCTTTTAGCAACCTGGTCTACTAGAAGGTGTCTCTGCCCATGACAGGAAGGAAAGTTGAAAAGAACCTTAAAGAACATTTCATTCCAATCCAAACCATTCTATCATTCTATGAGGATTTTATGATGCAAAGAGAGAGAAAGAAAGATATTACAGACAGAAATATTTAGCTATGCTTGTGTTTCTGAGTCTTAACTTACGGATTTATAAAGTCTATTAAAATAATTTAAAAATTGAGTTTAAAAAGCCTCCTTCAAGGCTCCAAGCAAGCTAACTGTCCTGTTGGCCTCATGGTTTAGGTGATTTTTTAAAAATTCTTCTTTCGTTAGGTTTCCAAGAATCATTCTCTTCCAAAAAGCTGCTATTCCTCACCTGAAAAATTCCCTTAAAACACTCAGCAAAAAGGTTTGGAGACAGTTGCATATAAACTACCTCTTTATTCTAAAGCTGTGGTATAAAACATCAGAAAAAGCACAGAAAACAAAGTGTTAGAAAATAAACAGGGAAGGGAAAAACCCCAAAAGAAGACTTATTTCACGGTTAACCTTGTAATTGAAGGGAAAATTGTCTTTCCATGTGACACAATTGAATAGTATATGGTTACAAGGCCATATCTTCTCTTGCCCATATTAGAAAAGTCACATTTACAGCATAGGAAAATGCCATTGTTTTGAATTACCCTCTTATCTTCAAATTTGATTTTAGAGAAGTTTAAAGGGCTGTACAATTTGTTTAAGGATTTTTTTTTTGTTTTGTTTAGAAAATGCAAAATTCAGGGGGGAAATGTAAATGTTGACAGTTTTGCCTAAGCTTGACCTTTACCTTACAGTGAAACTGGGAAGTGATCTTTTACAACCTCTTCTGCAAACAAAGCTCTGGTATTTCCAATCCTTTTTTTTTATTTATTTCTCAGTCCTGTTAAACTGTCAAGAATTTCTTCATTACTGTAAAAGTGCCTGTGGAAAAACAGTAAAATAGTATTTCTTTTTTGAAACTACCAGTGTAAACAATACCTTAAAATGTATTTGCTTCCTTTTTTCTTTATTTTTTCCAAATATAGTCAGTCTAATAAGTCACTTGGAAACTGAGGAAGTATTAGAAAGGAATATTTTTTTACACCAAGTTAAATAAGAAAAATCTATTCTGACCTGTACTTTTTGTAGGTTTAAATTAATCAGATGCAAATAGAGATGAGAGGCCTATCTAGATCCCATTGATATGTGATGGCATTCTTAATAAAATTATTTTGCAAGCTGAAAACCTTGAGGTATTATTTACCTCATATGACATTGCTAAAAAAGTGAATGTTAAGTCAAAGGCTTCCTTTAAGAATTGTATCAGCCTTTTTTTGTTTTCCTTTCCTTGTATCTGTACATTGGAAGTGGAGAGCACACCATACTGTGTCTTATGTCTATTGCCTTATTTGTATTGACTTTCACGAGATTTAACCTGCAAAACAAAATTATCCAGGATCTCATGCAGCACACAGAAATAAAATTTTCCAGGGTTTCCCATATATCTAACTAGTGAAGATTCCTCTCCAGTTATAGGGGCTGACAGCATAAGATGCAGGAAGAGCTCTAGGTAATACATTTTAAATCATTGGAGAGAATATCTGGAATAATTTCTAAGAAAAGGTTCAAGATAAGAAAAATAAGGGATCATAAAATATATAAGTTAAAATCTTATATGAATGGTGCATAGTGGTTGAGTGCTTTTTGTGCATTCTTCTTCACAAAGTGGTTTTAATTACACGCAAGGGCAACCTTCACCATTCCTGAAACTGGATATTACAAACTGCTGCGCTTGTATTATATGTGAGCTGGTGGTTTTGTGTTATCATCTATTCTTCATATCAAAAATTCAGAGCTTCTAAGGTCTGAATTTAAAATTAGGGCCATGTATAAGAGCCTTGCTAGAGACATATGCATTAGAATCTTAGAGGATTCCACTTTAGGAAATATAATGTTTTATTTTAAAGATGTTCCCAAATTGATTTGACTATATTTTATCAATACCATGCTTTGGATTGATTGTCATTAAGAATTTAGCTTGTGTCTCATCATTAGAAAAGTGTTCATTAGAGTTGCCAGAGTAAAATCTTGACAAACACACACAGTTGTTCTTAGACAAGTATAAAAATGTACTTGTCTATATTCAGTTCCTTAGAAATTGACTTCACCTGAATAGCAATATATGCAAAAACATTAAATGGAAGCCAGGAAATAGAATGCGCTTCACGTATTGAAAGTTCCTATGGGATAATATGGAATTCAATAAATATGTGTATAATAGTTTTCACATTTTTGTCTAGCTTTCATAGCAAAATATAATTGGTTATTTTTTATTTTGCCTCAGAATACAACAGAATTATAGATTATCTGCAGAAAGTGAAGGGGTATTTGATAAATACAATCTCACACCTTGAAGAGGCAGAAAATTAATTTTGTGCTGCAAGCTGCAGACAAGATGGTGATTCTCAGAACCAGACTGGTGAAAATGCTTCTGGAGAAATAGATGAGCATTGTTCGGAAGGAGAAGCAACAGACTCTGTGCAAGAATCCTCCAGTTCCAGTCAGCAACTCCAAAGAACTCCTTCTCTGAACAAGACAGAAAGTCAAAATGTCAATCAAACCCACACAAGTGAAATTAAAACTGTGAGGAAAATTGCATCCTTAGCTGAAAATAAATCTGCTCAAGAACAAGACACCAGCAGAGAATCTCCAATGAAAAAGGAAGATGGTGAACACCAACTACTAATTGTCTCTTTTACAGAGAAAAAAGAGTGCAATGGAAAGGATAAACTTCATGGAGGTAGCTTTGTTACTGAAAAGCCTTCAGAACTGGAGGCTTTTCAGGATGCTCTTTCAAGCAGTGAGGAAGACATTCTGTCTGGGACATTGAAGGACATTTATGACAGAAGCATCACAAATTCTTTCAAACAGAAGAAAAGGGAAGTAGTCAGGGACAATTTAAAAGGGCTAGAAAGTGAAGACCACAAACTGACAGAGAAAATGGAAGACAGTAGGAAAACAAAAAAAAACCAACAAAACAACAACAGCAGCAAAAAAAACCAAAACAAAACAAAAAACAAAAAAACAAACAAACAAACAAACAAAAAAAAAAGACAGAGAGAGATATTTTTAGAAATTACCTAAGTACCTTCACTTCTTCATCACAAACTTATGACCTTCCTGATGTTAATCCTTCTGTGAGTGATTCAGAAGAAGTACAAAAATCTAAATACTGGATGAACAAACAGTAAGCACATATTCTTGCTTTTTTAAGAAACAGATGTACATAATTATTGTTTATTACCTTATAAACATGTGTGGGTGCAGAAACTCAATATACATGTACTGAACAGATGCTGGTTGTGCATATAACAGCAGTTTACTATTTGAACATGTGCAATGAAGATCTTTCCCTTTGGTCTTAAGTAAACCCTAAGTTTCTATTTGCATAATTTTTTTATGCCAGGGAGGAACTGAGTCAGAGCCAGTAAAGTCAATAATCCTCAAATTGTTGGAAATAAGTAGATAAGGACTACCATTCATTAGTTTTACAGTCATTTGTAAGCTGTTTTGAAACAGGCTAAACATAAATCTGGGTGTTTTTTCGGTGTTGTCATGCTTAAAGAAGGAAACTTTTACTGTTCCAAAGGTAGGACTCTTACAAAAGCTGAACGTGGATTCTAGAATCTCTTTCTGTTGCCATCCAGAAGCTTCTCCGGCCCCTACGCAGTTAAAGGTAAGCTTGAAATATATGAGACTTGTTCCATAAGCCTGTTATCTGATCAGTTCTGAAGTGAGTATGCTAATGATGTTAAAGTGCAATCTCTTCCAATATCAGAAGTCTACAAAAAGTGGTTGTAGCTTCACATCCTGTACACGCAGATTTCCTGTCAGCTTTGTTAAAACCCCATGTCAGGGATATCTTTAGCTAAAAAAGATCTAGCTACCCTTGTTTTATATAATTCAGAAAGTATAGTCATTTTCAATACTGATGTGTTCACTCAAAACTTTAATTACCCAGTGATCAAGTTAATGAAACCATTTCTCTCACCTGACTCATTTCTCTCACCATTTCTCTCCTTGGTATCAGCAAGTGCAACAAAAAGTTTTTATCGTGTATTAGTCTTAGGCTGAGTATAGTCTCAAATTGTGCTTCAGTTATGTTTCTCCCTGTCCCCATTAAGATGTTAATTTGGAAGTATGGAGAAATTATGAAAAAATACAGATTAGAAAAATCTCAGAAATTTTTCAAAATCTGAGGAAGCTCATGAGTTTCAAAACTTGAGCTCAAATCAGGATCTGAACAATATAAATATTTTAGACAATAAAAGTTCCAAGTTTTGATGACTTTAGAGTATTCTTCTGAGCTTTGTATAAAGTTCTGTTACTTGGGTTGTTCTTGGGTTAAAGAGAGGAGTCTGATTCTTCTGTGAAAACCTAGCCAACTCCAAAAGATAAACCAATTTTGGAAAACAAATTTTTGAAAAAAAATCCAGGCATGTAATGGAAGATTTTTTTTTTGCGAGTTGATTATACAATTTCTTTCTATATTTAGATTCAGCCAGTTGAGCCATCATTGGTTTCAGCATTGAAAGCAAGACATATGTATCACTCAGTGATATCTACTAGTGCACTAGTTCATGTCCAGCATCCTTCAGCCCAACCTTCCCACAGCTCAGTCACTATTACCCTACCCTGTCCTCCAAACCCAGACAAAAAAAAGGCAAGGAGATGAGATAGAACATGCAAGAGCCATTAGTGCTACAGTAAAGAGGGTTGCTGCAGCATACCATCCTCAGTAAGACCCTCACTTCAAATTCACCATTTTTTGAAACACCATAATCAATTAATCTTAACAGTTTTTGGTTTATGATTTCTTGTATTAAAACTGTGTTTGTTCTTTAATATAGACTGCAATACCTATGAGCTTTGTTGGAAACACTAGAGCAAGGCCTCAAAATTTTCATGCTACAGTTTCACCAGAAAAATTAATACAGTATTTGATGTTTAGTCTTTAAATATCGTGACCACTACATTTCTAGCAGGAGTCAGAATGAAAATTGTATGAAGTTTTTTCACCAAGAAATATTCAGGCATGTACACCAAAGTCAAAAATTGAAGACAAAGAATAGACATGACTTAAAGCTGCTGTGTTCATAACACACCCAGTTGATTTGAGTCTGACCTTTGAATTTTTTCATCTCTACTTCTACATATTTCAATGGTTGCCTGAATCAAAATGCATGGCACAATGGTTTATAGTAGGTCGATTTTATGCACTAGATAAAAGTCCAGATTTTTCCAAAGTATGAAGTACAATATTTCTAAAACGCAGGCTTTTTGGCATGTCTTAAAAAAGCATTAAAACATGAAGGCTCCTGAAAAAAAAAGATAATGTCTATGTTTCAGCAGTTTCTGGAGAAATGAAGAAAAAATCTCTTAATAATTACATCATTCACATACTCTGGAGTATCTTTCCAGATACAGATTTTAAGCAAGGTGGGTAAACCAGAAGAAGTCATCAAGGATAGAATAGGGGAAAACTGCTACAAACAAACTGCTACAAGCTTACTCTTTCTGCAGAACTATTTTTATCTTATTTTTTCTATAATTATTTGGCTTTCTAGGGCTGCGAGCACTTCTGTGAGAAAAAGTGGGGACAATCTCAGTGATACTTTGAAATTATTAGGTCATGGAAACAAAGAAGAGGGGTGGAAGGTGTTTGATGATGTTATTATCCAGAATGCACAGAATGGGCTTGTATCTTTTGAACTAAATGAGCATTTAGAAAGGTAATGTATGAATAATTTACCAAAATTTTATTTACTGAAATATTTACTGAAATATTTAATGAAATTTGTGTTTACAACTAAGTGGAAATTAGTACTGTTAAGAAAAAATCCATTTTTAACCATTAACTTGCTCCTAGATTTTGTTGCTCATAATTACAAAAAAAAAAAAAAAAAACCTAACTTTTTCATTTATAGAATTTACACAATGTAACACATAGAAACTTGGAAAAGGAAATGCAGATATCAGTCTTAATTGGCAAATGTGATTTAGCTCTCTAACAAAAAAAAAATTAAAAAAATTCTTATTATGAAATATTATATTACTTTCATGTAAAATTCATACGTATTTGAAATCATATCTGTATAGTCAACATACTCTACACTTCAAATGCAAGCAAATTTCCACCTTTTCATGTGTTGGAAACAAGGATGAAAAGAAGGTAGTAAAAGTTTCCTTGGAGGCTGAGACCCATATTATATTTAAGAATAAATTATTAGCAGTTGATAAATTACTTAAAGCTTCTTAATTTAATTGTTTCACCTTTTTTTTTTTTTTACCTTATACAGCTTGGTGGTCATTTGCCTTGCATTCCTTTTGCAAAACAGGTGTCTTCTCCTCTTTTCTCAGGCTCTGGAAGAAGCTCTCATAGCACGTAGCAGGATGGCTAATGTGATACTGTATCAGAAAAGAGAAAACCCATGTAAAATAGTAGTTTTGCTGTCTGCATCCAGAGAATTGACTTATGAACTTCAAAATCTCCATGAGGAGGGTTATTGTGGTCCCCCAGAACCTACGCAGCAATTCCCATTAAGACAAGGACAGCAGATTCACTTTAGATATAGAGGAAATATTTCTGCTTCAGGTAAGGCTGTTAATTCATGCAACTGTATGAACATTATCAGTTACCTCAGCTATTAAAAATCGCTGTATGTGAACACATGTAGATTGAAGTTACTCACAGTACATTTAGTGTGTAATGTTAGTTTATTTCAGTGTTCTGTTTCTTGTCAAAGAAAGAAATGTGGAGCTTAATGGGAAACTGTTCCAACAGTAAAGAAAATGTACAACCTGAACAAGGTCCTGAGCAATGTGCTCTAGGTGACCCTGCTTTGAGCAGGAGAGTTGGACAAAATTATCTGTAGAGATTCTTAATGTCCTGTGAATTCTGTGAAACCTCGTTCCTCAGAAACACATGGTATTTTAAGAGTTATTTTAAAAGGACAGGTTTCTATCTGCTGCTTTGTCCAAGTAAATTCACTTATAGTGAGCAAGAAAGCAAGGCAAAATATTGCCTGTTGTGAGTTGCACTGTGAATTGAGGTGATGAGAGAGTTATGCCATTTCTATTCGCAGTCCAGAAAATTCCATGTAGTGCCTGCCACCATTCAGAGATTTGATAATAGGGAAAAGAGATAAGAAGCCTCTGAAAGGTTTTCACCCTAAATTGCATATAGACTCTTCTGTCTGTCTTAGATTGAAAATATAAATATGTATTTGGCCAGATGAACATTTTGCACATAAACTCTCCCATTGAAAACTGCATGTATGCTAAAGAAAGGAATATTCTTCAAAAAGAGAAGTCTCCAGCCCATGAGAAATGTTTGCTTATATACACAAAAGACAGTGTCTGTAGATGTATCAAATAAATGGATTTAGAAAACCTAAAAAGGCATCTACCCCTCTGCTGCCATTTATTTTGTTGTTACAGATACCTATCCATCCTGAATAACCAGAGAGCATATACTTATAATTCCATTCACAACACCCCTTAATTTTATTCTTCTTTACATACCTCCTTTTCTGTTCCTTGATTTTCAACTTGTAGCACTGCCTTCACCATTTGTTCTTGAAGCCAACTATTAAAGGGCTAAGACAGCTAGCTGCAAAGATACGCCTACTACTGGAGCAGGCCGAACTCAGATGTTCAATAAAGTAATAGCAATTATAAAGAACAACCAAGGAACAACCAAATGTTATATGATTACCTTTACTTGGTTCATGCTAATGAATTATTTTAGCTGCCATGCATCTAAATGCAGGATAATTAAAAAAAAAAATTATATGGACTGCAGAGAATGGAGAAGACTTCAGGAAAGTCTACAGACTGATTTTTCATTCACAAAGACAACCAAGGCTGGAGCTCCAAATTCAAGAAGTGGATGAATTTGGTAACCATAGTTCACCTCATTACAAAGGAACAGCAGTGTTTTATAAAATTACCAGAGAGATGATACCAAAGAAATGGGAACAAAGCTTGCCATATGATGAATATCAACACCAGTCTCCACTGTGCAAATTAGCATTAACACTGCCAAAAGTGCAATTCTCATTTGACAATAATAGACACATTTCCCTTTCTACCTTATCAAGTATTTATTAGAAAAAGGATCTTCGTATGATTTTTGATTTACAGATAAACACAGAAGTCACTGATAGACTTCTGGTGCATCATCAATGTACAAACATTCTCAGAATTTCTCTTAGCGGTAGGGCGGGATCTATATCCAAGTATAAGCATGGAAAAAATTCCAGCAGAAAATTTTCACCCATCTACTCTCCCAGATGGAAGGGAGAAATTATTATGGCACTGCGAAATTATTACTGGAGTTTCAGGTGTATCATTCTTGTTTCATTGTCTTGGGAGCACAGAATTGCAAATTGTAGGACCATTAAATGGTTTGTGTAACCTGTCTTCCACCTATCACCTGATTATTCTATTATTCCTGATTAGTCTCTGCAGTACAGTCATGTGAGCAATTATCTCCATCTCTGGTGAAAGCTCATGACATATAAATTAATCTTTAATATTCCTGCAATGAAATCTCATTGTAAACTTTTCACAGAACCTATGTACCAGCACACTATACTGCACAAAATGCTGCCACTAAACAACTGCTATCAAAGTTGCCTACATTTTAATATCAAAATATCTACAGAAACACTTAGTCTAAATCTCTGGCGACCAACAGTAGCATTTTTTTCTTTTTGAATTTGTCTTCACACTTTTCTCTTTTTTTTTTTTTCTTTTTTTTTTTCCCAGATGATAGTTAAAAGAATATGGAATGTCTGATTTTGGTTGTGGCAAAGACAGATGGCATCTTTTTAAGGCAACCATTCTGATTACTACATTTTCACTAATCTGTAAAATTCCCATCTAAATTTCTTTCTTAAAGAAGGCAGTAACTGTACAATCACAAGCCATTTTTTATATGTATATGCCCTCATTATCCACTTACAAATATATTGCTGACAGTGGTCAAAATACTGTTTGTTTACTTTGTATGCAAACATTCATATCAGATTTTACTTTAAACATATATTTCTACGGAAGTAATCTGATTTTCACTAATGATTCCTATTTATAGTACTTTCCTTTCCCCAGCAAGAGAAAACACTTGTTCCTCTAACCTATTTTGTTCAACACAAGTCAGATACAGTGCATTAGGTTTTGATGTCAAGTATGTGTGCGCATATCTACTGATTTCAAAGATTTTGTATTTATGTGACACAGTGGGCTAAGGAGGTAAAAGATTAATTTCTCCTTTTCTGTCTGTCCTGTTTAATATGCTGCTAGAGTATGGTCATGTCTGAGAGGTCCATTTGACAGAGCACATCAATGTTACTGGCAGAGAAGGCTTTGCAAAAATAGATTGCTGTAACACATATAGACTTTATGAAATTACTATTCTGCTGAAGTTTTATGTCTGATGACTGTCTAACGGCAGAATAGCATGTTATTCCCTGCTTCAGAAAGGCAGTTGCATGGCTAATTGAAGGGCCTTCCAGACTAGAAAACTGCTTTGACTGCTAAGAGTATTTTACTTAAGCTGTCAACCAGAACAGCAGGACCACATGCCAGAGCAGCTGAACCACGGGTGAATTTAGCACTTCACCACAGACACTTAATCTTTAAAGGCAATTTACTGTTTTAAATCTCTTGCATTGTATATTATTACACTATTTTTAGGCAATACTAATTTTCAATTCTTATAATTTTTACTACTATTTTAACATTAAGTAGCATGAAGTGGTTCAGATTAAAGTCAATGTATGGGTAATTGAGTTCATCTACAATAACTTTGAAAATCTAATATCGACCTTTGAGGTGGTAAATTCTCATTAATGAATGAAAAAAGTTTAAATACAAATGCATCATTAAACAAAGCTAGAGAAAGCTGAGTCTTGGAGGAAAAGCAATGCCCCCTTCTGGAAGAGCTTTATATTCCTTTTATTCAGAGACTTTTTTAGCCATGTCATTCATCTTCACGCTGGGGCACATCCAGTGACAGAATTGCTGTAGAACCATGAAAAACGAGGCAGATTCAGATCATAGAATCATGGAATAACCTGGGTTGGAAGGGTCCTTTAAAGGTCACCTAGTCCAACCCCCAAGGTCTTCAGAGCAGTACAGCACAGGACAGTTTAGCACTGGCATGCAGTGCCTAATGTGTGCATCCTGTGTGCACTAAAATCACCTCCCAGGATGACTGTGTACAGGCCTGATGAGAAGTTGTTTAATTCACAATAGGTAATGGTTATGAATATATTGACCTTATGGCTGTCTAGGTCAGTACACTTCACACACTAAATATTGAACAATATTTAAAGCCTGCGTTATAGAAGTGATTAGGATCAGATCCACAATGCTCAATATATCAGAAAGAAAATGATAACTTTTCCAGTCTGAGTTTTATGTTCTTAATTCCCAAATGAAAAACAAAAGATCAGTGAATAAATCTCAGACAAATTTCCTTGCGAGAGCTGTGAATAAACAGCCAGGCAATACAACTGAATGTGCATGACAAAAGTAACATGGGCTGCGAAAGAGGATCATGTCATTTTCAAACAAAAAAAATCTGAATTTCACTTCATACAAACTAATCTCTTTTTGTGCTCAGTGCTTATGTAAGTAATTTCCTGTTCTATATGCAGTAGGAAACAATACTAAAGCCCAGAAGACTTTGATCTTTCTCAGCCATAGGTAAAACAGGACAAAGTATTTTTTCTTTCTCTCCAATGTTTAGAGGATAAAAGAGGAAAAATTCTCTACTTTCTAATGGAACTTATCTTTTGAATTTTGATGATTTTTCATGATGATTTATTAAAAGATGAACTATGTAAAATGAATAACTATAGCTACAAATACAGTGTGGTTACCTGACCTCACAATAGCTGCTGCATAACTAAAAATTTTCCTTTTCCTTCAAAGGAAGGCAAAGCTCATGCAGTATTCAAAATTAGAATCTGTAGCATCTAGGAAGGTTCTATACAGATTTTCTATACACCTAGTTTATATACATCACTTATGGCATAATTCTATTAAACATTTGTAAAGTTGCATGAAGGATGAACTTTTTGTGAGATAATAAACACCCACTTGAAAGATGAAAATTTTGTTAATTTTTTTATTTCAATAGCTATATACTGTTTTATCCCTGCTGATGGCGTTAATTGGTTTTTAATAATGACAAAAATATTCTATGTAAGCAGAAAAAATTTAAAATGCTTAGAGTTAAACACACAAGATTCTACTGCAATCCACTCCCAAATCATATGCCTCACCTCTTACTCATCATAATTTCTCTTTCCTCAAGACATTTTCTTTATTAGCATGAAAAATTGATCCACTGTCCACGAAGTACAAAAAGAATTTTTTCTGATTCATCAGGTAAGAAAACAACCATTAAATTAACAGCAATATAAAAAAAACTATTCTTGCTACTTTTTTTTTTTTAATTCCAGGGTTTGTTTCAGCTGTTACTGATGCTTGAAAATGCCATACTCAGAAAGGAAATAGTTAATATGTTAAGAGGTAGTCAAAGAAAAAGAGATCTGTTTACCAGGAAATGCAACAGCTTTTTTAAGATACTGTTGTGGTGGGATGCTTGAACAGCATATAACTTTGTGTATAAGGAAATCCAGTTTGTACTGGAAAGCTCCAGTGTTGTTGATGAATGAGTTGCAGTAAATACTGAAACTTTTTTATTTTATTGCTAACTTTCCCCATTCAGTTCCAAAAATTATAGATCATTGCTGAATCTGCTCTTGACTAAATTCAATTCATATTGCAGAGCAGTTACCAAAAATGACACTGGAAGTGAGACAGGACAATGTTACCAACAAAGTACAAAACACCCCCTATTTAGCTGGGGAGTTTACCCACTGAGCCTCCAGCTTTAAAAAGCTTTACAATAAAAAAGGAAGATTTATTCTTACTTCACTAATTTTTGCCCTTCAGAGGCCCTATGGGACAAGTTGCTGTTCTGGCTTGCAGAAGAGCTTGCAGAAGATAATACATCATTGTTTGCTTTATGTTTACCTGTTTGACGGAGCGTGCTTCAGCTTGTTAGGCTGAAGTGCCCTGATAATTTAACACTTCAGATCTATGAGCTGCTTTGCTGCTGGAAAAAGATCCTTCCAAAGCTGGCTGATAAACAGCAGCTCTTGTCTTGCTATTTGCAGAAGAGTGGCAGAAGTGATCTTTCAGAAGAACTTCATTTAAAGTGGAAAAATAAGGTGTTCACAGAATCACTGGCAACTCACAGCCCCATTTCTCTTCTTTCTTGTTGAAGTGTATGAATATTTCCATGATACTTCTGGATGAACAAGTGACAGGGATATCAGGAGAAGACTATTTGTTACTTTGCAACCTCTTTACTAAAGCAAAGTTTAATAGCCATGTCCTTGCTTGATGAAAGTGAACATTTCTTATACGTAAAAGTCACATATTGAAAATATAGGTATGAATAATTACAGACTGAGCTGCATAGATTTCTGAGGACTTTAACTGTTTGCACGTCATATGCAGTCAACACAATATATCTACATATCTTAAACATTAGAAATTATTCATTATATCAAAATCATATGAATCGTTATATATATATGGATTGCTCTATGTCCAGTTTTAATAACTACCAAATTCTTCAGATTAAAGCCTAATGTACAGACAGAGGTAACTTCTTACTTTCAGATTTGTTAATAATTAATTCTGCTTTTATATTCTCCATGAATATTTTTCATCCTTGTGAATATCATACAAGATTTCAGTGTTGGCTCATGTGAATATGTAACCTTTTTCCTGAATTTATGAGATTTTTTGCCTCACTTTAAACTGTCATTGTAATTGAGTCTTTTAGGTTACCATCAAATATGGAAAAAAACCCCTATTTCTTCATTAAAATTCTAAAATGTATGGCTTTGACATTTTGTTTGTTATACTAAGTTCTTGAATTGAAGGTACAGATAGTAAACCACAAGTATTTGTGCCATTCTTTATTCATGTTTTCAATGTCTAAAAACTCATTTATTTCCAAAATGCTTTGTAGGACTAACCTGATATTTATGTCAGAGTATTAGTAAAGTTGGTATTCTCTAATGGCGTTTCTACTGAAATAATATTTAATTTACCATCTTCTGTCATTTACTTCTATATTGCAATCCACCTCATAAAACACACCAAACATTTATCTAAACACTAAACTGATTTCTGTTAAAGGCAAAAAATAGCTGGCAAGAGTCAGTGAAAAACACTTCTGAGAGCAAGATGACTCCTTGGTACTTACTCATCTTGTGATTACACAGCCTGTCACATCTGTGTGACTTCCTTACTGCTTCAGAAATGTGCAACAGATGCCTCTTTCTTCAAGTCCAGCTGGGCACAATTAATTACTGTTGTTCTGATACCTCCTCAATGTTACAATTATTTTCCTTTTTCACCTCCCCTTGAATCATATAATACAAAATATAAATATTAATCTCAATCAAAATAAATTCTCAATCATTTATTGATCTAAACATTTTTCATTTTTAGGCTATTTAAAAAACCTGTATGTCCAGCTGGCAAATCTTGATTGGGATACATAGTTAGTCCATTTTATTTATACAGGTCACACATTTGCAACATTTACAAATTTCTACTGTAAATTAGAACATTTCATGGTAAAAGAAAAGATAAAAAGGAATAGTATTAATTAGTTTTATTCATCTAGTCACTAATGTCTCATGTTATTATCAGTTTTTAGATGCAAGACAAATCTATGAGTAATTTAACCCCTTCTCTGAGATTGAAAAATAACAAACATCCTTTCTTTTTTTTTTTTTTAATAATGAGGGTCTCTTAACTGTAAGCTGACTTCTTATTAGAGGAAAGAATTATCACACTTTTCCCAATGCTGAACACTTTTTGCCATCTGGCATTTGTCGTAAGTGCCTTCTCTTAAGGACTAAATATTCACTTGCTAGCTCATCAGATATCTTTGGTATGTATGTATATTAGGATCATGGTTCAATGTATGATGGTACAACAAACAATACAGGAAATATTGTAAAAATTTGATTTTGTTTCTTCACCAAAATTAAAACTGTTTGATACAATTTCCAATATTTTGCCACAAGATGGCGTCTTTGTCTAGCAAAAAAATACATGCATATAATATTATTTATTATGCCAGTCACAGGCTGATATGGCTCAAGTATTGATGTGGGAAGTCCAATTTTTTAACTACTATCAACACTGATCTTGGCTTTTCAGGCAATTGTCTCCTAAATGAAAGGGCTCCCTTAGTGAGATTTAAACTCTCTGAAGTGCAGGCAAAACATGGAAAAGAAAGAACTACATGGGATAAATCTACTTCTGTGCTATGTGTTTTTATTGAATATAAAAAATATGTAGGACAAAAAAAGCAATATCTGAGCTTTATGGCTTAGAATGTGTATGGTTTTTAACTCTAAAGAAAAGGTTAAATTCCTTATTTCTGCTAAACAGTGAGGCAACTGAAAGGAAAAGGAGCTAAGATGGGAAGCCAGTTGCTCAGAAAGAAATCACCTAGACAACTAGAATTTGGCTAACTGAAGAAAGTAGTTCATTATTTAAGTACTGAACAGTTAGTCAAACAAAAAAGGAAGAAAAACAAATATTCCTTTTATGACTGTTACAGGATGGATTGCCAACTGCATCTGAGATTATGAAGTACAAAGACATAAAGCAGACTTTGCATATTCAACATTTAAAACACAAATTCTCTACTTAGTGAAACAGAGCAGGATCAGTAAACTGATTAATACAACAGATGTTTAATTAAAAAAGTGAAGATGGTATTTAACCAGTATCCATCCAAGCCCCTTTCAAAAGTTAGTTGTTTTTTTCTTTAGATAGCCTTCAGGAAGTACTGTTTACACAGAACTATCTATAGTGAAGTAATCTTCAAGCATGAGTCTCAATAGCTTGTCCCAAGTGAATTGGGAGGGACCCCACATGTAGAGCAGTTTCGTGGAAGAGCTGGAGAAAAGGCTCCTTTCAGCTTTTCTCAACAGCTCATTTCAGTGAGCAGGTCTTAAATGCAGTGAGATAAGCTCCTGAAAAGGCAGGGGGACTCAGGAAAGCGGCATAAAATAGCTCAGTTGAAATCATTCCCTCCTTTCCATAATATCTCTGTACTTTACCTGAAAATACAACAAGTCCTTGAGCATCTCCAATACAATTAGAAAAACTGTCAACCAAAGAAATGCAATATTCACAATTCCTAAAAAAAAAAATTCAATTTTCTCATATACTATTAGAGATGAGCAAAAGACTTATTATGGATTAGTAATCTACTGTAATATTATAATAAATAATTAGCAAAGTTCACAAGAATAGAAAAGCAGAATTCATGTTCCACCCATTCCCCCTGAACAATGAAAATGCCATAAACGATTCTATAATATTGCAAGTGTGAGACTTTGTTCTTATCTCTAGTCTATGTGAAAGACAAGATTTCATCATTACTATTGTAACCCTATTTGTAGTCTTTAAATAAAATTCATATGCTTTTGAACTCTTCCCTACATATATAAATTCTTAATTTTACAGTGGGTATAATCCCTTGACAGAAGATTTTTCAAAGCATTGTATGAAGTCTTACATGTCTACGTCTCACTCACCCTTTTTTGTCCTTTGAACACCTACCACACCATTGTTCCCATTAAGACCTTTTGTGCTATAGCTTCCCAAGTGGAAAAAAAACGGTGCCTCTTCAACTTGTTACTATACTTAAAAATCCATACATAACCTTTTTCATCATTGTACTCTATTTAGAAGTCCAATTTGGATAGTATGACTTCCCGAAATGTCCTCTTGTCAGATTACGGCCAGAGTAGACTAATTATCAGAAATTGGAAGAGTTTAATAGAACTGGAAAGATTCCAGACAGTATTAGTATTCGTATTACTACATGGCACTTTCAAACTGCAAGTGCCAATTCAGCCAGCAGATATCACAGAAGAGCTTCTACAAAGATACTGTTTTCTGTATTTTCAGACCTAAAATCAGTATGTAAAAAGTCATTTCACTAGGACAATGAAACTCCTGAATGACTGTGCATTATTCCCTTATCTCTTAACGAGTTACTCCATTTTAGAGTATTTTGAGGTTAAGGGATGCAAATAATTTAAGATGCAGATATTATGCAATCAGAAATAAGAATTTTTTCATTCTATTAACATTATTATTTTTGTTAAAATCAATGTCCATGCCCGAAGAATTAAAAAAAATTAATAAAAAAGGGTTGAAGAAATAAAAAACTTTGAAGTGATAGAGAATCAAATGTGTAAAAATATTTTGAAGTTTTCTACTTCTAAAAGAACAATGAAATTATTTTAAAGTGAGGAAACTTGCAACAAAATCAGCAGACCTTATTGTTCTACATAATTCCAAAGATTTTAAGAAACTACCAAACTTATTTGAGGTAAGTGAATAATTACTAATGAAGAGAGCCAATTCATGTTCTCTGAACTTCTCTTATGAAGTTTTGAAGTTTTTTGAAGTTTCTCTTATGAAGATTAAATGTCATTTCTCATAAAAAACAAGATGCTACAAAAAAATCTAGAAGTTTACTGGGAATATTTGCAAATAAATAAATTATATGATACAATTATATGATACAACAGTTATGATACAATAACTGATTTGATGATATTTATAAAACTAAATTAAAACTAAATTCAAATGGAAAATACTTAAGGTCATCTCTGTTTACACACAGAGAAACTCCTAAAAGTTTAGATTTTTTGTCAGGCTGGAGGTAAAACAGTGAAACCCTCCTGCTGTTTTTTTTAACCTATATAAACAATTTTCAAAATGTTCCAGAAGCAAATGTTACCAAGAGGGGTTCACACAGCTGAATAGCTTAGAACTAAAGAGGAAGACGTGGTAAAACTACATTGACTCAACATGTAAAGTCAGCAAAGCTAATGTGGGTTTACTCAACCATTTCTACCCCATTTATTTTGCCCTCCAGCCTTGGTTGGGAGTCTTTTTAATTCACTCGTTACATACAATATAAGTGCTGTGAGTTTTAATGAAATACTTTTCTCATAATTGCTGTTCAAATATAAATAAAATCCCAGTAATAATAAGTACTCAGAAAATATTTTTAAGAGGGACAGCAAACTGTTATTGCCAGTCTAGAAGAGGTTGAGGGATGTCCTCTGCAGCATGGTGCACGGTGAATTCTGCTCATGTATTTTCAAACAGAGTGTATTTAAAGTACCAAATCTCTGCTGAGCCCTTTTGCACAGATGGAATAAGTAAAAGAGCAGAGAAAGGGAGAAAGGTTCTTCAAAGGAAACTAGAAAAAGTTTTGTTTAGCCAGAAAAAAAAAAAAAATCTTTGTAATGTTATTTTCAATTCGATAAATGCTGTACTGGTTGCAGAGCATGAACAGATAAAGAATT
This sequence comes from Motacilla alba alba, assembly GCF_015832195.1. Lineage (NCBI taxonomy): Eukaryota > Metazoa > Chordata > Aves > Passeriformes > Motacillidae > Motacilla > Motacilla alba. The sequence continues at coordinate 21,719,181 of NC_052019.1, forward strand.
ACAAATACTTCCCTAGCTATCACAATCTTCCAGCAGGATTAAAAGGACTATACTACAAGTATTTTAAAATGCAGCTTTTAAAGTTCATGAAAGGTTTTAGAACAGCAGTTTTCAACAGTGGAGAACTGAAGTCACAAGGAGAGGCATTCTTTGTACATTTTTGTGTTCCTAGATAATACAAAGTGATATAAACTCGACAGGAATTATCAACATGTCCTTTATACTGGTTTCTCAATCCACCTCCTCTCGCAAGCAGGCTCCTGCCACTCCTTATCACAATACAAACTGTGTACATGGACAGACACACATGCACACTCCTAAAGCTGGCTGGCAGTAGCCATAGTTCATATCTGAAACAGGTATAAAATCAACCTGATTTGTGGTTTCCTGGCTGACAATAAAGTGCTGTCAAATCTTTGTCTCTTTTGTTCTTCAGTGATTGGTAACCATGGATACCCAAGGCAATAAAGTTCACTGATCCTCAATGCTGTAATTCGGGGTGTGTTTATTGTAGCTGATTTTGTTATGGAACCCCCAGAAGATAAAACTAGTAATTCAGGGTGAAATGGAAATTAGCTACTAGTTAAAATTTTGCTTGTGTTTTAATATATAAAAAAGCATGCTTTGTTGAACAGCATAATTACTTTCCCTGAATAATTTATAACAGCCAGTCTGCCCCATTGAAATGTTCATATTAATTTTAATGAGCTTGTCAAAGCTCTTCTAGCCATTTTATATTGAATATTTTTAGCTGGGATAATATTTTAACCCACTGCTCCTTTTAACAAACATAAAAATCTGTTTTATATAAAATACCTTTTTTATTTTCAATTTATAAATTAACATCTATAGTTCATTCAAATAGTAGCAACATTATGATTCTCTATAATACAGATTATATTTCCATATCAATTTAAAGTTTACTTCTGCAGGGAAAAAAAAAACTTGGAAAAAAATAGATTTTAAATTAATTGGACTAGAGGGCATAAATGTTTCCATTACAAGTCTTTGGATGCAACGTCTGCATTTACATTAGTGTTTTTTTTCCAAAGTTTAAATTTATAGTAGCTATAAATTTTCACTTTATTCTGAGCAGACTGTGGCATATCAGATGTGCATGATTTTGTTGTTTCCCACTGTGTAGCTGTTAATACTTTCATCCAATAATTTCTGCTTTAGCTGCTTTTCATCACTAAAATTCATTTGGACTATTGCTCCACAAATAGTATAGAAACTGATAGTATGGATATCATTCCAATTTCATCTTTTTCTTGAATGCCTTTTCACGGCATTTCTGATGGGTCTCTTGGAACATCAGCATTTACCTGATGAAAGGTTTTTTATCTCTACTAAGCCATGTCAGGACTAAGGGCAAACTCTGGGCTAAAGGATACAAAAGATCTGTGGAAGAGCTAAGGTTAGAGGTTTGTGTAGAAACGTAAGGAGCAGGAAAAGAAATGTTATTACTGCTACGTCCAAAGGGACAGGAACATGATGCCTTGTGAAGCTAGAGAAGGAATCGTTTTGTCTACCTATTCTGTGAAGAGAACTTACTATCTCCTAATATGAAGCCTCGACTTGCACACTAAAGTAAAATAGAATCTGAAAAATATAAAAGCTAAAACCCGAGGCATCAACATGCATCCTTTAACAGAGTGAGTTTGGATTAGGTGACACAATTTTTTTCCATGAGGATTGCTCTATTTCTGTCAATTCTTTCTGAACTACAGAAACAGTTTAACAACTTATTTGATAATTCATCATTCTTGTCAGGAATGGAAACAATCTTCTTCAAAAGCCCATAAAACTCATTAGATGTATCTACCTGGCTTGGGTGAGGTAGATTTCCATTTACCTCACACCCCGGTGTTAAAAGGACAAGACGATAATTTCTTTCCTATTTTATGAATAAGAAATTATTTCAAAATCTTCCATCTGTAGTAGTCTCAGAACTGCAGTCTTAAAATCTGATACCAAATTTTGTAGACAGTGACCTCTATCTTATCCTTCTACTGCTATAGCTTTTCAGATTTTTTTTTTAACTCAGCTGAACTATATAACAAATTTATATTTGTGATGTTAGTCCCTGATGATGATGAATTAGTTTGCCTGGCATATGAGGACATATCTCAGTATGTTCCCATTGCTGTTCAGTAAACAGCTACATAAATTCTGCTACATAAAAACAAATTAATGAGCAAGAATTCTATTCAAAAATTAGGTTATATATAATATTAGTCTAAAAAATTTAAATATTAAAAAAGCCAGAAGATTAATTCAAGTATAAGGAAATAGTACATTTTGAGATAAATTCAAATTGGAAAGTATTTGCATGACTGACTAATGCTGCTTCTGTTTTAAAATGTTTAGTACAGGGTTAAATACTAGCACCAGAAAAAATTCAGATCTTTCTTACGGTGGTGCTCCAGTGTTATGCTCAGCAGTAGAAAATGTTCAATAAGGGGAGATTCTTTAGAAGAAGATAGGACTTTCTATCACCTGTAGTCAGAGAAAATAATCTAGAAATATCTGTAGTGGAGGGAGAACAGAAGGTAATTATAGTACCCTACACATGCAATCCCCAGTAGCGACAAAGATGGTTGTTGTTAGAGTACAAACCAAAAGCATTTGAGTTTTAATTTTTTTAAATTTTAAGTAATGTTGGAAATGTTGCATAAATTGTTCCCACTCATGCTAAAATTCAGCCACTGTGTGCTATGAAATGGGACAGAATCTCTTAGTGACACCAAATAAAATTCTGGTTCCCTGACAAATAATTTCTTTCAGTCCCCTAGATGCTTGAATCTGGGAGAATTGAGATTACATGGGATTGCAGCCAACTTTTTTTTACAATTTTTACATTTAAAATCTGACCAGCAATTTTTGATGAATCTCAAATTCTACAAAACCTCTTTATTTCTCACTAGATAGTCAGAATTACAGCAAGTCTAAAACTGTAAAAGAAGAGAGCAGTTTCATGATTTTCCTTAAAACTAGAATAAAACAAACCCCACTGTTATCTGAGAAGACTGAGATTTAGATAATCTGGAATTTCATTTTGCAATGCACCGAGGACAGTCTGAATTTGGAGAACAAGCGCTCACTTCTGATGGCTCTTTTTTGCCTCATGTTCACAGGAGTGACAATGCTCTGGAGTGTGATCTCAGTCTGTAACAATAACTAGAAACCTGGGCAAACTCCCTGTGCCTGGAATAGCCAGGTGAATCTTACTTATTTGCAATCCCATAATGTTTCTTAGAAACTAGAAAAATTCAATGTCTGAAGAAGTAAACCAATAAACCATTTTTATTTTTTTTAATGTACTCTCAGCACTAGTAAGAACTGTAATTGCCACAATAAGACTGACATAGACAACAGTGAAGCTCCACAAGTCAAAGATGTCCACATAAATGTGAACATCCTCCAGAGTTATATAGGGGTGAAATGAAATAGCCTAGTACATGGTCAGGCCAGGCTTCAAAGCTGTACCACTAACAGGTTTGCTTTAGGAAAATATGTCATCACAGCACACCATAGCAATTCTTTCCTGGAGCACTGAATTATGGCCCCTGGCAAATGAGACTTAGGATCAATGGTCCTATGCTGCATGTTTGATATTTCTGAGTTGGAAAAAAGCCAACTTAATGAACCTAAAGGTTTAAACACTCAAAAAGCAAAGCTCGGCTAAATTTATTTTCTGCACCCAGTTACACAGCAGGAAAATACCATTCAATGAAACATTTCCCTCAGTAGTAGAGTAGGTTACTACTCATGGAATATACAAATGTTGAGTATTAGAATGAGCATTTCCAGTAGATTGAGGGAAGTAATCCTGCCCTTCTACTCACCCCTGGTTGGGCATATCTGGATTGCTGTGTCCAGTTCTGGGCTCCTTATAGAATGAGAGATGCATGGAGCTCCTAAAGCAGTTCCAGCAGAGGTCAGTGAAGATTATTAAGGGACAGAAGCCCCAGCATCTCTCTTATGGGGAAAGGGTGAGAGAGATGGGCTTCTTCAGCCTAGAGAAGAGAAAACTGTGACAGGACCTCATCAATGTCTGTCAGTGTCTGAAATGGGGTCAAGAGGATGGAGCCAGGCTCTGCTCAGCAGTGCCAAGCAATATGACAAGAGGCAACAGGTAGAAACTGATGCACAGGAAGTTCTACCTCAGTATGCAGAAGACTTTACTGTTCAGGTGACTGAGCACTGGAAAAGACTGCCCTGGAAAAGACAGCCCAGAGAGGTTGTGGAGTCTCCCTCACTGGAGATATTTAAAACTGTCTGGACACAATCCTGTGCCTTGTGCTCTAGGATGACCCTGACTGAGTAGTGGGGCTGAACAAGATGACTCACAGTTCCAACTGTATCCATTCTGTGATTCTGAGATCTACCGTACCATCAGAAGTATCCACAGCATCTGCGCTGAGCAATTTTCTTCTTTCCTGAGCATTTTATCTTCATTGTACTTCACAGAACCAGTACAGAAATGACAGTATGGTTTTGCACACTGTATTCGTATAATTCTGGATATACTTTAAAAGAACAGAGTAAAGGTGACAGTAAAACCTTTGCTTTGTCTTCTTCTAGCTTGAATGCTTGTTGCAAAATGCTAAGTTCACAACATAAAAAAATAATTTTTTACAGGTATTTTTTTTGCAGAATTAAAGAAAGTGGAGCAAGAAGCTTCCACTATAGAGTGTTAATGCAAAGCTGGACAGTGAGTTGATGTTTAGGAAAGCTCAGATAAAGAGAAAGAGAGTCACCAGGAATAAACGGACAGCCTAAGGGCTAATAACGAACTTGGAGAAAATCCTTAAGGCAAGAAGGAAACTAAAGGAACATAAATACAAATTAAGATGACAAAAACACTGGAATGTGACAGGGAACAAGAGAAGAAAACTATCAAGGATCAAATTCTATTAAGGACTATCATATATGATAAAGAATACATTCTAAAAATAGTACATGACACCAAGACATAAAAGGTTATAAGCATGACATCAGAATAAAATAATGCACCCTAGAAAAGGTGTGACATAATTCAATGAACAAGTTTTACATTTTGTGGAAAAATGCGCAAAATTCTCACTTTGCAGAATGGGGGATAGGCATAAAACTTTAAATATGTATATTTTTTTATATATTGCTATTTTAATTTTTCAGCATTGAAAGGAAGGTTTTTAAATTTCTAATCTTACCTAGAGTGAGCAAGTCTGTTAAATTTTTATTCCGAACTCAAAAAAGTCTTCTCTTGAAAGAATTGAACAAAGCAGTTAGAGTAATAAGTTTCCTTGTTCCTGCAGAAAAGAACCTGCATTATGGAAAATCTCATAAGCAAGTCTAATTCTGCCTCTTTCTGATTGTAACAATGACTTTACCCTTATTCTGCATATCTTCAAACTCTCTTGTTCAAGCCAGTCTCAAAAGCTGTCTGAAAGTTCCATTCAAACATACATGTTTATTTGGCAGATAGTTCTAAGCTGGTCATCACATGACAATCCTGTAGATTAGAAATGCTGTGCTTCTGAAGAAAATTCCTTCTTCCTGGAATTTTGTTAACACAATATTTTTCCTGAAAACTGCAGTGAGAAACGTTTCTCTAAATGGCAGACCCATCCATGTACAGTATCTCTTCCTACGTTTTTGCTCTTAACTTCCCATAACTGCTATTTAAACTAAAGCTTGTGTCCAAAGAATTGATTACCCATAATCTGTAGTATAAATGAAAACATCCCTTGAACACTTCTAATCTCCCAACATTATCCCAGTTACCGTGGGTACTAAGATTGGCATTGGAAAATATTAATTGAGCAACTCAACCTTCTGTTACTTCTTGAGAGTGATACACTAGAATGCATACATCTACATGTATGAAAATTTAACATTATCATTGACAAACAGATGTTTTTCCATGGCACAATCCAGTCACTTGCGCATTTCAACTTGTTTTTTTGTTTCAGTTGAATTTAATAAGATTCATGGACCATTATGACTCCTCAGCAGTAGCATTGCATTGTGTAGTGTTCAAACACTTGGTGTGGGAATGGACCCTCCCTGTGTACCCCATTCTGCCACTCCACACCAAGGATGTTCAAGGTACATAGGAAGGATCACTAAAGATGGTTCAAGGTTATTCAGTGATATACACTTCAGCTTGAATGGAAGTATTGGATTTTAACAGCCATTGCAAAAGCTCAATAAATATGTTCTTTCTTCCTACAGTCAATTTCCCTTTCGAGGTTTTGCAGAGAAAAAGTAAGAAAAAACCCTCTTAATCACTAAATAGCTCTTGTTTTTATACAAAACATTTTAGCAGGCATAGATCTTGTTTTCCCTTTTGGTAGCCTCCCAGATTGATGCGCTATTCTGGATTCAGAATTTAGAAAGATTAACACCCCTCCCCACCATCTTCTAAAAACAACTAATTGAAAAATAAAAACTTTCAAAATAATGTTTGAGAGAATATAGAATCACTCAGTTATTAGATAAGGCCTTTTATCTAGGATCATGTATCTATCTACCTAAAATCAGTCAGTGTGCTTCAAGAGTAGCTGAGGATCTAACCCACAGCTCCTTTTCTTTGTAATATGTTCTACATTTTACTTCCTACATATAATTGGAGGTCTTTGGCATCCACAACCAGACATTCCTGTCTTTACATGCAAGAAACTTAGCCACCAACCTAATTTCCTACCACACTAAGCCACTAAAAATCACATAATAATAACAATTAAAACATATGAATGTATGTCATTCTCAGTTCAAAATCATTAAGCATCATCATCTCAGAGCACTTACATATTTTTCACCTTTACTCAAGCTCCTGTTCACATGTATCTCAAATTACACTGATATACACAGTGCTAAACAAAGTTCTTACTCAGTGAATTTAAGGTGATACAAAATATTACATTTATTTCTTCGAGACAAAAATCCAGAAAACACATTCTCTGAATAGCAGTACCAAAAAAACCAAAAACAATCAAACCAAACCTACTTATTTTCTTCATTTGAGCAAATAATTATCATTGAAACAATTATCATTAAAACATGGCTTGGCCATGATCATCACAGGACAAGAGTACATTTCTTTAATCACATACTTAAAACCCATCTCAGAAAAAAAAAGATCAGTTTTCAAGAGACTCTTCCAAAGGAAATAAACCACTTAGAAAAGGATATTAAATACTCACTGATCGTAAAAAAAACCACCAAAATCAAACAGTTTAAGCAAAGTTATTGTTCAGAAAAAAGAAACAAGTGTTCCAGAATAGCAGCAAAGTTATATACTCAACTAAATTCAGATCTTTAAAAAAAATGTAGGGGACATCAACCTATAGCCTTAGTATTATGTGCCTCAGTTTTACGTGCCTCAGCCTCAGTTTTACATCCATTTGAGCCTTTAAGGTCTTGTTGTGCTGGTTTTGGCTGAGGCAGAACTCATTTTCTTCACAGTCACCATCATACACAACAGAGTGCTGCTTTCCTGGGGACAGTTGAACATCAACTTACCCATGGGAAGCAGTGAATGAATTCCTTGGTTTGCTTTGCTGTGTGCAGAACCTTTGCTTTCCTTATTAAACTGTATTTCACTCAGCCCACAGGTTTTCTCACTTTTACCCTTATGACTCTCTCCCCCATCTCACCGGGGGGAGTGAGCGAGCAACTGCGTGGGGCTTAGCTGCCAGCTGGGCTTAAACCACGACACATGTATAAAATCCAATACCACTGGGGGAAAGAAATGCATTAGATCCAGTCTTTTAATTAGTCTCTGAACTTTCCAAAGACTTTCATTTATCCTATAGGTGCTGATTTTCCACTGTGTTCAAAGGCTTCTTATAATTAAAAATGCTATGACTTCATTAATTAAAATTAATGAAAAATGTGATAAAAAAGAACAATTGATCATATTGTATTATTAAAATAAAATCATAGCAAAAGCAAAAGAAAATCAGAAACAGAATTAATTATCTTGAATATCCGTTCTTCAGATATCTGAAGGCATAGGCTATTGCAAACTATTTTACTAAATGGAAATAAAACAATACAATTTTTGGACCAAATAAATCTCCAAGAGTACACAGAGGATAAAAATATCTAGTTGACTTTGATCTTTAATTTATGAATTTGTTCTTCATTATGTTATTTACACAGGAGTGCCTTTGATATTCGTAATGCCAGAAATAGATGTCTGCTTACAAAAAGATGCAGAAAAATATTTCCCTGTCTCCTGCAGGTATAGAAACATAAATGATTCTTGGTTTTAAACATATAGCTGTATACTAGACTACATTGTATGGACAAAACCTATCAGGGAAGTGACAGACAATTAAAATAAAATTTTCAAAGTATGGTCTAAATAGTGAATGGATAAAGATATTAAATTATGTATGGACTCTAATACTGGAAGTTTAATAAACCTTAAATTCTTGGGGAAAAAAGATAGGAGAGGATGGGTAACCAATATTCCTTCCATCCCTCATTCTCTCCATACTACCCTGGCTTTAAGGCCAGTTGCTTTTTCCAGGAGGTGCATCTAAAAATATTCATGAAGGGTCAGTTTGAATTATAGTCCTTGTGGGACTTTCATGGGATTCTTTTCTTCCTTATGTAACATGTGCCTGCATAAGATAAATAAAATGTAGTCATCAGCCAAAGGTCTCATGTTGTCAGTATTAAAAAGATTGTTGTAATTCTGCAAAGCCTGATAGAGGATTCAAGAAATGAGCAACTAAAGGATAATGTAATTACTTCTAATCAACATGGCTACCTGGAAAAGTAATCTTGTAAAATTATGTTGGTATAATATTTATGAAATTATAAATGCATTTGACAAAAATTATCAAGGCACAAGGATTTAACAACTGAGTAACATGGATCTCAAATCTCAACATGCTATGCAAATAGGGAATATCACCACTGGCTATTTTTTTTCATCATATTTTCCTGGGACTGATTTTACATTTATTTGTATTTTCATAGACCTGAGGACAAAAATAATTCAGTCAATGCTGATAAATTTGGTTGCTGATTCAATAAGTGATTAGGGAAGGCAGGATCAATCAATAAAGGAAAAATTCAATACGGTAATATCTGCATTTATTACCAGAGGATTATTTATTAGCAGTGGATGAAGACTCTTCTTAGAATATGACAGAAATAGTTTGAGATGTATTGATAGAACAAGAGGTAATATTTTTTAACTGAAAGAGGCAGAGTAAGATTAGATGTTGGGAAGAAATTCATTGCTGTGAGGGTGGTGATGCACTGGAACATGTTACCCAGAGAAACTATGGATGCCCCATCCCTGGAAGTGTTCCAAGCCAGGTTGGATGGGGCTTTGAGCAACCTGATCAAATGGAAGGGTGTTGGAAGCAGATGATCTTTAATGTCCCTTCCAACCCAAACCTGTCTATGGTTTTATGACTCTCTAGGCAGGACTCAGATAAAGAGACACAACTCAGTCTCTTTGCCTCTGTAATCAGCCTGAATATCTGAATATTTCCCCAGAGATCTCAAAGCACGATAAACAAGGGTAGTTCACAGAAACACGCCTGGACTCCAGTCCCAGGGATAACAGAAGGGGATGCAATAGTGACTGTCAGGGAAAAGAGGTGACACAAAAGTGCAGCTGGGCAGTTCCATTGGTCTGAGAGACTGGAAATGTAGGATTGCAATGCTCCTGTATTCCAAGGGAGAAGCTGTTCTAGTACTATGCTGAGATCAAAGCTGTGTTTCTAAATTACAGTTATAAGGAACATGGATGAAAGAAGCACTAGAAGAATTAGTCAAAATAGTAGAAGACATTAAATGTGTTATAGAAAAAAACACAACAAAACCTGAAGAAGATCTGTCAGATTGCCTTAAAGGAGGAAGATTAATTGAGCAGTTAGAAGAATGCTTATACAACTTGTAAGTTTAATTCACAACAGGTGAACATAGGAATTCAGAGAAAAAAAGAAACAAAACACATCTTTTCTAGCATGGATGGTTAACTACAAAAAATTCTGGCTTAGTTCCAAGTTATTGTACCTGAAGGAATATGTTCTAATCCTATTACCAACATTATATAGAAAGTCATAAAGCTACAGTGTCTTCTGGCTAGAAGTGTTTTTGAGCCAAAAAGAGCATTTTTGTCAGCCAAAGAAATACCTATCTCTATACGCACTTTTTTTAGTTATATTTTTTCATATTCTAAATCAGAAAATGTCATCTTCATTTATGTGAAATCATCCCATCCTAGACTGTCAGAACCTACTTTAACCTTTGGGCAAACCTTTCTTGTCAAAAAAAATTATTTTCTAAACTGCCACTGCAACACAATCTAAATGTATTCTTTTAGACTACATAAAGTGTGTTTACTTCAGCATATAATGGGGACTCAACATCATTACAGATTTCCCAGTTTCTTGGGAATAGTCAGCTATAAAAAGATGATTTTTTTATTGTTGTTGTTTTAATTTTCTGTGTATATTGTAGAGCTATTTCAGAGAAATAACCCACACCTCAGAGAAACTTAAAGGGATTTTGTGTATTTCCAGATTACAAAGTAAGGCCAGATTCCTTGGAGGCAAATGGCTCACTACTAATTTAAAAATGGAGTTAAAAAGAAAATTTTCAGTATTTTATTTTCAATTTTATATAGTTAACCTCTATTGGTTTTAAAAGGGAGAAAAACAAGGAAATAGGACTTGAAGTAACCTTCTGAAAATATGACGTGCATTCTGTTGCCTGCAAGCATTCCTACAGGGCTGAAACCTTTCTAGAAAAGAGATTTTTGTTTGCACTTCTACATCTGTATCTGTATTTTGGAGGAATTGGAGATGGAAACATGGTGGAAATTCACTTTTAGAAAGAAGTGGAATTTAATTTTCTTATTGTAGAGGAGACAGCTGTAAAATTCTTTGAAAAATACTGTTTGCTTTTTAAAAGGAATCAATAGTTTTGTAGAAAATTCTCACAGGATAACTGAATTTTATTTCCCCTTTCTGTTTCATCACAGCTCAGACCCTGGAATGGAGCTAGTAGCATATTTTCCTCTGTAATGGCACTTCCCAGCCATTCCTCCTCCTGTGGGAGATGTCCTTGAGGATGTCCACCACCTGTAACCACAAATACAATCTGGATCTATTTTTAAGAGAAGTGGGCAAATGCACTCTTTTATACAAATGCTTTGGCTTTCCATAAACCATTACAATTATTCTATGTGAATTAGAAGATGTAACACAGAGCAATATGTGGAGTGCAACACAAAAACATTTTTCAATTCATTTCCATTTCCAATTTCAATTCAATTTTCCTTCAACAAAGGAATTTTTCAGACATATGAATACTAGAGAAACAACTTTATCAAAGGCATGGAAATATATTGGAAGTAAACTTATTGCCTGGCTGATGTTGAGCCATGAACTGATAGAAATTAAGTTGTACAGCTTCTACAACTTTGGGAGAGGTTCAGAAATATATCCCAAGAATAATTTGGCATTAGTGTGTCAATCTGTTAATATTATTGTAATTGATGTAATATAAGTACCTAAAGGAACTGGAGTAAAACAATTATTTTTCAAGTTTGCTTGGAAAGCACAGCTTGCTTAGTATGAAATACCAAAATGTGATTTCAGAAGAGTGAAAGGCTTTTCTGAAAAATGACAAGGACCCCTCTGACCCTGCAGCTTTCCCCGGAGCAGTTCACTCGAGGAGCAGCGCTCCCGGGGCAGGACAGCGGCAGCCGGGGCCCGTCCCGCTGCCCCCGGCAGGCAGCAGCGCAGCACGGCTGCCTGCCGTGACAGAGAAAGGCCAAGGCTCGGCAGGGACAGCCAGCTAGCGCGGATCTGGATCAGCAGGACACGGGCAGGGCACGGCTGCAGCCCGGCTCAGCAGGACACGGGCAGGGCACGGCTGCAGCCCGGCTCAGCAGGACACGGGCAGGGCACGGCTGCAGCCCGGCTCAGCAGGGCTCAGCCCGCAGGGCCCCGGCAGCCTGAGGCGGCGCAGGGGACGCGCCCTCGCTCCGCCGCGGCCTGCAGCCGTGCCGCTCCCAGCTGGCCTCAGCCCGGGCAGCCACAGCCCCGGCAAGGTCGAGGCAAAATCTGGGCCCTGCCACCCATCTCCCAAAGTGCCTGATGACCCAGTACGGTGGTTTCTTAGGCTTTACAAAGGAGCGAGCAGCTCCACTGTCACCGTGCAGTTTTCACCTTAGGCACTGCCCGTTTAAGGATTGCGTGGGAATTGCAGCATGCAATTTCCTGTAAACAGTTTTCATTGTTTTCTTAACTCCTACCTTTTAAATCTTATTTTCTGGGCAAAAGTATTTTTCTGATGTTGTGAGAGTGATGACAAGATACTGCGATACTAAACATTTGGGACTACGTGCAGGAGGCTGAATTAATTTATCAGCTGTGATTTGCTTGTCATCAAAACTCCTGGTTAGAAAGTGTTGCCATTAGCATCTAGGATCTGTATGGAGGATGTAACATTGAACAGTTACAGTTGGGACCAATACTTCCATTTATCATTAAGATTTTTTTAGGTCTCTGCATTATAAGAGCTCATCTTCTCAGTCGCCAAGTTTCAAATATAAGCTGATATTTTTCAGATCTCTTCCACTGACAAGTCCTATTTGAAGGTATTCTGTGTTTTTATTTGAGAGAGATTTTGCTATGGCAAAAATAAATGTAATTTTGAAGAATCAAATTTAGAGGGTAAAAGAAATTCTTATCACCTTTTCTTTTCTTTTCTTTGAAATCTGGATTGACTGTGATTTGAAGGAGGGAACTCAAATGTTTGGCATTTTGTCCTAAAAATAAAAAGTAAATTTCTGTTCCAACACAAATGGTACGGTAGCATGAAATTCCATGTGGTATAAAATATATAGGAAAAGAAATCACAAGGGTAAAAATCACATGTGGTTAACCAGCAGCTGGAATCAATGGTTAAAGCTGCAGGGTGCTCAGGAGCGGGTTCCTGCCACCCAGATTAGCTGGGTGTACTTTGCTGTGAGGAAGATGCTTCCTGTTGTTACTTAGTGGTTCTTAGCCAATAAAGTAACGCTTGAAGAGCACAGTGATGAACACCAACCCAGTAAGACAACCTGTCAAAGTTATTTGCAAGAAGAATTAGATTGAAGTCTAGACTGGAGATTTTCTGGCAATAAAGTAAACTTTTTTGTTGTAATATTAGGTATGGAGAATGCCCTATGAGGTGGAAGTTTGCTGGAAAAGGATACTAAATCATTGGTTAAAAATGTTTTGTTGGCAGTTTTGTAATCTGTTTGCATCTGAAAGTAGATCTCACATGATACTAGGTATTCTCTTTAGACTAGGCTGTTCTAGGTTTTGTTCATTCTATGTTGCCTGACTAACACCCATAGCTCAGTTGCAGAATTTCTCAGAAGTCAGAAATCCACCTGAAACCAAAGATATTTGTAATTCAGATTTACAGAATTCATGTATTCTGAAAAAAACCCCTGCATCTTAGACATCTCCGGTTAAATAATCCTTCACCTTGTCGATTTGACACTCATGCTTTTATGTCTTTGATCCACAGTCATAAAATACCTTCCTTTACTGCTGTGTGTGATCATTCAAGAAATGCACATTCTGTAGTAAAGTGATTCATAGAAAAGAAATTTAACAATAGCTGTGTTAAAGGGAGATATTGAATAATGCATGGCAAATAAAGAACAGGATCATGGGCTTCAGAATGATTAAGCTGAATCATAGAATAGCTGTTCAGAAGAGATAACTGAACTATGAACAAATATACTGGGAAAATAGCTATCATTATTTTAAAACAATATTGTAATTCACACTTTCATTGTTGGTTTGTGCTTATTGCTGGAACTTGATTTTGGCAAGGCTTCACTTTGCAACTTCTAACTTTTTAATGCAAGTGGTATTTGAACAAGATGCAGCACACTTTAATCTAGCTTTTTTCCTAGCTACTAGAGTTACTTTAATTAAGCTAATGTATTGGGAAAAGAGGAACTGAAGCAATCAGTCAATTTTTTGATCACATTTGTGTTTGTTTTAATAGGCAGCTCAGCTGTTGACAGACTGTTGACTCAGGTTCAAATAGTCCAGCATAACTGAAGGCAGAAAGTCTCACTGTTGAGGTAGATTAATGCCAAACAGGTTATGCTCAAGTACAATAATTAGGAAATTAGAAGGAATTAAAATATTAAGATATAGATAAGACATACTACCAAGCACCAGACAAATTCCTTCTCTCTTTGGCTGGACATTGCTGATGATTAATGCACACATCATGGAAAACAAGCAGGAGTCAAAAGCCACTGTGCTGGAAAGATATGATATTGTTGCCATTACTGAAACTTGATGAGAGAAATCCCATGGTTGGAGTGTGACTATCGATGGCTACAGACTGTTCAGAAGAGAGGTAGGAGAGGTGGAGAGATTGCCCTTCTACATCAGGGGCAGATTGGGTGTGAGGAACTGTCTTTGAAGATCAGGTCAAAAGCCCATGGGTAGGAATCAGAGATTAAGGTGACAAAGAGAACCTCATAGTTGATGTCTAGTGCAAGCCGCCTGATGCAGGGGAGCCTATTGATGAAGCCTTCTTTCTTCCACCACAGAAGGCATTGTGCTCACAGGCTGTTATCCTGCTGGGACACTTCAGCCTCCCTGACATCTGCTGGGGAAGAAGCACAGCAAGCTGCAGGCAGTGCAGGACAGTCCTGCAGTGCATGGAGGATAACTTCTTGAGCCAAGTAGTAGACAGCCCTACCAGAGGAGAGGCCATACTGGGTCTATTGGTCACTAACACAAGTGAGCTAATCAGGGATGTCAAGACTGGAGGCAGCCTGGGATGCGGTGTGGAGTTTGCAGTCCTGAGGGATATGGTTTAGGTGAGGAGTAAAGTCAGAATCATGAACTTTAGGATCTTCACGCCTTCAAAGCAGTAGTCAATAGGATCCCCTGGGACACTGCCTGCAGGAGCAAAGGAACCCAATGGAGCTGGAACATCTTTAAGGAAGTCTTCCATTGAGAGCAACACCTGGCAATCCCAGGAGCAAGAAGCAGGGCAAGGAAAGCAAGAGACGAGCATGGCAGAGTAGGGAACTGCTGATCAAACTAAAGGGCAAGAAGCATTTAAATGCACAGGTGGTGGAAACAAGGACCAGTGATGTACGCCATTGTTAAGTTGCAAGCTTGCTGGGCAAGTTTAAGGGGAAAGGTAATTGTGTTCACTCTGGTGGTGCACAAGAGAAGAATCAAAATTCTTAGGACATTTAAATACAAAGTTTTACTCGCAAACTTTAGAACACAAAGATAAAATAAGATACTTGGCAAATTTAGAAACAACTTCCAGTTCAAAGTAAGTCACTTCATAAACTTTATCTCAGGAAATTTAGAATTAGCCAACTTCTAATTATCCAGACACAGCAAGGCCCTTACTAAAGCATGGACTGGAACTTTTTAGTCTGGCTTAAGGCATATTTCAATAATTTAGCAGAAGAAAGTGAGAAAGGGAAAGAAAAAAGGAAAGAGAAAGATATATACAGTCAATGCCTTAGATCCACCATGTCCTCAGCTACTTGTAAATTGGAGGCAGTGGGGCTCATCAGCATCACTACAGTGCTGCTGCTTTGGACCAATTTTGGGCTGTCAGTGTGCCGTGTGGCTTGGCAGACACTCTAGGACCAGACCAGAGGCTCCAGGAGCAGGGTGTGTAGTACTGCATTATCCCACCTATTCACACCTTGCCCTGCTCCTTCCCAAATACACACACACACACACACACACACACAGAGTCTACCTAGTTGTTTTGAGTCAGTCTATCAATTCTCTGGTCTCCTGTAGACAGCAGCCCAGAAAGCCAATCATATCTTGGGCTGCATCTTGGGCCAGTAGGTCGAGGGAGTTGATTCTGCCCCTCTCCAACAGGTATTGCAATTAAACTACCTATACATACATACATATTTGCCAATATGTATTTTTTAAATTTTAAAAGCTCTTTATTATGCTCTTTTCTAATATTCAGATGTGAATAAGAATTTTCTATGAATGTTCCAAACAGCACCCCAGAAAAGAATTCCTACAGCAGTGTGTAGACTGTTTTATATGGCAGCCAAAATCTACAAGAGGAATAGCACAGAGAAGTAAAAGTGCCCTACAACAAAAGAATTAAAATATTTGAATTTTTTTCAAAAAGCTTTTCTTTTAATTCATTAACCATGTTCATTTAAAGTTGCTGGAAATCATGCAAAAGGTGATATGATATAGAGGCACAGAGAAGCACAGAACACCAGACTGATCTACTGGTATCTTGAGCTTCAAATACATAGCTGGAGAATTTTTCCTAGGAGCAAGAACAAACATATTTGAAGACTATTTCTAACTCTTAGAACAACACATAACAGCACTCCTCTAAGGTTCTAATCAAGCATCTGCTATGCTCTATGAAGAAACAGTACACAGATGCTGGAAATCATCTGGGAAGCATGATTCAGTTAATAAACTAAAATAGAAATCTGCCCATAGGGTAAAAGCGAAAATGTGGGGTTTTTTTTTCTACAGAGAATTTGCTTAGAAACTTAGAAACGGTATTTATGATGCTTAACTTATGGCTATCCATTTCTTTAAGATGGAATATCTAGTTCTACTCGAAGAGAGAAAATATACTTTGTTTGAGAAACAGCTATAGGACTGCCAAAGCTGGAATTGTTACCTGCACTAGAAAATAATTAAAAAGATAGTTGTGTCAGCTGTCTAGCAAAGCTGCTAGCCTAACACAAAAAGTAGCTAAGTATCATACTTTGTCCCTGAAAACTAACACAGATCTGTTACGTATAGAATCCTTGAGACATATAGTTTTTGGCTATTTTGTTCTTCCACAGATAAAATCCAAATATCACCCAGTTTTTCTACCCCAAATGTCCTCTTTTTAAAGAGGATATAGCTTCTCCAGACTTGGATGCATCTCCCAAGCTGCAAAGATTTTCATGGATATCCTCTGACTGCATTAATGATACTTCATCCATTCTCTAAGCATCCTGCAGTAAATGTCATCAGGCCTAGACTATTTAAGACTGCCTTAATTAGATTTTTTTGGCATTGCTAAATGCTTCACCTGATTGAAATATCTAAGTTTTCTTTTCTGCAGCTGCGTCTCAGCAGTTGTCACCGTCTGACTCAATACTGCACAGACATGATTCCAGCTGCTGTGTTTTGATCAAGGTTTTGATGGCAAAGCCAGTCCTCCCTGATCTATTAGTGTACCACTTTGTACTTTGAAATTTTATATTAATTTCCTCAATTGTATTGTTTTTGTTTTCTCCAGTTCTTCTCTACCATGTTGTTTTATTAGTGTACTTGTCATTAGACTACTTCTCATTTTTCTATTCTACTCTGAAGCCATCAGTTGAAATATTAAGCAAGATCTTTATTTAGACTAGATCCTGGTGGCTGCTCTTGTGACAGCGACAGAACAGTTCAAGCAGTGTCTGCATTCTCAGGAATCTACATTTTTTGACTTGTGTGTGTGTCTGTTTGTGTGTTAGTCTTTGCTGTTATCCACAGGACAGTCTATTCTGTTTCCTGTCTGCCGCCTGTACAGTTACCCACGCTTGATGGGAGAGGGTCACTTAATCAGTCAAATGCTAAAAGTCAAAATGTGCCTTAAGACCTGCCTCATGACAGTGCCACTATTTACTTACTGACCTTCAGAGAGGTCAAGATTTGATGCTGCTTTGCTCCTCTTCTCCTATGGCAGCAGCCAGTAAGGATTCTTCTGAATTATTTTACCTACTCAATGTTTTTGTTGTATTGGATGAGAGAGGGTCCCAAATGAACCATCTCAACTGATGAACTCCCAAATGGTCTGGGAGTTCATGTAAGCAAAGGTCAGTAGCAGATGCAGACTAATTCCTTTCTTGGATGTGTTGGCTCACCTGTAAATATGTGGGTTTCTTTGACAAGTAGATGTGTAACTGTTCACAGGAGAAAGAGAAAATGGTAACAGCCTTGAAGCCTATTCCCTATCCTGGATCTTAGAGCTGCACAATGAGATTGATGCTCCACTACTCCTAGCTATGGCAAACTTGAACAGTTATTTGAACCCTTGTGTCCTACACAACACCTGCCAGCTTTGTTATTCCTGGGTAGCAGGAATAGGACTGATGCTGAGTGTAAACGGCTTATCTGTATTTTAAAATAAAATAGAAATAGAATTCTTTTATACTTTATTTTACTATCTTGGCAAGATGTAATTCTCTTTGAACCTTGGCAATTCTCATGTTACCCTTTCATATGACTTCTGAGAGTTAGCAATTTTTCTCTGATCAGATGACTTTTTTGTTCCATGTAAGTTATCAGCTTGTTTGGCACTTCACAGATGGTAATTCAGGCTAGATCTCAATTATGCAAGTCCTTTCCACACCCCCTTTGCTTGAAATCCTGACTCCTTGTAGTTTTATTGATTTGTATAGTCTTGTACAGTTCTTTACCTGCTCTGTATCAACTAGTCCTTTAACAAGTTGATTCTAATTAGTTCCCTTGATGAATGAAAGATTACCTTTTGAAATTGAGAACTTCATGAAGGGGGTATATGAATAAGTATAAATTATGCAGTAAAGTCCAGCATGTCAGCTTCTCTACAGTAGCCAGCTGTACCTTGTACCTGCCTAATCCTTCAGTATAAGAAGAGTAAATTGATCTGACTCTACAGTGTGACCTTAAGTACAATTGACTACTTTGCAAGTTTTCACTTCATTCCACCATAACTTTCATGTCAAGATTTAAATATCTTTCTTCATTTAATATTCCAGTGTAATTAATTGTTATTAACTCATAATTATATTCATACCATACTGTGATGTTATTTGCTCATTGGATTAAGAGATATTTAATGTTGAATTTTGCAAAAACAGTCATCAGGGTCTACACCACATTGCTGTTTACTACTACTACACTATTATTACCACGTTTATAATTCTACTGTCTGTGTGTGGAAGAGGTTTTACAGCACTTCTCTGAGCTAGAGGGAAGTTTGATAAGAAGATGCATGTTTACCCCTGAAAGAATTTCCTACCAGGGTTGTTGACATGGAAACCAAGAAAGAGAGAAGGATAAATAAGAGAAACCTGCAGCTCTCTATTCCAATAAGCACTTTGTTTTTCTTTTCTGACCAATGAGTAAAGTGTAAACTTAGGAGTTTTTTAAGAATGTATAAAAAGCATGCATGCTAGAATAAAGACGGTTTTGAAGCCTTCTGGAAATGGAGTGTGTTGTTTTATGTTGACTCTGTCTCAACCATAGCTGTCTCAACTATGACATCTATGAATTGCAGCAACATAAAAAAATCCTAAAATTTCTCAAATATTCAAATGCATAGCTTCAACAATTTCATATAGAGCTACAGAATAATTTATTACAACCAAATGTGGCATTAGAGTACCACAAAAAGTCCTCAGGTTAAAGTAAAATTTTTATTGATTCTTTCCTAAAATCATATTAACCTGCAAAGATCTTTATCCCATTCTGTCTTGTTTCTTCAGTAGGTTGTTACAGTGTTCTTAACTTAATCTAACCCTTAAATTTCATTTTTTTTGTCCCTGTAGAACAAAGGCTTTAAAAGTAGGAACAATGATTATCATTCTATCACATTTTAGTTACTCCTTTAACAAATCCCTTCATGTCATGCAATATTTCAAATTCTTCAATGTCATTTCCTGGAAGAACCATTTAACAAAGATGGAATTCATTTAACTACTGCTTTCAAAAATATTAATATCATTTTGGATGGTGTCTGGCCAACTACTCAGGGAAATCCATCACCCATGTGTTAAAATTTTTTTACCAACTTTTCTCTCACATTAGGCCTTAATTTCTGAGGGCGCATGATGAGAAGGTAGTTGGAATAGGCTTTTTCATTCATGCCTCCTAGGTATGTGAGCTGCTGCCAAGTGAGGGGAGACTGGTTTATGTGTAGGCTTATCTGTAGTGAGAGTCAGGATTGCTAAAGCTGGAGTTCAAGCTAGAATGAGAATAAGGCTGAGGAATTAGATTTCTTAATAAGTTATGACCACATCTTGTAGGAAAAGGAGCTAATTCTTATCAGGATTAGAGACCCCACTGAACTCAGGCTCAGCACTGTGTGGCTATAGTGACCAAACTGTGATTACTTGCTAGGAGAGCAGCTTTAAATGGGAAACAATTTGACTACCCCACTTACCAACATTGTTTAAGACCACTGAAATATCCTTTTAGCCTTTAGCTCTGCAATGACTGTGCATAGACAAAAAGGAAGGTGGCAAACAGAGACATCACCCTATAGCCCCTGAGTGTGCTGCAGACATAGTTAAACAATCTGCTCTCTCTATTGCCCTCAAGGGGTATGTTTGTGCACATGGTATCTATATAAAGAAGATGAAATTAATCTGATTCTCAGGTTTTCTTTGCTTTGTGCATTCATCTTCATCAGGAGCAAGTGCAACATTCAGCTGAACCCAAGGAGAATTGTTCAAACCCAATTAGTACTCTAAAGGTGTGAAAATATTGCAAAAGCACCAGAGCAAGGTTAGAAAAACATTTAAGGCAGTTTGAATCTGAAATAACACTAACCTGATGCTTAATGGGTATCTTTTACAGTGAAAGATTACTGGCCAACTCTGTGGTTCAATTATAACATTATTCTATTTGTATCTCAGGGAAGGCAGTTTAAAACACCCTTTCTGTGGCTAATGAACAATGTTCTTCATTACCACAAGGTGTCAGTTTTACGACTCTTGGATGAACAACAAAGTAAATAAGTAAAATATTAGATGGAATCATTCCCTACTTTTTCCTGAAATTGCTATGCTAGTTTCTCTAGTTTGCTTATTACATTTGGTATGAAAATTGAATTAGGTACATATTAGATCTGAGCAGACATCTCATGAAGAATAATATGTGTAGTTTAGCATCTGTTTCTGCTTCTGAAATTTTAGGAGCAAGCTACAACTTCCTTACACTTGCTAATTATTTAGATTTTTATAATATTTGTGATATTAATTAGTATTACTCCAAATTTAAGTATTGCACACTGGATATTAATTAGATAATACTGCTAATATTTCTGCCCTTTGGCTAAGCACTTGTGCGTTTATAGAAGCATAGCTTAGAATATTTTTAGATATGGCTGTGACTACTGTTCCTTTAAAAAAATTTCAACCATAATCCCTTTTTAATTTACTCACTCTGCAAATTCACAGACTCATGCTCAGACTCACCTCGAGCTCACACAGAGCTGCAGCAACCTCACTGCTGCTAGGCTACTGAATTCAGCAATCCCTGACAATTGCAATGAAAAATGTGTGTGTCCTAAGCCATTGTGGGTCAGTAGAATCATCCCCATGAGCTTCAACAGACTTCAAATAAAACATATCTGAAGTATTAAATAATTGCAGTTTATTTAAGATCATGGAAGAGCCTAAGTAATTTCTTAAGCAAACCTATCTAAATAGTTGCATGATTTAAAACTTAAAATTTTGTCTAAGCCAGAAAGACAAATTAAAGTATATCACTATTGCTGTTATTGTTAGAAAACTGATAAAGGAAACAGGAAATATACAGAACTGTTTTCAGGGAAGGTCTTGATCGTAAGTGGACTTGTTACTGCAACTTTAATGGTAAAACCCCAAATATTTAATTGTAAGGGTTTTTTTCCCCCTGTGATTGCTCACTCAAAAAAAAAAAAAAACCAACAAAAAAACCAAGAAATATTTTGAAGCATTTAAATGTTCCTGTTTTTTACTATCAGCATAATTTACTAATCTCCTCACGGCATACTTTGTAAAATTATCAGCTACAGTGATACTTTTAACAAATCATGTATATCTGTAACATTTCTCATCAATTTTAATAAGCTGGTGCAATTTTATAATTGCCTTGTAATCACTAATGTGGTAAATATCAGTGCATTTCTACTTGGTAAATGCACTTCAGTTCCTTAAGAGAACATTTACTGTGACATCCTCTTTTATAAATCTGGAAGGCCTGTTCTTTCACTTATATAGAAGTAAAACCTGTTCATTATAATAAAAGATTTAACTTTGAAAAAAACCCACTATCATTTGTCTTGAGAGCTGCCATTTCAGAAAGATTTGTTCCCAAATTTGACAGAAGCCTCTGAGGGAAAATGCAGATTAAATTATACCTATCATAAAACATTTATGCATTTATAGTGCATGTTTAAAAAAAGAAAAACAGATCAAGGAGCATCTCTCAAACAAAAGGATGTCACAAGAACCAAGAGTAAACTGGTTAAGTTAGTTTTGCTAATCACATATCTTGAATGCATTTTGGTATATTTTAAACCATTACTCCAGGGTGACTGAGATCCGTAAATGCACTGACAAAGACTTTGGGGAAATGAAACGAAACTGACAGTTTTTCCTTAAGTGATCATCTAAATTTAACCACAAAGGTCAATAAGCAATATGCACATTTGCATAATGATACATAGCCTTAAGACAACAGGCAACTAATTCATAGATGAATAGCTGGTTTCAAAATCTGGCTGACAAAGTAACCACTTCTAACAGATTAAGCTGTGAGTTCTAGAAAGAAAAATAATTGCTCTTATTCTGCTGTTGTTATTTATCTTCTTTTTAACAAGAAGACAAGTTAATTTCTTTTAAAAATCATGATGGTTTGTGTGAGGAGTTGCTGGTGAAAAACTGATATTAAGTCTCAGACTACACCATGTGAAACTGTCTTTGAAAGGTCATAACCTTTTAATATTTCTACAATACAAACACTCTGTTCCTGTAGGATTCAATGCACAGTGTTAGCATAATATACATTACCAATAAATGCAAAACCAGAAAATTGGTGGATTAAACCAGTGTGGATTGAAATTCCTCACTTATATGAGGAACTTATTACATATATATTACATATTTCACAGGGTTATTTTGGAATAGAGGGAGTTTGATTCTTGGACCAAATGTCTGTGATCCTAGAGCTATGAAGCCACAAGGCATTGTTACCAAATGTTGAGGAAATTATCACAAAATATCTTAGCTTATTAAAATTTGCAGAAGTGCTGTTGTATCTTAGCTTTGATGAAGTTCACTGGAGAAATACAGGACCTACTGCTTAAAATTCAAGCATGCATGTCAACTTTTCCCAGTATGAAAGTGCCCAGATCCTTGGTTGTAATTCAGAGCAATATACACTTCAGACCCAGTTACCCATTTACAACAATGGACAGGCAAGGAAGAGATAATTGAATCCTGTCCTGTAACATACTTGTATATTAAATTTTCCAAATGATTCTTAAATTATTGTGTTCTAACTTTGTGAATAGAATTTTCTGACTAATCCTTTTGTTTTAAATGAAAGGAAAACAAATATAAATCCACTAATCTTCTCTCTCAATGAGCACCAGTGGAAATTGCTATTGTACAAAAAAAAATTCATGAAAGATTTTGGATTAATTTGCTTCTGTATAGTTTTTTACTAAGTACAAACATGAATTGGACTATTAATTCATGTTGCCATTTTTAATTTATAATAGAAAAAAATTAGAATCAAAACATCTTCAAAAATACATAATAGCTTTAGTTCTTTCAGATGTGAAGAAACGGTCCATATTTGAAGACTGACATTTTCCATAACTTATATCAATCAAATCATATATTTATGGGAGAAAGGAGGCACTAACTCTAGATTGCACAGGTAATTCAGGAAAAAAAATTAAAGAAAACCATTAATGGTCTGGAAGATTTGATTTGTATATTTAAGAACATGTGGGTCAACATAAGCATGTGTGTCTTTGCTTAACAGTTACAAAGGATGAGGTAGAAACATGGGCATTTAAAATCTCTAAAAGCCAGGACTTCAAAAACTGTGAGTATTACTTGGGATATATCACCAGGATTAGAAATAATAGCTCAAAACTTCAGAGATAAATTTTGATTTACTAGATATGTAAAAATAATTTGTCAATAAAATATCAAGTTAATTACTTTTTTAGCCCAAGTATTCACTCATATTGTCAACTGGAAAACTGGCAGCTGTAGTTCCCAGAAAACATCATTTCCATTATCTGACATATCCATGATTTCTACTGATGCTGAGAACTATCTTTTAGGGCAATCTGGTACCCTTTGAAGGATGAACTCATGCCAGCTGTCTATTTAGCACTTACTTTTAAAATTTAGGTCTGTCCTTTTTACTTCCTTAGGATAAGTTCTATCTGTTCTTTTGACAGCATAGAATAAAAGGAGTCCATGGTGGTTGGTTACCTTCTCAAGCAAATGTGTCCATTAAAGTTTTTGCAGCTGTATTCCTGTTGAACAGTGAAGTTAGACATAAGCCAAGTACAGGTAGGTTCAGAACTACTCCTCTTCTACTTTGTCTAAATAGCAGCCCAATACTGTCATCTGGTGCTTCTCTTCCTCCCTTCACACAGAGAATTCAGTCAGGCTTTGATGTGCTTCAGAGATGAAGGACAGAGTAAATGGGGTTTTTTCCCATTGTAATACCTGTAAATTAAAATACACTATTTAAAATATATCCATTAATTTAGCTGCATTTGTTCTTAAATAATTCTTGAGCCTGGGATTAGAGTTTCAATGAATCCTCGTTAGCATGGTCCAGACATGTTAGTATTTCTACCATATGGAGCAGTTGCTCGTATTTAGCTCTCTGCTATGAGGATAAGGTTCTCTGACATTGACCACACAATCTATACAGACATTACACACGGAAGCATATAAAATTCAAACATTAAACTCTATATCAATATGACTTAGCCACAATGGCTTCAATTTTTTTCCTTTCAAATGTTAATTTACATCCCCATGCCCTCCCACAATTTATTTTTTGCAGCAAGAATCAAAGAGGTTTTAAAAGACTGTTGCAAATATAAAATACTCACCACTAAACCATAATCCTTGCTCATCTGTGAAATATAAACACTTCCAATTAAATGAGAAATTCAGCCTCAAGATCTTTCCTTCCTCTTCTAGCAAATGATTTACACAGGGGTTTACACACTAGTCTGTGGCTTTATTGGCACTGCAGGTGTAATGCGCTCATAAAAGTTGTTGCACCAGCATGTGATGTGAGCAGTGCAAACACTGAGCAGCTGATGAAAAAAATGCATAAATTAGAAAGACCTGACAGCTTTTTTCCTTATGTCTTTCTCAGTAATTCTTATTTTAGAACAGGTTCTAATAGGATAAATACTTTTCTTGAACTTAAGATTGTAACAGGTGTTCTCCTCTCAGGCTTGTTAAGTCTCACAGCATAGACAGATTCTTGGTTATGAGCAAACTGGGACATCTGAACCTGAGCAAGCAAAACAGTTTTATATAACCAATCTGTTGATTCCATCAAAAGCAAAAATAATTTTAGCATATAGTGA
Organism: Motacilla alba alba; assembly: GCF_015832195.1. Taxonomy (NCBI): domain Eukaryota; kingdom Metazoa; phylum Chordata; class Aves; order Passeriformes; family Motacillidae; genus Motacilla; species Motacilla alba. Next base: position 21,744,555 of record NC_052019.1, read on the forward strand.
GAAAAAAATTACAAAAAGAAAATGTTGATTTTACTCTATTGAATTTTCTGAGAGCAGACCTATATGCACTTAGTCTTAATGTTGGCAGCATGAAGAAATAAACACAAGCTTTAAAAGGGAAGGAGGCTTTCATTTAGTAAATCTCTTAAAGCACTTTAGAGGCATGCACAAGATAAGAGAAATGCTCTTTTGAAATAATATAAAAAACTATTACAAGAGTAGTATATATGAATATTGAGACAGAAAAATCTATCTTGAAAAATATAAAATAGGTCAAAATATATATCATGGTGTAAATGATACTTGTAATCCTAATATGAACACCCCAAAGAAGATTATAATGCCACTATTCTGCATTTCTGCATTTCAAACTGCATTTCAAACCCCATTAAGTGTGTGTTACATTCACTGAAGTCAATGGCAACAGTCAGATATTTACTTGTAACTCACAGTATCTTTGACTTTCATTTGCTTTTAATTTCTTGCATTGTAATTCTGCCATCAGCAAAAATTTTTGGTGACTGCTGAATTCATCCATTAAGTATGATATGTCATATTTCATATCCAACAGATAAAAACCAATCACTGGAATTACAATCCTCAGCATTCACACCCAAATTCCAAAAATCCCAGACTCACAGTAATTATTTCACTTTGGTATTTGTTTTTTTAAGTTTTAGATTTTTTTGTCTCTTTTCCAAGAAGAATATCTTTAACAACAGATGATCTATTGCTCCTGGTAATTAATATGAGTAATTGTAAGACAAGCAATTGACTTTAACTTAATTATGATTTTACAGTAAGCAATATTTAGATGAGATATACAAAGAGTTCTTAGAAGACAGAGTAGTAAATTGTCAAAGTAGATAAAAAACCCCAAACAGTAAGTATTAACTGCTACAAATAATTTTGCATTTCTCTTTTACAGTAACTTCAGTTACCTTTTTCATGTTTAATTTAGTACCACAAGTGGTGTTGTTTTAATCTCCAACAGATAGAAATCCTGTTATGTATTTTGAATAACTCATTGGTTTGTATTTAAGCCTGTGTTCTCTTCTGTCTCTGGTTCTACGAAAGAGGTCGAATTTTTCAAGTATTATTTTATCTTTTCAATCTTTTATCACCATTTCTTCAATACATTTTTATTCCTGTTCATTTATCTGGATTTTGCAGCAGGGAACTTACTTTAAGTATTTTAATTGGAAATTATATACTGTGTCTGGAGCAGGATGTCAACCACTTCCATGTTTTGCTGTTGTGATTCTACATTTATTGAACTTCCAACCCTTAGCAAGTGCAACAGCAATGAACATATCTGAAGTCAAGTTACATGACCTATTACTTTTTCATTTTTTGCTCAAATACATAAATTGAAAACTTCTAGACAAAAAGAAGACAATGTGTGGTGAACATTTGCAGGTTCAGGCATTGGAGAAAGATGAACTTGAAATATGTATGTGATAAAGCAGCAAAAGGGCACAGAGGAGAGAAAGCAATAAAAGTCTTCCTGAGGGAAGGCAGGTTTAAAAATTTCCAGCATATCAATCAGCACAGATATTTCTGATCCCTTCCTGAAATACTGCTGGCAAATAGTTTATAGAAGTCAGAACATCTTCCTCTATAAGATGCTCTCCATATGTGTTGAAAAAAAGTCTCCAAACTTGTTTTAAAGGAAACCAAAAATGCATTGAAAACCATATAGATGCAGAGAAAAGGCTTAGGGAAAGGGACATTAAATTACCATGTATTGCATTGCTTTCAAAAATAACTAAAATCCACATAATCAAAAATGAAAATCGCATTGCACAAAATGTTGTTTACTGATTAAAAGTGATTGTATTTGCTTCTATATCAAGATCATTTATGACAAGACTGATGAGGAGAATAGTTCTACCCACTGATTTATAGAAGATAGATGGGATCATTATGAACATATAATTTTATTTCATATAAAAAAGCCAGATAATATCTACCTATTATTGGGTAGATTATGATAATCCAAACAGCCTTTGACCAAAAAGAATTAACTAAATGTCATGGTTGGACAACCTTTTCCATCAACCAGTTTATTAGGTAATTTTCATTTTATGTATATTCAAATTAATAAAGTGGAAACTCACTTCTGAAGTTGATCATAACTTACAGTCAGCCTTGGAAACCTAGTTTGTCATTATTTCAACCCACGTAAATGCTTGTTTATGAATTGCAGCACCAACTTTAACAGATTCTGTGATAATATCCTCTGCAGGTGGAACTGGACATGAGCACAGTTCCTCCAGCCTTGGGCTATGAAATCTTCCAAATGCAGGAGGAACAGGAAAGTATTGCCTAAATGTACAAGAAAACTTTGAAATGCTGTATATATTTCAAGTCACAAAATGCTTATATCAGTGTACATTTATTATAAACAATAGATTTATGCTGTACTGAAGGAGAGCTAGAGTTTCAGCAATTTCATTTAAACAGGCAGCATACTAGGAAATAAACTGTCATCTACTCCACTGAAAACACTGGGAGAGTACCAGTAGTAGTGATTAAATATAATCTCATGTCTGAGTTGATTGAAACCTGCAACAGAGAACATGCCACTCTGTGTTTCAGGAGGCTTCTGAAAATTATTCTAATGCTGCATTTCCTGGGACACGATTAAAACCTAATTAAAGTTTTTGAAGGTGAAATATTACATTTCTGGATTTTCCCAGAGTTACTTTTAGTTTTTCATTAGTTTTTTCCCTGTAGAAAATGTTAGCACCTACTAACACTTTGTCAAAGCTTAACACATCAGCTTAAATCTTCCTTTAAAAATGTTAGAAGATCAGCATCAATAAGGTGCTATCACATGGGACACCTGAGCTAGATTCATCTATGGAGAAACCTTCAACTAACCAATTCAATATCAACTTTTCCCTCAACTACAGCTGAGATTAGCTGCTGGCCACAGAAAAGATGTATTTAGTGGCATTTGAAGGTTAACATTCAGACTAAACACTGTTTTTTTCCAAGCTTTTCAAAAAAAGGAAATATGATTTAACTAAAGCAGAGCCTTTCACTGGAGACCTGTCCTAGAAGTCAGCATCAGGGATCACACATGTCAGGACAGATAAACCCTCATCTGTGCTGCAAGTTCTGAATCTGTTATTTATTTCCAAGGCACATGTCAGCTTTCAGATCCATGAGCTAAGTTCAGTGTATCTGCCCATATCCACTACCTGATCCCAAGTGAATTTTAGCCCTTTCTAATCCTCCTTCCCTGTTTTCAGTGGGCCTGCTTCTCATCCAATGTACCAAACATAAAGCTGTTAAATACCACTTATGCATTCTATTAAACTCATGATTCCTTCTGTGTTTCTGGCTCTCTGGAGATGTACACAGGCTGCACTGCTCAGAACAACACGAGGCTCTGCAATTTTCTATGCCTACATCTGAAATGAGATGCTGAACCAATATAACAGACTGCTCCTAACCAAAAAAAGTACTCTACTCCCTCATCTTTTCCAGGTTCTCATCCAACCCCAAGGTGATCTCATGCTGTTACCTTCTAGTTTATCTAGGTGACTGAAAACTGCCCCCTGGACAAAGAAATAGATCCAGTCAGTTGGCAGCGGGACAGGGGAGATTGGCATGAGCTTCCTGGGTTGTCATCAGTGAATTCTTAGCTCAGCTGGGCCAATCTTAGATACTGACACCAAGAAAACAATTTTCTTTTTCAGTTTCTCCTTGTATTTTAATCTGTGCCCATTCTCTCTTGTCCTGTCACTGGACACTGCTGAGAATTTACATCTTCCCATTTGGTATTAATAACGTTTATAGAATCTGGTTGGTTAATTGCATGGTCTGTCTTGCCCATATTGTTGTGTGACTTTTCTTGCCAATACAGTCCAATTATGTTCCTTTTCATGCTTAAATTTTACTTCTCAAAAGTCTTACCTGCCAAAAATCACACTTTGTTTTTACTATGGAAGAAAATAGAATGGTTTGCTATTCATGCTTCCTAAATATTTATTCACAAAGGATATCAGTAAAAGGCTTGTAGGACTGAAAAATCACTGTTGTCAAAGGCATAGGCTATTTGAGTGTGATAGGAATATCTTACAAGTTTAAATAAACCAAATTCCCTTTTGTATGCTTGGTTTGACACCTCCTTTACAGGTTATTCTCCAATGTTTTCCCATTATAGAGAGCTGTTTATTAAACATTTTGATACTTTTGTCCTATGACTGCTCTTCCAGTATGACATCTTCTGGTTTCATAATAATTGAATTTGATCAGATGCTTTCAGTCACACCACTTTTTTCCTGAACTCTGTATGTAGCTGCATCTGTATCTCAGGAGATGCTTGTTCTGTACGAGTCCATATGCTTATTTTTCTTTATTTTCTTCAATGACACCTTTAAGATAGGCTAAAGATAGACAGACCGACAAATACACAATTTCACAATTGCATGCATGATGCTCATATATTACAGCATTCTGCAGAATAACAGAAAATGAAAAGTTCTTCTCAATAACTATGAAAATCTGTCAAAGGGACAGTTTTAGACTGAGATGATTGGGCAGATGCCAGACAAAAATATTACTATAAAGTTCACAGTGACACTGGCTTTTAAGCTGCCTGGATTTTACACTCAAAAGATCAGTCCCTTACACAAATTCAAGTTCTTCTATGTGTATTTACAATGGAAAATTGAAATTTTTGCACCATTGAGGCTGCATAAACAATGGAAAGAAAAAATATTTTAATAACATCACTTAGCTTAACTGCATAGACATTGAGTATTTTGTTTAGTTTGCTGCATGCCTTTGATCTTTTCACTGGCACAGCTCCCTAGCAAAATATTTTGTCTCCAAGATGATACTCTGAAATCCAAAGGCATGAACTGACAGAACAATGATAACAAAATAGAGTCAGATAATAGAAAATAGTCTATGGTACCATCTAATGGTAATTCCTTCTCCTAGGAGTCACAGAATCAATACATTTTCTGGAAAGGGAGAAGCAAGTCTTTCCTTAAAAAAAGAATAAAAACAAAATTATTTTTTAATTAAAGTAATGCAGGAACCTCACTGGTAAGGGTTACTGGTCATACATGATCATAGCCTCTTTTATCTGTGTTTGCCCATATAAATGTGTTCTCATTTTAGGTAAGCAGAGATGAGCAGTTCTGCTTTCATCTTTTTCTTTAATGTACACTTTGGTTTACAATTCTGAGCTATATATTTCTTCTCCTCCCCTCACAATAATGCAGCTGTCACTCAAGACAGAATATTTGTATGAAAAAATAAAAGCAACACTATTGCAATATGCTGGTTGACATAATAAGTATTTATGCACAGCCAGTAATGATGACATTAATTTGAAAAAATTAATATGACTCCCACCTTGCACTTTGCATGTTACCTCAGTGATATCAAGAACTAAAATATTTTGTACTTCTTATCAGCAAAGAAATTAAGAACAAATAAAATCACATTGTTTTATCCAGTGAAATTTACAACCCAAAGATATTCTACTTTTAGTTTTAATCAGTGGAATTTCTTCCCAAAGTTTTACTTTTCTCAAGCTCACCCTAAATCATGATTTTCATTTTACCTATCCTATGAAACTGTAGCCAATTTTTTTTTTCAAGGAAGGGAAGCAATGTGTGAAATCCATCTTCTTTGTAAAGCTGTGTAAGTGACAATGTCTGAATCCAGAGATCAGTTTTCTAGGCTTTTTCCAGACAATGCAGCGGCACTAACATGTAAAGCATCCAGAACAGCTTTTGTTTGTAGCTACGTGTGACATTGTGCTCTTTCTGCAAATACATATGTGCAAATTTTTGCAAAGCAATATTACCCTCTTCAGCTAGAATGCTCCAACATCCTAGCAACCTTTCATTTCAAGGTCTTTACTGATTTAATTGGTTTCACATGTACACCATCAACTGCTCCATTTCTAAGAAATGTGCTTGTGGCTTGTAGAACTGATTAGAAAGCTACCCACATGCATGACATCCGCATATGAACCACTTAATACTTAATGTGCTAAATTAAAGAGATAATGTGAAATAACCTCATGACTCCTCATGACTTATGCATAAAAATGCATGTACAACTTAAGACAGGCAGGACAGAAACTTTCTTAGCTGTGATTGTAGCAAGAGATCCCTGGGACACGGTTCCCATTCTGCTCCCTTGTTCTCTGACAGTGGGTTGCCAAGACTGCTTCAGAGAAAGGAAGGAGGTGGGGAAAATAATATTCATGTCAACGAATCCAGGTGTGCATTCATGGGAAGAACTGATTCCAGACAATTATTTATATGTTAATAAAGGCAAGTACACATACCTGGGAGGGATGGACTCCATAGGGAGCTTGTTATCTGACTCAGCTGACACTGTGGAAAGATGTTTCTTGGTGGAGCCTGTGGGAGCACCACATCCAGCATCAGCTTAACTCATTGTAGACAGACACCCTTCCAACAGAAGGGATTTTCCTTTTGTTAGGATTAACTTGACTAGATTTCTCAAAACTGTATTAATAATTTTTCATGGTACCTGTAAAGTTATTTTTATTGGATGATTCCTGACAACTTGAAAGGATGATTTCACCATGAAAAAGAGATAGTCGTAAGAAAGACATATAATTATATAAAAAAATTGAGCCTGCTGGTCTTTTCAGGCTTTCTGAACAGCATGTTAAGTGATAATTAATTTGTATAAATGTGTATTTTATCTTATTTGCAAAAAAGCATTTAAATGTGGAAAACATTTGTTTTTAAGTATTGAAGCTTGGCATTTTTCGTATTCTATTTTTGTATTTTGCTGGCTGTAGAACAGTTCTTGAGACTACAATAATATTCATATCAGCTGATTCCTAGAGATCAACTGCAACTTCCATTGCATAAATGATGATTATCTTCATTAGCAGCTTCTTTAATTTTCACAATTCCTTGCTCTTTTTACAGTTGTTTTTGATAATCAGAATGGAGATGGAAAAGAGAAGCACTGAAAAATAGCTCTCAGGAAAATTCTGCCATTTCAGGTGCATACAAGGAGGTAGAATTGTGAACACTTCATGAGTTGTAATACCAATTTTATACATGTTTGCTCTAACAAGAGCACATACAAAGAATTCATTAGAATGTTTATGCACTAAGCTTCAGAGGATTGCATCTGACAGTCAACCATGGCATGAGAGGGGCTTTTTCATTAGTGACAGAATAACTGTGGTTTGTAAAACCAGGCTTGGGGCCACTTTTAGAATTATATGTGTGTACAAACATCTCTTTAATCCCTTTATTACTATTATTTGGAACATGTATTAGTAATGCTTTTACAAATGTATTTATTTAGTCAGATACCAACCCGCCTGAACAATCTGTTGTCTTTTTATTTAAAAATGAACAGATTTAGTTCGTTCTGCATTATGGGACTAGAACAGATCCCATTTGAAAACCAGTGTGGGCACTCTGCCCAGGCTAAGGTAGAATTGGTTGGCATTTAGAGATTCCTCAATCAGAACTTTTTATTTAAAGTTTACATATAAATTTACTAGTGTAATTTTCTGCATAGTTTCACATAAGCTTATTGACTGTTTCTAGAACAGATTTGGACTACTCTGAAACCCCAAGTGCAAGCTGATAAATGCCTAGTTACTGTTATACTCCTCTTAGTATTCCAACACAGACAAACTGAAATATGTGAATGTACTTTTCAGTCGCCTTTCTGTGTGTATGACAAGAACTCTTTAATGAAGATTCTCTGATTTACCATATTCCTACCTCACCATCCGTGTGAAAATATTCACAAAATAGTCTCCCAGTTGAGGGGCAATCCCTGTCTTTCATATGAAAGTTAAGATTTCATCACAGGTCCTCTTCCCTGCCTCACTTCCAGACTTTATCATAATTGTGAGAGTTAGGATGCTCTTCTCTCTTTTGCATCAGATTGGAGCACACAGATTATTGCTTTCCCTGTATTCAAAAAAAGTAGCTGCAGTGATTTTTATTACTTAGTGATTATGGTCTTTTCCAAAGGAGAAGTTTCAGCTGTAACACAGAGGTATAAAGTAACTGCAGATTCTGTTCTGCACAAGATTTTTAGTTAAATCATAATTACCTAATTAAGAGACTGAAGATAAAGAAAAACATTGTCTAGAAAAATTTAAATCCTTAGAGAAATTTCTTTCTGAATTGGCATTAAAAAGATTTGGAGAAGGAATCTGTTCCTTCTCCAAAATAACACTGAGAATTTGAGGGAGAGGGACTGTTGGGATATAGCTCAGCTGATCAGTCTGACTGGTCTAAAAGAAGCAGATACCCTAAAGGAGATCTTATTAGAGGATGGAATTTATGCTGTCTCATTTCTGTGAAAACATAGGAAAAAACCCTCCCTGTATTCAAATATGATATGCAAGAGGCTAAGGATGCAATTACATCAGCGTATCAGTTTGCATCAACAGTGTCCTTTTTAATTTACTGATGATCAACCCACACATGTTTTTAGGTTAAAATGTGGAGTGCACTTGGAGCAAATAAATACTTTTCTTAGTTGAAACAGGAGCACAAGATCTAATCCAGGTGCTTACTTACTGCATTCTAACCATTCACTCCACAGATCAAACTAAAGCTAGTACAAAAAAACCAATTTGAGTCTGCATATGAGGTCCTCGGCATCAACTGTTTCACTTTGTAAATCTCCTCTTGTAGCAGAATTAGTGCTGCTACAGAGAGAATCAAGATGAGAAAGGTCAGGTCAAATTCACAACTGTCTCCAAAAAGCTTTGTTATCCACATTTACTTTTTGGAGGAAAAAAACCCAAACAAACTATTCCAAATCTCAAATCTCACAGCCTTTAAAAATTGTCACTGTATCTGAGATGTGCAGTTGATAATATTCTATTTTGTGTACTTGGAAACTGGAGCTAAGTTAACTGGCTCATTAACATCATACAGGCATTTTTGTGTCTGAGCTGAGAGTTAACCTGCTTCTTCCAATTCCCACTCATACAAGGAAAGGTGACTTTACCACAGCTTTAGAGAATTTAAACTCCAGTATGAAAAACATTCTTGTCCTCAGAAATATTTACGTATCTTGTATAAGTAAGGCAAAATCATTTCTGCTCTGCACACAAAATATGTAAATATATATATTTTCTCCTCAAATACAAGTACAGATCTAAAAAAATTTAGAAAATGGACCATTTGTTATAATGACATAGTAACATTGTATTTCTCCAGGAAGGAAGTAAGACACATGTGGGGGTCCCAGTTGTTGGTTTCTCTGGGTCTGGATTGAAGGCACTTGAGACAGTAGTTCATGTTTGGACTCAAGTGTTTATTATTCCTTATGAGTAAAACAGTCTCACTACTGTGAGTTCAGCAGCTTTTCAGTAGAAGGCACAAAATGGCTAACAATCTCTTGTTACAAGGTCTTTTAAGACTAAACTATCCAATTAAGAACTGACGCCTTGATTATTTTCCCTTTTAACCCAATAACTGATCCCAAAGAGCCCGCAATGCAGATGTTTCTGCCCAATTACAAAATGCCACCCAAACCCATGAAGAAGAAGCAAGAAGAAGCATGAAGAAGAAATCCAAGATGACACCCTGTGTCTTCCATCTTGCTTCCATCCACAACATACTAAAAATCCCAAAACCTAAATTTCTCACCAATGATACACCTACACTACTCTCTATAATCTATTTCACACTTTTCTATCTTGAAGTCTAGGAAACTTTCTCCATGAATGAGGGTCAAAGTCAGTGCTCCCCTGGGGGTCAGGGCACCCCAGAGCAGACAGAGAAATACTCCCGGTGCTCTAGGTTTCCATGGACACATGTAGTATTCTTTCCTTCCTGGTCCCAGAGTTTTAGATTCTCTACAGCCTGAGGAGAATCATACTCATCCAATACCATGGAGATATTTTACCCTCAGAGTTGCATGCTTCCAAAACTGTAAACCCTGTTTATCTGGTTGCAAGAAGGGCTGCCTATTCTAAGGAGTGATTTTGGAAATTCTGTAGGAGTAGAGGTGTTTTCTCAAAATACCTTCTGCTCTGCAGAGACCAGTAGGGTTTCAAACACACCTTTTTGTGCTTTTTTTTTCTGACTAGCTGTAAGAGGCAGTATGCATGTTTTCCTCTTCTGCCAAGAGTCCATCCCTAGGTGCCTAGCTTACCACATTTGAAAGCTTCACCAGTTATCACAGAGAATAAATAATTCTAGAGGTGAAGAGCCTGAAAGGTATGCCTTGCAATGTACAAAACATAGCTAAGTATAAATCTTTCCATTAGGATTTTCAGAAATCAGACTAATTACATTTTCAGCTCTATTTTGTGTGTTGAAATAATGACAAAAGGATTTCAAGTTGCAATTACCCAATGGGAATGCACTCTCGTTTGGCATAACATAGAAAATCTTGCATTATGGCTTCACATGTAATAATGAGCTCGTTTCACTTACAGTCTGTGTCAGAGATGAAATAAAGTTACCCAATGCAATGGAGTACTTATTTTACTGATTCATTGTTTCCACTGGCATTCAGAAGAATGCCAGCACATTTCTTTTGCACTAAAAGACTGTTTGTACAAATCTCTATTAATTGATTCACAGATTTTTTTTGAACATGCTTTATTATAAGACCTGCCAGTATGATGCTGGGGTGTCAATATTTCATATGGGTGATTTCTTCATATTTCTTTCAGAAAAGAGGAAACCTTACTGGTGAAAATTTCCTAGTGTGCTCCAAGAGTCACAGGATATAAGACTTTCAACAGCACAAAATAAAATTCGGAACCTGAAGTGGTTTTGGTCTTAACATTGAGTCTTAATTTAGTGTGGTGAACTTGGCTTCTGACTCCTTGAGTGTATTCTATAACCCTAAATGTCCTATGCACATGCTTTAAAATACATCATCTATCAACTGAGACAGCCAAAACAGATCCTGAGGAGATATTTCTTAAATCATGCCATTTCTGGGGCATGTCTTGGTTATATCTATGTCAGAGTAGGCCTTAAAGTCTGTATTTTAGGATTCAGCTCTTGAAATATCAGTAACTGTGCCCAGAGACTTCATCTAAGGACAAAGACCATCCTTCTAATTTCAACTCCTTACAACAAATACACTCAGGTAATTAAACATTCCAACTTTCTTGTAAGGTTTTCTAAGTATCTTTGTTCAATATCACTGACTAACTGCACATTTTGGGGTGAAGTGGGAAGCATCTTTAAACACCATCTGCATAGACAGCAGATGACTTGAAAACACCCACAATTAGGGTCAGCTTTTACCTAAGAGCCAAGCTGGCAGAACTGTTCAAACCTCACTGATATTTTTGTTACTTCATACCGTTACTATCATGAACAACAAGACCAAGGTAATTGTAATAAGAACACAATGTGTAGAATGGGGAGCAATGTAGTGGGGATTTGTCACATGTAGAAAGTTTCCCTTCCCATGAGCCTTTTTTTTTCATAAATGGCTCAGTGTACAGTTAAGTTATGAAAGAAAGAAAAGGTCAGAAAATACAGATGCAAAATAGACAGAGAGGTTTTGTGAGAGGCAAATGGTGGACATGAGAGTTATTCTTCTCTGTGAGGAAGAGAGGAAGGCAAAGAATGTCTTGTCTAAGGGTCAGTTTAGGATTGAGAGGAAGGAAAGCCCAGAGCTACAAAGGAAATAATAATAGAGAAGAGCTGTCAAAGGAAATTAAGCATTTTTAAATAACTATCATTTTGTTTCTCGATGAGTCAAAGGGCCTTGGCTCCCTGTTGTTCAGCCTAGGGTAAAGGGTGAAGATTAAAGAGAGTGGATGCTTGGAGCTACGTTCAAGGCTGGGAACTGGAAAGAATTATGTACAAACAGCCAAGGGCTGATGCTAGAACTCTCCAGTGGAGAGTTTGGTTCCCAGAGGGAGAGGGATACTCTGGGGCATGATAACCTATATATGGTTAGAGATGGGGTTCAGAGCAAAAGAGAGCTCATAGCTACAGCTAATGGGACTTGGGAAAGGGGCTGCCAGAAGAATCACTGAGATAATCACTCAGAAATATCACTGAGGAATTTTTTGCCTTGCAGAGGGCAAAGGTACCTTGCCCAAATTTCAGTGTAGCAATTGGATCCAGGGAAAGAATAAACCCAGAACTGACATTTTCAGGGGGGTTATATAATACTTTTTGATGTAAACTAAGGGCTGATTCTCATATGCTTTTGTGACTGTATCTTCTCTAGACAAGATAATCTATCAAGGATATTTTGTTGCTGGACATTTTGTTGTGCCACTGGGCCAAGAGAGCTAGCATAAATACCTGAAAATTCTCATAACAGCAAATGATGTACATCCAACTGAGACTGGAGATGAAATTTAGGAGGCAGAGGCAGATCTTTGTTTTAATAACTTAAGGAGAATGTTATTCCAGTTCAAAGTACAGTTAACATTAACAGGAAAAACCCACATATATATTTTTTTTCTTATTTCTTGGTTAAAATGTTGAACTGACATGTCTGCAGATGTTTCTGGGCCTTCAAATTCTGGCTCCATAGCAATACAGTAAGTTTGGAAAGCAAGACAACAAAACAACAAAATAATATCAGTAACTAAATAACATCTCATTAAGATAGCGGTGTGAAAAAAAGAATTATTTTGTAGTTAAATTACAGCAGGATTCTACAGGCTTCTTCTGTTACCCCAGCATTAAAATAGATGATGTCATATTTATAGGAAGGAGAAATGACATGGGCTTTCTCTGTGGTAGAGCAGGAGTGCTGAAAATAACACAGTGGATCTGACTTCCACCTGATTAATCTACAACCATTTCTGAAAAATAAGAAAGGCTTTAGGTAACCATACATTTTGTGAATAGACTGTTTTACCGTAACTGTATAGAACACTGTCTGGGATTATTCCAATTAATTTTTTACTTGAACTATAATACAATTTGTAATACTGCAGATGAATCACTGTTTTAAAGTCTTTTTCCCTAGTGATTTTTTAGAGAAAAAACACATGACCATTACAGTTTCTTTCCCTACTGTCAACACATCTTTTTTCTTATAAATTGCATTATTTCAGGGAGCTTTGCTACTGGCGTCTGAACATCACTGGATTTCTAATTAATTTTCTTCTGTCTTTTAAAAGTAATGTTTTGCTGCATAAAGACAGTGATAAATTTTAGACCACAATTGCTAGGATTTTAGGAAATTACTTTATTGGTAACAACTTGACAGTGCGAATCCCTGAATCAATAGTGAAGTGACTCATGTGTCTCGACTTTGTCTTTGGAAAGGCAGTGCAGACTATTAATTTCTTGGTGCTGCAGGTTGGGAGTGCTCATACATATGGAAAGGACATTCAGGGACACATGAGCACACTCTCAATGAAAGCATAACACTTTAGCCTTATTCAGAACACAGAAATTATATTACTTAAATTTAGCTCAAACATCTATATGTTCTTTTAATAGTAAATAAGGAAATAAATTAGTAGGAAGGACTACTCTGTACCTGAATTCAAAAGGCCACTTAATGCAGCAACTTTGTGCATTGTTTTGACTTCTGGTTCAACTGAAGAGTGGAAATTCATGAGAAAAACATTTAAGCATTTTTCTATTTTCTACCAGGAATACCAGCTAAGTACTAGAATTCAGGAATGGACAGAGGAAAAGTATAATACTTTATATTCTCATAAAATATACAGTTTATCTTGACCTACAATGTAAGAAGTAATTGCTGTTATCTTTTGGGTTTGACTTCAATGGTTTGGGGTTAAAAATGTAATATTTGATTACATGCATTTTTGTGATTCTTTGATTGACTACTCAGAGCAGTTGTGTAGCTTCAGACTCTGGATATGTATGTAAATAAAACTTAAATCATGAATACAAGAAGTTATCATTTATTATACTCATCTACTTACAATGATTTACAGTTTCAATAAATTTAATGGAAATGGGGTAGCTACTGAAATTTTATCATTGAAATCAAAGCAAATTCAGGTAAATACTGGAAATTCTACTTCCAGATCAAGGTATGTACCAGAAAAATACCAAATGAGATTACACATTCTTAGGTAAGCTATATGATTCAAGTTTTTAGAACTGATATTTTACATTGTGATACTATGCAACACCTAAAAGTGATCATTTTAAAGCAATAAAGATCTATCTTTGGAATGAAATTCAATGAAAATTCAATGAAAGAATTCTTTTCAGACTAAAGACCAAGAATAAAGAAATAAACAAATCAGTTCTCATTTATTACATTTTGAATTTTCTCCTGAAAGAATATTTCTAAAAGCTTTTTTGTATCTTTTGGGCTCCAACTGAATTTTATTTGAGTCATGAATGTGAAGGTTAAGAGAACTTTCATATTTTCTTAATACTTGTGCAGCTTTCAGTTCGACAAAAGTGAAGAAAATCTTTGCTTAGAATAATCTACAGACAGCAGTATCAAAACGACAGTGCAAGATGAAGCAGGGAAAAATTGATTAAGTAAAAAAAGTACCTGGTAGCTTTAGCTGGATGATTAATAGTGTATCACAGAACTCAAGCAACAGATGTTTATTAATGACAAGAGGAATGGAAATGCCAAACAGAAAAGTGAAAGGAATACTAACTCTTGAAAGCAGAGCTGTGCCAGGAGACGGGGGGACATAAGGGAGCCATGCCAGGAGAGGAAGGACATATGGAAGCTGCTGAAGTAGAGGCATCCCTGTCATTATAAATGTTAGAGGACATTTGGACATACTTGGGGTAAGCAGTGATTAATGTTCAGAATAAAAAAAGCTGTTGGACTAATATAAGACAGGGAAGCCTTGGAGATGTGTATTCAGAAAAGTTTGGATGATGAACTACAACAAAAACACATTCAAAGGCAGAAATGCCCTTGGCTGGATCCTGCATTTCATTCCTCAATTAGTTAGGTAATCCACTTAGAGATACTCTAAGCAGGGGCAAAATAAGCAAAGCCAGAAAGAATGAGTCCTTTTTTGAACTGAAAGACCTGCTGTCTCCACAGTGTTTTCCAATTCTTCTTGATCCTTCATTGGAAGGAATAAATTAGTTTCACTAAAAGATATAAATCTATTAAAAGGAAGTGCAAAACTGACTCCGGTGGCACCCTGATTGCTGGAAGCACAGGGCCGATCTGCAGGATTCAGAGAGGAAAATTTTCAGTGTCCAGGCAACCTTTAGTTCATTCACTCCACTCTAAAAATCACCTTAGGTGTTAAAGCTGGAATTCAGGCAGGACTTTCTGCCATAGCTTTCCAGACATAGCAAGCATCCAGCACAGTGCTGAGGCTGAAAAGACACATCACCCAAGCCCACAAACCATCAACCCCACCCAAATTTTCTAAATCTACTTTCAGTGCTTAGTATCCTCATATTTGATGGCAAAAGGATTATAAAAAGCTCTAAGAGGCAGGAAACAACTCTCATGCTATATACATCTTCCATTAAGTTTTGGGGCATTTTGTATCTTGTCTCCTTCGCATTTGGAATGTCGAGTGTGAAGTCTGTGGGTTAATATTCTTTGGCAATTACTAGCTTGTGCACACCATCGCCCATTTTTTGTGGTTCATAACGGAAGTATTGCAGTCTTGTCCCTGGAGACCACTTCAAATGTTACTACCACTTGACTCTTGCAATTTCAATGGGGACCAATTGGGGAATCTTTGCTCCATGTCCCTACCCTTGATGGCATGCCATGCCTTTTGATGCCTTTCACTTTGCCAAGGATGTTTTAATTTTTTTTTTCCGTATCCATGCCATGTCTCTCATGTCTTGCCCTCAAAGTTGTGTCTTCCTGCTTGATTTTTCCCTTCTTTTGCAGCATCTGTGAGCTTAGTTTTGGCATGCTTTTGGTCATTTGAGCTTCACTTCATTTCCTCCCAGACCATTTTCTGCTAGTCACCAAACGTCCCAATTTTCTGTTTTTTGGGGTTTTTTTCAGTTGTATTTCATTTGATCCTATCTCCTTTCCAGAGTATTTGGAAGCCTTTCTTTTCTCCGTCATAAGATTCCGTTTCCCATCCCGAAAGGAAAATAATTTCCTTTCAGGAAGGAAAATGGAATCTTGCTATTTCAATGGGGACCGATTGAGGAATCTTTGCTCCATGTCCCTGCCCTTGATGGCATGCCATGCTTTTTGATACCTTTCACTTTGCTGAAGATTTTTTTTGTTGTTTTTTCAATACCCATGCCATATCCTATCTCCTTTCCACGCTGGTTTTTGACTTTATTTTCTGTTCTCATGTTATCCGTACCACCAACAGAAACAGATTCTTATACCCTGCCACACATTCGGTACCATTATAAATTTTGGCTTTCATGTCACCATATCTTTTCATTTGCCAAAGACTTCTTTCCTTGTTCTGTATAATTTGGGATTTATTTAAGTCTGAATTCATGCAGGAGGTCAGAAACGTCTTATGACTCTCCAATTCCAATTTTCTTGCGATGTTTTAATAGCTTAGGTAATGTAGTCACCTACTAGACTGTCTCAGCAAAACTGCATGCAGAAATGAGATCATTCTGTATTCAACTGTGTGTCAAAGCACAAAGCTTGGTCAGCTTATTCACCAGAGACACTAAAGTCAAGCAACTTTTGGCCTCAGTCACCTTAACTGCAATTGTCATTGATTTCAAGTAGTCTTTTGTGACAGAGGTAAAAATATAATGCCATTCTTTGAAGTGATGTAAAATATATGAAAGTATTTCTCGTGCACATAATAATTTTAAATGTCAGATGGTTTGAGACTTCTTGGTATTTGTAAGCAATAGTTTAATCTTTCATTATTTTTCTTTCATCATAACTGAAATAAAAGTCATAGTTATGATTATATATTATTTTAAAAAAAATTATAACAACTCAGACTGTTTCAAGAAAAGTAGCAATAGACTGATATTATTCTTTAGCATTGCTTCAGGGAGTTTTAATCTAGGCAGGTAAGATATACACAGGGAAGGCTACACAAGAATCTTCAGATATGATAGCAGCATGTACAATGTTAATTTCTTAGGTAAAAAGTAAATAAAATAAAATATGATGGCCAAAAAATCAGAAAGTATGTATGTGGACTGGAAAACCATAACAGAGATATCAGAATAACTTATGAGATATAGCTGAAAATCTTCTTATAAATTGCAATATGTGGCTTCATAACCCAAAACTAGTGTAAGATCTTGTCTGGGAACAGACAAAACTGAGAAGTCTTCTGTTAAGAAGGCATATTCATAGAATTTTGTCCAATAATCTGTTGGACAATCTGATATAAATTTCTAACACTTAAGATTAAAGTTCAAGGGGATTTACTTTGTATTAGAACATGAAAGTTTATTATTGTTCCATCAACAGTTCTTTCTTCAGGTCCCTCACACTGATATTTTTTATGTCTGACTACTGGAATAATTGTTACTGGTTAACAAACTCAAAAATACAAGGAAAACTACTATTTGAACCTTTCTATAATTATGATTTAAAAGATAAGTCTAATGATTCTCAGTACAGAAAGAAAATTTAGGAGAAAGGACTGAGATAACTATTGAAGTGGGCTGGAAAGCGAGGAATTTGTCTGTACAATATTTTGCTCACTAGAGTTAAATAAACTTTCATCTGAAGAACCTGGCCAAATGGGAAAAATGGCCCTTTGAGCATGCTGTGGTGGCCAGAGCCAAACACATGAAGAACAGGTCTGGAAGAAATATTCTAGGAAAACTGACGTAAAAAAATGCTGAGCAGCTGGGTAATTGCAGTGCTCCAAATACATCAATTGGAATGATGAAATCCCACATTGTGGAACATTAGGTTTATCTGCCTTTTCTCTCTTTTTAAGAGTAAAATATGTTAAATTGCTTTTATTTACAGAGCATCCCAACAGATGAGTTTATCTGAGTAATAGCACGTGAGACCTTGAGCTGAAGGTTTCAGTTCGTTTGACCTCTCTCATAAGGGAATTCATAACTTGTTTTCTAACACAGATGTTGCTCTGATAATTGTAATGACCTTTGGGGAGCTTTTTAATCCTGACAGAAGCTGGAGTTGGCTATACTAAAGTTCATTACAGTTACAAATATCAAAGAGGATAAAAAGACCCTTAAAAATTTCTAAAATGTTAAAATTTCTTAGTGTCACCCTCAGTATATAAGTCCATAGTAAATTCTCTGAGCTAAATCATATCAGCTAAGGTCTACCAGGCTTTTTATGATACATTTCCAATTAACATTTACATTTAGAGCAAGCTGTGTGCACAGTATTTTGTGCACTAATGTTAGATGAGTCCCACAGCCTTTCTATCATAGATGCTGTATGAACCCTTGCTGTGAGGAGACAGTTTTCCTGAGAGAAGACAATTGCACTAACAGATGCATGGATGCATTCCCTTTAGGAATTCTTTGCTGATATTGTTCTGTAAAAGTGCCTGCAGCAAGGTCTTCATACATATATACATACTTACATGAAGGCTTCAGGAATGGTAATTCTGTTGTAATCACAAATCCAATACTATTCAAGAAAAACTGTGTCAGGTTAATTGTGTTTCTTTCAGGAGATAACTAATGGTGTTTTTTTCTTAGTGACTGTTTAGTACAACTACTGTCATTTCAGTGTACCTGGTATTTCATACTACAGTTCATATCACTTCCGCTGATTAAAAAGTCTATTCCCCTTGCATTATAGAATAACTTTTTTCTTAAGAAACTCTCTGCCAATGATAGTCTTTTCAGGATTCAAATATAAGCTTGGGTGTGATCTAAGGTCAGCTGAAGCTGACCTAATATTTTGATTTCTCAATTGATTTTAACTTGGATCCTTTGTTTCTCAGCATCTCAATTCTGCTTTTGTCTAATAAACTTAATCATACTATCATTTGTAAGTGGCATTGGTGCCCAGTGGGGCACTCAATATAAAACCTTATACTCAAAGCAGTAGGAACAAATTAAACATATGGCTGAATGGCCCTAGCTAAAACTTAATCAATCTGAAAAATGACTTTGGGATTTGTACTTGATGCAATACCATACACTACAGTATCTGCTCAAATGTACTTACAAAGTTGTTCTACATAGATAAACATTCTATTTCCTTATAAAGGAGCCATGTATCAGCAGAGTAAAAGTGTATGATTTGCAAAGTAGTTTGCAAATTTTCTGGATGAAGAGAATTAGGGTCATGACAGATTCTGCTCTTTTTTAAATTAATGTTTTAGTTGTGAAAGTAAATAAAAATATCTAACAAAAAAAAAAGATAATCAGTTGGTGTACATTGTCATTACCTAATTTTTCAGAGTAAAGGCCAATATTTTTACAAAGAATTTGTAGGAATAGTTTTGCTGGCTTATCACTACATTTTCTATGGCATTTTTAAGGATTATATGTCATAATCACAACTAAAGTTACTAATGTATATTAAGATGTAAAGGAATTAAGAGAGTAATGGAAATCCAATCAGTATTTCTTTCCTAATGGGAGAAAATTTTTTCAAGTTTCTGTCTGTATAATGTGTGCCATTATGTAGTCATTTTCTATATAGATAGCCCCTGAGACCCTTCAACTTACTTTTTCTTTGACTAGGAAATAGTCTTACTGTGGCATGAAGAAAAGTAGCAGTGTGATACCAGAACTAGCAAATACTTTGTTAATGAGAAATGTACTACCTGTCAGGTTCACAGTTGCAGAAGCAGAGTTAGAAAAATTAATTCAGAAGACCACAATGGCCAGAAGAAAAAGAAATAAAATCTCTTGTTTCATTCAGGAGACTAGGCAGGATCAAATATGAGGTTTGACAGGCTGATGCAAATGTGAGTGATTTTATGCAAGCTAATAGAATAACATACTGAAAAAGAGTTTGCCTATAATTAGAGCTGGCAAGCAGGAAGGAAAGACCATCAAGCTTGGAGGCTTGTAAGGTTCACAGTGTGTTAGACCATCCCAGAGAGAATTAAATTTTCAAAGACTCTACTCTTTTAGGAGTTATCCCACATCAAGAACAAAATTGTTCAATTATCAGCTATTTAGAATATAATTGAAAAATAATTATATATTCACTTTGTATCATGATTGATTAATCCTCTGGAAAAGAGCATAGTCTTTCATTGTCAGTCATTGTCCCTTACCATCCACTGGTAAAAAGAGTCTCCCACAGAGCTCAGCTTAAGTCACTCATCAGTAGCCTTCGGGTCTGAGGGAATGAATATTGAATCAGATCATACAGGTAATCAGAAACAATTTAGAAAGGAATAGAACAAACTTACAGAAATGATAATTTTCGGTGGAAATATACAAAGACTAGTGAATTCTATCTGATAGTCACTCCTGTGGAGACTGAAAATTTGAAAGCAAATCTTAGAAATCTGTGCTTAAATCTTTTATACTAAGTAGTGAAAGCCATGAAAAATAAATGGAACAGATATTTTAAGAGCAGATAGCATATCTCTCCACAGATAAGGAGATAGATAGTGTTTCCATTAAGCTTAGCAGTTTGTAATTCAGAACTGCCAAAGGAAGGAGGAATACAGACAGGCTAGCTAGAGTATTTAGCTGTTCAGCCCAGAAGGAAGACTCTTTTAGCAATCAAACCTCAGTTGTCCAGCAGAGCCCAGCCCTCCAGCAATATATGTATTTGACAAGAGCATAGACATGTCTAAGCATCCATAGATGACTAATCTAAATTGTCAGAAATTCTGTGTCATAGCATTGGTTTAAAAATTTGCTTGGTTTTCTCCACAAGAAAAACAAACTCAAATCTTGGAAATAAACTTTCTGGCAGGACTACCTCTTTCTGTGGTTTTCTGTCAAAAAAAACCAAATTGATCAGGTGTGGTTTACTGAGGAGCTTCTTTGATTCTCCTTCCTCCCTGATGCCTACCTGATGTCACAGGCTCTAGACATCACACAGACTCCCTCTCTCCTACACTTCAAGATTGTACTTCAGCCATCCTTGCAGCACACTCTGGAACTCCTCTCAGTCCCCAGACAGGGATTGGACAGCTAGGGTGAATAAAGGTCTAGAGCTAGAGCAAGGGAAATTACAGCTTCAACCTACTGCCAGCAGAGAGGAACAAGTGAGTAGGCAGAGGACAGGCTCCACAGAAATTATGAGCAAATCACCTGTAGTGACTGTCAGGGATCCCATTGGCAGCATCTCACTGCTGCTTAGGATTTCAAGCTCCTACTCTTACACTGCCATCTATAGAGAAAGTAATTTGAGATGGGAACTGTAAGCAAACGTCACGCACACAAGGTGCTCTGAGCAGTTCAGGAGATGTCAAAATTAGTCTGTAGTCAGCTGCTATCCATGATGTAGGTCTGCCCTTGGGCCTGACCAGCCAAGAGCATGGCATAAGGCAGCTGTACTGCAAAAATAGCTAGCATAGCCACAGTGATTATCCCCCCTTTCCTGTAACACCTGGAGTCTCAGAAAATATTGGACTGGAATCATCTGTTAGAAGTCACTGCAAGGGTTATTACCTTTGTGGAAAAGTGTGTTTGTTAATGTTCCCTAATCCCTTAATCTCTGAGAATTTATCCTTTTAGGCAAATATTAAGAAATGCACTATTTGAAAATTATGACAATCAAAGGGCATGTGTGTGTATGCAAATCAGCCAAGTTCTTTCCTTAAGAAAAAAAGCAAATTTAATCCCTCTCCATCATATGGCTGGCTAAACATTTAGATCTGAAGAATATAACACCTCATCTTGTCAATGTAATTCCACATGAAAAGTTTTGGATATTAGGAGAAAATATTCAAAACCTCAATTTATAGAGAATTGAAATTAATAAATAGCTTTGTTTTTAATCAGTCAGTTACCTTATAGGTCCCAGAATGCCTAATTTCAGAGACAGTAATCTGTATAAATCTTAGCCTATGAATTGCTAAATTTCTAGGAAAGAAAAACATAAATAATTTATTTAAGCCAAGAAATGTTAAAAATATTTTAAATGCATTCTGGTTTATATATAATTATGTTTTAATCTATCTGGCTGGCCTTCCACATACTGAGGTGTTATTAAATAGAAGTTGTTACAAATTTTACATGTGAAAAATTACAAGCATTTGTGCCTCTGACAACAAAAATTTTTGTTTAATAGACTGGATCATTTAACAGAGAGATGTTTAGTATTTCTTATTATTTAATTTCTTAAAAGATTAAAAAACATTTATTAAAACATGAAAAACCTCCTTTTGGCCTGAAGAAATTTATTAATTCACAGCTATGTTAATGGAAAATACAAGCTAAGGTTCCAAGTAATTAATGAGATCCAGAGTATGTACTTAATAGATCAATCAGAGTCAATTACATGAAGTAACTAACAGGCAATTTACTTATTTTTTAAGTGAGAAACTAAATGCAATTTTTTGCCAGAAGTAGTTCTGGAGTTGACAAGGGTTGGGACGTTTAAAAAAGAAAACTTAGCTTCACCTCTTTCAAAAAGCAGCTTAATCTTTTTGTTTGGGCATAACTCATCTGTAATTTGGATCCCTAGAAAACTAATATCCCTTAGATTCTCCTTCAGAACACTGTGGTGATTGTCTGGTTTCAGTGTATCATAAACTGTGAATTGTTTTCAAATGTGCATGAGATTGTTTTCTTGCATGTTTTGCCCTGGGTCAGGTGAGAGTCTCTAGAAGAGTTTCTCTTCTTGGAAGAAACCGTGTGTCTTGGTTTAAGACAATTTAAAGAGGTGGATACTCGAAAATTAGTTACATCCTCTAAGTTTTAACTAATCCCTTTCCACCACTATGAATACAAGTAGATATAAGTGAAAAAATAACAATTTAGTAACAAGCAGCTGAGCAATGGGCAAAGAAAAAAAAATAAACAGTGAATAATCACTAGATACAAAATTGCTAAATCTCAGAAATTCCAGGGGAACAAAAAGACACCCAAAATGTTCAGGTACCACCCTTCCAACATGGCAGCCCCCCGCCAATGGTGTGTAGGAAGACAAAGAGAGAACAGCGTCAGCTCTCTCCCCCAGGATGGTGCCCCCCAGGCAACCACATGGTCCAAGAGGCAAAGGGAAAAGATGGTGCACAGAACCCTGCCAGGCAAGCAGGAGCTTACGGAGCAGTTCTGGTGGCAGATGAGAAGTGCCGGGATCGGTGAGGTCAGCGCCGCCACCCACAGCTTCCTCCTGCTGCGTGCCGGAGCCCGCGGGTGCTGGTGCTGCTGTCCCAGCGCCGTGCGCATGTCGGGAGCAGGAGACCGCCCCAGACCCAGGTCCACATTGCCAAGCCTGCTTGGGGAAACCTGACTGTTCAAAGGGACTGGCACGTCCTCACCTCACAATTCCAAAAGCAGACCTCAGAACTGAGAGAAAAGATGACTTTCAAGGCATTCTGGTAAGACCATGCAGAGTTTATGCAGCTAGGAAGGCCTTTTAAAATTTGACTTTAAAGAAACAGATAAAGATGTTTCTGCCTCAGAAAAGACACAGGTAGCAAGTAAAAAGATAAGTTTTCAGGTCTTTTGTTAAGGCAGGCCTCTCTCACCTTTCTGTCATATTACAATCAGTGCAACTTTAGGCTCTGATCTAACTTTATAATTGGTCCTGCCTTGCAGCAATAACTGGAAAAAATGTCCAAACTTCCCTCCCTGCCAAACTTATTCTACAGTCCTATGTCCTTTAATGGGAAGATTTACATTTTCATTCATAACATGAATGTAACACAACAAATTGTCGTGGAAATTAACGAATAAACAAATCGGCTGTATGAATTCAATATATGTAAGCTTTTAAAGGGATCTGAAGAGCACAGGAATTCATTTATTGGCCCATAGTAAAGCCTCCAATCTCCTACCACCTGCCACTATCACTGAGGATCTCCCAGCACCTGTGAGGGTAGGTTACATTCCCTACCACCAAAAGGACAAACAGATTCAATCTTCTCAACTGAATAAGGTGGAAAAAATTCCACCCAAATGTTTACAAATTGTATTATGTTGGCATACTAGAAACTTTTGTGCAAATACTTTCTCTTAAAGTCACTAGATCAAAAAAAAGTGAAGCAGGAATCTGTTAGATCTATCCAATTAATTTCATTAAAAGTGCCTGTGAAATTTTGCATACTGAATCTTCACTTCTATTATTAGAAATATAATTGAGACTTTCAAAGCTCTCTATTTTTAATTTGAAAATCAGCCATGCCCTGAACTCTATTACAGAAAGGTTCCTCAGAAAACCATTGGGTCAACAGGAAGAACAGACAAATTAAGGAAACTCTTATATAAACTGTCAGTGCAGTGAGGGAGTATTTTGCCTAGTATCATTTTAAGTTACGGAAGATACAGAGATTTGTTTCTTCCACTGGAAGACTATTCTAACTTGCTGGATCTGACTGTAAGGAATATTTGTCTAGTGCCAAGTTAAATTCACACCATTTTTTCCCATGTAACAAGTGGAATTAATTAAAATATTCAGGTAGAGGTATTGGAAGAGGAAGAAAGGAAAGCTTGCAAAGATTTAACACTTGAGCATCTGAAATAAGCATAGCTTTATTTGATGTTTACATCCTATACATTTTTTTTCTCCAGAGGAGAAACCTAGCTATCACTAGATAGCTCTCAGGAATATATGGAAAGGATAAGACAAGGTCCATTTCAAGGACCAAAAAATTGCAGACCACTCTATGGTCTTGGCAAATGTTCACCAGTAGGAAGCCGAGAAAACTCACTAAAATTGCTTCTACACATAGAAACAATATCTTACATGGAAAGTAAAGCATATGAAATAAGCCCACCTTCTCAGGACAAGAGCCACATCCATAAAACCCACTGACAATGACGAATACATATTGCCTACATTCCTAGATGCCTGGTTTACACAGCTGTTTCCAGGTCTTTTGGCTAAATGCAATGGCTCCCTACTTTATTTATGTAGCAAGGTGTCTCAGAGAGGGAAACATAACAAGTATCTTCAGCAACAATTTGCCAAGATTCAGACATAGAACCTGAAAACAAGCTGAGCAGAATTACTATATCTGCTTTACTGTAAAAGTTTCTAACTTATTGTTTCAGAATAAAAATAAACATCAGTTTATTGTATTGGGCCCCACTCGTAACACAGAGCCAGGCATTTCTACAGAGAACTGCTATTTAAAACCTATTTCTCTTAATCAATTTACCCTGTCCTTGAAACATACACAGCAGACAACAGAATTCCTCCAACCATGCAATAAAGCCAGGATTTTTTTCATTTCCTCATTCTGTTAAGAGTGGAAATATTTCAAAAGGGAGTCTCGAGAGTAGTGTATGATCTTAAGTTTCACCTTTGTCTAGGGAGGTGGAGATGTGTGCTTGAAGCATTCAGAGGCAAACAGTATTGTGCCCAGGTCTCCTGTGGGCTAAAGGGCTATTTAGAGAGAGAGAATAATAGTCCACAATCTCCACATTTTTAAAAATAAGGAAAATGCCTATGTAGACTTACTGAGTTTGCTTGCTTTTCTTTGCTAGCTTTTGCACTTATCTGAAGGGTGTATAAATAGGTGAGAGGCACTGTGTGCCTGGGCTGAACATCAAATGCATGCGGTGTATGATGAGCTCAGATCAGAGAATGCAGAATAGGTATTTTCAGAGCACATTTGTTTGTGTGCATTTTTCAAGCAAGAGACATCAAGAACTACTCCATTTTCAGATTCAGATTTGTCTTATGGGGAGGTAAACAGTATGCAGTCATGTCAAGTCTGACAATATTGTCACAGCACTTGTGTTCCTGACATAGCTGTGCACTGTCTGAGAAGCAAGGTAAACTGTCTGCACAAAAATTCCTTATTCTGTGACTACTTTGCCAATGGTGACTTACATCAGCTTTAACTCGCAGCTTGCTCGTGTCTCTCTCCAAGACACAGCAGTCACTTGTCTGCCTGCATTGGGATGCCTGAACAGCTTTGTATCTTTGCAGCACACACAGATAAGGATCTCAGGGCTCTTCAGAAACCTGTGTGATCCTCAGGTGTACTGTGCTGCTCACAGGTTCACAGGACTTGGCAGCTATTAATCAGGATGTTCAGGCTCTTCACTTGGGATTGAGGGATCTCAGTTCTGTTATCTAACCTCTAGCTCTGTGTAAGACTGAACCTGAGTAGATGTTAGATGCTCTCATTAAATTATAAAATAACAGACATTTTTAATAGTAGAGCTGAAAAGGAATGGGAAAGATCATACAGTCCATCCTATTCCTTTAAACTAGGATCAAGTCTAAATGCACCATTTTTAACATTTGTCAGGAGTGATTTTAAAGTTCATCCATTGCTGAAATTACATGACATTTCTATGCAGTCCTATTTCAGTGCTTGGCTGTTCTCACCATAAGAAAATGCTCATTATGTTAAACTAAATCCTTAATGTGACTAGAGACTATACTCAATAAATGAAATAATTCATATACTTTATCATGCAGATAACGTTTTTTTTGAATAAGCTTTGCTTCTTTAAAAAACCATCATGTACTTTAATTTTTGTGCGTTTCATACAGGCTTTTCTGATGTGATCCAAATTATTTCTTTCAGAAAGTTTCTTCATTTTATTAATGGAATATTCTCAATAAATTGACTATTTTGCCAGTGTATTCTCATAATGTCCAGTGTTGGCTTGCATAAGAAAAATAACAATCCTTGTCCCAAAATATATAGACAAATGCATAACAGGCATTTCAATAGTGTTTTCGTAAATTTCTGAAAGCCTGATTTAACATCTCCATTTCTTCTAGGATTAGCTGTTATCTAACAGCTGTCAAAGGGGTTCAAAACTAAGATCTGATTTACTTACTGAGCCATTTTTACAGTGTTAGATGAAAAATGGGTTTTTTCTATCTCACCAATGGCATTACACATGTGTACATTTTCATGCCCATCATCTCCCTCAGAATTTGAAGGAATCTAGTCCTGTAATCTCTCTTTGTATGAAAGCTGTTTAAGTTTGGACAGACATATCTAGCTTCTTTTCTTGTAGGTAATCCAACAGCTGTAATGATAGGTTCAAATATTCCCATGTCTTGTTTCTGAATAAAGCCAGTAGCAAATAATTGGGAATATATGAATTAGGAAAAATACAGAAATATTTTTTCATTTCTCTGTCCTTTCATGTCACAGAAATAAGACTATGGCTCTGCCTAGCCTGCATTACATAACTAATTTGCTTAATCCAGCTACGATTTCCATTTATTCTTTTAAGCACCCCAGCTTTATGAACAAGTTTCACAGTGAAAGTATACATTTTTCAAAAATAGTTCAGATTGTTTACTTAAAATCTTCTGCCTGGCACCATCCCTTAATACAACCACCTATTCCTTTTTAAGAAGCAAAAAAAATGTATTTTCTGTGTAAATCCTTTTCCATATTTTTAAAAATTTTTCAGAGTCCTTTACTGTAACTTCTCTCATTCAGTTCTTGTACTACAACAATTACTAATTCGAATACCTATTTAGAAGAATGAAAAGACAGATAGTTTCACTTTCAGTATCTATCTTGCTTATCTTGATAGTGTAGCTTTCCTTTTATATTGTCACACTTAGTTGAAGTGAATTTGTGCTTGTTTCTAGCTTTGTGGTTTTGTTGGTGGTGTTTTTTTTTTTCAATTTTACATGGTGATTCAAATAAGAAGATAAAATAATTTTTGCTATTGCTGTGCTAGTGAAAAAGTTTGTAAATTAAGAATTTGGCAATTTTTTAAAATTTTATTGCAGTATCTAACTGAAAACTTCAAATGTGAAAATTGATCCTGTAGCAGAAGGTAATATACTTATTATGGCTGATTTTGCATTAGTTGTTGAACTAAGAACTGTTATTTACTTGAATAAAAAATTGCACCATTTGACAAAAAAGAGTTTAAAAGCTATGTTTTGATCATTTGAAAGCCATCTATTTCCCTATTATCTGTAACTCTTTTTTTATAACTGTAACTTACCTATTAGCTATAAGAACATTTAAAATGTTACCAATATCAACTAAACTCAATTTCCCACAAAGTCAAGAAAATATGAAAATATACATCTCCACTGCTGAATCTTAGAGAAAACAGATTTGGTGTTCTCATGAAGTTTTTCTAGAAAGTCTGTGTTAACTTGCTTGGAAACAGCTCATGGCAGTGCAGGGGTAAGCCAGTGGGTCTACAGCCAGTCACGTGCACTGGCTGTATGTGAATATGTGCAAGAGAGAAACACTCTCAGGCAAAAACTCCAATGAATTCATCTATCATTCTCATTCTGAGCATATGAGAACAATTAACCAGGCACCTCACACTCGAGAGAGAGTACCAATGCCCCCTGGCCTTGAGCACTGTCCACTTTTCAGTTTTGGAGAAGGGAAGGAAAGGCTATTCCTGAGGTAACAAAAAGCACTTTTACATTATTAAATATTATACACTATGTCCTTCCTAGCTATTTACCTTCACATAAGAGTGTGCTGAGGACTTTATAAGCTTTGGGGCTATTTAGATCACCAGATCAGATGACTACTAGCTATAAAAGAAACAAGTCTGTCCCATTCAGGTGCAATATAGCAACATTTCTCTCCCAAAGGTTTTGGGAGAGAAACCAAGATGATCAGTCCAGTTTCTAGAATATTCATTGTTTTGTTGCCTAATGTAAAGGTGAAACTCAGCTTTAGAAATCCTCCAGCAGATTTCAGTTTCTGCTTCTCTCATTCTTCTCATTTCACCCCCCCCCGCCTTGGCTCCAATCCAGAAAATCTACAATACAGAAAACCTTGCATAATCAGTGTTTACACTATTTGTGTCATAAACGGCACAAGAAATTGAGTCAGAACAGTATAACTCCTCCAAAAAACCTTAGTCATCACTTGTCTATCAGAAAGACAAGTCTCTGTCTCAACATGGCTGTAATTTGTCCAGTCAGTTGTTGGAGAAAACTTGAAAGACTGGGTATAAATTACCCTGACATTACTCCAGTAATTTTTATAGGTGCCAGGGTGAATATTTAATGTTGAGATCTGCTAGTGTAGATACTTTTCCATTTCAATCACGATTTATAATGAATGTTTATGTATAGGGATCTATTTTTTAAAAATAATAATTCAGAGGATACAATAAGCTGCTTTATCTAGCAGAGTATTATCAGGAAGATCTAATTCTAACAATCTCAAAAAGAAAAAACATATTTTCCAAGACTGCACAAGTAGAAAAATATGAATTATCCATTTATTTATCTCGATAAGTGTTCTTCCTAAATTGAACTCAAAATGCAGAATGTATTACACATGTTCAGAGAAAACACCTCTCCAAAGGCAGTAGGTAATGAAGGGATTCCATCTCTATTTTCTACTGTTCACAGGTTGTTGAATATGTTTAGAAAATAACATCAAATTTCAGAAGGCATATTAGAATTTAATGTCCTTTTTTAAAAAACAATTATATACTAATAGGCACTTTCTAAATATTTGCACAATGTACTTAATCACTAGAGTACCTCTGGTCATTGTTTTAGTATTCTGCTATCCACAAAGCAGTAAGTCATTGTAAGGAACAGAGCATGCATTAGTTTGCATGGGAAATTGATAAGAAGAAAAAGTATTTTTAGAATTCTTTTCTAGGCTAATTAATCTGCCTTGAGCAGTCTATGTATGTAAGTAGGAGGCACTTAATCATCCTTCTGAAGCAGAAAGTGCAAGTTTTGTAACATGCATCCACTTGTCAGAAGCAACCACACACCTTTGAAACAGAGCCTTATTTTTAAAGCTGAAAAGATGGACAACCCTGAGCTCTCTCAGTGAAATAAATGAAATTGAAAATGCACCCAAACATAGTTCACTTAAAAAAAATTAAGTGTCCAAATCTCTGCAACTCCATTTTCATTGCTTTCCACACCTCTACTATTCTGAAAACTTCCAGTATAAGGAGGGCAGACCAGAAATATGCACTGGTTTATTAGAGAATGGAAATGCCCTCAGCTTATTGCCTAATTTACCATGTAACAGGATTAATGTATCTTTTTGTATCTCATGATGTTGACATAGACAAAAATAGTACACAGATGTGTTTATTATGATTTGAAGGAAATCGCTGAAAATACCAGTGGCATCTGCCTTCAAGATGTGGGTGGATTATATTCATAAAAATTACATATGTTCAAATAAATAAAAATCATGTTCCACATAAGCTTCTGAATTTAAAGTTTTACTATTTTAGCTTTCCTGAATTTCTGTACAAAATCCTATTATCACTCTGGAAAAAAACACCAACCTTATTTTCCTTCAGGTCATATAAGATGTGAGGACGGTGATGACATACATAACTCCAAGGCAACTCTTTAAGATAAGATGCAGTTGGACAAATGGATACAGAAAGTGTGACTTTTAGAATGTGAAAAGCAGAAAGAAATGTTCAGGTACCGTACACTTTTAAATGCAATCTCCTATATTGCAGAATGAATTTATTATTTATTAAATACTACAGCTGAAATGTCAAAAACGTTAGAGGTCTAATATTTTGATAAGGGACATTGAGACAAATGAAGCCATGTATCTGACTTCTCATCTACCTAAAATTTGCCCTGCACTACCTCTTGCAAACTTGGAGCAGAAAAGAGTAATTATGACAAACCCAAGGGCATGGATAAATAGAGTGTCTGCCATCTTACATGCAGTAAATGTCAGAGAAGAAAGGTTGAAAGTACTGACTACAACAACTAATTCTCTTCCTGTCAGAACTTTGCAAATACGGAATAATGAATATGATTTCTGTAGAAATCACATTACACCTCTTCTATCTGTTTTTCATTAAAAAGTGGTAGACAGAAGAATTTCAGGGGTAGTGTATGCCACAATCCTTGTAGCCACAAAGTTCTACACAATAACGAGGCAGATTTTTATCTAAACAGGTGACTTATGTTGCTTTCCTTTAGTGGCCATACCTGATAATTCCATTGGTTTATGTCTTAAACTACTTAATTTCTATTTTCTTAACATGATAGGATTGTTCAGACACTAAAGAGTGATATTCAAAATGTGAGCTTAGTCACAAAATTTCTAATAAACTCTAGACATTGCCTGGAAATTTTCCTGAAGAAGCCTACTAATTATTTTTCCTGATTTTATTGGGTTCATTCTTCTTTGGTTAAAGATTTGTATAAACATTGGTTTTCACCCTGTCATGAAACACCTCCTTTTCTTTAGACTGCATTTTCTTCTGTGATATACTAACAGGAGTCTAAAAAAGTCATGCATATCAACCAGGAGAAAAAAATATAAACCTTTAGGAAAAAAAGAACCCAAACATTATGATATGACTTGATAATGCAAATCAATGAACATTTTCATCCAATTCAACTTTTACCTCTATGTTCTGCCAGGGTGAGTTTCACTTAAATGAGTTGCATGACATTCTGGAAGCCCTGTCATCATATATCCCGTGCTTAATGCTGGAGCAGGAGCAACGCCCAGGGATATCATCTGCAGTACCCAGTGACATAATTTTCCTCTGCATCTTTCCCAGAAGAAAGGATAGTGCTTACTTCTCTTGTAACTGCTTGTGTTTACCAGAAATAGCTGCTTTTGCAATTAGATTTTCACACTGTATTTTCTGTATTTTCCCTGAAAGCAGGATCAGATATGATCTATATAAGCAATCAACCATTATATTAACTAACCATGGAAGCTAGAACATTCTTCCTTTCTACAATGTAAAGGATCCTGACTGAAGCTTCATTATGTATAGAGCATAAACTCCAAATGCCAACTTGCTAAGCTCCAGTGTTTGTATGCACTTCCTCAAGGCAAATTCTATCCCCATGTCCTCTAAATCTGCATGAACACATGGAGCAGCAGATAGTTTCATTTTATTATTGTCCATTTCTAGTGTCTTGATTCTAGGACCTTGTTGACCAATGTCATGTCATTCCCCAGCCATATATGGCAAATATTTATAGTTTTTCTACAGACAAAATTGTTAGGCAGTTAATTTTGTAGACAGATATTTTATTATTATACTTCACTGGTATAATGAAATGGGATCATAATTAGAAAAAACACAGCAGAATTTTAGGGGAGAAATGTTTACTTTGAGAATGAGAGTGTGATTAAACTTTCTTCAATATATGAGATCAGTGCATGATGTGACAGTGAAAGAATAAATAGTTACTCCTTACTACAGACAACCAAACTACAGATCAGAAACTAAGTGGGGACTCCCAAAATTTCCTTCTTCATTATTAAGGGCTAAAGTAAAAATTTAACAGAATCTCATAGAAAGCAACTGTGTTTCTGTTTTACTTTCAAGCAAAAACTTTAATCACTACACTTGTGTATCAAGGTTACACTATGGTTTTACTAACATGAGAAAGACTGAACCAGTTATTAAGTCACAAAGGATGGAGAAGTAGTTTCAAAAATATGGTGATTTAAACATCAAAAAGTATCAATAGGCTAAAGCAAATTCAATGTATATTAAAGAGATCAAATTTACTCTACAGTCTAGCTGTCCTTTTTTTTTCCTTGTCTAGTTATTGAAGAAAGAATTATTTTGGTTGTATCTATCTGCACTAATGAAATAGGGCTACTAGCAAGCAAGTGGAATGGTTATAATGACAGCATAATGTCTTTTTCAACAACAAAAATTTAAGCATCCTTGATGCTTTGCAGCTTACAGAGACCAACTTCTTTAAGGAATAAATCTTGTGTTTCCATGTAAAATCTCCATGCTCTTCCTCACATAGAAAAGCACCAAACTAGAAAGTCTCACCTGTCTTATGAAGCTAATTCTGGATTATTGGTTTAATTTTTGGTTCACAAGAGCTATTCATCAAACAACACTGTAAAGCAAAATAAGGTATATAAAATATTACTAGATAACCAAGTCATGTAACTTT
The DNA here is from genome assembly GCF_015832195.1 of Motacilla alba alba. Lineage (NCBI taxonomy): Eukaryota > Metazoa > Chordata > Aves > Passeriformes > Motacillidae > Motacilla > Motacilla alba. The sequence continues at coordinate 21,777,351 of NC_052019.1, forward strand.
AAAAAATAGAATTTTCTGAAGTATAAGCACATTGATCAATTAGGCAGCTTAATGAATCTGTCATCTTGCATCAGTAGTATTTTCTAAATGAAGTCATATTCAGTATAAAAGCCTTATTATTATTCAGAACACTTTTCAGCTACAGCTGTAAGATTTGATTAAATCAGTATGTGCCTAGTAGGAACAGTTGAGAAAAGCAGTGTGAAAATACATGCAATGTTCACAGTTCAAGAGGAACAAAATGCCAGGCTAAATTCCACAGATAAAAATCAAAGTATGTATTAAATTCTCGCTTTCTGAGATGTTTCCTATATTAAAGCAAAGTTTTTCTCAACTATTTAAAATTGTTAAAATTTAAAAGGTTTTTAAATGTTAAATTTTGCAAAAATAATACAATTTTTTGAGATTACTGTGCATAAAGTCCTGCAGCAGTCTCTCTGGCTCTTTTTGCTTCCTGCATACCAAAGCATGAAAGCTGATATAAAATTAGAAGAATGAGAAATGAGAGGTCACAGAATCACAGAACGACAAAAACTGAAACAGACCTCCAAAGGTCACGTTGCCCGAACCCCCTGCTCAAGCAGACCCATTTAGAACAGGTTGCTGGAGACCATGTCCAGGCAGCTCTTTAATATCTCCAAGGGCAGAGATTCCACACTTCTCTGGAGAACCTATGCCAGTGACCAGTCACCCTCACAGTGAAAAAGTCTTTCCTGAGCTCATCTTGAGCCTTCTGTGTTGCAGCTGGCATTCACTGCCTCTAGTTTGCGTACTGAGCACATCTGAAAAGAGCCTGACTCAATCCCTTGTGCACCCTCTCTTCAGGTACCTGTATATACTGCTGGGAGAACCCCAAGGTTTTCTAGGTTAAGCATTGCCTGCTCTCTTAGCCTTTCCTAATACTCTAGGCCATTCACCATCTTTGTGGCCCTCTGCTGAACCCTCTCCAGTATGTCCATGTCTCTCTTGTACCAGAGAGCCCAGAACTGGACGCAGCACTCCAGTTGTGGCTTCACCAAAGCTCCAAGCAGAGGGGAAGGGTCACCTCCTTCACCTTACTGGCAGCACTTAAAATGAATCTTTAATATTCTTTGCTCCAAGATTGGTGGCTCATGTTCAGCTTGGAGACCACCAGGATCTCCAAGTTCTTTCTCAAAGCTATTTTCCACCTGCTTGGCTCTTAGCATGTATGGGTGCCTGGGGTTGTTCCTTCCCAGGTGCAAGACTGCACTTTGTTGTACTTCATTAAGTTCCTGACAGCTCATTTCCTCAGCCTGTTAAAGGTCCTTCTGGATGGCAGCATGACCCTCTGGCATATTAGCTACTCCAGCCAATTTTGAGTCATCTCCAGAATTCAATGCTCATTCACAATAGCAGGACACAAAATTCACATGAATTTAATATGAAGAGGCAACAGTTCCAATTAGCGATTTCAAAATTTTATTGTGATCTGCAGATATTTTCTTATTTACATCAAAATATGTCTTATTTATGTTGAGAAGGCAGAGTTTCTGGCATTTACTAGAAAACAGGCTTTCAGGAACAGCCACTTGTAATTAAAAGCACCCACTCCTAGGTGCAGGTCAACAGGATTGATATGTATTCCTAAAAGATCAGCATACAGAACATGTATGTTCTAAGAAAGGCTTACCAATTCAATGTGCTATGCTAATAGGCCTTAGAATCTCTTCCACAATGGGTATGTATTTTTTGAATCATTATGCAGGTGTTGCTAAGAAACTGAAATATATTCTTTTTATGTTTAGTATGCAGGATCTAAAGTTTTGCATACCACTTTCATGACTGCTCTATTGTACCATTTTGTCTTACCCCCAGAAAATTCAAATCAAACCAAAAAAAAAACCAAAAACCATGAGATGGACATTATAAATTTCAGATGACAAAGCAGCATCAAATTAGCTATCAATTAGTTGAAAGAAACTTCATATGTGTAGACAAGTATGTCCAGAGAAAAATGTTTTGTGCAGATTGAAAGACTGGAAACAAAAGGAGATATAAAGGAAACTGACATGATTCAATATTGAAGGAAATATCAAATCATCACATTTTGCATATTTCAAAGGAAATTCAAAAGAAATTACAACAAATTATTTATAACGCAACAATTTGTTTATAACCTCAATGAAGAGAGGTTACTGTGCTCTGGGGAGCTACCCACAGTAGCAGTACAAGTATAAATGAGGTAGAAACTCATCACTTTCCTGCTCCTGCACTAGAACAAGGATTCTGCCTCAGGAAAAGGAGGTCTTTGGAAATCAGTTCATGATGCACGATGACACTTTGGCATGGCCTGCTGATACAATGGGAAGAGCAGAGCTGCTCAGATATACAAATAGAAACCACTACACACACCGGTTTACGTCATGGTTCTATAAATGCTTCACTCTGTTCCTCAGGATATATTATCTGGAGCATTATAAATTCAATAAAGTCAATTAATGTGAACTATTTCTAGGCAGACTACTCTTAAAAATCATGGATTTAAGTCTAAGTAATGTCTACTTTTCCAGATCATGTTCTCTTTTGTATCGGAGATAAATAACAGATTCTGACGCAAAATAGAGAGCTAGTATTCTATTTTAAATTCAAGTCTAATTTAAAAATATAACCTCCAGCAACTTCACTGTCACTACAATCAATCAAAATGATAGCCTTGGAACTGCAAACCACTTCCTAAGTCACATCTGCTACTGCAATATTTATGAATTGCTTTCCTCATCATAGCAATTTAACTGGTACTGTTATTACAGAGACAAGAACAGTCTCTGTTCTTGTCTCTGTAATATGATTAGCTATGATACCAGCTATCATAACTAGTACTATTATTTTCAAAATATTTTCATTGCTCTTGAATTATAAAACATATAGGCTATTTTTAAAGTATAAATCCCACAAAAGATTACATACACTCTTGTACATGCACATAAATATGCTGACATGAGTACTTTTTTTTCTGTCAGCTGAAGGTCAGTGCTGTTTTTAAGCTAAAAGGCTCCTCCATTCTCTTTTATTGAGAAGGAATATGTGCAATGTTGTCTTCCTACTTTACAAGCTAGAACAGATGAGAAGGAAAGCAATATTCTGTGCCATAAGCACAACATACGCATTAATTCCACAGTACCACCCAGCAGTTAGAGCTACCTTCCAGGAAGGACACAATTGCTTTCAAGCCCAGTGATGAGGACCCTAAATGCTCCATGTCTGATCCTTGAAGAGGGTTTCAAAGCCTGAAGAGAGTGCACAAACAGGCCACAGGGACTGGACCCACGTACATTTGGCCAGGAGGAAACACACAAGGTTGCTCCCAGGCTTCGTGCTTGTATAAGTGCCTGACAAGAGGTGTCAACTGAAACTATGACCAGAAGACATTCTGACCACAGAATCCACTCCTGGGATAAACACTTGAAAGCTCAGATCTCTCACAGAATTATTTTAAACCTAGTCATCTTATTTCCATCTAGTTATAATCCTGGTTTTTTATTCTGGGAGGTATTGAAAAACACCTGAAGAACAACACAGTCATTGGTCACAGCCAGCACAGCTTCGTGAGAGGAAAGCCCAGCTTAGCAAGGTAACTTAGCAAGGTAACTAGGTAACCCACCTAGTTATCAAGGGAAACCAGTAATAAGAGGTAATCTGTTAAGACTTCAGTAAGCCTTTTGATATGTCTCTCAGAGGATCATTCTGGACAAAATGTCCAGCACACATCTGAATAGAAACATTGTGGGGTGGGTGAGCAACTGGCTGACAGGTCAGGTACAATGGGTTATAGTGAATGGGGTGACATCAGAGTGGTGACTGGTCTCTAGGCTCCACAGGGCTCCATCCTCGGCCCTGTCCTCTTCAATATCTTCATTAATGAGGTAGCAGGACTGGATGGAATACTGAGCAAGTTTACAGATTATACAAAACTGGGAGGAACTCTTGATTCCCTCAAAAGCAGAGAGGCCCTGCAGAGAGACCTCAACAAATCAGAGCGTTGGGCAAACACCAACCATATGAAATTCAACAAGGGAAAATGCTGGATTTTGCACCTGGAATGGGGTGACCCTGGATGTATGTGCAGACTTGGAAATTAGATTCTGGCAATTATATTCTGGAAAGTGCCATGGAAATGAGATCCTGGGGGTCCTGGCAAACATGAGCCAGCAGTGCCCTGGCAGCCAGGAGGGCCAATCCTGTCCTGGAGGGCATGAGGCACAGCATGGCCAGCCAGGCAAGGGAAGGGGTTTGTCCCACCCTGCTCTGCACTGGGGCAGCCTCACCTCGAGTGCTGGGGGCAGTTTTTGACACCACAGTGTAAGATGGATATTAAGCTATTAGACAGAATCCAAAGGAGGGTTTTGCATACCACAAAGATGGTGAAGGGCCTTGAGAGGAATCCATACGAGGAGTGGCCAAGTGCACTTGGTTTATTCAGCCTGGAAACAAGGAGACTGAGGGGGAGACTGAGACTGTGTAAGGGGAGGTTTAGATTGGATATCAGGAGAAAGTTCTTCACTCAGAGGGTGGCTGGGCACTGGAACAGGCTCTCCAGGGAAGTGCTCACAGCACCAAACCTGACAGAGTTCAAGAAGTGTTTGGACAATACCCCTGCACACCTGTGTGACTCGGGGATTGTGCTGTGAAGGGCCAGGAATTGGTCTCAAGGATCCTTGTGGTCCCTTCCCACCCAGCTTGTTCTGGGACTCTGTGATTATTTTTATTGCTTGTATCTGTCTATGATTTAGTTGCAAGTCCCATAAAAAATTGCAGGAATCCCACACTATTCTTACAGTCATGATGCTGGTGAGAACAATTTGCAATATTTTTAAGTCATTTGTGAACAATGGCAGTTTGCTGAATAAGGATTTCACTAGAGCTGCCCACTGCACCTTCTTTTTATGGTTTAAGCATACATAAGCCAACCAAAGACTGATCTCTAGCTTAGGCTTCAACGGAATAATAAAACATAATTCTCAGTGTCATTGCAATTGTCAGACATCTCAGAAAGGACCCAGACCAAGAATGAGGATTGCACCTCTCTTCTGATTGATTTCACCTTTATCAGAATTTTTTAAAATATTACATTGGGATCTTAAACCTCAATTAAACACAGTTTTAAGTTTTCTCAAGACAGTAGAGGCTACAGGCATAATTTTTTCCTTTTCTAATTTACTCTTACTTCTTTGAAATTCCTTTTAACTACAAAATGGCATGACTGAAATCCAAAAGGGTTAGTTAAATGGCTTGGATCCATACATAAATGTTTTGACTTTCAAAAATTTTGATTCCTGTGCTTTAGCTCTTGCCTAACACAAGTAATAGAGTTGTGTGAACACAAACACAAACAAGAGTCAGGACCTCCCAGTCAAAACTAGAGTGCTCCAAAACTAGAGTGCTATCCTGATTATGCTCTGTTCACACTAAAATCATACAAGCAGAAAAACAAGGCTTCCTGTCAGACTGGCTGCTGCACCTGAAGTTTTTAAACTTAAAAGCCTAAATTTAAGTAGGCTGCAACAGTTCCACCCTTCCTTCTGGAGCTAAGTATATTTAGACACTGATGACAGTCCCTTTGAGAGCAGCCCCTGAAGTACAGTCTTTTTTCATTTACCAGAAATAGTATGATAAGCAGTATAATACATGAATACTGCCCTGATATAATCATATAATTATTAAAGCTGATTTGTATTATCTGCAAATACACAGGCAAGATCCCTCTGACCCCAGCTTCATATGCCCTTGTTTTTTTAATAGATGTTGAAAAGATGGCAGCTTTAACAATCTCATTAGTGTACTATTGATGGAGCCTGAAGGAAGTTGTCTGTGACAGATCATTTACCCCCCCCAGACCTTGCTGAATAATGGAGAATAGCAGTCCACTTCTTTTGAACTATACAAACTATATATCTACAGTTTAACCTGCTTTAGTTTTATAAACTAGAGAATATGACCTAGTCCAGTCTTGGTTCATAAAAAATTATGAGCAGTCATAAGTCAAAAACTATCTCACAGCTTTTTTCAAGTAGGTAATATTATGGCAGACCAAGGGAGATTTTCCTCTCCCTCCAATCTGCTTTCTTGACACCCCACATGGAGTATTGTGTCCCACTCCAGGATCTTCAGCACAGGAAGAATATGGATCTGCTGGATGAGTCCAGAGGAGGCAACAAAGATGATCAGAGGGATGGAGCATGTGTCCCACAAAGACAAGCTGAGAGAGATGGAGTTGTTCAGCCTGGAGAAGAGAAGGCTCCAAGGAAACCTTATAGAACCTTCCAATATTTAAAGGGGCTCTACAAGACAGTTGGAGAAGGAATTTTTACAAGGGGGTGTAGAGAAAGTAAAGGCTAATTGTTTTAACTAAAAGAGAGTAGGTTTAGGTAGGATGTTAGGAAGAAATTCTTTACCTGTGGCGGTGGTGAGGCACTGAAATAGGTTGTCCAGAGAAACCATCAGTGTCCCATCCATGGAAGTGTTCAAGGCCAGGCCAGATGGGGCTCTGAGCAACACGGTCTGATGAAAGTTGTCTCTGTCTGCTGTAGGGGGGCTGGAACTAGATGGTCTTTAGGCCCATTCTGACACAAAACATTCTGTGATACTATGATATCATACTGCAAGGAAAACAAGAAAAAGAACCCATTTCTCCTCATTTTTGCTTCAGTGCTCTACTAAAGTCTATTTGCCATAGGCTCATCATAACCTTTCTTTCAACACATTTGACAGAATGTGTTCTATCACTGTTATATTTCAATCCTTGTAGAAAGTGATGCCCTAGGTGTAAAAAAAGGTTGATTTTAAGTGTAAATTCAGGGAAGAAAAATCCCAATTCTTATAGATAGAAACATTAGTTCATATTATCACTCAAATATCCAACCTTTAAACACTTTTATTATCAGAATTTCCTGTGAACTAGCTGTTCAGCCCCAGATTGACAGTTATTTGTTCCCTTGATAGTTCACAATGATATAAATCAGTTATCCTTAATGAAAAGGGGGTTTGTTTACATACCTGGCCTTTTGTATGTGCTCAGTTTGATTACAACTTGGCAAAGCATTTCAGCACTTGCTTGTTCGTTATTTTTGCCATTGCATCTAGTAACTCTTATTTTAATCATATTTTAATCATATATTGTAAAGCAATTACACTTAAAAGAGAGACTATTCTGATTCTATTTTTTTATTATTATTACTATTAGAGTAATATTAACCTAATAATAATTTCCTACATGCTTTCAAAAAGTTTAAATTTACAGTTCTCGTATTTCCAGTTCTTGGCTATTCAACTCATCTTGAATGAGAAGTATCTCAGGAGCCCCAAAACCATGAGTAATCATTCTTGTTTACTAATGTCTTTCTCATGCTGCTACATATGGCATAAAAAAGCCACAAAAATGAGATGGAGCACATAAGATAAAGGTTACAAAAAGAAAATAAATCACCAAAAACTTAAAGAATTTACTTTCTACTTTTCCAAAACCTCAAAGGGGGGAAAACAATTAGTTTTATAAAAGATATTGGTTATATGTGTTACACAAAGATAGAAAACATATGAAAAGATCACCATGATGCTCAGGGAAAAAAACCCTAAAATTTACTTTAATTTCTGTTTTCTGTTCATCACTTTTTCAGTCCTTACATTCAATTGTTTGTCCTAGGAGCGCAAGTGTCCAACCCCACTGCTGTCTTGGAAAATACTTTGACATGCTGTTATGAGTGTTGTCTTCTCAGTATCAGCCCACTGAAAGAAGAAATTCAGATCATTTTGGTGGCTTCAGAACAAGAAATATAAATTTTCTGCATGCACAAGTAAAAGCAAAAGGTTTTGTACTTCATCTTTGTTCTTTATTATTTGTCATGTACACTTAGATGCACACCTGCAAGAAAGCAAAACAGAAATATGGAAAAAGGAATATATATGACATTTTGGTTTTACTGTTCGACTTCTGTATTTGCAATATGTGTATGTGTGCATAGACACATACAAAAGAAGAAACAAAGAATTAGTAAAATTGGAAACTTTCTGTTCTGATAAGAAAACATGTGGCACTAGAGGATTTCTGAGCCTGCATCTTTCATCTCTTTTGTATCAATATTCACAGAAAATTTACTGCTCAAACAGCTGACACAATAGAGGCTTAAAGCTGAGACCAAAAGTACTTTTCCCTCTTCCAGTATTCACATGGCACCCAACAAAACATGGGCATAGCTTGTTCAGGTCCACCAGAAGCTTCTATAGTAACAGAAACAACTGTTTGTACTGCAGTGCAATACCTACTAGCAGAAATTCTGGGAAGCAATTTAGAAAATTATGCTATTTCAACCTGCCATTTCCTTTTATAAAGAAAACTTAAAACATACTGACTTTTGATTAGTTTTTCTATATTCATAATTTTTGTTTCCTTTGTCTATCAAGTGTTAAAATGGGAAAACTAAACTTTCAGCGTTAGGCTATCCCATCTAACTTCCAGTACAGACATACACGTGCCTGAAAAAAAAATGAGTCATTGTGCTAAATTTGTCTATCTGATATCCCCCTGGGTTCAGAGTTCCCAAAACTAAAGAGCATCCTCTTTCAGCAATATCTAAATGTAAATTAGTTTAATTTTAAGGGGTATGTATATTAGGAAACATGGAGGCTATTCTTAGGTTTTTCAGGCTTTTAAGAACTTTCTTCACTGTGAAAGCCTAGCTTCAATGTCCATTATAAATAAAGGGATGAAGGGTGATCTCAGTTTTGGAAAATCTGTGGTCATTTTGCCTACCTTGGTGCCCTACTTTCTGCCAAATCTTCTGGCAGTAATATCTGGGATATTTTCTTTATTGTCCAGCATTAACCTATATAGTGAGTACACTGAACTCAAATCATACATCCTTCCATTTTGAGGTGCCTTTTTGGGCACCAGGTAAAAGCTTGCATATAACATCAGCAGATTAAGACTCATTCGTCTGTGGAGCATTAGACAGTTTTCATTCCCACTTCACGTAGCAGTGCAGTATCCAGTACCAGCAGATCATAAGAAGACACAGATAAGTGAATGAGATACCTATGAGCTGCAGCTTTTTTCACAAATAAATGTAAACACATCTTTTATTTGCTTTTCATGTCAGACTCAATAAAAATATATCAACAGTTATTTCTGCTACATAGATGAGTGAAATTACTAGATAACAGCAATAAAATAAAATAGAGTATTAGGTCATCTGATAGGAAATCACACAATAAAATTATGGTTGTGATAATCTGAAAACTATTATTAACTATCAATTCTTGACTGACAAAAAGTGCAGAATGGAAGAATCAGTATCTAACATAATATTTTAAAAATACACCACAGATTACTGTATGGATTCTTAATGAAACTAAATAAAAACTTTTCATTAAAGGTAAATTTTTGATCCTTCAGTTCAATTAATACCAAAAATGAAATAACATTTATTTACTTTTTGTACTGTAATTCAAAACATAAACATATGGAAATATTTCCCTGAATTGTGGGGACATAAATACATAAAAATATGTATTAGCCTGATCAGAATCCTATTTCAGGAGTTCACTGAATGATTTTAAATAGCAACAGGATGTGTTGGCTACCGGAGAAGCTAGACTTCAAGTTGTGGTTTGGCAATCCAAATGCCAAAATTGCATTCCTTTTTTGAAAGGTATAGGGGAAAATTAATCAGACATTTTAAGCAGACAATTCCTCTCAGCAGTATCTTCTTTAGTTACGGAGCTCTGTCATACATCACTGGAAAGATTTTTCTTTTCTTCCTAAAAAATAAGGAGACTACATCTAAGAATTAGGATGTGTTTGTCTTTTCAGAAAACTATAAACTGTTTTATTTGCCTTACAATCTAAAGTAAAGCAGGAGGGATTTCTATCTTTTTCCAGCTACAAAGTGTTTCTTCATACTACTTTACCATGGATTTGCCACAGGAAAAATAGACATAAACATCAAAGAAATCACAGCAATGAAACACCTACTTAACCTACTTAAAATAAATCATTTAATGTTTTTTTGATCTCTAACAGCATTACACAACTATTGCAGCCTACTCCTGAGTAGCCTGGATCCATCATTTGGCCTCCAGCAGGTGATAGGAACAGGAATAAAGAGTTTAGTTAAACAAACATGGCATTGATTGATAATCGGGATAGGTGCTTTGATCAATTTATAAGAAGATGAAGTATTTGAAGCATCATGAAAAGAAATATTTTCTGCAATAAATCTCCAAGAGGCTTTCAGAACTGTGATTACCAGGGGGATTATTTCCTACTGTATCATACAATAGACTTTACAGGCATTTACTTGAAATTGTAAGTACATGGAGCTGGAAAAGAAGGCAACAACGAAGGGTGCCTTGGAAACGGTCCATATGCAGGTTTTAAAGCTCTTTTCCCTTGCTTTCATATCTACAAAATTCAATAAAACATTAAAAATTATCTGTTCAAAACAATACCTTCAGGAACAATGTACAGCCACTGTCCCTACCTCAGCACTTTCTTTATCTACTATCATCTCTTTCTTCAGCTCCATACTTTTTTAATAATTTTTCTGCTAGTTTCAACTTTCTGCAGCTTCAGAGTCATTTTCTCATGTTGTTAAAGTGCATATTTTATTACTCAGACATAGTACGATACACCATATAAACTCTGTCTAGCTGTCCTTATTAAAGAAAGATAGAAGATATTATATCATATCCCATTCTTCAGTTCTCCATTTCTTTAAATACTTTTTGTTCAAAGTTAGATATACCAAATGTATATTTGGTATACGGAATCGATCTGTTCAATACAAGAGACCCGAGAACTACAGGAAGAAATTATTGATTTGAAACTACTTCTGTGTTTTCATCCTTTTCCTGCATTTCTTAATGGCTACTGTAACAACAGAGTGGGGACACAGTTAAGCAAGTAGAATTACACTGTAGTTCTAGAATTTCCTCTGTATTTCTATCTCTGACACTGTGGAACCCCAATTTCTATTCTAGCTTTAGATTATTTCATTGGATAGAAATGGAAAGGGAAGATAACAAAAACTAAGATGGCATAAAACCAAAACTAAAAATCTATCACAAATGCTCCCTTGCATACCAAATCTTCATTTTAGATAGCCTGTCTGAGATCTAATTTTGTTAATTTATTTGAGGTGTGAAAATATTTTCGTATTAACTCTCACCAATATGATATGCTGATCCTATTTTGGAAGGTTTTTTCCTCCTTATTTTACGTCTGATGCTTTGATGTATCTGTTTTTACCTATTTGACATTATTTTGGTTGGCTCTGTGAAGTTAAATCAAAGGGATCTGCTAGCCATAATGAGCAGAAAACAAACTAATGGCATCATTAGGATATCTTCAGTCAGAATACTAGAACTCCTCAGGCAAAATAACTGGTGAATCAGTCAGTAACAAATATCTTCCACCAGCCCATTTCTCAAGGTTAGAAAGACCACTGAACTGTAAGGACCTCAGCCTGGAGGAAAGCAGAGGGGAAAATGCAGCAGGAAGAGTCACAGGAAGAGGAAAGTCTGTCTCTGGTGCCAGGTTAGACAGAGGCCATCACAATTGTGCGGCAATGAGCTAAGGCCATTTCTCAAGACTCCAGATCTCATATAAGGTTGCAGTAGGTGATACCCAGACTGTTTGCATCCTATGTACTCTGGGATGAATAAAGAGTACATCTATTTAAAAGACACTACTCCAGGTCTCTGTAACTCACATGCCCAGGCCTGCTGGATCAAAGTGTCCTTGAACATTAACCGTGTTGCACTCTCACAGTCAAAGGATTTCAAACACATGAGAGAGCTCCATACTGAGACTGAAGATTTGTGGGGATCCACACAGAAAAATTTGAATATATCAAGGACTAATACCTAGAGATTGTTTCTTCTCTTAAAAAAAATACAAAGAAAGAGTAAAAAGCCCTCTTTTAGCACTAATCAGGCTGAGGACAAGAAGTGTTATCAAATCAGCTATCTGGGTAAGAAAGATTCCCCTAGTGGGAGAACCCACAGGACAGAATCTAGAAGAGAGCTCACAGGTGCAATTTACCCAGAAGCAGTCAAAAGAAAAAAGACCTGGATAAAGAATGACTTCATATGAAATACTTTGATAAAACAGAAATTAAACAAAATGGTAAAGCAATTCATTTTGACACATTCCTATCAAAAATGGTGTTAGAAGCGATGCAGGCCCACAAGATGGTTCAGTTGTCTTTAGAAAAATGCTGTTTTGCCAGAATTGCTCAGTGTGACACTTTTTATCCAGATTTACGGCTGTGGCAGTAACTGCCTCTTGACATTAATATCATTCCTCCATTACATCTGTCAATCTCAAGATGCTTTGCTACAACAATATAATCACTAAATATCATCACTACTCTCTTGTTCTACAAATGGAAGAAAGAGAGACATAGATGGGGACAAAGAACATTGTTCTTATACCGGGGTTCTTCATCAATGGAAACAGAAATGGAAACAATATTTGTGCCACACCCAGAGGACTAGACCATGGTGAGACTGCCACAGCTGCCTTGTGGGCAGCTACTGGCTCCACAGACACCATTTGCTCTGCATGCACCTAGATGCTATTGTGGCTTCCATATCACCAGGGTCCTCAAGGCCTCTGACTACCACTCCTGCTACTGCCTAACTCTTCAAGTGAAACTACCAACACCAACTATTAGTAAGGTTTTCTCTAAAAAGAAATACCATGTACTCACAATCAAGGCAAGAAAAAAGACATCCTTGTCTTCTACAGTAAAGGTCATCTAGAGCCATATATCATTCATCTTAGTTCTGTAAATTAGACACAGCAGAGGAAGTATTACTGGGATACGTGAAACACAGCACTTCCTGCTAACCATCTCCCCATCCATCCAACACTACAGCACTCCCAAAGGGCAAAGCTCCCATTTGCACTTGAGTAGTTCATGCAAATATTGGTACTCAGAGGCTGGAACTACACTAAGTCCAGGACCATGTAAAATTTCTAATAATTTAACTGTGTGGGAAACCATACAGCCAACCCGGGTGACATCTGCTGCCAGTATTCACTAGCACAGAGAGCAAGCACCACTAGTTTATTTCCATACTTATTGTCTGCTAGAAAACTCCCTGAATTCCTTTATTTTTTAAGAAAGTTTATTTGTGGACATGTCTCAGCTTTCCACGCTGAAATCCCATGACAGGCATTATATATCTCTGCTGATATTCCATTTTTTTTATTTAGACTAAGACATGATATGCACTTACATGGTGCATTAAGCTATGCAATTCCATATTCAACAAAGCCCTACAGAGTTGCTTATAATATTGTTAGCTATTATTTTGGTGATTGTGTCTTAAGTGACTGTATTTAAAAGGAAGATTTCACTTTTTTATTATAAGTATTTTGGTGAACTTTCTGCCAAGGTCCAAGAAACTCCTTAGTCTATTTCACAAATTTTATGTGTACTAGCCAGACTACATCAGGATACTCCTTTTAGCAACTCCAGATTTGGTTTCTTCATTATAACATCTCCAGACCTGTAAATTAATGTTCTAGCATATCTCTTCCCTTAGTAAGAAAACAAGCTCAAGTTTAAACCACATCAGAAGGTAAAAATATCATATTAAAGGCTGGGAGTCCTATTAAAATAAGAACATGTTACAAATTATTCTGGAACATTCAGTTTTACAATTTTACTTCTCAATGAGAAAAGGCTGACATGCTATAAGAGAGAGAGCATGAAGAACCAGATACAGTGGAGTAAAAACTGTGAAACAACAAACAGTGATCCTTCTGATAGCATGGGGCAAACGTATATAGAAATGTCAAATGATAGCCCAGGGATTAATACTCTCCAGAAGTAAACATTTAAAAAAATGGTGAAGGTAGAAAAGCTAAAAATCAGACACTAGAAATATTTCAGTACTCTTTTCATCTTTTAGATAATAATTTTATCTGACAGACTTGTAATCTTTTTTTCTTGTTGTTGTTTATGCATTTTTAAATAAAATCTGTCACAGTATTCACCTTCAGTGAAGACTCAGAATCATTGTATTTTTGGATAGTGTCATTAGCGCTGGTCTCATTTGTGTCTAGAAATGTTTGGTTGCTATGTAATACAATGCATTAATTAGAAATTCCTCTCCCAATTACAGTGCAAAAGATTTTGTCAGTGCTACAATAATTCATAAAAGAACTTGGGAAAAAAAAAAAACAACAGAAAGCAATTAAAACTTAAGAAAAATCCAGCATTTCTCAAATTGCAGTTCATTAATATATGCTTTAATAAACTGACTGCTTTATTCTAAAAGGCTTTTCTAGACGGGCTTGATGCCACCCACAGCAAGGCAGGCGGTGCCATTTCAGCCAGCTTGCCATTGATTGCTTCTTCCTTGCCAGAGTCTGCTATAGGCAGTGCAAAAAATACACAACAGCTGACCTTTTCCTCAGGGGTACTGAAATGTCATCCATCAGATCTAGGTATCCAAAAAGAAATTTAGCTTCTTGAAACATAGTTTTGACAGATGTCTCTCAAGCTGAAGCTGTGGTCTGAAAGCCCCTGTTCATGCATGTCACCAATGCTTAGTGTGCAGTCATAGCAGAGATCAGACACCATTGGTTTTCCTCATGTTAAGTTGGAGAAAGGATCAGAATCCAGGTCTATCTGTCTCTGGAATTTGGGATGATCACTAGGCTTCAGCATCATCCATTCCCTATCTCTGAAATATCATATCATTTGTTGCAAAAGGTTCCGTCCAGACAGGATAGTTCAACTTTTTTGGGTCAGGTTACTCTCCTGACAGACAATGTGAGGTTTGCTTCAGTCAGAGAAGGTTATTGAATATTCATCTTCTACATCCTGTGGCAATTTGGGGCTAAAAGTAAAAAGTGAGCTTTGGTCACTTAGTTATTTGAAAGTTATTTGGAGTTTTTTGGAAGATCAGTAAAGGTCTCAGTTTTCAACCCAGACTAGTGTGTCTGAGAACAAAAGCAAGATCTTGGACCCATTAGGATAGTCAGCTTGACTCACTGGCTACTCATGGTTGCTACCCATACTGATTCTAGCTCACCCAGGTCCTCTTCTGAGGAGCTTCAGAATCTGCCTACATGGGTGGATGGAGAGCCTTGCCTGCACCCTGAGCTCCTCAGACATTGCTCAAGTCAGTAAAGGTGCTTTATTTCAGTGCTGTGGTGTGTTCACATTACTGATCCAGGCTGAACCAGAACCCAGATCAATACTAAAAGATTTCAGCAGAGCCAAAATCGAAGCTTGTGTGCCCTTTCTTCATCTCTTACCAATGTGTTCTAGGCACAACCAGCCCATTTAGTGGTAAGCAGCACTATGCCATAATCCATTAGAGGATGTTACCTTTCCATTTAATTAAAGTAATAGAGAGATATATTGCAGTCAGGCTTACTAATCAGTCACTGTAAAAATATCTTGGCCAAAGTCCTGTTGCTTAACAACGGTAAGAGCCTTGCTTTCTACATAGCTTCTGGGATAATTCACAAAACAAATCTAATAACTTTAACCAAGCAAAAAGCAATACTCACTGAAAGGAGTAACTAAATAGTTACCATGTCTTCCATTTCACAAATGAAACATTTTCTCTTTTTTCCACCATCTTCCTAAGGAAGCAATGTTTCCATTTCATCCCTATGCATATGCATAAACAAGTGGGAAAATTCAAGTTTTGTCTGTTGGTTCCCTCCTAAATTCTTTCAAACCTGTAGGAAATCTAAACCCCACTGGGAAAAAGTAAGAGACGGAAAAGGTATTGCAATGTTACAATCAGCAACATAGTGGAAGAGAATGAGCCTTGGGGGAGCATGAAATTACTTCCTCTTACAGAGCATGAAATTACTTCCCCTTACATCACATAACATCTGTACAGGGGGAAACATTTTGAGTGTCCCAAACACAAGGACAGCTTTGATCAGCTGCAACAGATGGCTGAAAACCTGACTACAAGACACACATCTGCCCATCTACACCCCATTTGTCCCACTGCTGATGAAGGCACAAGCAGACATGAAGACATGATGGATGTGACTGGATGACTGGCTTTTCTCTCTTCCTACCCCTAGAAGAAATGTTATGTCACCAGCACACACAGTGCCTGTGATTCCTGAGCTGAAGAGGACTAAGGGGAGATACTCTTATCTGGTTTCTGAGGAGGTTGTCTCAGTCTGAATATAGCATTGAGCTGATGTTAGTGAAAGTGGGGTCTTCAAGATCTCAGATCTGCTTTCTCATAGATGGGCAGAAAGAGCAGGAGATATGACAGATAAAGGCCTTTGGTGTCCATCTCTTGAAGCAAGCGGAAAAGTAGGTTTCTAATGTACTATCTACTTCAACAGTTAAGAAAATGCAGAATTCTGAAAATATAACTAGATATAATACTCATATACCATATACCAGAAAAAAATCCAATGGTAAACAATTTCTTAAAACATACATATTCTTTCTAGAAACCATATTTCAAGGGATATGAAGAATATGTGGCTTTCCTTTCAGCCCTTAATAGAGATTTAAAAGATGCTAAAGGGTGAAGCCTACATGCCATAATTGCACAGACTGCCATTTGTATGATTTTACGCTTTCCAGTCACAAACCATCTTCAAGGAGAAATGCTGCTGTTCACTGTAATGAAATTCAGGAACATAATGACTGTTACAGTAAAAAACTTTTTTTTTTTATATGAAAAGTTACATTTTAAAAAAAATTAAAAATTGTTTAATTAGATTATAAAATATGAGAACAGAGAAGTGATTAAAAGAACAAAACATTAGCATTTTCTTCCTGACAGAGCTGATCATTTCAAGCACTGTCTCTGTGGTTGGAAATAGGTAATTACAGTAATAATAGAGAAAATTGCCATTGCTACTCCCTTCTTGCAGAATACTCACAACTGCGTAAAACAGAATATGAAACATCCACAGTAATAAATGAGAAATGATTTCTGTTTCAATATTAATCACCAATGTTGTAAACAGTGACTTACAGAATATAAATGAAAAAGAGTACTTTGAAAGATCAGTTACAGACAAATATTAGATTATCCTTATTTAAGAAAAATCCTAAAATATCAAAGTGACATCACACTTGCATCTGCATTTTGCAGCTTGACAATATCTGACCAGTTTTTCCAGCAGGGCAATTACTTCTGTCATCTCATCCATTAGATCCAATGTCCTTCCTGTTCTGTTCTTAAGGAAATTCTTTACCTTCAGTTGGTAGATATATAGTATCATCCCATTTGCACAAATTTTTCTCTGAAATTTTTGAGGATTTGGACATGGTTTCAACAAAAAAACCAAACTTGGCAAGACAGAGCTTGACCATTCCTTTTCTCCCATTTCTAACCCATTTCTCTAACCCATTTCTCTGCACATTCTACATCACCGCTTCCTGTGCATTTTTTTTTTTTTTAAATACAACTTATCCAGGGTCACATCCAACTCTGTCTGCATCTTAATAACATTCTGGACATTTTCCTCTTTGGCTGCTGTTCAAAGATAAATGTCATCAATGGGTTTAGCTCTATTAGGTAAAGACCTGAGCTGCATAGTCTCTAGCAGGAAATTGTGCGCAATTTGGACCAGGAAGACAGTGGCTCTATATTTGAGGATTAGTTAATTTTTCTTATCTTACAGTCCAGGAAGAATCTGTAAATAACTCCTTCACAGCAGCTATTTAATACTCCTCCAAGACATGTAAACATGTTTCGTTCACTTCCTACATGCTGAGAGGTAGCGGGGCTTATTAGAGATGACATCAGATATTTCAGTTTAGCTGAGGTTTCCTGAGCATGAAAGAGGAGGTTCTGACCCTCTCCTTTCACCCTTCTCCTATACTCAAACTTCTACATCAGTCTCAGGAAAATCATAGAACTCTATCCTGGTAGTTAAAAAGGGAAATTTAATAATCTATCTGATTTGCCATGCAACCAGAACAAGAGAAGCAGGGAAATCTGGCCCTGGAAGGAGGACAGTAAAAGAAGATAGCAAGGAAAAGACTGAAAATTCTCTTGAACTGTTAACTCAACCTATGCCATTAAGTTATGTTGTGCAACTTCATCCTAACATACCAAAATATACTTCACTTGGACCATATCGAATGAAGTACAGTGGGCAACTGCTGCTCTTTTCCCAGAGATTCTGAATTAATCTCTCTTGGCTTTCATATCATTATGTTTAGAAAGGCAATAGAAGAGACTGTAAAATGGCATGAACTCACAATCTGATCAATTTACAGGTCCCTTATATCAGAAAAAAACAAAATGCAAAAGCCATAAAGGCTTCCTAAACATTTAACTTTTTCCTTCCATTTCACTTTAAAATTTTAAAAAATTATCTTTGCAGTGATCAAGGCAATGTATATTTCAATATATGGTTGGATTTTCATATTTTAAATCAAATGAAGTAAACTTTGAAATAGCAGAATCTTTTATGATCTCTCAAACAATAAGAAAATACCCCAAAATTCAATAAATTCCCAACTGACACTACTGCTGTTCTTTATCTCCTGAGAGTAATTTTCAGAACAATAAATGTTTAACAGGAATTTATTTCTGCTTGTAAACTTTCTACCCTGTCAGAAAGATTGCACAGTAAAATGCAAAAGCAGTGAAGAATTATGAATTAAACAGTACATTTATCTCCATAGTCTGAGGAAAGCATGTATAATGTAGAATTTTCAGTTTCAAAATTCTATGCCATGTTCCTGTAACCTGGGCATTACACATATGCATTGCATATACATGAGACAAAAGAATAGATTGATGGTACCACAGCTAAAATGCAGAATAATGAATGACACGAGGAAGACTTGGAGACTCTTATGCACTGAAACACATGAACTGAATGCCATAAAATATAAATATCAAGGAATAACTGGTGTCCTTTAATTAAACCTGTTGCTGCTGCAAGTAGCATACAGCTTATTACTTTCCATGGGCTGCTTACATGCAAGAACAGAACATGCTTGCTTGTAAGACAAACTTGAATTAAAAGGGTGATAGATTGGGTTAAAATTTTGGCAATATATTGCAACAGTCGAAGTCCATGTTAAACTTTAGTTGAATTTCAGCAAAGATGCTACTTGTTGCCATGACAACAGCTGAAGCGAGAGATATTGACAAAAGAGAGCATTCCACATAAAGCATGAGTTATGTGTTAGCACAGACAAAAGAATAGTAAATGGCCTCTGTCTTCTGAACTTCATGGATACAAACACCTCAGAACCAGACTAGAAAGGATAGTTTTTCTGCTCCGTATAGAGAACAATATATATGACAAATCTTTGACATTGCAGATCGCTGTTCTTGAATAGCTCACCCCTCACATTGGATCTATAAACACCATCTGTGTACACTGAAGAAACATTTCCAGAAATAGATGAGTCATATACCATTATCTCTTGTCAGAACACAGCAGATATATTTGTAGCAAATTATAAACAAAACAACAAGCTAATGTCCTAGAATCTATCCCAAGACTTATAAAGTAATTGCTTACATAGAATGGATAAAAAACATTGCGAGTTTATTTTCATGCTGATGACCAACTAATCTAGCTTTTTAGTACTCCCTGCTTGTTTATTACTCTACTACTAATCATGCCTAAATTGACAACTCTCAGCACACACCCTTCTGGGATTTTACTCAGAGTCTCACTGTTTGAACATATACTAGAAGACCTGAAAGATGCTACTGATACTACCTACCATGGCTTTCAAACTGAACAAAGGAAGAAGAAAAGGGAAAAGGAACACCTGCTAAAGCATACCAAATCAGAGATTTTTTCAGTAGCATAAGTTGAGAGGTTTCAGGATCCAGTGAACATGAGTGACTTGCACCAGTGTATATGGTTCTTGCAGCTGATAGTGCCTTCCAGAATAAAATCACAGCTTGGATAGGAGCAGCATGGGCAAAGCCATGCACCTGCACATACAAGACAAACATTGTTCAAAAGACCTTACAAAAACAGAAAGAAAGATAAAAGGTGGCAAGACAAGGAGACCCAGAGGAGTACCTTGCCTGGTTGGACCCATCATTCCTTAAACAGGTCGATCACTTCCTAGCCTCTAAGGGAACAATCAAGTGCTCAAAGTACCTTTCTTAAAGGAAGCAGCCATGAGCCCTCTGTCTGGGCTAAAGCACAAATGACTCCTTCTTCCACACACTGAATTTGCTGAGCTGAGGACAGTTGAAATCTGAGCTTGATGTATTTATATAGTTTTACTTTCCTTAAATTGTTTACTTTGCATGAGAATAATTTTTTCAAAGTAATATTTCTATGAATAACTGTCAGGCAAGGAATTATATATCTTGAAAAAATACTGCTTTCCATGAGGAAAAATGCAGTGGGTATATAAGGCTATACTACCCGTATTTTACCCATGTACTTTCCAAAGGGCTGCTTCTGTCTCAAAACAGCATGTATCCTGAATAAGAGCTGGAGAAAAGAGTGAGAGTTAATCAGAGAGTACAAGACTTGATTTTTTTTCTGAAAATCATAAATGTGTTGCAAAACTTCCTCAACAGGGAGTGGCCTTATGAACCAACCCAGAAAAAGGCTTTGCAACTTGGAGACAGAATGCATGGACAGGACTATATCAGCAAAAAATAATGAATTGTTGACAAAGACATCTTTTGCAAATGGCATACAGTAGCAATATGAAGACAAAACTTAGAATTTTGGAGGTTCACAGTCATGCAAGATGCTGGGAAAAAAGATGCAGAAAGTATAACGTTTTCTGCAGTAGGAGAAAGGGGAAGAGAAGGTGCAGGGGAAAAATAAATATAGTCAAGCAGGTGGCACAAAGACATCCCCGAGTCTTTGTGGTAATAAATACCTATCAATGTGAGTAAAATCTGCAAAAGCAACAATCCTTCATATGAAAGATTAAACTCAACTTTCACCTCCAAGGACAAGGTCCTACTTTTCAGTATAAGGGTTCTTTTAGGATGAGTAAAAGTGGGGAGAGAACTGCAATTCCATATGCAATGTTAGCAGAATTCACTAGGAACCAGAGAGGTTTAACATTGGGATCTGAAGGGAAGTCAGAGAAAGACAATTGAACTTGGCAATAAAGAAGCATTGGCAATAATTATGATGGCAAAGAACTAAGTGCTCAGCAGAAGTAAGTGAAACAAATTTAGAGATGGTTTCAACAGCACAAAAGTGGAGAAGATAGTCTTCTGGAATAGAAGTCACAGATTTGAGTGAAGGAGAAAGGCTTCACATGTTTCCTATTCTGGAATAAGGCATGACAAAAGGGTCAAAAGGAAAATAGGGAATTTCATTTTATAAAGGTAAGGTTTTATAAATAATCTTATAGAATTTTACAAGGTGTGAGGAAAGAGTATTACCTGATAAAACTATGAGCAGAACTAAATATATGATTCAAGAGTGAAAATATGTTCCTCCACTGATACCAAAAAAGACAAGGCAATCACAAGCTAATTTTAAAGAACAGAATTCAGTATTCTAGTCAAAGACTGCCCTCAACAAATGGAAAAGTTTATCTTTATCAAATAGAAAGTATTGTATTCAGAAAGTACAATGTCAGTGAGAAAGAGTGGTCTGACACTGTAACTTTACAATGTAAGGTCTCATTAATGCAATCTCTCTCAGTCTGTGCATAATTACATCTTTCACTTGCTTGTGTGATGTTGAGCTTTTAGACCCGGCTTTTACTTCTTTTAGCTTTGATCTCAAAACATTATTTTCTGTGCTTCAATTTTAGTTTTGTCATTTTTATTACCAGTCTATCCAAAGAGAGCATTCAAATTGTTCTGATCAATGACTTAAAAGGGAACCCATTAGTGATATGTTGAATTCATACTTTTTGTTCTGGTGGAAAGGAGAGATCTAAAATATCACCCTTATATTTTAATTTTATCCTTTAGCAACAACAACACTTCTTCTTTTGAAAGTTCAACAAGTGAAAACGGGGGAAAAAAGGTTTTCAAATTATAAGACATGGTCTTCTTGGTACAGAATATTGAAAAAATCTTGGTTTTTCTGTCAAATAATCACTTAACACTTTAAATCCTTTCTCTGTCCTCCCCTGTTCTTCATTCACCTATCTTTTTATCACTTCAAAGATGAATTTAAAACTCCTGAAAGACTGTGAAATATATGACACCATCAGAAGCTGTTATACCACACATCATTGTTGTTTTGTGATGCCTCTAACATTTGTGGAAGTAATCATGAATCTCTTCCTACAATCTAGACTCAAACGTCTCATCTTGACAGACTGCTCTAATCACCTAGGCTGTCTAAGGGAGCATATCAAAGTGTTTTAACAAAAAATGAAGAAAAAAATGGAAGGTTAATGAGTTGTGATTATCAGTCCCTCTTCAAACTTTTTTGTATTTTAATTAATGGCTGGGTAGTAGATCAAGTGCAAACACCCCTTCCCCTCCCCCCCAGTAAATTATGGAAATATCTTGCAAGGCCTGAAGCCTACATTTTTTTTCATCAGGTGTACATTTTCAGCACGTTGTCTTACTCTTTCTCTTGGCATGATGAATGTTTCAGCATTTGATAGAAAATGTCACTCTGCCAATGAAAGAGTTGGATCTGAGTCCCCATCAGAAAAAGAAATTTAGTCTTCTATACCTCTCTCACCCTCGATAAGAAATAAGATAGCCATCCTCCTGTGGCTATGCTTTGTGGTACTACCACCTGCTGGGCCCTATGCAGAAAATGTTTTCGTTTTTATCTCAGGTCAGGTTAGGTGTGAAACAGATGTTTAACTCAGACAAAGTTCTTTCTTGATGTGTCCAAAAAAAAATCCACCTCAATTCTGCTTGAAACTGTTACCTGTGCACTGCCTAGCAACTAACTGGAAAAAGAAGCCCTCAGGACCATGGTTTCGGATACAGACACTAAAATAGCCATTGATGGAGAAGCCACTTCGAACCACTCAGCCAGTATAGAAACTGGTTTTTAAAACCAGTTCTTATTGCACATGTCTTGCAATATAAAATATGTATCTGGCAGCTGTGGAAACTATGACTTTCAAGTCTGCATTTTCTAATTTTTTTCTTAATTCAGCTTTTGTGGAATAGCCAAAAACAAGCCTGAGTCACAGTATGGCATTGATACTCTTTAGCCAAAGGAAACTGCTTTGGCTCAGCTCCTAAAAATGTTGCCTAGGAGTCATAGCTGTCTTTTTTCAATTCATGATTAGTAAAGACCACCTTGTGCACACACCAGAGTTAAATCTCCAGATGGGAAGGATGAAGGCTTTACTAATTAGCTAGGTCTGCTCTTGTATCAGTCCATCACTTAGCAGATGTACAATGATCCACTCTAAGCTATTCTGTGGTTTCTCAGCTCTGGCAGAATATGTTTCTGCCATTGGTTATTTCCCAGACTCTCCTCATTACTTTACCTGGTGGATCCAGGAACATTTTCAGGCTCGATCCTCTGAGACAATCACCACAGAGATTAATTACATTGATCTGTCACCTCAGACCTGGACTACTTAAGATGATGAGTCTGTCTTTAGTCGAAAATCAAAAAAGTATCTTGCAATTTATGTAACAAATATCAATTGCATAAACCTCATTATTGCAGATATCAGAGTAATTTAATCCTGTGCTAATGTAATCAATCAGTTCACCTTCAGATCAAGAAACTTACTATCACTATTATTTGACTGCAGCTAGATAAATAAAAAAAAAATCCATCTTAATTTTGTTAAAAATGAAAAAACAATTTCCCTTTTTAGTTCAACAGAAGTATTTTGTGTTGTTTGGCAGCAGTCATATTAAATAAAGCCTGCATTTAGTTCTCATATATCAGTAATTTTTAACATCTGTAACAAATATTTATTGAATCAGCGAGTGAGATTTTAGTCCTACTACTTTAGTCTTTGGATTATTAAAGGAGGAAAAGTTGTCCAGTATTTATACTGTTCTGTCTCTATACTTTTTAAAGGTTTAAAATTCGTATATTAAAAAGAACTAAAACAATAACAGTGCAATTTTTTGTTTTCCTCTTTGTTTGTTTCCATTGAAAAATAAAAAGATTTTAGAACTTCTAGCACCTCATAAACAGTTAAACTAACCTTAGCAGATACTATTCCATAGAGTATGTATTGCTATATTGCATCATTCTCTTGTTAGCAAACTAAATTTTTAACTTAGAAAACAGTAATGCCTGGAAGCACCCAGACTTGTGTTGCAGTTAGAACAGAACTGGATACAGCAACAGTCCTTACAGCTATGCCAGCACTTGCCAGAAAATGTACCACACAATAGTACCTGACGTACTGGAGCTCGCCCTGTGTAAATTGAACAGAGTGAGATGTTGAGTGCCACTCTTAGCAGGCCTTGGAAAAAATTTGCTTTCATTGTTATAAGTGCATTCATAAATACAAACACACTCTGGCTCTGAATTTTCTGCTAAAATATTCTCAAAAACTGGATTCTAAAGAGTACCATCTTGGTTGCACAATTCCCCATTCACTTGAAATAGATTTGTTTACAACCATTATGTCTTCTTCTATATTTTATAAAAGCAGAAACGGATGTTGACTAGGAAGAATTTCAGTAGCTGAGTTCAATCCTCAACAAACAACTGATATCTACAAAATGAACCTATTTGGGTATCCTACAGAGCTTTATGTATTTTTATTTACTGTTCTTTCATTACTTTTTGTTTCAGATGGGTTTTCTGGTATTGTCTCCTCATCAGTTACAATAAGGTTCATAGATACAACATGGGGTAAAGCACCTCTGGTGACAGATGGCTGATTAAAATCAGGGACAGAGATTAAGCAAGAAAAAAGTTGCAGGGCTGAAAGAGGCAATTAAAATGGCAGCTTGCTCAAGAAAGCAGAAGAGAGGTCATTTTTGCCCTTAAGAAATGCATTAAACCATGCTACAGTGATCAGGATTACCAAGTGCTCAATGGTTAGTGACAGAAAATCCTCTCTTTATGTCAGTATTTTTCAACAAAATCAGTTCTCAAATTTGATTCCAGTTATGCACTGGGTTTTTTTCCAAACTTAGCAGAGTAGCTCAGTCAGCTCTTCCAGAAAGGCCACACAAGTCTTAGAGTCTTTGTTGCAGTTGTAGTGATCCATTTTAAGTTGAGGAAGCGCCATTATTTCTACTTTTAGGGTGGTGTGTCTTTCATTTCATGGATCTTTTAAATATTTCACCCTTTTATTTCCTTGTTGCTCTGTTTCTGGGCTCAGGTGCAGCCAATTGACGTGACTCTTCAAATGTGTTTCCAGTTAAGAGTACAGAAATTGCTCTCTAGTGTGCTTTGCCATCAATCTTTATCCGAAATATTGATTGGATAAAAGACTGAGGAAAGATGTGTGTGAACACACAGAGTAATTCAACTATGGTCAAATAAAACTTCTTCTTTACCACAGAAAAACAAGGAATATGTAGTGAAAGAAGGTTGTGAAAACGGTGCCAAATTCAGCTCCTAAGCAGAAAGCAGAATTTATTTTTCAAAAATATCAAACATTTAAACAGGCATGACACCTTCTCTACAGCTCATCAATTTGAAGTACCATTCCCCAACAATGCTCAGTGCTACACTACAGTAGCATAGCATTACACACTTAAGTGCAAAATGCCTTCAGTCACCCTTTTACCACTAGAAAAAGCTCAAGACAGAGTACAAATAAGACAGACCTACTCATACTCTTACTATTTGTTGCCATGGGTTTATGTAAAGCCCTCTCTTGTGAGGAATTAAAAGATAAAAATTAGGCCACCCCTCAAAACAGATTAAGGACAATAGAAGCTGATTATCTAAATGAAAACATGCAAAGGTAGATGAATTCTCACAGCTAATACAGGTATGGATCAAACTAACTGATTTTTGGGACAGAAACAGCACCAGCTCAAGTTACATCATTTATTTATAAAATCTGTTGCCGTTCTTGCAACACCTCGTTATTAGTATGCTATCATTTGAAATTTAGTACAGGAAAAAAGCAGCTCTGTACTTCAGAAGTGAAAGCATACAGCCTGTGTAGAACACCAGCTAACTGTTATAATTAACATAGCAATCTGTGCACAACGTAGGCTAGCTGTCAAGATAAACACAGCACCAGGGTTTGAATTGATCCTTGGTATCAACAGAAAGACTGGCTCACCAGAAATATGAACATTTTAGGTCAGATTTTTTTTAACCTGATTCATAATAGAGTGTCCATAAAAATCAGGTTGAAAATCACTTGCCTAATATTCCCCGGCCCAGAACTGGTGCTGATAAAACACATCACCCTAAAGCAGCACGTGTGGGAAGGTGAATGGAAAGCTCCAGACCCACCTCTTCTTTTAGACATGGAGAATAGTGCTGGGGTGTGCCCACTGGACTTTGATACAGCAGGGAAAATAACACAGTTTGAAACACTTCCTCAGTGTTCAGTCTTCCTTTATTGCCTCCTGCTCCCTGGAATAAACCAGACAAAGATCAAGCAGGTGCCCATGCATCATGTCTGCGTCTTTCAAGTTTCTACGTTTTTACTGTGTTTTAGAGGGCTTCAAATAAAATCCAATGGATTTTAGAAAACTTTACGTATTACTGCCTTGGAAGCAATAAGCAATATTCAATCACCATGGAAACACAGCTGCTGGGAGTTTATCTAAAATGTCCACAAAAGTAACTGCAAGGAAGGAGCATACTGTGTCATTGTAGCACAGGTCTCATAAAGGTCCATTTAAATAGGTAAATTAATGTAAAAAAAGTTCCATTAAAACTTTCAGTTTTATTTGCACAGTTAGCCCTCTTCCAGGTGTTACAGAAAAACCAAATTATCCAGGGATGTTCGCTTCATGTAAACAGCCAGATGTTTGCTTGATGACCAAAAAGTAGTCTGATCACACGAGTAATGGACATTTTGGAGCATGGTTTATTTACGCATATCCTAGCACACAAATTTGTATTAAAAACAATATTTTAAGTAGAACTGCACAGAAATTGCTTAGCTCTGACCCATGACTGATGAAGGGAACAAATGACAGTGGAAGGCAGAGAGAAGTGTTTCATACAAAAATTATAAAAGCTGGGAAAACAAAGAGAATGATACAAAGTTACAGAGGGTGGTGAATGAAATTAGTCAAAAATCCAATAACTATTTGCTGGATTTTTATCTAAATTCAAAATTCCTTTTTGGAAACTTTCATGTTATCAGAAATAACACAGAAGTAAAAATAAGACACAACTTCAGATTCTATTTATTGTCTTTCTCTTCAGAGGCAGGATACAGCTCAGACATTATGTTGTAAAGATTTCTGGCAGAAAATTGCTAAATTTAAATTATCCAGTGTAATGGCTTCATTAGTTGTTCCAAGTTAAATGTTTGTTGGTACATCTCTTAATTTTTCAGCAACCTTCTGGGACATAGATTGCTCCCTGTCAATGACTCCTTCATTTGCAATTGCTGTGCTGCATCAAGCATTCATATTTCATGCTCGACTTTTTTCCACCATCATTTTTACTTTTATGTGGTTAAATTTAATATATAATCTTTTTAAATGGTGAAGATTTTTTTTCTTCAATAAAAGTCTTGCTGAAGAGGACTCAAGCAATTAAGAATTTTTGACAATTCTACATTAATTTTTTTTTCCTCTGTGTAAATTTTTGAAAAGTTATGAATGTAAAAGGTGGACCTTTTTTGAGTTTAAATCATCTTTTTAAAATTAACTAAATTCATTTTTTCACTACTTTTTTGTATTTCTGACTACTTAAATAATTATTCTTTTTTCACCTTCTAATCATATGATATTTATAAATTCTGCAAATTGCTAAGCAATTTCTGGGAGATAAATTATGTTTCATTCCTTTTTTTATTTATGGAGTTTGCGATATCCATTAAGTCACTCAATGTTTCATTCAATTAAGTCAAAGTAAATAGACATCAACTTTTTAAAGCAATGTCTAATCTTCTGACCTCCATTACAGTTATTGCTTTGGCAAACACACTAAAGGCTGCATTCATAACATGTATTCTCTATCTTGCAATTAATTTTTAGTAGTGTCCCAAATGCATGAATTAGCAAACCTAGAGCTCCAAAGTGTGATTGATTAAGCTTCATGATAGATGGTTTTAATGCATTTTGCTTTAATACTTGGGTTTATATTATGGCAAAGCCATCAAGGTGATTAGTTTAGGTGTGGCAGTTTCTAATAAATGTTCTTAGCATAACTGATTGTCTGTGTGACTCAGCTAATTCATGAATTGATTATGAAATGCTAAAACAGCAATATAACATTTTAAAAGGAATTACTTTTGCTGTTTCCTTTCTACAGATTTTACTTTATGTAAGTAAAGTATTGGTCCCTTCTTGGCTGGGACCCATAGTGCTGATCAGGTTAGCAAACGGAAGGCAGAGTCTGATTCTGCCACTTTGCCCTTTTTGGGATCAAACCACCTCCCAGGCAATCTCTACCAGCAGCTGTGAGTACTAACATCAAACAATATGCCTTAGGTTACTCACTGGGCAACAAAAGAATGACACTGTACTTTGTTTAGAAACACAAGGTGAGAAAAAAACTTGCAGAGCCTTTCCCCTGCACTTCCCTTCAAAAAGAAACTAATCGAGGAGATTATAAAATCCCTGAAGCAGAAGCCTCGATTTATAGACTGTGAAGCAGATAACACATTTTTATCAGTTTATCAATAATAAATAAAAATTGTGACCTCACTCAGGGTCATAGTTACTTTAACTCATGCACTGTGCTGCTCCTGAAGACTTCACCCCGTGGGAGGAGCCCACACTGGAGGAGTTAATGAACAGTGGCAGCCCGCGGGAAGGACTCGCCCTGAAGAAGCTGGGGAGGACCCCACGCTGGAGCGAGGGAAGGACTGCTCTCCCCGAGGAGGAAAGAGCAGCAAACAAAACATGTGATGAACTGACCATAACCCCCATTCCCCATCTCCCCAGGGCGATGATGGGGAAGAGGTAGAGAAGTGGCAATAAAATTAAGCCCAGGAAGGAGGGAAATAGAGGGAGGAAGGTGTTTTTAGGATTTATTTTTCTTCTCATTATCCTGCTCTGATTTTGACTGGTGATAAATTCAACTGATTTCAAAAGTTCTGAGTTTTGCTCATTGGTGAGTTATTCCTCCCTGCCCTTATCTCAACCCATGAACTTTTCATTGTATTTTCTCTCTGCTGCCCAGGTGAGGAGGGGAGTGGTGCATACCTGTGACTCAGGGTCAAACCACACCACCTAAGAACAGCAATGTACATGAGTTCTGAGATGGATGTAAGGGAAAGAGATCCCCTTGGATGCATGCAAAGAAGGTTTGGGGAGTAAAGAAAATAACAGAAGTGAGAAACCCGTGAGGTGATGTTGTGTGGACTTCGAGAGATAAGAAAGAAAATTGTTTATTTAGCAGTCAGTGGAGATTCAAGGTTTAACGTGGTGCTTTATAGAGTCATTAGCATTTTTCCAACAGAATTTGCAAGGCACTAAAGAAAGTACACAGAATTGCCATAGCAAAAGTGGTAGTAGAAGCCTCATGAGTAAGGTAGAAATCAGCTTTCCATGGGGGAGAAAAAAGGGACACAAATATGTTCATTATTCTGTACTGTGAAGATGTGAGGGTGGTGAAGCACTGGAACAGGTTGGATGGGGTTTGAGCAACCTGGTCGAATGGAAGGTATCACTGCACACAACAGGGGGGCTGTAACTGGATGATCTTTAAGGTCCCTACATATCCAATTCTTTGGTTCTGTAAATACATTATGCTACATATAGGATATAATAAAATTATTATTATTATTGTTAGTTTTATTATTGATATTGCTCCATTTAAATATAATATTATAATTGTGTCATAAAATAGATTATTATATTTGTTTCTAAATATTTATAATATTTTATTCTATAACTCTGAATAACTGTTTGTCTCTTTCAATTAATTTTAAAACACTTTTAAAATTTTTCTATTTGGATAAACAGTTTTTCTGATGTTTTCTTTGTTCTGACTTAGACTCATTTTCACTCACAATGCTCTTGTTTCTTTTCAGTCCTCAAGGTCTGTATGACAGACTTGGACTTCAGTGAAGAATTTTTCATTTACTTCAGTAAGGAATTAGGGAATAGAAAGATTTATAAAGGAATGAATATGATTTTCCTTCTTCCTACCATCATGAGTCTCCTGAGAAAGAGCACTGTATCATAAAAATATAAAAGTGCACCTAATATTTCCTAACTATTTTCAGTACTTGACAGTAAAAGATAAAATTGTCTGTAGGGAAATACGTAAAAATAGCGTGGAGCTTCAGACCCATAAATGTATTTACTTGGTAAGCCTCTGCTTGTTATTTTATTACTTGGAGTAGAAAGTGTTCCTGTTTTATAGCTCTATTGAAAGTTTCAGAAATTTAAACAAATTGTATTTTTTCCCTTCTGTGACTATATAATTCATCAAGCCAGGGTCTTGCTCAGTTTATTACATTATTTTTCCATGCATGAAAATCCATTTGCTGCTCTGGTTCTTATTGAAAACGGTAATTTCCTGGGTGGATGCACATCTGTTATCATTTCAGAGTCCAGTGTGATGAGCCTGAGTGCAAAACCTCTTCTCAATGACACTAGAGCAATGGTAATACTCTGTTTGTTTATAGTTTACTCAAAAAAACCCAAGAAAATAAAAATAAAAAAATAAAATAAATAAAACTTTTTCAACACTGGAAGATACTGAGCATCATTTCTGCTCTTTTCGTATTTCTAGGTTTCTTTTCTAAGTCACAGAATCATAAGGACTACAAATGAATCAATGGTCAGGTACACCTCATAGCAGAAGAATACACCAACAGAATAACAGAGGCTCAATCAATCGTAATTTTGCTGGTGACATCATGGGCAGAAATTCCCTAGGATCAAGGAGAAAACAAAAAAAAAAGAAAATGAAACTTTTTTTCATATTAAAAATTTTGTCTGTGCGCGTTAGGTGTGTGTTAGGAATAAATTAGAAAAAAACTTTTCAAAAAATGATACTTTTAATGAAATACTTTGTTTAAGCAACTTTCAGAGCAGAAATAATAGAATCATAGAATATCCTGTGTTGGAAGGGACCCAAAAATGATCACCCAGTCCAACTCCTGGCCCTTCAGGACACCCCCAGGACTCACACCATGTGCCTGAGAGTGTTGTGTAACACCCCTTGAACTCTGTCAGGCTTGGTGCCATGACCCCGTCTCCAAGGAACCTGATCCAGTGCTCAACCACCCTCTTGGTGAAAAACTTTTTCCTAATATCCAACCTAAACCTCCTGACACAACTCCAGGCCATTCCCTCAGGTCCTGTCTCTGGTCACTACAGAGAAGAGATCAATGTCTGCGCCTACTCCTCCCCTCATGAGGAGGTTGTAGACTGTGACAAGGTCTCCCCTCAGTCTCCTCCAGGCTGAACAGACCAAGTGACCCCAGCCGCACCTCATATGGCTTCCCCCCCATATCTTTCATCATCCTTCTGGGCTTTGGACACTCTCCAATAGCTTGATATCCTTCTTAAACTGTGGTACCAAAAAATGAACACAGATATCTATTAAAAAAGTTTATTATTTCTGAAGTCAAGAAAACTTCCAGATGAAGGAAAAATAATGCATTTTCATGTACAGCACTGCATGGAGTGGTAATCCAATTTATATTTTGCTCACACAGACTTTATAATGAGGAGTAACACATTCAAAAGCAGAGTGACCTTCAGTAACATATGCAGATATTTTTCAAGGAGAACACTGACCCCAAAAAGGATTTTTGTATTGTTGTATTTCTTTCCATTCCTTCAGAAAGTCAGAATGACAGGAAAGCCACTTCAAGAGGTTTATGTACAAAGGCACATTTTGGGCAGAACATGGTGCTCACAAGTATGTAACAAGTCATGGTGATGAATGAAAATGTCTAGAAAACAGAAGGTTAACTATCTCAGTGCACAATCTTGAAGCCCTGCACTTGCTTTCAGCAACCCAACAATTAGTCTTAATAAGACAGCAAGCATTCCATGGGGAAATAAAGACAAGAATAATTGACAGCATGCACCTGCTTCTCTATGGAAGAGGAAATCCTACCTGTATCAAGGAGAAAGATTGCGAGCTGGACTGCTGTGTCCCCAGAGTGCAAATGAGCAACTTTCATTTTGTCTTTGATATTGGGTAGTAGAAATTCCCTGTGTGAATATAGAGAATATTTTTAATTACTGGAAACATTTTTTTGCACTAGTCTAAAACATTAGCTTGCTAACAAGTACAGTTTCATCAACAGTTTAAAACTAGACTATATTCTAGTCCTGACCTTAAAAATGTCAGGTTATTTTCAGATGGCAAACTTGTCCTGTATGACAACATTGGTTTTCCTCCTGCAGCAGAAGCATAGGGAATTCATAAAGATCTTGCTTATTTAATGCTATATAAAGAAATTATGCATGACCTTTTCCAAATTTCAAGCCAACTGCACCATAGGAAATCACAAAACATCAAGTTGTTACGGGGAATATAGAGCTAACATGATGCACAGGGTGCTCTGTGAATCTGGTTTGATCAAGGTTAGTATATGAAAAGTTACTTCCAATTCATATTCTCTATTCTATTTGTGAGATGGACCTATGTTCTCAGACCAGCTTACTCATAAAAATAACCCTACCAAGAGAATAAACATACCTCTTACAGTTTCTCACATTGATTTTAGTTAGGCTAGAAAATTAAATTCTTCAAAACAGTGTTTCCAAGATAGAATGTTATCTACTATTCAACACATGGAAACACACAGCTTTGATCTTTATATGTTCTCTGGTTGAAATGTTAACCTTATAAGTAGCCAGAACAAAAATGGTTCTTTTATTGGTATGTGTTTTCTCAATACACTTGCAATTGCTTCTCATTTCACTACATGTACTTCTGCAAATCCATAACACTTTCTACCAAAACAGATTTGTTCAGGTCATTTTTGTGATAATATTTTTATTGGTCTTATTGTAGCTAGAAAAGCATCGAATTTAGCACAGCTGCTTTTCTCCTGTGTTTCAACACATTGTCACTTCTGTCAAGCAAAGTACAGATGACAATAGTGTCAGTAGATTTTACTGAAAGATTAATGTACCCATCTGTCAGTGTACTTTTTTCCTAGTCACATGCTAGCTTGAGTCCTGGTATCTACAAAGCATCTAAATACACTGAAGTTTATCTGAAGTTTATATCCACTGTATATCAAAGGGAAAGGAAAGAATCCTAAGAAAAAGGGTCCTGCCATCAAGCAACCAATATCTGTAAAAAAAAAAAAAAAAAAAAAAAGTTTTTTAAAAGTAAGTAATTTCCTGTATTACTTATTAAATCTAGAGGAAAATAGTAGGAAAAAAAATCTGACTTAAAACATAGTGTTAAGACAATTTCCTTCTGGGATGTCTGACTTGCAGAAATAAAATTTTAGAAAGAGAGACCAGAAACTACAAAAGCTGATGCCCTCTTGTACATTGACAGAGCTGAGGTCCTAGAGCTGCTCAGTCCCTCAAAACACACCCTATGGACAGACGGCTGAGACCTGTTCTGTTCCATTCTTCAGGGGCCAGAGGCAGCAGGAAGACCAAGAGTATTTTAGAAATCAGCTTCTTCAAACAAACCTGAGGCAGCAAACAGTGAAGTATTTTCTCTGGTTCCTTGTGACTGTTCAGTGATTGCCCTACAGATCCTATGAAAGTCAGTGAGAACTGGGACCCTGATTTCCACTTTTTCTCACCAAAAGCTCACTGTCTTGGGCCAGGCTACACCATTATCATACCAAAAAAAATTAGATCCTTTGCTACACATACTTAAATTCCATAGAATTTCAAAACAAAAATAAACCAAAATAGTGAGAAAACAATATTGAATGATTATCGAAGTGCTGTTTCTACCACTGGAGTTTTCTGACGTCAAGTTCTATCTTTCCAAAGTCTGATCCCATTTATTTTCTAGTGGAAATATTAATAAATTTCCATATTTCAACATAATACTATGATATATTAAATATTGAATTTAAGCTGAGAGAGCATGAATTATGTCAAAGCAAGTTTCATAAGTCAAGGAAATATTGCACTCTTTCAATGCACAATCACAATGATAATAATAAACCTGAAGCTCAAAGAACTTGAGTGTGTGAACACTCTATTCTAATCCTGTGTAATACTCATGTTACAAATAAGTACACTATGCAATTAACGAGGCATATATTTTAACATGCAAGTTCTGATCAGATGAAATTATTTTTTAAATCATTTAATTAATGAGGAGGGGAAAATAGTTTAAGTTTTCCTTTATAATACACATGCTACACTTTGAATGTCACCTCTTTAATCTCCAGTGTCTCCTCAGGTCAAGTAATGTACAGTTAAGAAGGACCAGCAGAACTCTTGCTGAATCAGGAGGTACATTGCCCAGCTCCTGACACATGAGGCTCACAGCTCCTCCCAATCAAAGAATCACATGCAAACTGCCTACTGAGAGAGGTAAATGGCTGACTGAATTACTTGCTGTGGCTCAAAAACCCTCAAGTAAATACTATACAACACAGCTGAGACAAGGAGCAATGTATCTATCTTCCCAGTGTTCATTTGGGCTATTAATTTATGAACTCTAACTCCAAATCCTTTCATTTGCTGCCAGTGGGAAGTGGTGGGGTTCCCCAGAGACATACTGGGCTTGTCAGTTCAGCTGCAGCTCCAACATGCTGCCTCAAGGAGCCTCTCCCTCTTCACTGACAGTGGGGGGAAACTACACAACCTAACTTCCTCCTAAGCTTAGGTGCCTTCAACAGACATTCCTCAAAACCATAACAATGAAAAGTTAAACTACTTCGGTCTCCTCTATCTGTAGATCTATTTCAATCTTAATGTTGGTGAACTCTCTCCTCTCCTTCCAAAGTTCTACAGGCAGCTTCTTTATTGTCCAAGCAGTATTTTATCTGATAAAGTTTTGATACCTGTGCAGCCATTTTTCGACTTACACTTTTATGAACTGAAAAAACTCAAAGCTTAAGAAAGGTTCAGTTTTTTCATTATCATGCTTATTATACAGGTTTAAACTTCAAAGGGATATCATCACAAATGCTTAATTTTGATCATGTACTCTTGTGTGTGGTTTTCTCTTTCACTCAGCTATTCAGCACTGTATTCAAAATACAGTGGTTTTGCAAGTTGAGAATCTATTTCCACTGCACTTTAGATAATGTAAGGTACAGAATGGAGTCCTAGCAAACTAATTGTACTTTAGACAATGAACAGTTTTCAGTGAAGTATGTGTCTTTAAAGAAATTTAATTGTTTGGAATACACTGACTTTATGTATTGCTACCCAGATTCTCCTATTCTTCTGGAATAGTTCAGGCAGGCAAAAAAGTTTAAAGATATAAAATATTTTTCATTGTTATTTTGTACCATTTAATGTAATTTTGGGACTGTGTGTGCTCATTTATGCCCATATAACATAATGCCTTTGGGTGTTTATTAACACTGTCTTTGACAATGTCCAAAAGACTGATATAATTCCCAGGATGATTATTTTGATGCTGCTAGCACTTATCATTTGTCATGGACCTAGTGCAGTAGTTCACCTCCAAGAGTAGCTTCCCTCTAAATTTCACAGACATCAAACATCTTTTCAATATCTCACATTAAAATCTCTTCAAGAATACTGTAAAACCAGTTTAGAGTCTTCCAGTCAAAATGTTATGAAACCCCACAACACCAAGTTTGTTCATTATGTAATATATTACTATGAAAGAACTGAGAATTGTTGAGAACAAATTGGATCACATTTTGTTTCTCTGCTCTGTTGGAATTCTCTCGGGGTTCATTACTAGATAGCTACAGAAAAGAGCAATCCCAGAGATCATACTG
The DNA here is from genome assembly GCF_015832195.1 of Motacilla alba alba. Classification (NCBI taxonomy): domain Eukaryota; kingdom Metazoa; phylum Chordata; class Aves; order Passeriformes; family Motacillidae; genus Motacilla; species Motacilla alba. Next base: position 21,813,215 of record NC_052019.1, read on the forward strand.
GAGAACATAATTTTCCTTAATTGTTCCTTAACTAGCCTGCCCATGTTGATCTTGAGGTGAAGGCAGCAGACTCCCACAGCCTGATATTTAAGTAGTAATTTTATTTGCTTTCAATTTTACTTTTGTCCTGCTGGCGCTAATAAGTAAAGTTTATTATTCATAAAGTGCACTTACATTTTGTACTAGCACACAACAAGGACCTTTTAGACTGTACTGACATGGACTGAAATTCACATATATTCCCTTTAAGTTGATATTTCCAGGAAGCAGCAAGTAATTACTCAAAAAAAAAAAAAAAAAAGAATTGAAAAAGCTTAAGGGAGTACTTCAAACATGCCTATCTATTATTCTGAGAAAAATTTTGGTCCAGCCGTGAAAGAGCCTAAGTGTTCACATATCAAACCAACAGCAGCACCAACTTTCCCAGTGGGGTGCAAAAAACTCATAATAGCTTTTCAAACTAATAAAATACATAAGTATAAGCTTTCAAGCTTACAGTTAAGCAAATGAATCAGCACTTGGAAGAAATGGTAAAAGGAAAACAAGATCAAAATATTTTTTATTACTGAATTAATTTTTTTTATGAGGCAATTTTATCACATAGCAAGTGTTTTGAATATCAAAACCTATTAAGCAAGGACCTTGGCTGTCTACAGGTGGTTCCTGTGAAATGGAAAAGTTATTTAAGGCTTATAAATTAAATATGGGACTGCTTTTGTTTGCTCTGATGATGCTGTTCTCTTCAGTGATTTTGAATGAGGCTGAAACATAGACCATTCTTTTAATGCAACAACAACATCTAATTTCAAAATGTCCATTATGCCAAACCAAGGGCAGAATAATTCACTTGTATGCTAAACGTATGTCAAGAAACATGCCACAAACAGCTTTTAGACAGGTAACAACAGAGAACACTTCTATTTCCCTGCAGTTCATCTGCCTCCTCTTTTTGCCTATGAAATTAAAAGTTTTGAATCCATAAGCTAATGAAAATTAGCTTTGAAATTCATTTTTTGGGCACCTTTTCTAAAGATTGAAAAAACTTTCATTTGGATGTAGTTCAGTGTAATTGGAAAATCATTTTACTTACCCTGGTATTACCATGAAGGTAATTTTCTCAAGTTTGGATCCTGTGTGGCAGCATTTTAATAGCATGACCTACCACAATTTAATAGCAAGTCCCACTAAAGATGTAGCCCTGTGCTAGACAGTCTCAATTCAACACATACTAAACAAGCTCTACCTATCAGCTCTGAGCGCCACATCCAGCTGGGGATTTACTGTGCCATGCTGCAGACACATGAGTTTGTTCCATGCGAGGTCATCCCACCTCTGGAAGTATTGCAGTACCTGCCATGAATAATCCAGCACTAATTCACATTGGCTAAGGCCAAGGCACTCCCAGAGGCTCTGAGTTCCAGCAAATACAGTGGCCAGCACAGGGCCAATTCAGCCTGGCTGGCACAGTCCTTGCATCCTGGATTAAATCCGCCCTTTTTCAAAGCTGCTCTGATAGGTTCAACTCCATACAAGTTACTTCTTATTTAAATAAAACAGTTATGAAGCACTTAGTCGAAAGCACAGAAACAGAAAGGATCAGTTCAGAGGGCAGCTGAAGAGATGACTCATCTGGATGTTTATAAATCATGGACGCAAGTGTTTAAAGCAGAGCCTAGGAGACAGGCAAAGGCAGAAGAGGGAGGGCTGCTCTGGCACCGTGCCAAAATGCAATCTAGGCTACACACACCTGGTTTTGGTGTGGTGGGCTATACTGAATATTCTATTGCATCAGAAGAATTAAATGCATTGCAGAAGGATTGCCCAGAGTACAGCAACTTCAGAATTACAGTAACCGCACAAAACTAGTCTGAACAAACAAATTCAAAACTGCCACCAAAAAAATGTCCAGAAAACACCATCACCTCATTCTTTTTATCCTTTTCTGTTGTGTTTTTGTCTACATGTCCTACTCCATTAACAGACCTTTATTTATATCAGAATATAAATAAATCAAGATGTTCTAGTGCTGAGAGTCATCTCTATGTGCATGAAGCCTGTTAGATTTTCTTCACGTGCTTAATATGAGGTAAAATGAATCACAATCTGCACAGGACTCACTCTTGTCTCTAATACAAAGAGACACAAGACCTTCAGGGCAGGAGTGTTTTCTAATTTGTTTTGCCACTTCCACCCTCCCAAACCAGATAGCACTTGGTTTGAGAGCCCAACAAGCTGAGCACCTCCCTGTGCCCTCCCCCAGATAGGGGAAACTAGCAAAGAACAACACACACAAAATGCCATGGATCTCTTTAACCTATGAGTAACCCAAACAAAGCGCCTGCTCTCTTCACGGAGCCCTTTACCAGCGAATTTCACTCAATATTCAGGATACTCATAAGCACTCTTTGCATTTTCTTTCCCTGAAAGATACTGGAATATTATTAATGCGCTCATTATCAGCTACTACTACTTTAAAGTGAACTTAATTTGAGGCAATATTCTCTCTTTCATCAGGACTATTTTTCTCATGAGAAATGTGCTTGAATAGGCTCGTTAGTATTAAAGCTATCACGTGCTTCAGCTGGAAACAATACCCAAAGTCCCAATTTTGGTGTTACCTAGCCAGGATTTGGAGTAGATGAGGATATTAAAAAATGTGCTCCTTGATTAATTCATAAACAAAGTTGGATAACTGAAGAGAAGTTGACATTAAACAAAGCAACCTTCAGGGAACATCCTGGGCTCTTGCTGCTCTACTGGGAAATATCCTGCAGGACTCTAAAAAATGCTTGTTTATCAAGGTAAATATGTCAAGGAGGAGTTATTCAGACATAGCCTGAAAACAATACAGCTTTTAAAAATAATCCACTTGAGGTATTGTGAGGACACTTCCCCAGAGAAAACCATTCAAAATGTCATACAAAAAACAAATAAAAGTAATCAAGTTGTAAAATGATAGAAAAACAAACAGCAATAAGAAGACAAGGACAAATACACAGCTCTCTTTCAGGAAGAAAAAAAAAAAAAAAAAAAGAATGGTAAATACTGAGTCCAGAGGGCCTACACTGGCATTTTTCTACCTGCATTCCTATGTACCCTTCTGTCTTAACAATTCCACCACTACTTCTACCATCATTTTGCAGCTTAACCTTTTCTTCTCCCCTTTCCCACACATGATGGGTCTGGTTTTTCTTTGCACCTTACACCAATACCACAGCTGGTGTCATCCAAGTGAGGAGGAAGAGGAGGAACAATCTGAGAAGAGAAATATTCTAGAAAGCCAGGGAAGGGTCTGCAAGGCTTTGATAAGCAATGCTGGTGGGGGTGGGAGAGCTGAGGCAAGCAGCAAACACAGCCCCACTGAGTCCTCCCTGTCAGGAGCACTGAAACTTCTTACCCATGTGTTTACTGTCTGAGAGTACCACAGGCTCCCAGACACTCTCTGACTCAGCCTGAAAAAGAGCAAACAGTCCATTATTTCCAGCAACATCTTTTAGACTCTAAGCAATGACCTACTTTACCTAACAGATAAAGGTACATGCTTTATCTGGAGATTGTGAAGTCCTGGCTGAAGTTCAACACCAACCGCCTCTTGCTATCTTACCAGGAAAATACAACATGGAATATATATTTTTTTTTTTTTTAATTAGAAGACACTATTCCAAGTGTTACGTCAACAACTGTTGAATGCTGACAACACAATTATAAAGACTGAATAGACACAATGTGCAAACACATGCAAATATTCTTACATCTGCTTCTACATGCAGCAAGTCCAGAAAATCAGCACTAGCATTTCATTCAGTGGGGAGAGTAAAAAAGGTGCTTTCGCTTCAGTATTAATTTGCCCAGTTTTCATACAATGCAACCTGAAACAAACATAGGTCATGCAAGAAGCTTAAACTGAAGCTAACAGGCTTTTACTAAAACTTATGTTAATAGCAAAACCAGGAAGATACAGCTTTCCCAAAGCAGATTTTTGGCTAGTCAGAGATGAATGTTTTTTAAATACCTGCTTCTTAATACTTTCATCTTCCTAATTTTGGATAGTCCTATTAGGCTGACTCTGATGTTTGAGGTAAGTAATGTAAGACACAATGTATATAAAGCAAACGCGCTGAACTATTGATAATTGCTTTCTTCAGTCAAATGCTGATACAATTTATGAAGCCAACCCCTCAGTAATCATAATTTTTAACTTCAACATTAAGAGAGAGTATGCAATGTGCATCCCAAGATTTAATACTATGATAGGATTATTGTCCAGGAAAATCTTTACAAAAGTTTTACTGAATTAGGAAACACTTTATACAGAGCTTGAGGACTAATTTATTGGAACTAAAATAATGCAGAACGCCACACAACATTCTCAGAGAATGAGCAGGAATCAGGCAACTTGGAGTAGAATCAGGATCAAATTTCAAAGCTACCCAAAGATCACAAGTCTGTGCAGCCATTCATTATACATTTTTGCAAAGCTAAGACTTTGGATCTGGCTAGAAAGGAGTGTGGAAGCCTTTTTAATACAAGGTTCTCCAACTTATCCTCACAAATAAAAGGATCATTAGGATTGCACAGACAAATCTGATTTTTAAGTTGCAGAACAAATCTTACTCACATGAGCTGTAGTGTATATATGTAGGTATGAGACAGATTTCTTTTACCATCACTTCTGTAGTTCAGATTTAGACTTATAAGAATGGTCTTCAGGGGTAATATTTTTCCTTTTTAATTCTTGTCTTCTTCCTTTTAGACATCACATTTTAGAAACAGTCTCTCATCTCAAATTTGATCTGTCCAAATGTGATCTTTTCTACCTTAACAATTCCTCTCTTCTTTTATCTTTTCTAAAGCATTTAAAAATTCCACTACACTTTCTGTCTCTCGGGATCTCCCATAAAAACAAACAAGTAAAAACTTGCTTGGAAACATATTAAAAAAGGAGTTATTTTGGGTTTCCACCATTATCAAAATAATGACAGAATATATGTCAGGCTGCACGGAAGCTCCTTAAGTCCTTATGTGATATAGTCTTGAATTTTGAAAGGTTTGCACTGGGAAGCTAGTTATCAATCAGTCTAATGTTGCAGGCCAAAAAGATCAGGTCATACAGAAATTTTGTTGTTCTTCTGATGAAAAACAATTCAAAAACTCATACTCCTAATTAAAATATCTAGCTGTCATTTCTTAGTCACTATAGCTTTAACTGAGAAGCAACTGCTCCTTCTTCATCAGGATTTATAGGATTATCTAGCACCCTATGCACAAATATAGATTAGTAATAGCTATTGAAAACAAAATCCTTATTAAAGTGATTTCCAAGAATTTCAGCTAGCAGTAGAATCATATGGATATATATGATTGCTAATATCCTTTAAAAAGCAAGATATGAGCCTTTGCTTCACTAGTCACTAAGGGTTTCTTCCATTTTTTTCTGTTATTTTTCTTCCCTTTACTAGCTTCTAAATGAAATTACCAGTTTATGATAATACAGGCTCTTAACAAGTTACCCTCTCCTCTACCTTTTTTTCTTCCTCTTCTCTAGAATTTCTTTTAAAAATAAAGCTTATTTCCTCTCTAAGCTAGTTTCTTTTTTAAACTGCTTGCTTTTCTCTTCCAATTATTGAATTGGGGCTTTGGGGGCATCTAATTAAATGTTCTTAAACTGTTCCCAATTAATATAATTCTATTTCAGTTTAAATTGTCTTCCACCTGAATGGTATTATAATTGCTTTCTAATTGCTAAGTTAGCCCTTTCAAAACACCAAGTAGATATCCATTAGTGATGTGAACTATAGTGTATGTTTAACTCAAGTTAAATAATTGCCTTCATAACTTAAGATTTTCCATTTTTCATAGATTTCATAGAAGGAATCAATTTTGTAGCTTGCCTCAGTGATTTGCTGCAGAAATCAGCTTGTACACTGCATTGTACTACAGTTTTTAAAATCTTGATCAATGTAAACCAATGTAAATAAACACAGGGAGTGGTTTTTTTCTGTTTCATTTAAGTACTTGTGAAACTGTGGGTTGGATACCAATATCGTCTTGTTAAGAAAAAAAGGAGAAATTACAGTAGTTGCCAGTTTGTTTTCCTGCTACTTTAGAAGGAGAAAGGGAATTTAATTACAATATTATGACACAGGAAAAGCATAATTTTAAAGCCATTCAGCCCCTGTTATAATATTTTCAATTCAGAATAGACACTGCTTCTCCAGATCCTGACTTTATTAACACACTTGTGAGTGAATTTAAAATTGAAAGACACACAAAATCACATAGCATATTTTTATCTCCGTGCAAATGAACACTATAACTGGAATTCTTACTGCCTGGAATGACTCAGGTTACTTTTTTTTTTTTTTTTCCCTGCAGCAGTGGGGTGTATTTGAAGCCCTCTTTAGAATGAAGAGCAAAAATCATCCTTTACTTTTCAGAGTGTTCACTATCTAATTTCTTTCTTATTGCCATGACCAAATTCTAATAGAGAGATATGAAAAGTTAACACAGAAGATTTCTTCAACCCTCCTCCATTTATAAAGTGTGAAGTTCAAAATTCTTGATACACTCTTACCAAAAATTCTTCATACTGAAATCATTCATAATTTGAATTCATATTAAAAACAGACACACTTCAAAGGAATAGATTAGTTCAGATAAGTACACAAAATCTGAGAGCTCAAGTACACATCTTAGTGCTAGAAAATCCTCAAATATGATGGCTGACACTAAAAAAATAGGTGTTACAGCAATACTGAAAAGCTCCAGAAGGATGAGGCACCACTCTCATTAGAGATCAGATTGTGACAAAACTCTAGTAGATGGGAAATCTCAAGGAAAAAGAAATAAAAGGGGGATTTAGAGAAAAAAGCTGAAATGCAAGTTAACAACCCAGACTAAGCTCAGTATGGCTATGGTTAACTTCCTTTCAATGCTACAGGGTAACTCAGGGATTTAATTCTGCTATGTACCCACTGACTTATTTTGAATATTTATTTTAGCTGCCCAGTAGTAATAAATTTAGTCAACAGCTGATCTTCCACCCGGTAGCAGTTTTCAAGGAGCATTCGCACCAAATTTGATTATGAAAGAGGGTATCTGTTTATGTATATAGAAAAACAGACAAGTTCAAGATATGGCCCTACTGGAGAAGGTGCAGCATAGGGTCCCTAAAATGATGAAAGAACTGGAGCATTTCTCCTGTGAGGAATGGCTCAGAAGCTGTGAGTGTTTAGCATGAAGCAAAGAAGGTTTGGTGGAGTCCTATCAATGTATAGAAAGACCTGAAGGAAGAGCACAAAAATAACTTGTTGTAATGATGCCCAGTGACAGGACCAGAGGCAATGGACACAAAATTAAACACAGGAGGAGGTTCTCTCTGAACACCAGGAAGCATTTTCATTGTGAGGGCAGCTAAGCACTGGAACAGGCAGCTCAGTAGATTTTGGAGTTCTTCATCCTTGAAGATACTCAAAAGCCATATATAGCAGGGCATCTTGCCCCAGAAAAGCTTACCTGTTCCTTTTTAGCTGGTGAAATAACTCAGGGCTGCTCGCTAACTGATGAAATAACTCAGTCAGGACAGCTTGTCCTGTAGGGAGTTCATTTGGCACCATGACAGTAACACTCCCAGCTGGCAATAAACATCTTTCTGTGGAAATGAGGTCTGGAAAGATAAACTGGAATTTCTGACTGACAGACACAAACTACACCAAACTTTCAAAAAGCAGAAATTTTCTGCATGTTTCCAGGAAAAGTGTTAGGCTTTCTCCCCAAAGCTGGGACACATACTTTGTGGTTATTTCTCTGGAGGCTGAGTGAAAGGACTTTGTGTTCCCTACTTCATTTTGGCAGTAAGTTAATTTGACTCTTAATCTGCACTATTTCTTTGTTAGCTTCAGTAGAAATACCTTGATATTGTGCACTTCCCTGTCATCTACTAGCAGTTCTGTTTGATTTATACTGTGTAGTAAGTAACTCTGTTTGAGGCCCTTTTTCTGCTGTCTACTGTCTATTCAATAAATAACTCATTTTATAATTGACCCAATCTGCCATCCTTAGAACTCGCAGGCCAGAACAAATGTAGGTGCAGGCCACCTAAATTTAAGCTGCTGCCAAAAATCTGAGGCTAAGGCAGGACTTGCCTGAAGCTGCCACTCAATCCATAACACATCTGAACTTGGTCTTGGACTACCAGCTCTAGGTGACCCCAGTTGATCAGGGGAGGATTGGACAAAATGACCTCCAGAGGTCCCTTCCAACCACCAACAATTCTATGGTTCTTTTAATACCATCTTGTTCCAGAACATTCTGAGAGAAAGAAAGTCCAGTAGGAAGGAAGATTAGGAACCTAAGTGGCAGAACACAAGTAAATGTCAAATCTAAATTTTATCTTCTGCTGGTTCAGTATTCAGCTGTTTGAAAAACTGAGAACATTTCTGTGACTGTGTGATTACTTCGAGTTTTCTAATATACATCCTTCACACTCCATTCATGTGCACTTCATCATTTAAAAAGAATAATCTATAATTCAAGAGAAAATTGAACTTCTTCATTACCTAAGATATTAGCAGTTCCAAGTTTGAAATAGTAATGCTCTCAAGTGTAGAACATATGTTTACATAAAGGGCTTAAAAGACCTTTTATTCTTTAAAGAAAACAACAAACCCCAATCAAACAAAGAATCCTCTCAAAACTAAGTTTCTTAGTCCAGACTTTTGATCTGAAGAGGTAGTTTTATTTCTGAAATAAGACCTGCCTTTCTAGCACAGGTATGTGCCTGTGTGCTTTGCAGAAATACAGTTTCTGCATTATTAATAACAAAAGCTTTCATTACCTGTCATATAGAATTTCAGTTTTCAACATTTTTCTGATAGTAGTGCTGATTTCCTGAAGTAGCAAGACATTCTTGATGCTCTCAGCATTTGAAAATGCATCTCTCAGCACTGAACTTAGCTGTAGAACTGGTATTAAAGGTCTACCTTATGTACTGTTGAACAAGACCACATAAATCTAACATGGCATTTCACAACTTCTTAAACTTCTCTGACAAGACAAACACAAAAAGAATGTTACAACTAAAAAGGTGAAGGCAGAAATGCAGTTCTGAAGTTTAGCAGAAAGTTAGGTGCTATTCATTTCTGAGGAAGGCATTATCCCAAGACTGATCTAACGAGGAACCTTTCTTTAGTCGCATGCATCTCACATAATACAGTGGCTGATTTTCTTCTTTACTCAAGACATCCTCTTTCTGTTAGGCATAAAACCTGTTTAAATTGGACTATGTTTTCAGGTTTTAACATTTTTGATCATGAGCTATCCTTCACCCAAATGTTTTTAGTTTGTGAGTTATGACCTTCTAAAAATGTTTCAGATAAACTGTTGCATGAAAAAAAACAGAAGAGTCAAGAAGAGCAATGCTTACATATTTCAACTGAAATAGGTGCAAATATCTGAATTTATAAATATCAGGATTTTCCAGCAACTAATTGGCACTTCCAGTAACTTTGGCTCCTATGAATAAATTCTTTTTACTATAGAAGTACTTCAGACTAGTTTCTACAGAATGATTTCTCTTAGACTTTTGCTTCAGTCTTTATCTTTCCAAAGACTGCACACTGCTGTGTGTGCCTACCTACTGTGCTGCTGTGTGTGCTACACTTAGGAAAGACCTTCAGCCTTCCTAGTTATGTGGCATTCACTAAAATATTATTCAGGATTCTCTAATTTTTATTTAGTTATAATTTCTACCTAAAAACTGGATTAAGCCATAAATCCATTAACAGTCAACAGTTAAAAAATCTAATTGAATTAGAAATATTGAAGCATCAGGATAAACTACTCTAGGCAAATTTTACTTGCAAAGCGGTTCATTAACTTTTCTACATAGGAAGAATTTTAAGAAATTCCAGAATTAGAAATAACTAATAAGTTTTATTCAGGATGGTATTCCTCTGGAGACTGATAAAATGACAGAAAGACCTGTGCTTTAAATAAATTTCAAACAAACAAACAAACAAAAAACCCCACCCAAATATATATTAGAAGAGCTCTAAATATTCTCATTTGAAATTTAAATTTTTATGTGGATTCAAGAAATTTAAATTTTCTCTATTATGCATTGGCTTGAACAAAATTTCACAACAAAACTTTGCAAGTCATCACTGTATCTTTATCAGCTTTATTTCCGATCTGTTTAATGAAAACATGCATTTTCTTCCTGCTAGTTATTTTTAATTTTCCATTATTTTAATAAAAATTTAAAATACAAAAACTCCAGGCCAACAAGATAGAACTCTGCCCCAGGCCTCACAACATCACATTCATACATGGAACAAAATAAACTTATACCAAGTGTTTTTTCTCTCTTCATCTTTGGAACATGATGCTCTAAATATTGAAACTGTATAATTATTTTAACTTAAAACCCATGCTCAAAAACACGTATGTCATGGTGTATATCACCTAGCTAGCCAGAGTCAGCCACACCAAGACTTCAGTGAGGCAAGTATTTGTAAAACTTTTGCAAAACAATTTAAAAATATGAGTAACAACTCACTGTGTGATTTGGGACTGAACACTAAAGGGTTGGTAAGGACCTTTCCCTTGCAAAAAAAAAAAAAAATGGCATACTTGGATCTTATTTTTCCATCCTCCTTTGTTAAGAGTTACTTTGCTATTCTTTTGCATCCCTAAATTGTAGAAGGCAGTAGAGACTTCTTTTGGCCACATGCAACAAGTTGCAGGTGTAATGTGGGAAGGAAGGTGCAGGCAAGTATATCTTGGATTTCCCAACTCCAGCTCCCTGCTCACCACTGCTCCCTCAAAGACAGAGGCTCCTCTCCCAAGAGTGGGTGGGAGAGGTAAGTACCCACTCTGCTTCACAGACATTTCTCCCAAAAGGAAAATATGCCAGTCAGGTTAACGGGCTCATGTATTTTATTTCTGATAAGGAAAGGAAAAAGAGATGAGTGCTATACGGCTGACTCAGGATGGCAAGAAATGGTTCCTTACAGTCCAAGATTCCTATGCCAAGAATATTGCAATGTTAGATTCATAATCAGCCGTAACCACAGGGTTTCCCCAACACACTTCCCTTCTTGTAATTCACAGAAAAATCACAATGACATTGTGATCTACTTTGCATTCAATTGCCAGGAATATTCAACAGATAGACTTTGAATGTTAGGAAACTTTGGTAGAAAGAATTCTCTTGGGAAGAAGAGAGAAACCCATTGAATGACTGGTGAATCTATCCCACAAGCTAGGTTTTCAGGTACTGGATAGAAACTACAGATTTTTACATATAATCTGAATCCCAGAATGATTGGCAGGATAATTCAGGAAACAACTTAGGATAGCTAAACTTTTTAAAAACAAAACAAAATCATTTGAAGACAAATAAAATGACATTATAAATAAATATCAATTTTATGTTCAGACCCTTCAAAGGTATACTTAGACCATTAAATAGTTCCATTTCAATGCTAATAAAGCCTACTTTTACTTTCAAAATGAATATTCATTTTCCCTGAAAGAAAATAAGCATATGCTTAAATACAAACATTACATTGTCATCAACTGACAAAAGCTTGAATTACCTTAGCCTTCATCTGCCAAAATCTACTATTTCAAAATATACTGCTAGAACTGAATGTGAAAATTGATCAAAAAAACTATTTTAAAACCTTGAATACCACTACAGAATATATTCTACAGTAACATGTAAACATTAGCTTATAAATGTTAAATTTTTTTTAAAGTTACATTCAAGTCAAATATATTTTTCAATGAAACTTAAATTTTGACATTTTGAAAGTTCACTGAAAACTTGAACCCAAATTTTTCCACTGGTAATCAGAAGTTCACAAATTAAAAATACAAAATTATTCAAGATGCAAAATTGCCTTACTAACTCTATCTTCAAAAATTGCAATCACTACATAAACTATGCTTTTCTCAATAAAATATTGCTATCTCCTCTTAAAATTGGGAAAGTTGTGTGGGAACAAAAACAGCATTTCTAGTAGTTAATTACATTTGTGATTTAAAGCCAAACTTTACAGTCAAAAAACCCGTTGAAACTAATAAATGACAGCAAAGTTCTTTCACATATCTTTAAAATATTATCATCTCACAGACGATGGAATAAACAGTTTCAACAGAAAAACTGTATGACTTCTGAATGATATGCATTACATGCAATTATTTTACACAACTTGCAATCTTGATGGGTAACTGAAGGAACAATTGTGCATTAAAAGAGTTCTGACTTAAAGAGAATCACACTGCGAGAGCTCCTGTTGATAGTTCTTGGTCACAGTAGCCAGTTCACATCACGCACACGAGGTGACACAACTAATGGGAAACTACAAAGGGAATAATTTCCACTCTTATTTCATGAAATTTACCTTTCATTTTTGCATAAATTGTCTGGAAAAAACCACGCAACTGTTATTGTAGGATTCCACAAAATTTCAGCATTTCCTACATAATACATGCAAAGTTATTGCATAGTTTTGCATCTTATTGCACATTGGCTCCTATTTTCCAAAGAAAAACATACATATACACTTGATATTCAAACATACAGAGTATATGTATCAGAAAGAATCATTGTGTGTTGAACCTCAGTATAAAGCTGAGGCTCTGAAATGGATGTGCCCTGGTTTTATTAAGGACCTCCTCTATTTGATCATATTAACATATACTGCATTTCAATGAAAATCTATTCTTTGTCATACGTAGAATATTCATCCCCACCATTTTAAAATAAATTGAAGATATTTAGATTTCCTTAGGAGGAAAAAAATACATTAGCATGCTTCATGTCCACTTCAGCAGAGCAATTTTCTAAGCATGTGTTAGAGATATCATATATCCTCATTCAGTTCTATGCAATAGATTCAAGAATAGATAAAACCATTCCAAATATATTTCTAGCTCATTATTTTCCATGGATGGTGAACAATCAGAGAAACCCTAAAGCCTAACTGCAACGCTTTCTGTATATCGAGAATTATGAATTTCATTTACTATAGAGAGTTATGAAGTAGATCAAACTTTTATTAATGTCAAGGGTTTAACACATTTCTGTTATTTGACAAGTGCACATGAAGGATCAGAAACCAGCTTTTTTTTTCTCAAAGCAGTAATAATTTTCTTTTGCACCAGTTCATTTCAAACAGACACTTCTGGAACAAAAGAACTCCAGGAATCATAAGGCAAGTTCTAGTGCATGTCTCCCTTATGGTGTTGTAGGATAAACAGAAAACCTCACACAAACATTGCCACACACTAGGAGATGAGTAACTGACATATTTGCAAATGGTGAGGTTGGTATTTTTTCCTTACTTTTTGTAAACAGCCTAACGAGACAAGTAAATTAACAACATGCTGAGCTAAAATTCTTGCTGATGATCATCTGAGGTGAAACCAAAAATACTTTTAGAAATAAGGTGGGCCTCAAAGCCTGCCTTCTTCTCCTTCAGATAAACACTTTGGATAAAAGTTGGGTCTTGTAATACTCAGTATGATGAGAAATGTCACTGCATGGGCACATTTCAAAATTCACTAGGCTGTCTGTAGCAGATGAAAGTGTATTTTTAACTGATGCATGGAACAAAAAGTACATGCATATAGCACGATTCATTCTGCTAAGAAGCACTTTTACTTCTGTCCTAAAAAATGCATTTTGATATGAAGGCAGAGGAGCAAAAATCCCTGACAAAGGGCATTATGAAAAACCTTGGATTTCCATATTCAGTCTATAACCAGTGGTGCTCAGTAGGTATTTCTGAATGTTTTCACAAGTAGACATAGGCAGGAGACACTTCCCTCCCTCTTTCCCTTTTGGTCTTTTAACAGCATTTATCCATCCATCATTTTCTTGTTTCTTTGAGAATAATAAGTAGTTCTTTTCATCTCATCAAAAAGATTGATCTTCAGCCTGATCATCTAAAGGATGAAAGACCTTTTCTTAAATAATACAAACACAAGGTCCAGGCTGAAATCTGACAGAAAAATGACTGAATTCACAAGTGAAGCATATCAGGTAAGACCAACAGGCAGAATGCTTCTCCCGAAATCAGACTGGAGAGCTTCCAGATAAAGAGTTTAGACGTCAAATGGAAACTAAGCAAAACCAAACCCATGTACTGGCTAGAACACATAGAAAGAAAAATGATATCAGAACTAGCTTTGAGCACGCTTAACCACATCACTGGAGACTCCACTATTATCAAAAGGCAGAAAAGGTATTCTCTAAAAATTTTCTTGGAAACACATTTGAATTTTGACTGTCCCTGTTAGATTCTGGGTTTCAGACTGCAGAATAGACTTTCATTCATTCCTTTTTTGTGAGGAAGTGATCTCTTCTCTTTGATTATTTGAGACACTACATAGTTTAGTCTTTCTTAACCTAACATTTTTTCTGATGGTCCTTAAGCTATGGAAGATGAAAGTGTGTGCTATTTTTTACCCAAGTGAGATTTTTGTATAAATCTGATTCATCTCAGACACTCAATAATTGTGGTCTTTGACACAGCAGACCGCTGGAGTTAAATGTTCCTATTTAACTGAGTGTTCCTCAATGTTATATGAATGTTATTTTTTGTTTGTTTTCCTCTCCCTTGCCACAATCACTTTGTATAATGAGATGTGGCACCACTGCAAGTTCAAACCACAGCTTATGGATTGCATGAAAGTAACTGTCACTTGTAATCATTATCAGTAAGGGTTGGTTTGGGGTTTTTTTGTCTTATATGCAGTGATAGCATTTTGTTTGCCTGCTTTTATTGTTCAGAGTGGGTAACTTAAGGTTGTGATAGTGCAATTCATGATGATGCCTAGAGACATTTAGAGAATTCCATTCAAGGAAAACTCAATGATTATTTATTTGTCACTAATTCATTCATGCACTGAGGCAAAGAGCATGCTTAAGGAGAAAGAGAATAATTTCCCTTTTTTATTTTTAAAGGTTTGTAAAAATTCTCTTGCATCAAACACTGTCCTCATAACCATCTCACTTAAACTCATACTGCTAACTAAATAATAACTTGAGATCATTAGACTATTTAGGGCATAATAAAAAGAGGGAATATACAGCTTTCAGCTCATTATGAAATTTCTCATTATCCTGGCTTTGTTTAGGACAATTGCTTGAATATGCATTTAGGACAGGCAGGAAGCCAATTATTTGTCCCTTAAACTGAATAGGGACTTTGGCAAACTCCACCCTTCACAGCAAATGAGTTTTCAGAAATAGCCGTTCTCCTTTGAGCAGACTAAATGGTACAGTGCCAAATTTGATACATCCTGGAAGAGGATGAGAGGCAAGGGCAGGGGAGGGCAGGAAGTGCAGAGAGGAGAAATCCAGCAAGAAAGACAGATAAACTAAAGCAAGCATTAAAAATCTTCAGAGAAATTCAGAATACAATATGCCAGAAAAAGGAGGCAGGAAGACAGAACAGTGTAGTGTAGCACAAAAAATGTTCAGTTTATATGTTGTCCATCAGTTAGAATGCTTGCACCACAGTGCCTGACTCCTTCCACTCTGAGATTAGGTTTGCAGTTTCCTATACCTCTGGCAACTTTTTACTTTGCAGAGCGAAACATTCCAGTTGGAACTCTTCTTTTTGAGTCTGTATCCATACCTTCATTGGGCCTCTTTCTCTTATCCTGTTGACTATCATAAAAAGAATTAAAATACAATATAGCATTACAAGCCTTCTTACAAAAACTATTAAAATTAGGCTCTTATAAAATAAGCTTCTATCTTCTTGACTATGAAGATTTCAGCCTTCTACAGAGACGAAAAAAAGTCAGACATTTTTCAAGTAGGGAAAGGAGAAATATTTGTGCTTTTATCCCTCCTTTTAAGACATTAGCAACTTACGGGCAACCTATAAGAAGATTTGCACTCACATGTGCCCAGGACACATTTTTCAAAATTAAGAGATGTCAAATTTTATTCCTACAATGTATGTTTCAGCTGCTCTGCAGATGTCTAGTATACGACCATTCCATCATAAGTTTTCCAGCCCAGGCTGGTGGGGACCTGAGATCCCTTGTTAATATCCTGCCTTGGCTCTGTGGGGGCCCTCGTCAGTGGTTTCTCTCCATTGGTGTCAAGTGCTGAACTCCACCATTGGATATCAGGAAAGGGACAGGTCCTTTCATGATGCACACACAGTCCCCTTCAAGCTGCACACAAGAGGAGTCTGTCTATAAAAGGTGAGATAGCAGAAGGATTAAGAGTTGTAGGCACTGAAGAGCAAGGGTTACAAAAAAAGAGCAGGTAGTGAACTCAGAAAGGAAAAGAGAAAAAAAATCAGTCAAAAACAAAAGAGTGAAAGGAAGATGAGACTAATGAGTGCACAGCAGTAAACCATGTCTAGCTGCACACTCAGTATCCAATACTAACAGAGTTTGCATTCAAAATGAATGCAAAGTCTATTCATGAAAGTCTATTCATGAACTTACAGAAAATAACTGGCCCATCTTAGATTTCCTTCTCTGAACAAATGTAACTTCTATGGGACATGGATCCAACTATCTGAACATGATATGCATCATAGAATTCCATGGAAATATTTTTCCTTCTAACTCTCCATACTCTTTTCTATGACCTCATACATTATTTTTAAAGCAGACTATAGAAGAAATCCTAAAACTTAGGCCTAGCAGGAAAAATACTGCATCATTTTACACTGGAATGGGTTGCCCAGAGAAGTTTTTGATACCCCAACCTTGGAACTGTTTAAGCACAGGTTGGATGGAGCTCTGAGCAGCCTGGTCTGGTGGGAGGTGTTCCTGCCCATGACAGGAGGGTTGAAACAAGATGAGCTTTAAGTTCCTTTCCAAACCAAACCATTCTATGATTCTAATATTTAGTAGCTTTTTCAATGACATTATGATGAATCTTACTTGACCCATCTTTTTTATTAGACAAAAAAAAAAATGTTTGGTAAATTTTGTCCTGTTATTTTCCAAAGTTTGTCAATTTAGTTTTTTGATCTTAACAATTTGCATATGTCTTTTCTTAGACTATGAAGGTGAATGAAATTATTTGGCTACAGCGTCCTGTTCAACTTTCTGTTTACTGTGCATAGACACAATGTCACTGGCTCACAGTCAAACAGACAGTCTGAAAATTTTATTAAATACACAGCTTTCCAAAGTCTGTGTTCCTCCAAATTCAATTTCTGAAATCTAATAGTCTTGTCTCTCAGTTTCTTTAAAAAAAGTAATGAAATGTTACATAGAAGCAGTAGAATATTGTAGAATGAAGTCATCACAATATTCAGGCTAAGATACAAATTCAAAAGATTCATCCACAATGCAGATTAAAGCCTCACCTCATTTTTAAACTGCACTTAGAGATCATTACAATAAATATAATATATTAACTGCCTTTTTTTTTTTTAATCTGAGGGTATAGAGGAAGTGGAGCTGTACTTGATGCTCAGTCTAGTATATTTTTAACTGCCAAGTGGATGAATATTCCTGCCCTGTTTCATGCACCCCCTTTCCTCCTTCACTAGCAAAATAGACCTTACAAGTGCAAATTATTTGGTGTAGAAGGATGTATGAAAAAACTACATACTAATTCACATTTCTGGAGCAGCGAAGCAGGGTTACCAATTTCTGCTACCATTTTCCTCTTTCAAGAGGAAAATGGTAGCAGAAACGAAGTAGAGTGATGTTTATCACTGCTGGTGTGTGGCAGGGCTACTGAAAGGCACACTCCAGAGTGCTGCAGCAGGATCACACCCAGCCCCTGGAGATGTGTGTTGCAGAACAGGGAATGAAGCCGCACATTTCTCAAGTGAGGGAGAGGATGGAGGGTGGAGCCAATGACCATGTCCTTTTCCCTTCCACACATCTATACTTGGATCTCAGCATTCTCCCTCTATCACAAAACACATAAAAAAATCCACAGAGAAGTATCCTGGGGATGACTCACCATCAAAAGCCTTATGGATGGCCCTCTGAATTAATGAGAGGTAGAAAAGAATCCCTGTGAGTGACTGAAACAGATAATTGCTAAAGCATAACACTGTGGCTAATCTGAAAGAAGCTGAAAGCAGTCAGTCAGTTGAGCTTGACAGACCAATGTGCATTTACTGACTAAAATCTCACAATCATAATCTTAAGTTTCTAGGAAGAAAAATCTGGTCACATTTCCCTAGCATCTAGTCAGCCAGTAAAGATAAGTAACAAATATAGGCAGAGATTTGTCTATGAAAGACAATTTCATGGGCCATGCAGAGTTGGTATAGTTCACTGGCTTAATTCTGTATTTGTTTAGGCTGATGATCTCTGCTGCTTCTTTATACAGTATCCTTTATTTTGTCCCATTACTGCAAAAACAGTCTTTCAAAATGCTTTAAACAATCATTTAACAAGAACAAGATATATTTATTGGCCTGCCAGCATGCCTACAGAGGATCTCCCAAAGCTATTTGTGGTTGAATATCATGTCACCAAATTGCCTAAATAAGTTGAATTAACGTGCCATTACTAGTAGTAACATGCCAATCTACAGTTCTTCCTAGCCAGAAAGAAACCACTGAAATTGCATGTCAAATATATAAACTCTCTAATAAAAAAGTGGAAGGTCAAACATCAAAATAGCTAAAGACATTAAGAACAGACTAAAATTTAATTGACAGTTCAAATATTAGTGGATATGCTGCAAAATAAAATTAAAAGAAAAAATAATGTAATGGCAGAAAATGAAGTAATTGTCATAATATAATTTGTACATATATTAAATTCACATTCAAACTGAGCCTGAGAATTTTAAATTCCTTGTAGAAGCTTGCATGGATTTGTTTTTCAGGGTCCTGCACTTCCTGGTACCATGGGGCAAAGATTGCCCCAGTTAGTAGCTGTGATCAGGAGCAAATCAGGATGACAAAGCTGTTTTGCTTTCAGCTAGTAACAAAGTTTACTAAACATCCTGGTCAATTCTTATCTAAAGCATGCAACTCCTCAGAGTCCCAGGGAAAAGTGCAGAACCTGACTGTGATGCCTCAGAGGAAACGGGACAGTAGCAGTGCTGGTTCAGGTACAAGAATTACTGAGACCCCTGATAGTGCCAGAAGAACTGCTCCATCTTCAGGAAACAACAACGAGGTATCAGCACCGAGGCCTTCAGCAAGCAATCAAACCATTCAAGAGATTAACTACTCTCCAAAGTGTTGTGGGGAGTCTGAATTCAGCAGTCAGTGATATTTTGTACCTTGCAGAAAGTCAAATACAGAAGCAGTGAGAGGGCTTAAACTTCATATTTCATTAGGTTCAGCACTTCATTATTGTTATAACAGCTGTTTGGTCCTTTCTGTTAGTGTATTCAGAGTTCTTTCCCCAAGAAAAAGAAATTTCTTCATCTACTGCAGACACCTGGCTATTAATAATACTCCAGAGCAGGAGAGGTAATTCAGAGCTGATGCTGCTCCATAGCAGAGAAATAAAGAAGCATCCAATCAATAGCTTTGTCTTCTATATAAAATAAATTTAGCTGTGCTTTTTGCATACTCACAGGTCTCCATCATACCCCAAAAAACTCAAATAGCTAATGCAGTTTAGATTTTTATTCTGTAGTTCCCTAATAAAGGCTTGTCTTGTTTATAACAATACAGCATACAAAGCACTGTGGCTTAAAAACTAAATCAGGCTGCCATAACATGCTGGGGATATTCCACAAAACATCACTCAGCAGAAGAGAATTCACCTCCCAGCGCTCTTCTCAACACACACCACACACAAATGGAGTCACTACTGGAATACAGGCAGAACAACCCAGGAAACAACATCATCTACTAAAACACATACGTATAAGCAGCATCCACAGTTTAAAAATCCAGTGTAAGAGCTAATAATGAATTTTAGGGATGCAAACAGTATCTCCAGTGTCCTAAGTGACAGAAGTTACTTTATAATAGATACCATACATTGAGTATTTGGATTAATTTTTCTTCCATTCTGTACTTAGAATTGTTACTGATCTTCACCATGAGCACCCATGACCAGCTCAGAGTTTGTTCCTGTCCATGGTTTCAGAGTATTGAGATGCAGTATGGTGCTTTGCTGCCTGAGCTTTTATATGGTAAATGGAAATTAGATATCAATGTTGGTGAGATAGAATTATCATTAATTTTGTTCAATAATAAATATGCATAATGTAGCAATGTGCATAAATAGTCTTAAAATACATATTTTAGAAAGGAACAAGAACATTTTTCATTAAATAGTCACAAGAATAAAAATCTTAAGACAACAGACTGGATATTTTTGTGGTGGCTTCAAGAAGGAGGCAGAAAACAAAACAAATTCCTTCAGAATCCATCACTCAAAAACCTATAAACAAAATTGTTGACAGATATAAAAGGTCAAAACTCATTTTCTGAGAACAGAAAAAATTATACAACTGACCAAGACAAAAGATTAAATTGCAAAGATACCCTAGCGCAAGCAGAGTTCAATCCACCCTTTCAGAGCATATTGCCACGTCTCTGCTCTCACATTTGAAAAGACAAAAATCCAGCATATTTTAAATAAATTGCGTCTAGCTTAAGAAAGACAAAAAAATAAATTTAATAACAGCTCCAAAGAATCAGATTTACATGTGTGAAAATGTTCATAAGCAAGTAGGCTGAGATAGACAAGAAGCTGGAAAGGGACACAGAGGGGACAGCTGAACTGATTTGGCCAAAGGGATATTCTGTACCATGAAACATCATGCACAGTAATAAAAACTGTGTAGAGGAAGAAAGGAGGAGTGCTTCCAGCTTGGTCATTGCTCAGAGACTGGCAGGGCATTTCTCCATTTATGGGAAGTGGTGAGTGGCTGCCTTTGCATTATTTGAGGTTTTTCCACCCTTTCCTCCACTTGTTTAAACTGTCTTTATCTCAACCCACAGGTGCTCTCCTTTTTGCTATTCCTATTCTGCCAACTGTCCTCCTGGAAAGGTGGGGTAGGGAGGAACAAATGGCACTGTGGGCACCCACCTTCTGCTGAGGTCAATACACAACATAAATACAGGAGAACATAAATACAACTTGTCTCCCTACATATTTTAGTAAAGCTCATTGAAATAATTTTTTACTATGTAGTTATGCAGGAAACACAAACATCCGAAACATCTTTTATCACTTTTCTATATTTTCTTCTTTAATTTGGTGTTGGGGTGGGTGGATGCTATGTTTTAAGAATTGTTGTACAATTCTGTAAGGTCATTATAAAGTATATACATGTGATACATTTAAGTTTAAAAAAAAAAATTCAATACTTTATCATGAAAGATGTTTTCACTGAACTGGATATACTTCTTTTCAGCCCTTGTGGGTCTATTTGCTGTTGCATTCTCCAAGGCAAGACCTCAGAGATTTCTGATTTTCCTTTCCACTAGGTCCAGTAATATTATGCACCACACCCCAGCCGCAAGAGTTTTCAAACTAAAGACCTGCAGGCAGCTAATACATTAATTTGGCTTTGATCTTATATGTTGAAATTTACCTAAGCAGATGTAGGATTGTGAAATGGTTTATTTTTGAAACAGTAATGCTCACATTCACTTGGTCAGACTGACAGTTTTTAGTTCATGTGAATGGACAGGTAGAAATGTCCCATGGACGATTTAAGACTAAAATTAAGACTTCAATATAAAAAAACCCATGAACCATAAAATCACTTTTATTCACTCATCTTTATAATTAAAGTGCCAAAACCCTGAACTCTTTTTTTTTATATAGCAGAACACAACCTTTACTTACATACACTTGCCACATTCTTAAATAAGAATCAAGCTTAATTTCCTTATGAAGAATGAATATCTTTAGTTTCCATACTTTTCTGGTTTTGATTGAGATAAAACAAATATATTTTATTGAATGTGAGCTTGAAAATAACTGAGTGATGACTACGTACATAGCCTTAAAACTTTTTTTTCTGTAGTTCAGAGAAGGCTAAGTAGTACTCTGCTGACTGCATCAGCAATATGGAACATTCTGCTGCAATATCAGAGCTTGGGTGGGAAATGGCCAAAAGTGCAAGCTCTGTCATCAGCATTTTCATATGAAAAGGGGAAACAGAAGAGCTTCCAGAAGAAAAATAGCATTCTGTTTCAGCTTGAACCACACTACAAGAACTGACTCAAACACTCATTAAATTGAAAGCATTAATTCTGCAGAGTTCAGCTCAAAATACCAATAATTTCATTGACAGGCTTTGTCATTCTCACAGAAAGTGAAGAAGTCCTCAGATGCTAACTGTATTCATAGGTTAAAAGACAGTAATTTAAAAGGTAATCTTCTGCACTTTATCAGTACGCCACAATAGACACTAGACTGATCAGGAAGGGATTTTACCCCAGAATTAATATGGCTCTGAAACTCTTCAGTGAATAATTTAGGATTTTCAACAGCTATCCATTAAATAGTTGCATTTTTCATAGATTTAGTATATAATGGGGTTAGGGACTCAGGGACAGAGTTTGAAAAATAGTCTGGAGCCAAATTCTCTCTTGAAACTAGAACTCAGTTCTGCACTATCTCAGATACTTCCTAACTCTGAAACATTCCATTCCCATAGGCATTTCATATTCCAATATGAAATTCCTGTCAGTTCTTACTGGTCTGCTGGTGGGAAAGTCCAGAATCTCCACCATCTTGCAAGCACCAAGGGGTTTGGTGCTCAGCTCTGTCAGGACCCAGGAGCACAGTGAGAGTATCACCTGGAGGGCTTTTATTTCCTCATGCAATTGGTGGTAAATTGGTCTGCTGGTGGCAGGTGGAGAGGTATTACCTCTGCATCACTTCTTGGGTTCTTTCCTTCTTGTATTAAACTGCCTTCATCTTGATTCATGAG
Source organism: Motacilla alba alba (assembly GCF_015832195.1). Lineage (NCBI taxonomy): Eukaryota > Metazoa > Chordata > Aves > Passeriformes > Motacillidae > Motacilla > Motacilla alba. The sequence goes on from NC_052019.1 coordinate 21,836,088, forward strand.
TATTTCTTGCTTTTGCCTTCCAGGGAAGGGGGGATGTGGAAGGGGAGCAGAATGCAGGTGACTGGGTAGGAACTTAGCTGCTGGTTGGGTTCAACTCACCACAGCAGGAAATATTTAACATTTAACATTTCAAAGGGTAATATTACAATTCTCAAGTCAAGAAAACAAAAGACAGAGGACTTAATTCTGACTTCAGAACTTCTATGTGGTATGTAACAGAGTAAATTTCTTCAGAGCTTCCCCCAGTGCAATAGCTACAGCAGACTGGTATTTAAAAAAATAATTTCACCAACACTGAAAATAGTGTCCAGTTGCCTCACATCACAGTTATTCTAACTGTCCTTGACTGCAGTATTGGAAGCACACAAATAAGATGACAGGTACACCAGGATCTGGAAAAGATTCCAGACTTTAAACCAAAAAGCAAATCGTCACCCTGCTGCCAAGCCTGTTAACACATGATTTTTGGCAACTGAACGGTACTTCAGAGCAAGACCACAACTGCTGTCACACAGGAAAGCCTGTAATGTAGTTTCCACCTCAGGCTCAGGACTAAAAGACATCATTCAGTCAGCAGCTGCCCAGCCTGCATGTTCTGAGAGGTCCAATTGGAGAAGGAGTCTTTAGTCCTGCTGGGCACAGTGTGTTCAGCGCAAAACACAGCAGCTACGCTGATTATCACAGAAATTTGAGCTCAGTCTTTAGATACCCAAAGCCTTTCTTCCAGCCCTTCAGACTAGCACCCTAACTACCCTAAGGTCCTCGATAAAGACAAAGTCCTCATCTCCTGCCCCACCCTGGAGCACAGGCACCTCCTTTGCTTGTACATTGTCTGTGCTCTGTTCTGCTCTGTTTGATGCCATCATGACAGGGCTCTGATGCTCAGGAAGTGCATGCAGCAGTTCTTCCTGCTGCAAAATACTTCACTGATGCATGATGGTTTTAAAAACCATTCTTCTGGTCTGTCACTAAAGACTAAATTATGTTTCATGCACAGTCTGAGGAATTTTGTATTTTGGTGGGGTTTTTTTCTCTCCCACGTTTTTAGTACTTGTGACAAATGTCACTAACTGGATTAATTCAGTTGGAAGGTCTCATTGTTTTAGCTAGGACCCAAAAAAATTCACCACAATGAGTATTCAAAATCCCCATGCGATTACTAAAAATTTAAGTATATGAGAGCAACTTTGCATTGGACATAGCTTGGTGTTATTCACAATAGATTATTCCAGCACTTGCAGGGTATGAAAAGGCATACACTTCAATCACTACACTCTCTTGCGTAATCTCTGTTTCAACATCCATGCTCTATAATGAAACAACATAATCAACAATACTTGACTCTAAATTGCATGTTTCTGAATCCCATAGCATCTTTTTCCTACTGACAATGGCAAGGCCCCAGCTGCAATTGGATAACTGTGTCACAATTCAAATAATGCTTCATCTTCAGATTTTGAAGCCCATTTAGCTTAATGGTTTGATTATAATAGGATCACATTATCACAAATCACAAAAGACAAATATTTCTATCAGGAAACTTTAAATGCATGCTAGAAAGTCCAACTAACTATGGATTAAAGCTGACCTTTGAAGTTACCATTTGCATGATTTACTTTTCTAAAACAAAAATCTTCATGACAGAGTGACACCAGCAAAAAAAAAAAATACAATGGAAAAAGATGCTATGAATGCTATGAAGTGCAGCTCCTCCTATACCTTTACCATTTCTAGAGTGATGCTGTCCAAAAAGACCTAAATCTTACTCCAAAATAATATTGTGCCTAACTTATGCAGCTAACTTTCAGTTCCTGAAACAGTTTCCAGCTGGGCACACAATAGCATGTGTTATTTTCCTCTTATTAGTTTATCTCATCATTTTGTTTCATTCTCATAAATAAAATTATAGGATAACAGTGAGACAATTTAAGTTACTAGGATTTCTTCTGCTGTAATGAACTGAATGCATGGACTAAAGATATGGAAGTTGTCTCTTTGTAGTTTTATATACTGAAAGATTATTAGAGACATCTAGAACTGTTATTTTAGATTGTGTACTACAGTAGCCTCGGAGGCAGAATGAAGATTCTGTGTTGTGTTGCATACTCTAAGGTGTACTTCTGTACATACTTCCAAGGTGTTACTGCATGTGGTCTATCATAGCCAATACTGCTAGACTAGCAAAGTCTCCTGGTGATTCCCAGTATCAGTATCCATAGATAAAAGAAGAATCAAAAGAGAATTTCTCAGCAGTTTGTATAAGAAATCATCACTATGAATAGTGCAGTCTTCAGCTACAGAAATTCCTGAACTTGTCTAATTCCCAAAGTTCTGAGTTACCTGCTGTAACCGGTGCTGAAGCTTATAAATACTCAGTGCAAATACAATATTCTGAACACATTTATACAAAAACAGGCCAAATATGTATGATTTGTGATGTTTACATTTTAGTTATTCCCTTGAAGACTGAAATACAGTGGGGATGCTCACAGCATTCCTGATGCTGATAGGCAACAAGAAGCAGGTAAGAATCAACAAAGTCACATGGAAAACAAAGCACAACAAAGAGTTAAAAGAGTTATTTCTGCCATTCTTAAGAGCCAGGTATAAAACAGGAGAGCCATTTCCTAAATGTTTATATCAAATATTACAGTAAGCACAGAACAAATAGTAATCAAGAATAAATACAATCATCTTCCTTCCAGCCAAGTTTTCAGACATTAATTTAATTCTGTGACAGTGGAGACCTGAGAGAATATATCCATAATGATCCACATCCTTTATATCACCAGAAAAAATGCCAACGATCAATTCAGACTTTTTGACTGTCAAGAGATTTATTATAATCAAAGTAAATGCAGAAAAACATTATTATTCCATGTGTTTTACCCATGACAGTAAAGTCCCTTTATTTGATGGGGGCAGCACTATTATTATTATTCAACAGAATTATGTAATTCCTAACTTATAACTAAAGGATCAGAGTTTAATTATATATTTGTTCTGTGTAACAAGATTTCTAAGGCCTCTAAAGATACATTCATTCAACTGAATTTTCCCATATTAACAGATATAATAATTAGAGACATAAAATTTGCCAGTCCATCGTAAAATGAGATTTTTTTGAAAGGTGATGCACATTTAAAATTATGACAAGAATAAGGAGCAATGCATGACTTAAATTACTGTTCATTACAGAGAAGTCCTCAAAATCACTTCAAGTGTGATAAAAACAAATACAAAAATTTACAGAACCTGCTTATTTTTTTATTTGCCTTTAAAACTTGTTCATATTTGTAAATCAGTTTATCAAATATTTTTATGACGTAAGATAAACTGAGGTGGCTAAAACAAAATTTCTGAAATCTGAGGAAAGGGCTCTAGCCTTAAGGCTATTGTATAAAACTCAAGTGCAGTGACCATTTCCAGAGAGCAGTAACTTCTAATCAACTCCTGAAAGCTGAGCTGGATGGGTGCCATACTGCAGTTTTTCCATGGGCTTGATTCAGGGTTGAAAACACGGACCTTAGGTAAAATGAGGAAATGTCAGTGACATCCTGTTCTTCTCTTTATTCAAATCTAGTGGTCCTCTCTCTCACATTGCTGACTTTTAGGATCACTTTACTGTACAGCCTAAAGCATTATCTTAGCAGTCTGAACACAGCACCTTCACTCCAGGGTCTGGACATAAGTAGCCAGAGGCCTAAAATCTCTAAATTACCTAAACCTCCAGATCTACTATTACCATTTCATATAAAATTTATGAAAGTCTGCACCACAGAAGTTGCCTCTTAAGCATGCAACAAGGCCTCCAGGCAATATTCTTTTTCCATGGCATTTTATTTCGTCTCTTTGGTCATTACTACAGAAAGGAAGGATAATCTCCCTCATCCTGCTGGCAATGACTGCTGACTGCCTTTATCACTGAAACACATCACTAATTCAGGTTGTTTATTGACCAGGATTCCCAGGTCCTTTTCTGCAAAGGTACTTTCCAGCCAAGTGGTCCCCAGCATGTATTGCAGCCTGGGATTATTCCTTCCCTGGGGCGGGACTTGGTATCTCCTTTTGTGGAACATCAGGACACTGCTGTTAGTCCATTTTTCCAGCCTATTACAATCTAGCTGAATGACTGCACATTCATTTAGCTGGTCTATTAACCGCCCCTCCCAGTTTTGCATTACTTCCAAACTTGTTGAGGGTGCACTCTGACCCACCATCCAAAAAATTAATGAAGATATTAAACGGTGTAGGAGCCAGTATCATCTTTGGGTACCATGTGTGACTAGTCTTCAACTGGGTTTCATTGCCACTGGTCACAACCCCCTAAACCCTGAAGTTAAACCACTTTTCAATCTACTTGAATGTCTGTGTATCTAGTTCATATTTCTTCAGCTTGTCTGTGAGGGTGTAATATATTAGAAAGCCTTGCTAAAACAATACTACACTCTATCCACCAATCCAGTCATCTCCCCATAGGAGAGCATTTGCTATCTTCCCACTGTCAAAAGCCTCTCCCAGTTACTGCAGCCTCTCACACCTAACCAAGCACAGCCTCTCAGTGATGTTGGCCAGCTCTCTTTGCACTAGTGAGTCCCTCAGGCTAAAACACAGTCCATGTGTTTAGATATCTTGTTCCAGACTTTCCCACCAATCTCAGGGATATGGGATTCCCAAAGGCAAAGATGATGTTGAGTACTCCAGCCCTGTCCATACTCTTCATCACCAGACCCTCAGATACATTCAGCAGCAGGCCCACACGTTCCCTCATGTTCATTCCACTGCTAATAAACTGGCAGAGGCCATTCTTGTTGCCCTTGCTGTCCCTTGCTCCACATGGCTTTGGCTTTCCTAACCCTGTCCCCAAGCATGCTTGGGCCAGGTCTTCCTGCTCCTCCTAGGCCATGTATTCCTGCTTCCACCCCTTGTATGCTTCCTTTTCATGTTTTCATTTTGAAGACCTCCTTATAAATATATATAAGTATGATGGATTTTTAAAAATTTACTTTATTTACAATTATGTGTGTGTGTGTGTGGTTTCAGTGCCACAAAAATATTCCCAGCATTAATCAACCCAGAAGAGATAACCCATGTATTAAATGCATCCTTTTAATGCTCCTGTAGCAGGATTTAACCACTAACAACAAATTAATCATATTCTGAGGTGAAGCAATTACGCAGTTCCCCATGTAATCAATAATCAGTGCAATCATTTACAACCCTAACTTCTGAGGTAGTCCTGATTTCCCTAGGAAAAAACTGCACTGCTAAAACTAGCATGACTCATATGCCAGAGTAATCACTTGCATCCTCAGAATTGCTGGTTGTCTCACTGAGATTATATGACTACATAAATGTTTGAGTAGCTCATTATCATGAGACCTCTGATTTTTGAATGGTCTTGGGAATCCAAAGAGATCCCCATCAACTGGGAGCTGCTTGTCTAATTTACAAGAAGGTCAAGAAGAATGTTCCTGGAAACTACAGGCCTGGCAGTCTCACTTCAGGGCCTGGTAAAGTTACAGACAAGATTATTCTAGGAGCTCAAGGAAAACACCTTAAGGGCAATGCAGTCATTGGTCACAGCCAGCACAACTTCACAAGAGCAAAGTCCAGCATAATTGCCAATATTCTTCAATGTCTTCATAAATTTCTTGTAGGATTAACCAGAAAGTAAACTAAGTAAGTTTGCCTATGACAGATATTTTGGAGGAGCTGTTGACTCCCTTAAAATCAGAAAGATCCTGCCAAATCAGAGGGTTGGGCAATCACTAACCATATGAAGTTTAACAAGGGCATATGTTGGATTCTGCACTTGGAATAAGGCAAGTGGGTTGTACATACTGGCTAGCAAGTGGGAGGCTGGAGAACAGTCCTGCAGCAAGAGACCTGGAGATTCCGGTCCTTGACAAGTTGAACATGAACCAGCAGTGCCCTGGCAGCCAGGAGGGTCACCCTTGTCCTGGAAGGCATCATGCACAGCAGCACCAGCCAGGCAAGATTGTCCTGCTCTGCTCTGTGCTGGTGCAGCCTCACCTTGAATATTGTGTGCAGTTTTGGGTATCAGAGCATAAGAAGGTTGCTTGATTTGTTCAACATGGAGAAAGGGATGGGGACACCTCATTACAGTCTACAGTTTTCCCTCGAGGGGAAGCAGAGGAGTAGGCACTGATCTCTTCTCCCTGGTGACTGGTGACAGGATGCAAAGGAGCAGCATAAATCTCCATCATGGAACCTTTAGGCTGGATATGAGGAAAAGGTTTCTCTCACAAAGGTTGGTTGGACACTGTAACAGGCTCCCCAGGGAAATAGCCGCAGCCACAGCCACCCACCAAAGTACAAGAAGCATTTGGACAATGCTCTCAAACACATGATCTGAGTCAGACTTGATGATTCTTGCTGGTCCTTTCCAACCCTGGATATTCTAAGACTCTGTGAATATGTACAGAAAAATAACCCCTACAACATTTAAAAGGTGCAAATCCAGGGGTTTCCAGAGACAAATTCTGAATTTGTGATGATTTTTCCCTACTCATTTTAGGCAACATCTGCTTAGCACTATTCAGAAACATTCACAAATGTTATCTTGTCAGAGCAGCTATTGCATCTTCTTAAACAAAAGTTGTAATAAGTCTGTTTATATATCCACTGAGAGTTCCCAGAGGGATATCTGAGGTGCATTTACTCCAGCCTTTGATTCATATCAGTTCTGGTTTGATCAGTTTCTTCAGATATTTACCTATTTAAGATTTGGATATCCCCAAGGAGTAAAGTTCTATGTGGAGCCTCCCTGGGAAACATGTTCCTGCATTTGATCATTATAATGGTAAAGCATAGGTTTGGTATTTAATTGAATTTTCTACTGTTGTACCCTGTGTCCTCATTCCTATTTAGAGTGCACAAGAAGGGTCCAGCTTCACCTTCTCTGTAGCTTTCCATGAGGCAGCTGATACCGCAGTAAGGTCCCTGTTTAGCTTTCTTATGACTGAACAAACCCCTCTCTGCTGCACATTATACACTCCATTCATTTTAGTGCCATCTGTTAGATTTGCTCCACTACATTAACATCTCCCTCACACTGGGAATCCAAAACTGTAGCTTAGATGGAGATTCACAGCTGATGAGTCAGGGGGCTGAAGCACTTTTTACACTGCTAGTTACCCTACAATCATGTGACACTCTAGCTGGGCAGTATTTGCCTAGAGTGGCACTGACTGGGTCCACCTGCTTCAAATATTCTTAAACACACTTCCCTCTCTGCACTTTAGAAGGAAACCCAACAGGATGCAAAGTTAGAGCTGTAACCTTAAATTCCATCGTCTGGGGATGGAAGGACTATTTGATTTTCTTTCTTTATTGTTGGTGGAGTACATGTTTTGTGTCTTTTAATTCTGTAATTGCTCCAGAGCAATGAGGCTGTTTAGACTCATGCCACAATCTGGACTACTTTCCAGTTCTAAATATCTAAATTACCAATTCTTTTTTTTCTTTATTTCTTTTATTACATAATATTTTCTACTATTGGCAAAGAGCTGCACAATATGCAAAATAGCCACAATGGCAAACACCCTGTAAATCATAAGTCACATGGATTACCAAAGGATGAAATTGTGAGTTTGCTTTTCTTGGCAAAAATCTAGCTGAAGAAAAACTAATGTCACTATTTTGATAATAAAAACTGTGGAAGAATAAGAATTTATCATAAAAGACATTGTTTAGAAGTTGGAGTCAGAAGGCTTGATTTTGTGGAAAATCCATACGATAGAAGACATGGATGAGAATGGGCATGTTCAAATCCATATATGGTCCAGTATGAGATGAAGCAAACTGAGACACTAATACAAAGTATGCATCATACAAATAACCCAACCTTTATGCTTAAATTAAAGTTTAAGGATTCTTTGAATGGATTATTGGTTTAATTTTAAAATTTTGATTGGCTCATCAGAGACTTTCTTTCACAGACTCTCCTGAAATCTCTTAGACTCCAGAGAAGAGAATCATGTGCAAGAGGTTCAATACAGACGTCCTGGAAAGCCACCACCAGCTGGATTATAAATTCTTTGCTTTTTGCCTCAGTGCATCCACCCCAGTCAACATTTTTTAAAGTCTCAGTAAAACACCATACGACTTAATCAGAAAAACAGCTATCACCAGAAATAGAAAAATGTCATTTCTGAAATACAGATTAGATAGTGGTGGTTGAACTCAAAAGATCTCAAGCACTGTTCTGGAGTACCCTGCTTCAATAAACGCATTCATAAAAGAAGGCAGCAGTATGATGGGTCAGTAACTAGAATAAGATACACTGGAATATATAAATAACTCTCACCTAGTAGCCACTTACATTACTTTAAAGTAGAAATAAACTAGGCCCTCAGGTAGCTCTCACCCTACAGAAATAAAAGCTACTGAGGGAAGAGCCATTTTGTCTCATGCCCAACACAGCCCATGGTGAAGTACCAGATAAAATCACAGCACTACACCTGTGAGGGGCAGGAAAAGTGCTGGAGGCCAGAAGCATGATACTGAACTTTATTCCTGTTCCTCCCCCTCAATCAGTTACTGCCATAAAGAAATGTAATTCCTGAACTGCTCTTACATGCAACAGGCCCAGAGAGCTGCTGTCATGGACCAGCCCCGATGTCCCGCAGTACGAGTGACCTCAGGCTTGTCACCCCAGTGCACACCAGCACCTCACACCTGCACAGCTGGGCTTTCCACCACCTCTGGCTCCAGCAGATCTCTGCACCATGTAACTGATGTGCTGGGGACCACTTTCTTGCAAAAGATAGATGACAATGGAAATCCCCTTCATTCTGTCCAAAATTTACTGCTTTTGGACTGGGGACTTCCCTGCCCTCCAGAGTGAGGGTTCAGTCCCACCTCTCCACTGCCCAGCGCTCCAGTGACCATCTGCAGGGCTGTTCATGGGAGGCTGATGCTTTTCTCCAGCCAGGGTTTTATTTTAAAATTAAACTCTGTCCTTGCATCTCTTGTAACTTTAAATGAAGATCAGCTGCATGGAGGAGGAAAAATAGGGAACTCTGACTCCTCTCACTGGCTCTAGGTCTGTCTCCACAACATGTGCCCTGTGCTGCTGTGTGTAAAATACAGCTCTGGCCTTTAGAAGGATGGGCAGGAATGAAGGAGTAGAAATCCCCTCCAGCCAAGAACTGCTACAGCCACTACTGTATTGCATGTAAAAGGCACTTTCCTCACCCAGAGAAGTTATCCACTCTGTTTTAGGAGAAAAAGTGACGTGGAGAGAGGGTGTTTCTGCCTTAACAAGAGTTTCTGACTCCACTTTTTAGTCTTGTTAGAGCCCTGGTGACACCAGCCCAGGGACTGTGTAGAGGCTAACTGGGTGCTGACTGCACAGATCTGTCTCAGCTTGGTGGTAATTTTGGACTCTTTTCCCTTTGTTGTATCACCTCTTACTGAAATTGTATCAGACTAGTTGCTGCACACTTCTACTTTGCCATCCCAGAGGATCAGAGATTCTACACAAAATTTGCAAGAACCAACTTGTCTCTCTATTCCATATGTTTAATGTAAACCTTCTATAGTGGGATAAATGTTTGGTTACCTAGGGACAGTAGTCATTAATGTTTCAGCAAAATCCTGGAAAGAAGTCCTCAGCTTTTCCTTTTTTACTCTTTTTTTGTATTTGGTTTATTTTAGATTCCTGACTGATTCTTCTGTATTATCGATCAATGTATCAACAGCTATTTAGAAATCTCTGCAATTAAATCATGCTATCAACATTTTCAGATAATGTCTTAAGATAAAAACACTAACAGATACGGAGTTCTCTTTTCCAGCATTGCCATGTGAGATTGGTTTAATTTCTGGCATCTAACAAAGAGCCCTGAAATATTTAACAGAATCTTAAGAATTAAGCAACACAGACTCAGAAGATTTTGTTATAGCATAAATGACTGTAAGGTACTTCAGCTATTCAGAAAAATTAGTACAAGAATATCACTTTTTTTCTTGCTATTTTGACCCATCTCAAAGACAAAATAATAGTTCTTTTAATTATTTTGTTTGGAGAGAAACTATGCAGGAAGAATAATAAATTGGAAGCTAGCAATATCTGACAGTTAGTATGCAATGGTATCAGACAAAGCATGAACTAATTTGGGGAGTCTGAACACTCTATAAGTCAGGTGATGGACAATTTTTGTGCTGTCAATAGAATAAATATTTTTATTATGTGTAATTTGTGTCTATATCTTTCTGAAAAACCCATGTGTTTACACTAGCAAGTGTGCCTGTTTTGGCAGTCTCTTTACTTTTATTAAATCTTGTTACTAGAGACTGCTATTTTTGCTTGCTATTATTGTCAAACATTGTGTTACTATTTTCTCTGAAGTTCTTATGAATCATTACACTTACAGATAGTACAGTCATAGTGTTCTATCTCTGAAAATCTAAAGATTTTGTACATCTTTCTCAAATTGTTGAAGTGTTCACTTGCATTTATTAAAAAATCCTTCCAAGAAAAATGTTTTGCTACACAAAAATCAGTCGGTATGTCAGCTATCAGGTGTGACCTTTTAGTGCCTGCTTCATTTAACCCAGTATATCTGTCCTGGCTGTGGGATTCAAAACAGTAACAATATCTGCTAAGGATCTAAAGAGCAAATATTTGCTTTCAGTCTACGAAATTGAAGAGAGAAATATGCTACAGGTATGGCAACCTGCCTAAAAGCATCTGACTGGGATGTATTTTTCTAAAAACTCAGAGAAAAAAACAAAACAAAAATTGATAATGATACATCAGAATACCAAATGAAGCCCAGTTTTTGAAAATGGAGAAATGGATTTAGTTATAAGGATCCATTTGCAGTGATCTTATTCCTACAAATTATTTTAGACACAGTATAAATGTTGCTTTTACTCCAAACTTGAGAGCTTTTAAGGTTTTAAGGACAGAATTCTTCCCACTGACAGATATTGTTTCTTGGTTTATCTCAGAAATGCTTACCTTTACAATTCTCCAGCACTTTAATTAATAAATAAAAATCAATTTAAAGTTATTTATATTTCCCTTTCACAATTTCTACACCATCACAGAAACATGGCATTGAATAACCTTATCCTCTTCAAGGAAGAACACATTATTGGGTTAAGCCGTAGGAAAAAAAAAGCCCTTAAAAACATACTAAAGTTTTATTTGTTTCATAAGGTTAAGTTCCAGATGGTAGAAAAAAATAGCTTTAGCAGTAGGAAAAGTACCCTGAGCAGTTATCTCCTGCTAGCCAGAATTCAGCATCACCTGGAATATCTGAAAATACTTTGGGTTCGCAAGAATAGTCACACTAAATAAATTACAGCATTCCCTGCTCTCTGTAATCCTTCCTCACCAGATACACACACAATTTGAGGCATAATAGCCATTTCCTAATTATTCTGTAACTCTGCTTCTATTTAGAGCACTCTGAGAGGCTCTGCTCTTTCCATGAGGAACATATTCAAGCCATATCATCACATTTACTGGGAGGCACTGCTGCCAAGATCCAGGCATGTAAAGCTCTTCCCTATACAGTCAAGAACATGTTTAGGACTTGTATTTTACCCTGCCTGAGGCTATCAAAAAGGATATATAACAACAGGAGCCAAAGATAAGAAATTGAGTAAAGGTGATGGTGGCTGAAAGAGTGATTGCAGCTCAAAAAGTCTGTGGATGATATTATAAATCTTAGACTGAAAAACAAATTTAGACAGCTAAACATTTTCTGAGAAGATGATAATTCAGTCTTGAAAGTACCTCCTACAAAGCACAGTCCAAGGCACAGAGGGATGATTTCTTTGGCAGATCAGGACACACCCTACACCTGAGAGAAACAGAGGGATTCAGGTGAATAGACTAGGCATTTTTTCAGTGGGATGTAACACCTCTGAGTGAATAAACACTGGGTTTCTGTTAGGGGTTTCTAATACGCTCTTTTGAATTATCACTTGTCCCAGAATCCTAGAGGAAATATCCTGCCTTATATCTAATACAATTTTGAGGGCCCAGCACAGGAGCAAGAATGTTGGGGAATCAGGAGAATGTTTGGGATCCCCAAACATTCAAGTGCAGGATCACACAGGATTTGAGTGTAACCCTGCAGTTTGCAGGTGGGGGGAAAGGCTGCTTATTTCTATGGAATTTCTGCAGCCCAAGTAAAGGTCATCACTGTGCACTACATAATTAGGAATCTTAAAGCTAAAGCACAGAGAAGGCAGGGGCTGATGTAGGCAATGTCATGGTTTGTCATTACCAGAACAAGTAGTAGAAACAGAAAAATCAGCAAGAGAATTTACAACAGATGTATATTCCAGGAACACAACTTATTATGTGTGAAGAAGAAGCTCAAAGAGAAAAAGGATGGATATTAGCAAACAAGGGGTGGGCTAATAGGTGAGGGGAGGAGAGTGATGGAGAAAAAAAAAAAGCACAAAAATAGAAAGCCTAAGGAAATGGAGAAGCAGACTGAAATAAAAAATAGCTATATTTTTACACACACAGAGTGTGTACACATAAAGTGATAATCAAAAATCCTACTGGAAATTAAAGTTTGCACATGATTCAAGATCACTCATGAAAGATTTTCAAACGGATTTCAAAGATGGAGACAGTATGACAAATCCCTGGAGGGTTTTTAAGGTGACCTAAGAGGGCAGAGCTGAATCTTTTCCCCATATTAGTATTTATTATTAGTATTAGTTGTAGGAAAAAAAATTAAAAAGAAATACAGAAGTTGAGAGTGAAATAAGGAAAACATGAACGAATGAGAAGGAATCCAAATAAGATGGGAAATAGATTTCAAACATGGAAATAGACTAAAATAGGAAAAGCAATATTAGTGCAAATACAGAAATGCGCTAACCTAATATGTTAGAAATAATGTGGAAAAATAAGAGGAAATATTCTGAAGTGAATGTAGTGTATGCATATACTTCTATATATAATCATGATATTTATACAATCACTTCAAAAAAGAAACATTGCTTATTTGGTGTATTTGAAAAATAAATTCAAAAGTAGAAACACTTGCAAGTGTAGGTCATATTTAGGTATTACTTATGATACTTCAGCAAGACTTGAGAAAGATTTACATTTACTGCGTAACAGAGAAACCATGGAATTCCAAGCAGTCTGATCAAAACTCATTTCCTTAACAGAAAACAAAGTAAGAAATACTTTGATTTGAGATTGCTAGTGCTTGCTGCAACATACAGAAAGATAAGAATTTAACAAAGTTGTAGTAATTCACAGGACTGGTCCTGGATTCAGCAGGATCATTTAAAGGCCTTCTGCTTCCAGATGCTATCATTTCCCCAGATACTGTAGCAAGCTGAGAAGCTTAGATTATCTTTCTCATTATGTAAAACTTTCCTTCGCTTTCTTTCATATTTTATGTTATGATGCAGAAGGACATACTGAAGTTGTCTCTATGATTCACCCAAGAGCCCTTTGACTCCTTTGTTTATTAATATCACTTCTTGATCTCTTGAAGCACAAAGAAAAGGCAATACAGGCTGCAGAAATATTTTACTTCTCTCTGATTTTAAGACTTACTAGGATTTATATTTTTTCAGAGCTGTATATATATTTTGGGGGAGTCACAATTTAACAACTCTTTCTAAAGAAATTTCCAACTGAAAATAAATTTTCCCCTTTAATTTTGAAGACTTTTTTTTTTTTTCCTAATCTTCAGCACTTCCCAATGGTCAAAATCAAGCAGGACTGAGCATGTTTCCAGCAGTCTTCTGGCTTTGGAGACTGTTTTCTGACAGATGGGAGAAACTTTTGACCTTTTAGCTTTAGAATGCTTCATGATGAATGATTCAAACATTCTTTTCTAACTTTTCTTATACAAATACATCAAAGTTCCTATTTGATGCTGAGAGTTTTATCTACAATGAAAATAAATCATTTTTTTTCCTATTTATTGCTGTTTCAACTTCACTACACAATTCTTTATAGGGGAAAAAAGAAAAGATCTGCTATGACCCAGTTGCCAGTAACCACCTATCCACAGTACACCTGTACAAAAGCTCTGGCTGTTTCTGACAAAAAGTTTCTAAAAATTTTTACAAAAAGGAATATGAAAAAAAAAAATATAACACTTTAGGAAGCTGATCCTGGTCTGCTTTACACCACAAGCAGAGCTACCATACTACATGATGCTGGAAGATGAGCATATATTAGTACCTCAGACCGACAACTCAAGCTAAACTGAGTTTATTTTACCAATTTGTAGGCATGTTAAGTTTTATTTAGTCCAGAGAGCAGCTTCTTGACAAGATAGCAAGGCTGCTGCAATGATTCTTCTGTGGCATTCTCTGTAGGGTCATAGTCAGACTTGGGATAAGCCCTTGGGCTTCTTGTAGAACAGCTAAGATATATTGTGGGCTGGAATTTGCACAGTTTTGTTCAAAAAAGCAACAGACTCAAGGCAACACAAAAAGACAGAAGACAGGAAGACTGACTTTACTGTCCTTATTTTTGCACACTATCCCAAAGGAAATCATAATATTGGCCAAAATATTGGGGTTTTTTCCCCCTTAATCCATAGCTGTGTTTCTTCAAACTAGTTGAAAAGAGAATAACTTCTCAGATTTTTCATTTACAGGAAGTCTTCTCACATAATGACTCATCTTGCAGTTCATCAAGGGTCCTCCATTTGCAGAAGCATCATCCTGTGGCCTGTGCACCAGCTAAATTCTGAAACAGAGACAGTGCTCCTGTTACTCCTCCATGGGCTACAGGGAATCAGTTTCATTCTTTAATAAAACTTAGACAAACAAGAACTGTCTTGAGTCCTCTTTCATCAACAAAAGCCTCTAGGGACTATTAAAGTGCTACAGAAGCAGTGAACGGCAAAATCATCAGGAACATAGGAGAAAACACTGAGATTTCCATAGAGGCTGTCTTGCCTTTTGTTGCTTTAGTGTAGCACACGGAAGGAGATGTGGGATAAAGGGGATGCTGGTATGCAGAATGTCTTTAGAATCTTTCACCTTCTTTAATGTTTTATCTAGTTTTTTAATGAATATCTACACATAGTCAATGACAGGAAAAATGTTGGTTTTGAAACAGAATAGAGAACCGACATGAAGAAACTGGCCGCTATGGCCCAGAATTATTCTCATTGTATTAATTGTTAAAATCACTGTATTATCTTCAGTTTATAAATCAGAATATTTAATACATTTTACTTTTCTGACAGTTGCAGCAAAACCAACTCCTGCAGCATGGTGAATGATGTTTATAAAGCAGGAGCAGAACATGTTGCACATTACAGTCCATAGAAAAAGTTTATGTTGGAGGACAGCTCAGGGGAGTCAAGCAGTTCAACTTCCTACTAGAAGTAGGGCTAACTTCAAGGCAAAATCAGGCCTTGTCTACACATCCTTTGTACCTACACACAGTTGGTAGATACTTTCTCATTCAGTCCTGAAACTCTTTTGTCTGAGAAACCTATTTCACTGCTTAAATTATTCACATTTTAAAATTTAGTCTCATTAAATGACAGAGCAGTGTTCTCTCTGCACATGACTCCTATTTTTAAAATAGCAGAGGAAGGTGAAAGATAACAGAGCAAATGATAGCTGGAAAAAACAAACTGACACACAGAATTTTAGAATCATTTAGGTTGGAAAAAATCTTAAAGATCCCCAGCTCCAACATGGCCGAGTCTGCCACTAAGCAGTACACTTAAGTTCCTAAGCACCACAGCTCTAAGCACCACATCTACACATCTTTTAAATACTTCCAAGTTTGATGACTCAACCACTTCCCTGGGCACTTTGTTCCAGTGCTTGCCAAACCTTTCAGTGTAGAAATTTTCATAATGTCCAATTTAAACCTCCCCAGGTGCAACTTGAAGCCTATTCCTATCGCTAATTACCGGGGAGAAGAGACCAACTCCCACCTCACTCCAATCTCCTTTCAGGCAACTGTAGAGAACAAGATCTCTCCTGAGCGTACTTTTCTCCAGGCTAAACACCCCCAGCTTCCCCAGCTGCTCCTCATAAGATTTGTGCTCCAGATCCTTCACCAGCTCTTCTCTAGACACACTCCAGCCCCTCAATGTCTTTCCTGTAAGGAGAGGCACAAAGCTGATACTGCTAATGATCAAAATATGACATACCTTGGGACTAGTGTGCAAGGACAAAGCTGTTGCACCAACATACTCTCATGTTTGCCTGATACTAGAACACATACACCGTGCAAACGCCAGTAGAAAAGGGTGTCAGCCACTTCTTAAGGAGAAATCGGCAGAGGTGTAACTTGAAATTGCCTCGGGAAAAAAAATTGTAAGAATTTTAGAGATATTGTCAGCAGGAATCTTCAGTATGAATGATCAGCTTTTTCTCAGCTTTTTGGGGGTGCGGAGGAAAGCCTTTCTTATTCACATTCTTTCATCTCACAGATATAAGATTCTATAAAGAGCAGTGAAAGGAAAACTGCTTTCTCTATTCAGTGTCTTTGTTCCACTTCAGACATATGAAAGACGGGTAGGTCCAGTGTCTTGTGCTACATTCCCCTTTGTATTCTGTTTTCTTCCAACTATTCTTTAACATCTTACAGCCTTTTGACTGTCTCATGGTTGTTTTATTAAGCAAAGTACCTGCAGGGTCTGATCTTTAGAAATCATGAAGGATCTGGGAAAGAGTGAACAATGTTTTAAAAACCTTTGCAGATAATAAAATATATTTTAAAATTAGGACTCAACTGTAAAGTATCTGGCAATCCTGAGTACCCACATAAGAAATTTCACACAGAAAATTTCACATCAAGGGGGAGAAATAACTCTACCTAAAAAGAGAAAACTAACTAAAAAAAATAAATAAAAGGTCCATGACCTGAAAGATCTCTGCCTCTTATAATCTTTATCTTGGAAATTGCACTGAAGCTTCAGCTGTATAAAGGTTATTGACACGTCTTCCACTGGAAATATTGAAAAGGCATTAAACCTCTGAGTCCTAGCTTCAACTGACATTTTATGCCTTTGATGCTTTTAGTCCTTTTTAAGTTTATTATATGACATGAGACACAAGGGAGTCCACAAAATATGCCTCAAATTTGATTTGCATCATGTTCTGTCATTTAGAAGCTGAAACAATTAAATGCTTGCAGCTCATATTTAAAACTAAAGCTCACTTTCTGTAAAATGTATAATGATATTGCTGCCCTTATTACCTCTGCATTTATTGGTTGCTACTTTTCTAAAGACTAATCCTTCGGGTAATGCCATTATTTTTTTTCTGCTACATTTCTGCTGTATTTAAACTGTTGTGATATATTTTTGTCAATTTATTTCTTCTTGTGCATTACTTATTTTTCAGTTGACATATGAAATTTAGGAAAATAATCAAGCATACAATAAATATGTTGGATCTTTTTAAGGTCCTGACTTTTAGCTGGTTTAAATTAATAGATTTCTGTCGCAGTTCATATCAGCATAATTTTTCAAATTATTTACTAGATTTCACAAATATTTCCTTAAATGCCAAAAATATTCTACAGCCCAAAAATAAAGGCTAAAATTCCAGGCTCCTGACAGAATTAGATGTGTCAAGTCTCATCAGACTCCAGTACAAGTGCTCAGAGCACAATTCCAACAAGCAGAGCGGGATATTTCTTACAGATGATGGGCCATGCTGCACTTTTCAGTCAGTTTTCTGGCTTCCTTGCAAGTACATGTTTTTCTTTCACTAAATCCCTGGTTAAACCTCTGTGAAGGTCACCTTTAAACTTAGGATATTGGAAAGCTGAAAGGGGATCTTCCAAACAGGACTGCAGAGTCTCTAAATGTATTTTTTAAGTGAATGGGTTCTGTCAGACTATAATTTTTTTCTACATTTCTTTAATGAAAGCATACAAGTTAGTACACACAATTCAGAATCTATGATACTAAGTGCCAAAAGAAATTAAGCTGTTATTAAATGACTGAAATCCTGAAAAATAAAAGTTAGAAATCAGATGTAAGGCATTTAAACTCTAACAATTACATCAAATGGGGAGGCTGCAGGTATATCTAATTTCTCAAATAAAGTCATGAGAACAGAGAAAGAAACAGATTCTCACATTATTCATGAATGTTAGAGTTCACTTTGATTTACAGAAGCAATTTTCTCCTGAGCACCAGTAGTTTTTGAGGAAATGCTATTAAGTAATTATTCAAAGATATTTTAGGAAAATAAAATATGCAGAAGTAACTTAGGTTGTTGGAGGCTTTTTTATGAATCTAGAATATTTTCAAGGAAGTATGATCTAACCATTCTACATGCCATGTAAAATAAATCAATATTGCTCTTGTACTAATTTCCACAAAAGAAAATTAGATGCAGTGACTTTTCAATATATATAAAGGGAGAGGATGACAATTACTCATTAAATATTCCCATACTAGGCAAGCCCAGGGTTTTATCACAATCAGCAAAGAATATGGATCTATATGCTTGATTCTTCAACAGAGTATTTGTAGTTCTTCCACTGGTGCACAAATACAAGTGCAAAATAAAACTAAAGCACTCTACAAAATTCTGTGAGCAAGAAGAGTTCTTTAAATTACAAATAGTACTTTCTAGAACTGTGGCTTCAAGGAGTCATTCTCTGTGTGTGCAGCTAAAAATATTCTTCACTGAAAGCCAGGACAAGGAAAAGGATCATTAATAACATAAGCTTCCAGAGCTCTTCAGCATGCAAGTTACACAAGACACTACTATTTCCTCTCTAGTTATCTGACTACAAAGTCAGATTGCAAATCCTAGGTACAAGATGGTTTTACACTCCTCACAAGAGGTAGTGAATGCTTCTGCCAATATATAATCAGTGTAGTTGGGCTAAAAATAAGCAAACATAATAACAGAATAAGGTTAAATTCAGGCAACAAAGTCTATGAGATTTCACTCCTCTGATTAAAAAGTCAATCAAGTGAGTTTACTACCTTTTATTTACACACACTGTTTATTTCATTGATTTTACTTTTGTTTTTAATTCACCATTGCCTGGTGCTAGAGTACAAATGTAAACAAAGCAAAGAAAAAGCTTTTTACAGGGGCAGCAGGGTAGTAAGCAGATTGTCCACTACACAGAGCATCTTAGTCAATTTCAATGGCATGCAAATGTGCAATGCTACATGCTAAAGGAGATCAAAGAATGATCAATCTGGCAAAAATAGCTAGGAATCTTCTCCGGCTTGCCTGTTAAAACAGGCACTACAACTGTAATTGTGGCAGGTCTACTATTTAAGTCTTTGAGGTTCCTTGGTGCATAATTTTAAATTAAATAAACAGAAAACACCAATATTAGATGACCAATCACATTTGCAACTGTTACACTGGCAGCTTTACAAAGCTAAGCGAGCTCTTTGTGTATTATCACTTTACAAGGTTGGACATAATGATCTTGAAGGTCTTTTCCAACCTTAATGGTTCTATGAAGTCTATGATTCAGCAAGTCACACATGGCAACTGTGACAATGCCCATCACTCATGGTCACTATGACAACCTGTTTACTGAGTTATTACAACATTTATTGGGCAGTATACAAGATCCAGGTTCTTAGACAACTCTAGGACTGCCCAACTCAACAGCTTAGTCCCACCAAAAAAAAAAAAAGCATCTTCCACAGGTGAAGGTGTATTATGTTCAGAAAGCTTTTTAAAATGTGGTGTAAGTGAACATAACATCTCTTGATATCCCTTGCATTCCCATTTCTGTAAAATTTGCAGATCTGTACTACCACATTTACTGTAAACCAATTTCTCAGACACAGGTTCTACCTACTTCTTGCCAGAGACAGGGAAAACATGCAGAAAACTCCAAACCAAAACTGTAACTTTATTATTTTCCCACCACTGCAGGCCTTACAGCTTCCCCTAAGCCTTTAAGAGAACATCCTTTTTATATAATTTTTATAAATACATTTTTGTTCTTCTTTCTATCACTTTTAAACAATCAAAACCATTTCATATAAATTTTTTTCCATCTATATTGAAAGGAAACAGAATGTGTCTAGGTGCCAACACCTATACTGATCAGGTGAGACTACTCCTTCACAAAACAGCATGGTGAATACTCTCTTCCCCTTTTGGTCTACCAGGAAACTGCACAGATGCCACTGACAACATGAAGAAATGCAATTCCATCCATTTCCATGAGAGGATGACTGCTTGTGCTTTCTGGCTGAGATACCCTGTTGCCTTCCCTCACTACAGGTCAGAGAAGCCATCATGGCTGACAACCATCAAGAGCAGAACAGAAGAAATAGGATTTACTGTGCTGTCGTGGGGTACACACACACACAAACACACAGCTGATTCAAGATAAAGTTGAATATCTCTGAATGCAACACATTGCTGGTGGTGCTGCTACCTGGTCTTCCACCTGTGCACTACAATGAGCAAATAGTTATGGGGGAATTACCTAGTTTGACTCATACAGCCAGAGATTGGCTTAATTTCTTTCTGTGTTTCTCTACAAAAGACAGTAGGGGTGAAAAGTTCACAATTTCTATGTCTAGATTTATCCATTATGAAATTTAGTTTCTCATGAAACATAAGGGGAAAACAAACAAATTAACACTAAAAAGCCCAAATAGAAACCGAGATCAACACAGCCATCAACAAATGAACAAAGAGTTCATAATGCGCCACGGCACAAGATTCAAAGCTCATTTCTTAATGCAGTCTAATTATGTTACCTAAGATTTGTAACTCTCAGCTAATGAGTTATAGCTAGTCATGGCTTGTTAAACCAGGTGTCAGATCAGGGAATTCAGGGGGACTGCATGTGGACCTACACTGATTTCTATGCAGTTACCTCTAGCAGTGCTGCAACCTCCTCTGTGGAGGCCCGGCAGAAAAAAACACAGACGCCACTACTCTTCCTGGGGTGTATTACCTCCATGTGCTCACTAGAAAAAATTATTTCTTGTTACATGAAAGCTGAGGGCCTGATGCAATAAGGTTATTATTTAGTATACAACTGGTGCCCTTCTCCTGTCATTACAGGACCTGGTAAATTCTTGCTCCATCTCTCTAGTCAACCCACTTTAATTGACAGAATGGATGCAATAAGATCTCTTCCTCAAGCTAAACAGACTCCGGCTGTCTTAGCCTTTGTCCACAAGAGTGGAGTTGCAGCACTATGGTCAATTTTTTGGTCTTTCTCTGGACCCACTCAAACAAGTCCATGTCTTTCTTGTACTTGTGGGCCAAAAGCTAGACACAGCTCTCCAGCTGGGGTCTCACGAAAGTGGAGAGCCAAAATCATCTCCCTCAACCTGCTGGTCACACTTATCTTGATGTAGCCAGAGTGCAGTTGGCTCTCTGGGCTGTTGGTACACATTGCCAGCTCATTTCCAGCTTTTCAACCAGTGGTGCTACCCAAGCCCTTCTCCACAGGGCTGCTCTCAATCCATTCGTCACTCAGTCTGTGCACTTATATTGGAGATTGCATCGACCCAGGGTGCAGGACCTTGTGCTCAGCCTTTTTGAACTTGGAGTTTTTCACGCACCCACTTCTCCAGCCTGTAACATTCCCAGCGGATGTCATCCCTTCCCTGCAGCATATCAACTGCCTTGCTTAGCTTGGTGTTGGGTTATGTATTCATGTTCCACAAAATGCATTTAGGTACACTAAACATTGTTTTTGTACCTCCATGCTTCCCAATTGATCTGGCTCTGTCTTCAGCAGATGCAAGCAGGTTATTTTATAAGCTTACAGGTATAGATGCAATTAAGGAGACCGCAGACTAATCCTATGCATCAGGCCTCAGCAGCAGTAATGCATGAATTGCCAACCTTAATTTTAATGTCCTGGGGGAATAAGAGAAGGCTGATTGTTCTCCTGTATGAGCTGCACAGGTAGCTCATTAATGGAGCTGCACTGCCTGTTTTGTCATTCTGCTCACAGTGCTGTAGGCGATGGTGACAAGAATGGAACTTAAGAAAAACTAACAATTCACAGAACCTGTCAAAACCCATTACTGTGACTTGTGCAGGTCTGCATCCCATCACTATCAGCTATCAGAGCTCACAAAGGACGGTGAGTTGGCACATATCTCAGCCTGGTGGGCAGTCAAGTGCACCAAAATCTTTCTGATGCTGCAAAATGCGGCTGATCCGGACAGGAGAAAAAGAGGAATTGGAAAATCTAATGGTAAAAGAATTCATATTAAAGCATAAAACCAAATGTAAAACTGTAGAGGAAACTGAATGGATATTTCATGAATCTTAATTCTCATGTTTCTCACACTGCTGTATGTATTATAGATGAACTGTAGGAAATATCCACAGTGCTAGAAGCTGCTGTTAACATACCACTCCAAGTCTATAATCATTATCCATCCAGTAATATAAGGTAATTTATTGTACACTAAGTGCTTAGTGTTGTAACTTTTACTTCTAGAAATAGCTTTGGCTCATTTGGGCAATATATTCTACTTTTGATTAAAATAACTGCTTGGGACTTGACTGATGTGAGAGTTTGAACTGACAGCAATTGCCAACCTGGGTTGCTCATCAAAAGCTGGCATTTAGAGAAAGAAGTTAATTCACTGAATGAAAAACTTTGTGCTCTGTGAAGAACTGTGATGCATAACGCTGTGACTAGACATGACTGTTGAAATATACCATGAAGACACAATGATAATGTGCTAAGACAAAAGAATTTTAATTACACCAAATTCAGCTATAAGGTATCTGTTTCTTGTTTGATCATCCAGAGGGAAAAAGCAAGTACTTTATACAGTGACAAAATTATCATAATAATTCATCCTCAGAACTCTGAATGCCAACATATTGTAAATTACGGCTGCTCAGAAGCAGGCCATCCTTTGACCTTAATTATTTCATTTTATTGTTCACTGATACACTTGGAAGATAATTAGACCTTCTAATCTATTTGTAATAAGTAGGAATAATTTCTCTTTTGCCCTATGAACTGCTTTTGTAGGAATATTAGTGACTGTCAGTGGGAGAAGCCTCCCGCTCACCTATAAAAATCTCTGGTTATAGGGTAGAGGTAGCTGAGCAGCTGAGGTAGAATGGTACAGCTTCATGTAATTTCATAATAATTATAGATCATAATTACAAGGCTGTTATTCCATCGTTCTATAATTTTCCACGTAGCCTAATGAGATTGTAGATTACAGTACCACCTCTTTAGGAATGCTTATGGAAGTAACTTTACTCACTCATTCAAGCACTTTAATGTGATCAGTTCAAGAACTTAAGTTCATGTAAGCTTTTGCAGAATTGAGACTCAACAGCCTCATTCTACACTTAAAATGAACTCGGAAAACAATTTTTTTCTGGAGCTTAGGGAGCAATATGTTGCAATTATGTATAGTCTGTCCTTTTAAAAACTGTGAATAAAACAACTATAAATTGAAAGAGAAAACAACAAGGAAAAGTGGACTTCTAAATATGCTTTGTCAAAGGATACTTCAATTTGCTTCTCTGTGTTCTGCTCTGAGCATATTTGCGTTACATTTATATAATTTAAGTTACAATAAGGCTATATTACAAGTATATAGTACAAGGAAATTAAGGTAAGAATTTAATTTGCATTTCACCAGCATTTACACCAAAAAAATCCAGCATATCAAGAAATTCATCTCCATTATGCAATCAATTACTGGATTTTAGTTTATATATTTTGGTGGAAACTAGGTGATCTTTCAACCCAAATGATTCGATGATTCTAGAATTGTTTTACATGAACAGTGATAACTTGTTCAGTATTTCCTGTACAATGACCTGAGCAGTGTTAGCCCTACTAAGTAAAAATTGCCAACTGCATTAGTTAGAATAAGAACTTTAAAAAGGTTTAAATAAAATGAGAGTATTGATTTCTGATGTTCCCACTAAGTTCACTGAAAAAAAAAAGAGTTAAAGAAATGTTTAAAGAAATAAATGGTTGAGCAAGTCCTTAAGTGTCAGGAAGATAACATATACTTTCCTATATGAGGAATCTTAGCAAGAAGCAATTGCAAATTTCTGAAAACTATATACAAAGGAAGGTGGAAGGTCAGTGTCACGTGCTTTCCTTACAATAGCTGCAAATATAGCCAGTGAAAACAGGCATGTCTTAGTCTACCCTAAAGACAGCATTTGATTTGGGACCTATTGAAAAAAGAGACAGAAAAGAAACCACTGTCTGGCTTACTGCCATGCATGTCAATGACTTCTCAGAAACTATCAGTTGAAAGAAAAAGAATCCCATAGCCAATCCATCACAAGGAAGGACTGCGAAAGAACAGAACATATATTAAAAGATTTGCTCAACCAGAGCCATGTTTTAATTAAAGAAAATAAGAGAGACCATAGCAACATACAGCACTCCATAGCTACCATGCATCTCAGAGGAATTACTCCATGTGCAAATCAGTGTCCGCCTGCCCTCACAGAACACTGCAGGTGGTGTAACAGAGATGCTTTCTAGAATGAGCTCAGTAAAGCCAATTTGAGTTAAAGGGAATTCAGGTCTTTGGACCAGAAACTTTGCAGTACTGAAGAAAAATAAAAAACGCTTTTCATGTCTCCTTTCAATAAGGATAAGATGCAAAATTTTCTTTAGCAGTTTTATCAACCCTCAAATTCTCCAACAAAATCTTGGAGAACTAACCCCATCCTGAATACAGGTTTAATTTTCCATACTTACCCCTGGAAATGATACAATCAAGATGCCCTGTATTACTGAGCAAAATACATTACTCACATGCTATAACCCCAGTGCATTCCATGGATCTTGCTGACTGAGTACCTATGTACCTATGTACCATTCCAGATCAGCTGGATTCATTGTCCAGTCATGCTACACATGTCTAATGCTCTCTTGCAGGGGTAAACAGACAAATGTACCATGCTAAGTCACATTAAAAGGTACAGATAGAAAGCAAAATCTCCCTGAAAAGTAGAAAAACCTCTTTCTGAATTGGCTTCTACTATGATCCTTGTGGGTCTCTTCCAACTCAGAATATTCCATGAAAGTTAAAGGTTCTGTGAAAGCTATCCAAGCCATACACTCAGAGCTTGTGCACAAATCCCTGAGAACTTGTACACAATTTCTGAATTGATCTGTCCCTACGTTTTCAGGTTACTAGGGGTAAAATAGGGTATACTCTCCTAAATCACACTGTTTAGAAAAATCAAGCAAGCTAGGAGACCACTGCAGTCCAAATAGAAAATAATACATGCTATTGACAGCTGGCAACAGTAGGAGCCAGGAGAACTGACTGAAACAGGTGAATAACAGTGAAAAGAGTAGGTTTTGGTTTTTAAACACTTGCTTAAAACATAATTTAGAATTTTGGAGAATGCTGATCCATGACACCTGGATTCCCAATTTGTTTCTTCCCAAGTCTCTTTTTATAGCATTCCCCCTTTTTTGTTTTCTTTTTTTATTTTCTTTTTCTTTTTTCATTTACAATAAACCAGGAGATACAGCACAAGTCCCAGCAAGCCACAGAATAACTATTTCAATAAAATATACAACTGTTTAGGACTGAGATTAAGAAAAAAAAACTATGACTCCAGCAACTCTCTGTTGAATATTGTCAAGATCTCCAACCCTTACACCTCAGTGAAAGTACAGCACACATCCAATAGAGAGATTTGTAGATAACCCCTCTGTCTAGCCCTTGAGCCCTCCAAGCACCATCAGCTCTAACCTAAGAGCTGGGTAACCATGCCAACACAGCACTCAGGTGAAGATAACATCCTAGCTCTTAACAAGATGCAGTCTTTCGCCTCGGGCTTTCCCTCATCTTAACAGAGTCATTGTCTGCCTTGTTTGCATGCTGCAGGAGAGGAGGACACATGATGGTCATTCTCAGATGGGCAGACACTGAGATATTCCTTGTTCTTGAGGAGTTTATTCCAGTCTGTAACTAACCTAGATCTGCAGACTACAAAAAGCAATTGCGGTTACGGTGTTTATGATTTCATTGTCAGCAGCTCTAGGAACAAGCCTTAACAGTGCTTTGAACATTCACCTGGTGTGAAGAACCAACCTTGTATGAGTTTTCTTGGTAAGACTACCAGATACATATTTAAAGAGAGAATAAAAACATATATGCTTATAATCTTACAATGACAGTATTCATTAGAAAATTTGCATAAGCAGTATATTAATACAGCAAAACACATGGAATTTCACTTTTTTAAAATTTCCTAAATTGAACATTGTCAAAGTACAGGTGGGGTTGTATATGGATATGACCTACCTGATTTTTAAAAACTTCAGAAGAGCTTTTTTATTTAATTTTCATATATTGATGTTCAAAGATGAAGAAAATCGCATACAAATGGCTTTTTAATATATAAATGATTAAAGTGCAATTTTTGTTCATTATCTACTTGAACACTGAAGCTCTAAGAAAAGGTCTTTTGAAAACAGTGGAGTTTCATTTGACATGTGGAAAAAACAAAATGAAAATTTTGTAAAACATTGTTTATTTCCTGTACATTCTTAATACTAATATAAAATACTGGTCCTTAAAGCATCTAGAAATATCATATATGACATTATGAGCTAAAAAGACACCAAATTCATTGGTTTCTTTTTAGAAAACCAACTGAAACTAGAAAGAAAATATTTTATGTATTGATATTGAAAATCTAATACTTCTTTTTGATGCAGATTAATTTCTCCTTTTAATTAGACTGAATTCAAGAAAGCGTGTACACTGAAATGAAAGCAAGATGTTAGGGGTCAAAAGTAACCCCTCTAGTAACTGTCAGCATAAACCTCATTTTTGAAGGAACCAAAATGTCCCCACGAGTGAAAAGAAGGAAAAAAGGCCTTCAAGAGAATGAAAATAAGAATAGGAAACCACAGCCATTTTCATTAGAGCAAAGCTGTTCATCTCACAATATCACTGTTTTCCACGGCAAAAGAAAAGGCATATTCCTTTTGGCTTACCTTTATGCATAACAATTTAAGTAAAAATCTAATTTCTTCCCCTAAAAATGACAAATAAGCAAGACACTTGAAATATGCCTGGATAACTGAAGTTTAACACAGTACAGAGTTTGGTTAAGATCAAACATGGCATTTGCTGGTGACCATTCACACATCCATGCTTCAGACTCTGTGTGTTCTCAAGCTAGAGAGAATGCTGTTTACCGAAGTTATTGGCAATAGCACCTTCAACACAGTGAATTATCAGTGAATGGCTGAGTTTGGAAGAGACTGTTGAAGGTCATTGGGTCCAAATCTCCTGCTCTAGCAGGGCCACCAGCAGCCAGTCGTCCAGAACCATATCCAGATATATCCAGAATATCTGCAAGGAGGGAAGCTCTGCAAAGTCCCTGGGCAGCCTGTGCCAATGGTCACTCAATCTCACAGTAAATGATGGACCTGCACCAACACAGACAAACAGCACTTCCCTGTCCCACCAGCACTTCCTTGTCCCACCATTTACACATCTATACTCTCTAGACTTTTCCTGGTAAGTTGCTTGGATAAATTGACTGTTTTCACTACTGATCTTTGACATGAACCTAAGATTCATCTTGCCAAAATCAGCCTTATGAAACACCAGTATCTGAATAGTTTATTTAATGGCTTATCAGTTAGTAGCCGAAAAATATCAGTGCTTGTTGTTTTCTCTTTTATCATCTGTTTGTTGGACAATTGCGTCTGTATATTTATCACTCTCCTGGTTATTCCCTTTATACTCCATAGTCCTTGACCAGTTAACTTAATGAAGCAGATATTCACATGTTTCAAATATCATTACAGATTTCATCAGAAACACCCCCTGCTTAAGAACGATTTCCCTACCTTTCCATCTTTAGTGATCCAAGAGACATGAGAACTGTAGCCAAAAAACCCCTCAAAGCAAGCCCAAATTAACCAACCTCAGAGACAAGTACATTTCTAAACTAGGAAACAGAATTGAAAAGGGTGAAATACTTGAAACCTGAGAAAACTTACCATGTTATTTGAGTTAGAATGCTCTTAATAACAGTTTTATTGATAAATTGAAGCTGAAGTATGTTTATTTTGATGAATCAAGGGGAAAAGTGTCAGACAACTCAAAAACTAGAAACAGATTTGTCAGCATGAATTCTATTCAGCACTAGGATAATGTGACAAGCTATGAAAGCACACTTATTTTTGTAGAAATAAGAAATAGGTAGCAGTTCAGCATTTACCACGCAAAAGCTGGAAAGGAATTTGCACTACTAGAGACTGCAGCTGCTACAAATGCAAATCAACTTCTCATTTTCTGAAAACAGAGATATGAAATTTGTCTAAATTATATCTATGGCTGTTTTAGATGAGATATCAAAAGCTTTTTATCCATTAATAATAAAATTACAGTATTGTTTCCATAAAATACACCAATTTCCAACAAATTGTTGCTCACATAAGCACCTGAGAGGGAACGACTTTTGGTATCAAATTATAAAAGGCATAACAATTTTCTGCCATCTTTTTTTATACAATCAAAAACACTCTCTGGCAAAAAAAATAGGGTTTTTCTCTTTCTAGAGAAAAAAAGTACTGCTTTTATGTTAATAATATGTTAATCACAGGAATTAATAGTCTGGGAGAAGTAGATTTAGAGTCACCATGTTAATGTACCAGCTCACATCTTAACATATCACTTCATATCTGTCTGAACTGATAAGCTGCCAATTTCTAGTCATTCTTTTTGATTATATTTTTACATTATTTTTGCCTTTTTTCTGCTCTGCAATAAATAGGATTGATGACAGAAGTTCTTTCCAAAGGTTAAGACAAAAGGATTTACTGGTCAGCTTGAAAGAATAATTATTAAACACTGATCTTATAAAATTTACAAGTAATTTGGGTTTAAGAGATGTGTGGAGCTCCAGGTACGTGGACTTCTGCAGCTATTTGGATCCTCAATACGGTAAAAGTTTCTTCTTCTCACTGGATACCCAATCACTTTTAAAGACTATAACACTTCTTTTACTTATTTGTGATATCATCAAGTGGAAGAAAACCAAAAGCTTAAAAGGATCTGGAGATCATCCAGTCTACTGTTACTCTCCCCTAGCTGAACAATTTTGAAACTTAATTTACATATGAATAAATTTCACTTCACTGTTAAAGAGAGGATAAGAGCAAGAAAGCAGATTGAATGCAGAGCATGCTCTTCACTCCCTTCTTCCATTGATTTAAAACCTTCCTTCAATGGACACCAATATGCCAAAAACTGCCATTTCCAGGAGCCTATATTGGCTAGCAGTCCACAACATGTAAGGGTAGAAAGACAACCAAGTTCATGAGCCAGCTCCACCTACTAAAATAATTCCAGATGTCTGTGCAATTTGTAGAAAATTATTCCAAATGCTTCTCCAAATTTAAGTCAATTAAACATTTCTGTATGAGAATAGGAACTACTGTGATGGCCAAGAGGCCTTATGCCAAAGAAAAGCTAGGATTCAAACAGAGAAAATCACAGCTCTTGAAAAGGTAATTACCAGCTACTGTGAAGTGCTAAAACACTTCCCTTCTATTAATATCCAAAAAAGCTTCATTTTCCCAGAAATCTCTACAAAACTGCAGCTTCTATATGCTCATTATTAATTTCAGCTACTCTGAAATCAAACATTTCTAACAATACTTCCAGCTCATCATAAGGATGAAACACATCAAAACAGAAGAACATGATAGTACTAATAAAAAAAATACATGAGTGTATTAATACCTTTTTTTCCCATAACATTCTCTGAAAGATCAGCCCTTAAAAAGTCCTAAAATAATAAACACCCTTCATAAACTGAGCAGAGAGAGTTTTCCCAGGAAAAGCAGAACATGTATGTAGAAGTTTAGTTTTTAGTGATTATTGTCCATGGGATTTGCATAATTTGAATCATCTCTGATTTATTTATTTTTTCCACTGCCTAACATTTTAAAAAATAAGTTTGTATTTTGCGCTTTGTAAAACAAAGGGGAAATTATATTCTTGATACATTGTAGCTATCCCTAATCTCATGTGCAAACCACCAATCTCTTTTTCTGTTTCTTCCCCTTTTTTTAAAATAAATATTTTCCATTCCAGCTAGAAGACTTCTGGAACGTCTGATATTTTCTCCCTCACTTCCTGAAATCCTTCTCTTACTAATGATCTTCACTAAAATTTAAAAAAAAAATAAATAGCAAGCGTGTAGTAGAAAAGCTATTTGTTGAGATGGACCTCTTCATAAATTCCCTTAATAATTTCCTTCAAATTTAAAAAAAACATTACCAAAAGATCTAGCTGCAACGTTATAATTTAATCATGCTTACAGGCATCTAAACTTATATGACCTTCTTGGTTATAAAATACTATTTTCCTACTGAATTAAAGTATTTCCATTCTTCCAAAGGAACTTCTAGTAGCTAAGCATTTTTATTGGCCCTTTCATTTAAGGTAGTAATACACAATTTTTTTTTCTTTTTCTCCATCCTTGTCATTGTATGAAATTGAGATTGTTCTTTTGTTTAGATCTTTAAGGAAACTCTGGGTTACTATCTGGTATATTGATTTACCTGAAAAATTAAGACACATTCAATTTTTACCAAAATGAGATGCCTCTAAGATTTTCCAGACAACTAAAATTCTTGCCTTTAAATATAACCCAAGAAAACCTACCATAAAATCTCATGTCTCATCTATTGTGCAATATTTACTATTAATATTTGTTAGTCTGTAGCAGTTAGACGATCCAAACAGGGATGACAGCTGTGCACAAAAGACAATCTGTTTTCCAAAGAGCGGAAAACACATATTTTTGATTTAATCAAATTTGTTATTTTAAACACTTGGCACAGGTCACTGAGACTCTCACTAAAGCCAGAAATTAAACACATCCCAGCAGGAGAAGAAAAGCAAAGGAAAGAAGCAAGGATGCTGAAGGAGTATTTACTGGAAAGTTAAGAGGCTGGGCTGTTAAAGACAGGGTAAGAGCAAGAAATTAGATTTAATGAAACAGAGAAGGAAAGCCATAGAAAGAAGTGACAACTGCTTCAATTCTGAGAGTCATTCAAATGCAATACATCAGCTGTAGCATTATTATATGAGAACAGATTCTATGAGAACAGATGGATAGGAATAACTTGATGGAATAGAATTTTTTATCCCTAACATGATTTTCAATCATGTGCCTTGCTTACCTAGACTCAGAGACCTCTCAAAATATGTTTTGGCTTCCTTCTTCTCATACAGTGTTTTCACAGAGTGAAGAGGAGAAGAGGATAAGGCTGCTGAGAGGTAGGTAGCTGCACCTTGTCCTGAATTGATCATTCTGCTAGGTTCCCCTAATACACTGCCAAGATCAAAGAGGTCCTTACTCTTACAGACTTAAAAGGTCTCATCTAATTTGTACCTGTCAGTTTGCACCTGCTTCTAAGTTTTTTCAGGATCAGCAGCTTGGCTGCTGGGGATAGAGTGTGGAGTCACTTCTCAGATGGTCTGCACAGCTTGCAGAGATTGTGGTCTTGGGGACACCCACCCACACATCACCGTGCTCTGCTTTAGGTACTGGGCTACAGCACAATCTGAGTGTATTATCCACTGGCTTACTGTGCATGGGTTTCTGAGACACCCTGGTATGATGAGATGCCATTTAAAAGTCCTCAAAGATTTCTGTGGGGTTTTTTTTTGCAGGAGTATAACCCCCTGGTTACACACAATTTCAATTTTGTATGCACAAATTGACTTCCATCTTCAAAGTTACTTCTAAGAAACAAAGTCAGAAGCAGAGAATTGACACTGTATAAGCAGTGGCAGCAGACATGGTAATATGCCTCCTACAATAGCATGAATAATTGAAATTGCCCTATCACAGATCATGTGCCACTTGACTTCAGACAACAGTTCCTTGATTATCAAATCATGATAATCAATGCAAGGCCCATTATTTTGCCTGGTGCGGTTTTACATCCTTTCAGACTTTTCTACTGATGCACGAGAAGATGAGAGCTATAAAGATAAAACACATTTTTTTGAGACTTAGCCAGCTGCTGCATGCTTTGGCACTGCTATGCAATAAGCATAACTAATTTGAAAATAATTACTTTTAAGAAGTAACAATAAATGTATGACATCCAAAAGAAAAATTCAGTGTGATTCCTTTCACAGAGTTATTCACACATTTTCCAATACTTGTAAAATTAAATACTAATGCAATCATATTTAGTGAGGTGGGAAACAAAGTTTTAAAGTTTAAGTTCCATCTCTGCTATAGTAAGACTACAAAATAATCAGAGCAAGAGAAATTTTCTCCTTTTCTCTTGTTCATTTCTGAACTCAGAAAAGAGCATCAGATGCTCGGAAAGAGCATCTATTTTACTGTTTTGCAAGAAAAAGGAAAGAAAGGCACCATTATTCATATTGTTAAAAACACTCAAGCAGTCAAGGTCTTCATAAGGTAGAATAGTATGTTGGTAATTCAGTAAATTGGCAAATTTACCATAAGGCATTTGAGGAGGGAAAAAATACCTACAGAGATAATTTCAATTATTTCAACATGACTTTCAGTCTACAGGTAGGAATAAATAGCACCTTTCTTATTTCAGATGTTGCAGAATAATAATCACACACAGAAGGAAGAAAACCTTATTCACACATTTTCAAAAGAGAGATAATCCAAAGAAAATACCACTAGAAAAAATAGTTTTAAGTTAGTAACAGAAATATTTCCTGTAGTATATATATTTCCCATAGTGCCTATAAAAGTCTCTAGGTTAAATATTGTTTACTTCTAAAAAGTACAGGACACATTCTCAAAAATCTAAAACTTCTATTTAACCACTATCCTTCTATTTTGCTGTCTGAACACTAAAGATTAAAGATACCTTGACTGCCAGAGTGGTTTCTGAAAATGTTCAGCTTGAGATGAGCACAAGTTTGCAGGTATTGTATTTCAAAAACAACCTGAAGCATTTTGATAAAATTCTGAAATACGTCACTTAGTCGTGAATTATTTATATAAATAATGCATTATATTTTTATTACAAAACATTCCTGCCTCCCTGGAGGCCAAATGGCTCAACCACCTTTGGGAGAAAACATGCATGTTTGCTAAGATAGAGCAATACATGTTCCATCAGAAGAAAAAAAAAAAAATAAACCACTGACCAACCAGATATAAAACATTTTGCCTACACTGGTTTGACCTATATATACACCTTGTTCCATCTCTTTCTTCTCTTCAGCATACAGGACACTGGGATCCCTCCTTCCTTCACTCTTTCCTCCATATGAATGTAACCATCATTCCTGTTGTGAAAAAAAAAAACAATCCTTTGATTTCTGTGAAACTTCAATATTCCCTAATACAAACTACCAGCCTAAGGTTCTGCATTGTAATAGACCTACAATATGACAGGCAGAAAAACCAGATTTCCAAGAGAATTATTCCCTCTGTGATGCATCTGCACTGATGCGATTTCCACAGGAAGACTGCTCTGCATATATTTTGTACCTCCTCGAATAACCCAAATACTCCACAAGTCTGGCCTAATTATTCTTTACAACATCTCTCAGAGTCTAAGATGTAATATGTCCTGTTTTGATTTCAAGGACTACACATCCCCACCGTATCTAAATTCCTTGCTTCATTCATTGTGCAACCATCAGATCCTCAACTTTCTGAACAAATCCTTTCTGTTTTCCATATGATTTGAAAACAGTTCACTTTCTACTCTAATATTTCACTGAACCTCTCATCTACTTAAGGGCCATATGAGGCTACAAAAAGTTTTACTATACAAATATACTTTCCAAGAAGCCCACTAAAATAACTGATTATAGAATATTAGAGCAGTTCAAGAAGTCAGTTTTCATTTTGGCAAAAAAATTATCCCTATATAAATAGTAAGTATTTTCCATCATTCTAATGAGCTCACATAATAGTAAAAGTACTCATAGTATTTGTCCAAGCAGAATAAATTTTTTAATCCTTAATTTTATTAGTCCTTGACTTTTAAAAATCCTGCCTATCAGCCATATTTGCTTTTATTTACATTAGCATAGGCAATTAATAGTGAATATAGTCCATCCTCCACAAAAAGAATGTTCTAACAGATAAGAAATTAGATAAGAAGAAAACTGGAATAGTCCCACAGGCAAGGCATGATGACAATTCAGAAGACCATCTTAGCTATTTCCTGAAAAAGTCTTCAAGAAGTTAATTGTGTGACACACCAAACTGTACCATTTAGAAATGCCTTATGAACACTATATATTGTAACTGAAAAGGAATTTCATTCACATGTTGGTAAATTAGCCTTTGAAATCTTTCACAGGGAGGTCATACTAGGTAGGAAACACAAATGACGGGGACATAAGGAACACATCCAATAAACCATGTCAAAACAAGATAATCCTTTCATTTTTACTCCCTGCTCTAATTCAAAAAGATACAAAACATTTAAGATAGACATTCGCTTCCCAAAATTTCAGCCTAATCTCTCTGATGACACTACTGTGCAGAAATTTGAGAAATCTAAGGGAATTTTAAGCTTTTGGAACTTTTAGAAGCCATGCCAAACCTGATCCAAGTTATTTATAAAGCATCACTATTTTATTCAGAGTACAAAAACTTAGGAAACCATTAAAGTGACAAGTGTTAGGTGGTAGCAGTATTTTCAGAACCTTTGTCTGCAACTACAGTAATAGTAATA
The DNA here is from genome assembly GCF_015832195.1 of Motacilla alba alba. NCBI lineage: Eukaryota > Metazoa > Chordata > Aves > Passeriformes > Motacillidae > Motacilla > Motacilla alba. The sequence goes on from NC_052019.1 coordinate 21,870,751, forward strand.
CCCTTTCCTCAAGGATAAATGAAGGAATAAAACTCTTTTTTTAACCATATCTATCCAATGACTTATCATGCTACCACAGGCATCTGCTTTTCTGTTTTCCACATAATCTGTTACCTAGATAAAATTTTTCCCTGAGGTACTTGAAAATTTCATTGCTCTGTCATATTAAGAATATATCCAACAGAAGAAATGATAGGAAAGACAGTAAGTATGTCCAAATTTTGTCTCTGTGTGTGATGGGGTGTTTGGTTTTTTGGACTTTGTTTTTTGGGGTTTTTTTTGGGGGAGGGGCTTTAACATGCTAATAAAAAATTTTACCCTTATCTATTTTGCGTCCAAATAGACTTTCTGACACTGTTCTTAAGGCTTTACAGTGAAAAAGCAGTAGTCTGCAAAATCCTAAGATCTACAAAAGTTGCAGATCTCAAAAATCTTTAATTTCTATCCACTATGACTAAGCCCTTATTCCAAATACTATTAACTTTAATGTCAAAAAGGCAAAACATTTTGTCTTTCTCAAACCAAGATAAATGCATTATCCCTTAAGTTTAAGGCTGGGAAAAGAAAGCAAGCTAGGGCAGAGGTAACAGAATGAGGCTTTAAAACAAATTCCACCTAGCTCCAGCTGTTTATATCTAAGTTTGAATTCACCAAGAGGACATCTGAGGAGTTCTCATGATCCATTTTTTGCCATCAGCTTGTATAATCTCGTACTTTGAATTCAATTCCCTGTTCACTTAATCACGACTCAGGATCTGCCACTTTGAAGGCATATTCATTTTTCCTTACTTTTTAAAATTATCTTTAATAACTCTACCTCTCCTTAATTAATATTTTTAACCAGTAATCAGTATATTAAAAAAATACCTTTTTTTTCTGAGAGGAAGAAAAGAACAATGGAGCAATGTACATATATACATATCTGTGCGTATTTACACATATACAGCACTGCATGTGTGCACATACACATAGAAACTGCAAAGTAAATTATGAGAGGCTTGATTATGAACATGCATAACACTTCTGTCAATCCCAGCAGTCAGTATTTTTCTGTCAGAACAAACTAATAATAATTTACCATGGTTTTTTTCATTTGCATTCTGACCAGCAGTAACAGTTTCAGAAAACATCTAAGATTTTAAATAGAAAAAGTTGCCAACTAAGTTTTCAAACAGCAATTCTGCAGTCTTAAACACCAGATTTGAGCACTGTTGTAGCATAAATTTGACTCACATCAGACAAAAATACATTACCTTTCTGACCATCAAGAGTGTACAACCCTCCCAAAACTGCCTCAACTTTCTATCCATCTGTGCTCATACCAGCGTACTCAGCAAATCCCCATCCAGCAAAACACTACCAGTATAAAGTTAATTTTGTTGGTATTTTTGGAGGTTTGAAACAGCAGCATATGGTTATACTAGACCAGAGTTTTATATAATTTCATTGAGTAAAGACTCCTAAAGCTGCAGGTGCTCCAAAATCAACCTGCAGTCTCACACTGTTGCAACTTATTTCACCCCACCCAGAAGCTGTGCAAAACTAAACTTACTTGAGATACCAAAAATAGAGACCTAGGTGAAAGAAAATGAACTATTTTCTTTCCTGTGATTTTTCTTCATTACATGAGCCACAACTACTTTGAACAGCAGCTCTCAGAAAGTAAGAAATACTTAGGTAATGTCTCTGCAGGCATTATGCTGTTAAACAATTTGTGTAATAATGTGATTTTTCACACAATGGGAAAAGCTGTTCAATTTTTTTTCTGAATAGGTGGAAAAATAGCCACCAAACATCACACTAAAAGTTTAGAAGAGAGAGCATACAAAGAGATCCAACTCTTGATACAACAGATGGCTATATAAATGGTAAACTACTTAGGTTTTTTTTCCAAAACTAAGGACTTTCCATTTTAGTTCAAGCCATGACACCATTATGTAAAGTTTGTTAGTGAACTGATTTGGACTGCTCCCATGAAAATCAGCAATTTAAAATACAGCTTCTGTTCATTTAAGGTTACAAATTAGATATATAAGGCAGCACTTCATCTACCACTGAAGTGCAGCCATCTGTTATATAGAAGGCATTTATACAGAACAGCTCAAAAATTAGGAAAAATATTATAGAAAACTGAGAAGAAAAATAGAGACAACTTGAACAGAATGTTGAGAACAGCTTCCTCCAAGCAGTCAAGAACTGTGATTCCCACAGTCCAAAGGCCAATAATTACAAACGTGGACCCCAAAAACTGGGTACACAAATCCATATTGAGAAAACTAAATACACTGCTGTATTTCCAAAGCTGTTGAGCATCATCTTTTTCAAGAGGATATTGTACATGCCACTTCCTAAATATGGAGATAAATCGGTTAACTTTGTTTCCCTCACTTTCTAAGGCTGCAAATGTGGACTCCATGGGGATGCAAATGTCTATGGTACGATGTTTCCTGTCCTACCACTCAGAGGCCCACACAGTTTCATTGTTGATAGTGAAGAACACTGCCAGGTGGTCTGCCATGGGTCCTCTCTGTGCTGTCTGTGTCAGTCATCACAGCAGAAATGAACAGGCACAGTGTTATGTGAAAACTAAAGTACCTAGAAAAACTGCTTTTTAGACTACAAAAAAGAGGGAGCTGAGAGAAAAAGGGAAAAAAAAAAAGAGAGAGAAAAAAACTGAGAGAAAAAGAGCCTGAGAAAAGAGGGTTTTAAGTTCTTTTCCATATAACTTTCCAACGAAAAAGGAATTTTTCTTTCTTTCTTTCTTTAGCAATATTAAACAACTTCTGAGCAGCTTGTCTCAGAAACAGATGCTTACTGTAAAGTCTGAATGAAAATACAGATGAATATAACATAAATATTTTTATGAGTAACTAGAATATATTTTTAACAGCACATTAAAAATTATTACCCCAAAGAAAGACAGTGGAACTTTAATTATGAACTTATTAACCAGGAATTTAGTCTCAGTATTTTATTTTTCTATAACTTGTCCTTTCCACCTGTTGGCTATTACTGTGATTTATGACTACACCTTAGCACTTCAGTGGTGTAAGTGTGATGTATGCATGTGATGTCAAAGCAATTCTTTCTTTAGATCCTATTGTAACAAAAAACCAGTTCAGGTAACCACAACAGCAGATACAAACTGATATATAAGGGACTCTACTTATTTCTAGAAGCTCTAAACAGCGAGTAGAAGTTAACATACAGCTATAGAAAAATGGCAAAATTTTAAAACAATGGTTGTTTTTTAAAGAACTGAAGTTCAGAAGCTCACAAAAGTCAGTGCTAACATCAATTTCTGAATGATGACAAAGCATAAATCTACAGAGAACATATTGTGATGTCACATCAAACAAGTCAAGCTACTTGAATGAACTGAATGAAAACCTGACAGCCAAGCACAATGACCTATGGAAATGAATCAACTGGGGCAACCACGGAGCAGAAAAGGGCCTCATTTTTAAATGTTTTATTGACTATAAAGTATTTTTCAGATATGGCACATATCCTGGCTGCAAACCCCGTTGTCATTGGCAACCACTTCCAGGATAGAAATTGTGTAACCACATGTCAGTGATATTCTGTTTGGCTGAATAAACTCCTTCTCAAGAGTGTGGATTGGCTCAATCAAAATACTGTGGTAATAGAGTAGCAATATTCCTTATCAAAATAGGGATGGCTTGAGATGACCTGCCCAAATCTGGCCAGCTGCAAACTTAAATCTGTCTACAAAGGCTGTGGTTTCAGAAACAGGTTAACTCACTCTGAATATATTTCTGTGCTCTTTGGGAAATTAACCATTATCCAAACTAAATGAAAGTATTGTAGTCCCCACTAACAAAGTGTTGATGTTGCTCTTTGGAAAACCTACTAAGTAAGGAAAAAGACATGTTATGTACTATGTATGGGGGTTTTTAGCTAGTCTTTCCCACTGGCTTAGATCACAGGACTTCTGACCTGGCATGTGTATCAACCAAGAGTGTTGCTGTTTTAGCAATACCCAAAAGTAAGGAAACTAAACTCAAAGTGTATGTATAAATAAATACAAATAAATAGATGAATTAAAACTACAGTATTTAAAATTTTGAAGTTAAGCCTGCTTCAGGGTTTGATGCCTGTTTCAGACAGACCTACACTCTTCTTGATCAGAAGATGAGGTCATTTGTAACTGTGCCTTCACTCTGCAAGCCAAGTGATATCTGAGATTGAGAAGTTTGTTTCTGGCTATGCACTGTATAACCAGACAAAACATAATTCAGTCTGATAAGTAGAGTACATTAAGAATATCAAAAAAGAAAAAAAAAAGCAGCAGCACATTCAGGGAACTTTACAGGTTTTGTTTTGGTTTGATTGAGGGTTGTGTTGCATGGGTTTTTTCATATTTAAACAATCTTATTTTTTTCTAGGTTTTTTTTGAAAGATAAACTTTTTCAAGCTGAATAGAGTGATTCCAAGTTTTTCTCAGAGTTGGTCCAAAACCAACCATCTATTTGTTTTTACAGCATTACAAGACATGAGATTCTAGATTGATATATAATACACAGTGGAATAAAATTCCTTTTTCAAAATTCTCATAAGTTAATTCAGGACCAAAAAAAAAAAAAAAGGCACACAAAAAGAATGAATAGTAGCAATAACTGGAATAACTGGAACTGGGAAATTTTATTCTGAACAACAGAAGCTCACATTTCACTCTTTCCCCTGAATACTGAACTAGGACGTACAATAACAAAAGAAAAACTTTAAAAATTCTGTACTTTTTCATTTATGCCATAATAATTTTTCTTATAGCTATAGTATTACATTAAACATAACAATTGATATTACAATACAAATGGTCTTTCTATTAAAATGATTACTTGGCATAGAGACACACAACATCAAAAAATATACAGGTCACAAAGTGTCACCTTCACATAGAAGGAATTCCCTGCAGTGAAACTGGCAAAGCTCAGCCTGGTCATGAGTCATGCTAAGGATTCATTTAAATTACTGGAGGGCATCCAACCTATTTGAAAGTCTGGCTACAGGGTATAACATGTTGCAATTTTGTCTTAGTTGTGATGTATTTGAGCATAACTAGATCATCTCGTCACTTCTTATCTTCCTCCCACCCTTGCCAAAGTATACTCAAGTGGTATTCCACTTATCTACCGACTCTTCTCCTTGAGTTCTTTTGTCTCTTATATCCATTTAATTTGCAGCCCCCTGAAGATGCTTCTGCTTGAAAGTCTAAGAACTCTAAAACTTTGTATCAGTTTTTTGAAGTGACCTCATATCTATGAAGACACCAGTTTGTTTTGGGAACATTCAGTATATTCTGGCCATGTGTTAAAAAGAAAAAAACAAGAACAAAAATAACCCAGGCAATATTTCCAAGGAGGCTGTTATCACAAGTCAGCAGCACAATAAGAATCTCTTGGATATGAGTGTCAGTGAAGAGATTATCTGCTGACTGCTGTGTGATGCAAAAGTGATTGCTCTGGAGAAAAACAGAAACCATGTTATGAACTACAATTACAAGACCACTGTGGCTCATTATCTTTATGCCATATCTTTGAAGAGATGTGTATCTGGCTTGGCTGAATATCAGCTTGTAACTCTTGTGTCTATCTCAGTGCTAAAAGGAGCAAACCCTCTTTTACCCGCCAACATTTTCTCACAGATGGGAAAAAAAAAAAAAAAAAAAAAAGGTATGGAGATTTCAAGTTGAAAATAACAAGCTTATCTCAAAGTTTCCTATTCAATAGCCATATTTTAACATAATTTTTTCCCATGCCTTAAATGTTTCAGCCCATCCATTATTTTTTATTCCCTGAGGAAAAGAGCTGATGCACAGAATGAAGAAAAGAACCATACTCTGCTCCCACATGAAAGGCAGGATGGAGACGGTCAAAGTGTGAGGTCAGAGAGAAGCAGCAGACTGATACCTTCAGCCGATGTGATCATACAAAATGCACACAGGCTTTAAACTGCAAAATGTGTTTTAAAATTCTATCATATTTTACCTCTAGCAATTTTTCTGTCCTCCCTTTCAGCGTCTCCAGAAAGATAATAGGCAAGCTCAGTCTTAAAGCAATAGAAAGTAACAGGACGGAGTGCATAAGCAATGTATTTCTTAACTAGCAGCAAAAAATTGTCACCAGCAACTCAGTTTCTGAAAATTTTTCTCCAGAGCAACTAAAGCAATATTCTTAGAAAACAAATGGAAATAATTAATTATGGTGCCACCCATCTTACCCAAGTCGAATCATTTAACAGTTCGGTGCCTGGAATCTAGCATCTAGCCTGAGCAATCAATAGAAAAATATAGATCCGTCCCCATTGATTCATCCCCTTGGCTCCTGGGGAATTATTTGTCACTCAGCAAGCTACAGAGGACACCCAGCTTCTAGGCAGCTTAAATTTTCTTGGACAAATTCCAAACAAAGCCTTACAAAGTTTTCAAAATTGAGGACAGAAAAACTGGTCCCATATCTGGAATCCAGGTCTCCTGACAGTGTTGATTTGCAGCAATGTTGTGGGGCTAAAAAAACCCATATTGAGAATGCTTAGTAAAATAACATGATTAAGCAAGAGAAGTGTATTTCAGTAGTGTGAATGACTGATCATTAGTTACATTCTGGCTCTGTGTTCTTGGCTCTGACCCATACATTATGGTCAAATGGCAATCAGTTGCTATTAGCAAGACTATGCAATATTCTGACTAGGTCAACATGTGATGTGCCCAAATCTGAATGCACAAAAACCGTCAAGGGAAAGTAACTTCAAATCAGACTACTAAAGGACTAATATCCTTATATACTTTACCATTGTCCCTTTTGTACTCAGTTTCACAGTCTTACCAGTTCATTTGGTAGACTTATAATACCTCTCTGTGAATGATCTATTCATGAACTGAAATAATTTTGCAGCTCCAGAAAGCTGGACAAGTAAGCCTCTCCCACAGTTCTATTTATAACGACCTGTACCATGAAGTACAACATACCAGAACATTTTGACACTAACACTCAAAACTGTCCATGCTTTTGTCCCATATTCAGTGCCATACATATGATTACCCTCTGTTTACATATGTGCAAAGCTACTGTGTGAAGGTTGAGAAAATTTTTACTTATCTTCAGAAAAAGTAGTTCAAGACTATAGTCAAACAATGAATCATCCAAGATAAGTCACAGTATTCTCATTTACTTGACTACTCAATATTTAGTACTTACTCTAGTGCTAATGGAAGTAGTCATAAATCCTAGTAATCCTTTGGGACCTATTAAAGCTGGCTTTTCACTGACACAGTCTTTCTCTGTTCTTCATTTGATTCCCCACACAATCAGAGACATACAACAGACTATGCAATTTAAGTGCATTTCCTAAGAGAGAAAATTAAAAGCGTAACAGATAAAAAGAGCAAAGCATTAGAATGGAAGAAGATGAATTAAGACCAGAGAACCAAAGGCAAATGCCCATCTAAGTAGGCCACCCACACTGTTAATATGGATAAGTGAACAATTTTAAAGAGGAGCATAAATGTTAGCATGTTTGTATTGCAAACTGGTAAATGCTCCAGTTACTGCTTCCCAAAATAGCAAGGAAGTGGCACATCTCTCCTCATGAGATCTCAGCATCACACTCTGAGCTATGAAGTAAACTAGGTTACACAGGTTTATTGGAAAGTCTGCTTATTGCCATTGGGAAAAGAGCATTTAATGGACCTGGCTAATAAAGAGGCTGTAATACTGAAACAGGTCACATGAATACAAATAAAATAAACGTCTTGTTGTACTTTTACCTTCACCATGACTAAAAGGGAAAAATTCTCGGAGCTTCCTCTGTAGTACTTCCATGGATACTTAAACAAAAATTAAAACCAATGAAACTTCAAAACAGAAGTCTTCCAGAGATTTGTTTTAACTATTCAAGAATTCCACCAGGCAACTTAAGCTATTGCATGCTATTGTTGCACTTAGGCAGAGGTATTTTGAACTTTCAGTGCTGTAGAACAATAGAGTACATCTCTATTATGAGTGATGAATAGCCACTGTAAAATCCAAGTGGTTGAGAATGAAACAATTGAAACAACGCCTTTTATTCAGGGCTCATTTAATGAACATCAATTGTTTGGATGTTCTGGGGAGAACCAATTACCATGTTTATGTCTTCGGCTATATGCTATAGTTTCACCATCCTCAGTTTTATGCATCTTGAATAAAATACAGTAGAGATTACTCTCTTGGCACTTGCTTCACATTTCTTTACTGTGAGGAGGTGCACTGATACTCTCCTTGACAGAGGGGCCTGCTCCTAAAGCCAGATGACCACAGGATCATTGGCTAATTGAATTTCCAGAACCACTTAAGCCTTACTCTAATCAGTTGTAATTATTCTCTTCCTTTCCTAATGTAACACAGAACACATCTTTTCCATTTCCATTGAAACGGGGATGAAAGATGTTATTACTGAAAAGTCTTATAAGTCATTCACATAAAACAGACAGAAATGTAAGGTGAAAAAGGATGAAAACATAAGGAGAAAAAACCTGAGCACATTTACCTTGCTTTTTTCTTTAAAAGGAGTGAAAACTGTGAGATATCTTCATTTTCAGGTCATTTGATTTCTATTACTTTTGTCTTCTACCCTTTTGTGATCTTTCTTATAAAATATTTTATTAAAATTTAAATAACAAAATTTATCTGGAGTTTGTATGTCCTAGGATATGTTCAGGGGAGACTTCCACCGTATCTGTGGACACAGTAGATTCCCTGACACAAGTGTTTAAAATCATACAAATATTCAGGAAGCTAAACTTTTCTTTTTATTAGCTTCTCCTTGCTACACTAATCTGATTAGACTAATAAATTGTAAAGAATGAAAACTGGTAGTTACATCAAATTAATATCACTGAAACTATTGCAAGCCAATCAGAACTATTCAATATCCAAACCCATTTTATAGCTTTTAGGATAATCAGCCTAATAAGAGGTTGATCATCTTCAATTACTTTCAAACTGAATGTCAGAATATTTCTCCTATTAATTTGATTAAAATGGTACCATCATCTTCCAAAGGCGCTGTGTTTACAGTAGAACTGCCTTGATCTACACAACTCAAACACAGCCTTTAAAATCCAGAACATGGATTTATGAGCACAAAGCTCAGCTCCTTCTGGTTCCTTTTGCAGTACTGCTGCAATTCTTTTGGCTTGAGCTGAACCTCTTTGGTGTAACAGAAAGGAATCCCAAGCTCTACAGAAATTATTCTAAAAATTGGCTTGAAATATTACAAAGCAACTAAAATTCAGTTCTGTCAACAGCTGACAGATCTCTTCAGGAATCTCTACTGCTTCTTTGCCTAGAATGAGGGACTTGGTGCTTGCTGAATTCCCACAGGGCTGCCTCAGAGCAGCTCCCATCACTGCCCAAGCAGGGCTGCAATCTATGCTCAGATGCCCCAGTCGACAGAGCTTCTGTGTGAGAGGGGCAGAGGTCCTGCCACTGAAACCTCAAATCTGCAGTATTGGAAAGAAAATTACAAATGGAAAATACAATTTCAAGAAGCGCTACCTGAGTATTATAGTATAGATAATTTACCTGAACGTTTTGTTGGAAGACATTTCTATAATCCTAAGACAGGACAAAGCAGTGTTAGGTGTAACTCTAGGGCGAAAAATTAAGTTCCACTTCAGCTGCTCCCTATTAATTTGTTAAATGATGCCAAACCCCAGAGGGGATTATTTACCTGTAGCTCATTTAAACTCGGGCTTTTTACATGTACACATCGTCTGTTCTGGACTAAAATACAAACAGTGCCTGTTCACAGTGAAAATATTCATTAAATAGGAAATAATCAGCCTAATTTTACTGAACTTTAGATACCCATGTTGACATTTGACATGCTACACCCACCCAGCTGGAGAGTGTACAGCTTGTGAGGGACTGTTTTGGTTTGGGGCTTTTCCCCTGACTTCCCCTGTAGGCTTACAGGAACACATTCATCATGGAGCACAAGACTGTTTATGTTCTTAGAGCTGGCAGTAAAATAAAAGTCAAATTCAGATGTCTGCAGCCTCTAATTAAAAGAAGGAAAATGGTGTTTACAAGAAGGAAAATGGTATTTAACTAAAACTGTTTTAGACACAATTCTGTTTGCCAGTTGAATGAAAACAAAGGTTAGCATGAAGCAAGTGCACATCCAGGATGAAGGTTTAAGAAAAAAATAGTATCATCTAACTACTTTAAAATTCTTCCTGCACCAAGAAAAGAATCCTTGAGCTATAGAAAAATAAGATTTTTGGAAAGTAATGTCTGTTTTTCAAACAACTATTTTATAATAAACACCATGCTCTATGTAAATAGCTAAACCTAAAAATAAGGAAAGCATCATAGTCAAAATCAAACAAGACCATTGAGAAGAAGCTCAAAATCAGAAAACCTTGTACCATCAGGACAAATACTAGATGACAGACATGAGGCCTCTTTCTCACCTTGAGGTGAGAAGTAATGTGAGATCTTTTCCTTCTCTCATCCATGAGAGAATTAACTCCTCCTTTTCCTTTCTGTTTCTAGAAAGAATCCCTACCCCTGTAGTTCACTTTCTGCATGAAGCAGGTGTGAAAAGGAGGTGGTGGCAAGAGTTTGTCTTCTTCCATCATAACTAAAACAGCTTTATAAACACACCAAAACAGGCACTAGATATCCTGGAGCTGAACTTTAGGTCATTCACCTCTGCTGTTTCTAGAATTATATGCCAACTCAGGCAAAAATGAATAGAGACAACTAGTATTACAGATGATGTGAGTAGGAGAGCACACCAAACTGGATCAAATACAACTATCTTGCTCAGCTTTGGAGGTCAGTCTTTTCATCTCATTCTACAGACAGGAAGATACCCTGGGAATCCTGCCAGGAAAAACAGAAGCACCAAAGTTTAGAACAGAAAAAGGTTTAAAAATTCCCAGCTAGCTAATCACTTCTGAGGCAGAATGCAGAAAACTCACCCTGAGACAGTCTTGAAGCAGTAACAGACTTGCAGAATTTTTGGTGTTTTACCTATTTCCCACCCTCAACTGAAAGAGATGGTTCAGTAATAGGAAATGTATGACCCAAGGCTGTGCTAAGTTAGACACGAGGAAAGAGTATTGCCCACAAAAGTGAGCCAACAAGGTACCATTTCCAACATCTGTTAGGTCATGTTAGGTCCCTGCAGCCATAGAGGGACCAAAAAATTCTTACTACTGCAGCAGTTTTGCAAGCATGCTCTGCTACTATGAACAGCCATATGATTAGAGGCAATACAGTAATATAATAGACCATGAGGGAAAAAACAAATCACTTCACCACCATTATGTTTTCACCATTATGTAACATATACAAGGCAATTTCAGTCAACAGCTTCTTTCTTAAGCAGGATCTGAAATACAGTATAAAAAAGATTCTGACACAGAAACACATCAAGCAGAGAAAATGCATACTCTGCAAGTCATGGATGGATGCACAGACATACAGATGGGAAACTGATGAGTGTCTTCATTGGCACCCTGTTATTTATCAACCAGTACCTCATAAAACCAATGTCAGAAAATGGACAAATTATGATTATCCTCATAGCTGTACAGGTCTTCAAGAGCTTCTGAAGAAAAGTCTTCGTTCTTCATCTGGTATGTTTCTTTTCTGGCATCTTTCACTTAAGAGATGCCCAAAAAGTTTCCCAGATTAAGTTTATGATCTTCTGCATTTTTTAACCTGAGATAATAGCCTTGTACTTAGAAGTACAAATTTCCTTGGAAATCTGAAGGAAGTGATTCAGTATGCAAACAGCACAAGACCAGAGGCAAGACACACACTTTGTTTCACAGGAAGTTCCAAAAAAGTTCTCTATATCCTGATCAAATTTCCCAAATGCAAAAGGTCATTCCTGCCAGCATCCTAAATAAGCTGCTGCACAGACACATATATCACTGAAGGAGATGTGCACAAAAAGCTGCCTTTGTAACCAAAAGGGCCTTCAGCAGGTATCTTCAGACCTAAGTGATTGTCTATATCCAGTGAAAAGTAAAGCTTTCAAAGTACAGTATCTACATAAGAAAGCAAGCTGAGAAAAGTAAGAAAGAGCCAGAGGATTTAACTATTCCTACTTCCTCTTTCTTTTCACTTGCTTGATAAAACGTTCTGCAAAAAAGCCGTATGATGACCAATCTAAAAATAAGTGAGTACTATTACAGGATCATTAGAGCAGAAGGCAGCAATTCTTGAGATACTGATTTTGTCTGGGCTGCTGCCAGTATCGTTAGCCCTGTCATTAGCTCAGCTCTGGTGGCACTAGTAATGACATTTGCAGAGCATGGCTGGGCTGTAGCAACGCCCTGCCAGTTGTTTGTGCCCATTGCAGCTACCTAAGGCACACCCAGTAGTCACATTTTCCTATTCTTTCACTGGGTAGTATTTACAGGAGTCAAGTGAGAAGAGAGCTTTACACCCTCCAGCACCATTGCCACATGTATTTTTTTTTGTGTTTTACGTCAGACTAAAACTGTTTGAGGGATATTCCTCAGTGATTTACCACAAGGTTTCCCTCTTCAAGTCTTTCTTACGAAAAGTTATCAGAAATGAGAAGTAGTTGCCAAGATTAGAGATGCCTATTTAGACTCCAGAAGAAGCCTCTCCAAACTCTCAGTCTCCTTCATATTCACATTTCATTACTGTTAATTTAAAAGCTGAGAAAGAGTAGGTGTTTTGAAACAGTGAAGAAGCCAAGTGCATCAAAAGCCTCCACTGACTGCAGAGAATATTTTGGCTGCTACTCAGAAGCTACTACCATAATTCAATTATTTTAGCTCCAGCTAGGCTTCAGCATTTTGAAAGAAAGACTGGCACAGGGAGGAGAAACATAAAGCACTAGAACAGCAAAACTCAGATCCAAACAGCAGAAGGAGAATGTGCTTCCAATAAAATGAAAATATGTTTCATATCTAATGGCAATAATGCAGGGCTTTTTCTTCTCGAAAGTTCTCACTCTACTTGAAAAGTTTTCCAATACCTTAGCCATTAGGATCCAACAGACCACAGAACAGATGTAAATTCAGGATATAAATTCATGAAGTTCTATATTCTACTTTCAGTTTCATATTCTGATATTTTACGGATCTCATTTTTTATGATTTATACAAATATAAACCACAGTATTATGTTTGTGAGTTACATAGAGGCTTGATACAGTATTTATATATACTAAATAAAACATAAGCCCTTCACACACTCTTGCAAGAGCCTAGAAAAAATTAAATTGAATATTTAACATTTTACAGTATTTGCCTGAAAAAAAATTGATAACAGAATTAGAAAATATTTGTATTCTTTTTCTCTTCATTATTTTTCAGGTACAATTTTTATTCCTTTAAAGTCAGAAACTAAGGGTGCCAGTGGTTTTTTTCTGTTATGAAGTCTGTGAACAGTATTTTGTTTGTTAAGGAAACCAGAAGTTCTGTCTTGTGAGCTACTTCATACAAACATCAGTTAATGGGGTCTTGGATTTGCTAAGCAAAATTTGACAGGAAATTGCATAGGCAGAAGAAAAAAAGAAAAACTCTTTTCCTTTTAATGTCTTCCTCCTCCTCTAATAAACAACTACATTTGGCTACTTAAGATTGTATTTAGAGGGTAAAGCTTTTAGTCAATCTTTATTAATGGCACGTAAAGACACTATTCCCTTCCATACTCATGCAATCCTCTTCTACAGGGTTGTTTTCTTGTCCTTCCTCTGAAGCACCTCATTGAGGCTGAGACAACCTTTGGTCAGCTGGACTAGCAGAGCCTTTCATTTTTCCCTGAAATGTATTCTGTCTATTTAGTCTGGTTTTTTTGTCCTACACTTCTAGTGGCCTCACATCTCTTGAGATCCTACCTGTGAGGGGGTCACCTCAGTTCCTTCTTCCTTACCTTCCAAGAGGTAAGTCAAAGTATTTTCATTTTTTTCTAGGCAAACTGCCTGAAGTTACACCCTGTAAAAATCTCAAGTTTCAGTCTCTTGGTGTGTTGGTATGAAAAACCAAAGAATGGAAGATGAGAATTTCCCCCAAGTCAGATAATACAAATCTTATTCATTTCTCCTGCATGGGATATATGCTGCTGGCCATATACCGGCAGATTATTGTTTGCCTGGGGGAGACCTCTTCCTCATGCTGCTCATATATCTGTGAAAAGGTCAGGTGTCCCAGCCAGGTAGACTTGGACCCTTCTAAGTACCGTGACTTATTTGACCATCTGTATCCGTCAATACAAATACAGCAAACCAAAGCCAACGATGTATTTTGGAAGTGAGAAACAAGTGGACAGGCCATTATTTTTATCTCATGCTGAGGTAAGTGGAACAAATAAATTTTTAATACCAAATAGCAACAGTGCAGTATTGGTTAGAGCTAATAAGAAGCCAAAAAATTGTTCCAGTTCTTACTTATAGAAAAACTCTCCTAGTCTAAAGTAAAGAGAAGACCACAAAGTAACTATATAGATTCAGAAGATACTCAACTTACCTACCCCCAAACTGTAATTAGAACAGTAGCTATACTAGATTGTGATTTTCAGTGGAAAAGAAAATGTCTGGTTTAATCATAGTGAAGAAATGACAAACACCAATAACTTCATGATACAGAATTTTGTCTCTCTCACTTGTGAAAGTATTTGCAAGCTTTTCCTTACACTTTTTTTGTTAAATACTATGCTCAGAAATGCATGAAAAACATAGATGACTTTCTTAAACTGCATACACTTTACACTGAAATGTATTTCAGAACCATTTCCATGCATTTTTTTCACTGTGTTTTCCACCATCTCAAGACAGCTTTTAAGAAAATCCAAGTTCATGCAAAACACTTGCAGGATCTAGCTCATGCTAGATATACAACTGAACTAGTCCAATAACCTTTCTGCACCATCTCAAGCAACTTCATTCAAGATCCTAAAATAGTGTTATTTTGCCATTACTTTTAATGTCTATTTTGGTGCAATTCAAGTTGTTTGGAAGAAGAGAGTAATTTTAAATGGATACAAAAATTCAGCCATATCCAGTTGGATAAATATAAGTACAGGTGAAGTCATCATTACAGGCTTTCATTTTTACTCCTGCTGATGGCAAAATGTCAGCAAAAGGTTCCCAGCAACACTTCTGAAATAAGTGCTATTCAGGAGACTAATTCTTGAATGTGAGAGTGGAATCACATCCAGCCCAAGCAGAAGAAAATCACTGCCCTTTCTGCATCTATACAGAAAATAGCAAACTTTCTAGCTATGCTTAAAAGACTGAAAGGTGCTGGCATCATGCACAAATCTGCAAGAATTTAAATGTCATGTTCTCTCTGGGAGAGAAAAGAATCTTCAGGTGCTCATTACCACTAAAAAGTGTTCCCACAGAAACCAAACCCCAGGCTTTCTCTACATGATCAGCTTTTAAAGGTTAATTAACAATAGGAAGTGATAGAAATTTATAACCTACTGCTTATAATTTTTTAATGGTGTGATTTCCAACTTTTTATCATTGGGCTTACACTTGAAATCAAAGCCCCATCTGCTCACATCTCATGAAACCCTGGGGACAAAAAATAAAATTTAATATTCTAAATCTTTTATTCCATGCTGGAGATACAGAATTCATTCATTTTCCATCCACATGCCCTTGGGATGCAGATTCTACACAACTTTGAAATATCCTTGAAAGCTCTCCACCATAAGCTACAACACTTAAGCAAAAAAAAAAAAAAAATTAGAAACAGTATGTCATGGTTTAACCCCAGCCAGCCACTAAGCCCCACAAAGCCATTCATTCAGTCCCCTACCATTAGAAGCATGGAAAGAATCCAAAGATAAAAGCAGGAAAATTCAGGGGTTGAGATAAAATTCAACACAGAAAGCAAAAGCCTCACACACACAAACAAAGAAAACAAGGATTAATTCACTGCTTCCCATGGGCAGGCAGGAGTTCAGACATCCCCAAGACAGTAGGGCCCCATCACAGGTAGCTGTGACTTGGGAAGACCAACACCGATGCTCCAAACATCCCCTTCCATTGCTCCTTCTTCTCCCCACTTCATACACTGAGCATAATCCCTTATGGTCTGGAATATCCCTTTTGTCAACTTGTAACACCTGTCCTGGCTTTGTCTCCTCCCAGTCTCCCAGGCACCCCCAAAATCCTTGTCAGCGTGCTGGTACAAATAGCAGAAAAGGCCTTGGCTCCATGTAAGACTTGCTCAGCAATACCAAAAACATCTCTAGGTTATCAAAACCCAGTGATTAGCACAAATCCAAAACATAGCCCCACACCAGCCACTTTGAGGAAAATTAACTCTATTCCGGCCAAAACCAGAACCAATAATTTAAAAATACCTGTTACCTGGTCACTTTTGCAATTCAAGGTATATTTAGTGTAGAAATTCTGTTGTCTTATAAGACTGTTCCAACTCACCTTTCTTCCATAAAGTAAACCTTTTTTCCAGTAACTGAGAACTCTGGACTTGAGGCCTTGCATTTCTTATTTTGTATGTGAAGGTTGCACAAATCTGCACATGGATGTAAGGCATTGCAATTGTGCACTACAGAAAAGCAACCAGAAATCTCTGGTCCTGAGAGAACTGCTCTGTTCTTCTAGCTCACTGCAGCTGCTCATGGCTGGAAAACGTTCATCTACATTATAACATCTGACTTGCACAATCACCCAACAAGCATCATTTGCAAGATAATTTTCAACCTGAAAAATACAGGCTGTGGCCATAACACAGTTATAATTCACTGGCAGCATTTGAACATTCACCACAGGAGGGCAATCCTGATACTACAACAGAAAGGTGCGTACCTGTGTGGGCTCTCATGCCCATGCTTCCCCCACTTTTAATTGACTGGATGCAGTTTCCACACTGAAAGCTGTGTCCTCATCACCAGCATGCTAATCATGAAAAGTACTGCTTTTTAACTGAGGATCAGACTTTCCTTTGGCTCCCAGACTTGTTTATAAACAGTTCAGGATATGGACAGATCAGAACTTCTGGAACTGTCAGTGCTGGTTCTGCAAGTGTGGTTACCCAAAAATACTGAAAACCATCCATGTGACCAAGTTAAAATGCAAAATTTCTAATATTCAATCCAAATCAAAACCAGAATATTGCCATAGGGTAAACAACCCTATGGCAAAAAAAGGAATACAGATGACTGTATATCAGTAATCAAGTTCCCTGAAATGTCCCAACTCATAGAAAAAAATACCTCTTCAAGGAAGAATTTATTCATCACTATATCTTGATGGGTCCATGGACCTAAGTGAGCAATTGCACCCCATTTACTTAAGCTGATTAAACAAAAGAAACCGTTGCTTCTATCTTATCTCCAGAAGACATTTTATAGTGAAATGCGTGATGCATTTTTCTCAAGAACACTAACATCTTGAATCCACAGATAGCTATTAGATTTCTGCTAAGCAAAACAGTTAAATACTTCTGCTGAATCTTTCATAGTCTAAAAGTAACATCACTCCATGCTGCCAGCAGTGATCTCCACTAAACAAAGAGCTTGGAACTTACATTAGAACAAAATATTGTCAAAACTGAATCTCCAAAAAGCAAAAGATAGAGGAGTAAAGATGGCAGACCAAGTCAGTGAGCTGTGAACCAAGTAAGCCACCTTATTGTGAGAATGTTTCAAAATACAACCAGGACACATCACCTTATTCCACCACGAAAGCACTTAGTCTTGTCACATTTAAGAAAGTCTGTATTTGTAATTTTTTATATTCTATTGGAAACATCAGTTCCACTTATGATTAATAGCAGAATCCTGGTGCCTGCTGATCTCACATCACCATAATCTGACATTGCCTGACTTCAGCAGAGCTGCTATTACTTGTTTTCCTCTGACTACAGGCAGTCCTGTTATTTAAGAATTAGAAGCTTACTGCTTTTGCATTGCTCTCATAGGGCTACTCAGGAGAATATTTTTTCATGTTTCATATCTACACTGTTTTCCTTAAATGCTTGAAATTCAGACAAATGTGCTTTGAAACACGGAGTCTTGGGAGTGTATATATGCACACAAATGTATCCAGAGCAAGCATCCAAAACAAAAATTTTGCTTTGAGGCACCTTTCTGGTGCACAACCACCAGAGGCTCAATTCAAGATGTCAGGAAACTGCAGCAAAAGGCTTCTGTTCCAGGATACTGCATTAAAGTTCAATGCCATCTGAATGTCACTTGGGCTCCAGGTCTGTCCACAGGGCAGTCAGTCCATGGAGTGCTTCATGTAAAGCGGGATACATTCCAGCGCACTGTGACCCCTCCCTGTAGAAACCAGGTCACAAAGCAGCAGGGAGGGCTGCAGAGCAAGGAGCTGCATACATTTATGTTAGATGGGTATCCACGTCCTTAATATAGACATTACATCCTCAGCATGCTCTTCTGTTAGGCTGCCTGACACTATTGCAAAAGATTGCTCATACTCAAAGAAACTTTCATATATTTAGGGTGTTTTGCTTTGATCTTGAAAAAAAAATTCAGCTTTGCTTTCCACACAGTTTAAGCAATCTGATCTTGGGGTGTAAGAGTGCTATATCAAGGATCAGAACAACAAAAATTAATTAAAAATAAAGATGGCCCAAAGCTATTTCTTGCAGTAACTGAAATCTTCAATACACATTGATGAGAGGAAGAGTACTAAACCTCAGGGAACCTTTATTAGCTACTTTTTGGATGAGGAATACTAATCCTATCACTAATTTTTGAAGTATTGAGAGCTTTAAACCCAGCAGTTGCTCAGCAATGTATATCCTGTCTGGGTCTATTATGATTCTGTTTACCCTACAAATCATCATAAATTAAAAGTACTATTCTGACAGAATTATGTATTAAGACTCTGGACTCTCACGTTGTGCAGAATCTGTTTCTGCAATACCATTGTTTTCTGTACATTCTTTCTTTTTCAGACAAGAAAAGTCAAGAGTTACTAAAAAATCCAAACACCATCTTCTGAACATCATCACAATAGCCAACACACTTCAATACCAAAAGGGAAATCCGCAGCAAGTGTTGCTGTTTACTTCCCTCTCTATTACTCAGACATGGGATCAGCAACCTCCCAAAAGTTGAATCTTACAAGGCAAAGGTGACACGTTCATTTTAAGGACGATGATTTCAGAAACATAACGTTAGGGCTTTCTTTCTGAAGGCATTTTCGAGTAGACTAGGAGACATTACAAATTGTGCTTTAGAGCAAATGGACTTTGCTTTTTCTCTTGTGTGTAAATTAAAAGATCATCCGATTTGTCTCATGTTATGTTCATCTCTAACATTTTTTCCAAATCTTTCCTGATTTGCTGGGAGACATAGATGGCTAAGTCTTCTGACCTTCTGCCCAAAGATATCTTCATTTTTTTTCATGAAGAAGAAAATGTGCAAAACCACGCATCTGCTTCCTGCATGGAAGAACAGGCTCTTCAGAGTGTGAATAGAGTGAAGACTAAAGCAAACTTTCATTATTGTAGATCAGCAGTTCCTGATATCCACAGCTGCCAATAAATACATTTCTTTTTTTAGGGAACTGCACTACATGCATTAAATCACTGAAGAGTGTATTTCTTTCAAAATTTGGGAAATCATATAATGAGAACAGTAACAAAAGTGACTGTCAAACATGACTGCTTTTTTGGTGACTTACAGTATTTAATACTGCTGACAAGCAAATCATTATTTTTTTCAGCTTCATAAGTGACACCTCTACAGGTTTTCATCTTTTATAATTTTTCTCCCCCTTTGATGACAGACATCATCTTAATAGCATTCAGAATTATAAATGCCTTGTGTTACATCCATATCTGTCAATGGAGTTTATTTGATAAATGCTCTTCATAATATATGTTTTCTTTATAATCGCAGCTCTTAATTCTACAGGAAAAAACAAACAAGTATTAACTTTAATATCAGTACAATAAAGTAAAATTCATATTTTATTACACATTTTGTCTTACAACTGATATAAGCAGAACAGGTCCTTCATTTAAGAGGTTCAGAACTTCACACAGTGAATAAAATGGAAACCCACCAGACTGAATTAAGCAAAACAGAGCAGAATAGATAGTTTGCTGCACTACATAAGACGTTTGTGCACCAATTCAGAGACCACAACAAGCTGGAAAAAATAGGCTGCTGGAAAAATAGACTGACCGGAACCTCCTGAAGTTCATAAAAGAGAAGTGCTAAATCTTGCATGTGGGGAGAGCAACCCCAGTCCCCCAGTATTCACTGACAGCTGACCAGCTGGAAAGCAGCTCAGGGTCCTGGTGGACACCAAGTTGATCACATGCCAGCAATGTGCCCTTGGCTGCAAAAAAGACTAACAGTGTCCTGGGCTGTGTCAAAAGAGTGTTGCCACTGCTATTAAGCCCAAACCGGGGCTGAGTCCGGCTCTGAGTTCCTCAGTGCAAGACACGCAGTCATACTGAACCAATTCGTGTAAGGAGCAAAGAAAATTATGAAGAGATGGGATCACGAGGAAAGTCTGAGATACCTGCACTATATAGCCTAGAGAAGGTTCATGGTTTATTTAATTTATGTATAGATCTACAGAAAGAGAGGGTGCAAAGGGGAGGAAGCAAGGCTCTTCTTGGTAGTGCTCAAGTAACAAAACAAGAGGAAAAGGACATCAATTGAAACAGAGAAGGCTCCAAATGAACATCAGGAAGTCCTTGTTCACTGTAAGAGTGACTGAGCACTGACACAGGTTGCCCAAGAATGTTGTGAAATCTCCCTCTTGGGAGATATTCAACAGCCATTTGAACATAGTCTGGGGTAACTGGATCTATGTAGCCCTGCCTGACCTGGCAGTTGGATCAGATAACCTCCAGAGGCTCCTTCCAACCTCAAACCACTCTGCAATTAGAAGTAGACTCAAGATGCACTAGCAAAATCCTGTTATAGTTAAATATGATTCAAAATTTCTTATATTCAGTTAAATCACAGAACAATAACTTTGAAAAGGCAGCAGTGTTGCTTTTGGTTATGTTGATAGGTAGATCACATTTATACATGCAAGCATCTGTAAAGCTTAATTAAATGTAAATCAGAACCACCCTTAAAATTCAGAAGCATGGAATCCTCAGTCCTTTCCATTCAGCTCTTCCTTAAGGACAAAAATGAGTAATAATGTGATCAATCATCTGAAAATCCAGACATGGACAAAATAGTGAACTGAACAAATTCCAACATCTTCAGCACAGTGCGGGAAAAGTGAAAGGAATAAACAAAATTTCTAAGACTTAAATGTAGAACTGGCTGATTTTCTGTCCATTGTGATGAGAGATGTCAGATGCTCCCATTTATGGAGAGGCAGATATTTTGCCCACAGCTGGACCAGTTCCTTTGTCTGGCATGTTTCACCCATTCTCCCCGAGTTAGATATACAAGTAAAATTTAAACTGAGAATCTGTAACTGTTTAAGAACTTCTTTACAATAAAAATTAAACCCATAGCAATTTTGAAGCACAGAGTTCATAATAAGCACCCAATAAAGACATAGTGGATGAGGTAGATACAGTGCCTGCTTGTATGAGACATCTCCACAAAAAAGGTTTTCTGAGCTGGAAAACAAGGATGAATTGAAATAGTGATTTTTAGAAATACAGTAAGAAGAACTGATTTTAAATATTTCTGGAAACCTCCCAAGGGAAGGTTTGCAAAACTGCAAACTTCATGGAGTTCCTTCCATTAATAGCAACCTCTATTGCTATTAATGACATCCTGCAAATAGCCATAAGCTCTTTAACAGTTCTCCTTGGAGAACAATAAATGCACATTTAAATACTATTTTTCCAGTAATCTGAGTTGATTGATACAATCATACACAAAATCAACAGAACCAGAAGGATCTAAAACTTTCAGAAAGGAAAACAACAACAACAACAACAAAAGGAAAAAAATACCAAAAAACCCGCAAGAACAACCAACCAAGACAAATAAATACACTGATTTTCCTTACACAGGTCGTATTTTAAAATGAACATTCTTGTTTTGTGTTTTGAACCGAAGCAATATGTTGGTCCTCTCAAGCCTAGAAGAAATGGGTTAAGAAGGATTTTGCAGCTTAGTAGCCTCCTGAAGGAAAAAAAGAGCACAGATATCCATGACCTGACAGTGAGAACTACCATGCCAGTAAGGCTGAAATAATTGCTATCTCCCCAATCAAGACACAGGGAAAAGAGTGACAAAAAACATAGCACTCAAGAAAGGAAGACTAACCAAGTGGAAAACAAGGCAGCCATGTGTCCTTGTGGCGGCCAATGCTAACACTGCCCCAGGTGCATTAGCAGGATTGCTGCCAGCAGGTCAAGGAGGTGACCCTTACCCTTTGCTCTTCAGTGACCACTCCCCAAGTGCTGTGCCCAGTTTTGTGTTTCCCACTACGGAAGAGATAGGGGCATACTGGAGAGACTCTTGTGAAAGACCCTGAAAATGATGAAGCAACTGGAGCATCTTTCACATGAGAAAAGGATGAGAGATCCTCTTATTGATATATAGATGTGCCTGAAGGGGGAATGTGTAGAGGACAGAGCCAGGGTTCCAGTGGTGCCCTGTAGAAGGAGCAGAGGCAAAGAACAACTCTCTCATTGTGAGGAGGACTGAGTACTGGCACAGATTGCCCAGCAAAGTTGTGGACTCTCCATCCCTAGGATATTCAAAACTGTCTGGACACCGTCCTGGGCAACAGGCTCTGGATGACTGTGATTGAGAAGGAGCACTGGACAAGTGCCCAGAGGAACTAATTACCCAATATATTAGGATTAGAAGGTTAAATTCAAGGCTTAATTCTCATTCAGATACTGAATTAGGCAGCCAGATATTGGCATTAAAAAGAATGGAGCACGATCAATAACTAAAATTTTAACTAGGAAAATTTGTTCTTTGGAAATATAGTCTTATTTTTAGGAGAAAAACACCCTAAACGCGGCTGCGTGCGTCCAGTTGTCCGATCCGGAGAGCCCCGGCCAGCTCCGGCAGGCAGCTGCAGCAGGGGGGCACTGTCTCCGCTTGGTGCCCCTCAGAGAGGGCGCCTCAGGCTCCGAGCCTCTCCAGGACTTCGGGCGGCGAAGGCAGAACTGAAGAAGTGGACTCTGACTGCAGGCGCCGCTGGGTTTATCGCACAGTACCGGACCTAGGAAATCCCAAGAGTTAAAGCCACCAGGAAAGGGATGACAGCAAGTTTTAAATGGAGGCGGAAGCCTGGATGGAGCTAACCCTCCACCCAATGGCGGGATGGGGGGAGTGGAGAAGGGAAGAAGGACACCGCTGGAGGAAGAATGAGGAGTAACCTGGGGAGGGGCCCCAGCCCCTGAACCTATCGCTCGACGCGCTGGGGAGAAGTTTCTGGATGGAGAGGATGGGTCAGCGAGTGACGGACAGGCCACTGGGGAGGGAACATGGCAAGGGACACATGTGTAACTAGGGAGGAGACAGCAAATTGACAGAGGTTTGGAGGGAGGAGCAACCTGGGTAGCGCCGTATCAACACAGCAAAGGGGGGAAAGTGGAACAACCCAAATTACAACTTATGAGAACTTACAGTCACAACACAAAATTATTTGGTTTCAATTTTGCCTTCAGAGTATATACAGTACATTTTCTCTGTGAGGCTTGGGTTTTGCTTTTTTGTTTTTTGGTTGGTTTTGGTTTTTTTTTTGAAAGATGTAGTTGCATCCTAGAAAAGCAACTGCAGAACTGACAAGAATATTCTTAATAAAATACTATTTTTCCTTAAGCATTAAAAAACCTTCCCAATTGCATATGTACCTAAGAAGCTATTCCGTCTTCAAGAAGCACTAAGAATATCTAGGTTTGCTCACAAAGCTTTCTTTCTAATTCTCTAATTACTCAAGTGGTCACAATTGCAATTGAAAGCCTTACATAAAGATTTAGGTTCATTTTAAAATTAAATTTTTAAAAAATCCATTATTGAAACAGACTTTGCCAAATGGAATGAAAGTGAAATGGAAATTATTTCTGTAATGTGGGATTTTTAAACTTCTCTAACGTAATCTACTGCTATCTCCTACCAATTTAGCATCCTAATTTTGCCTCCTGAGATTTTGAGGTTCTTATAAACTCCTGATGTTCTCTTCTACCCGCAGCTAGAGTACTGACAACTTCACAGCATCTGTAAGAGTCTCATTTCTCAAACACCTCAAGGCAGAAATAGCTTCTGGAGGATGTAGGACCTTTGACATTTAGATCCCTTCTTTACTGTCTTTAATTAAAATTACCATATCCTAACAGTCTGACATACCAAGTGCATTTCTTTAGGTGCTCATCACCAAACCTACCCTCATTAGGATTCTAATGGGAGATCTCTGCAAGAAAATAATGGAAATTTGATCACTTATCTTCCCAGATCAATTCACATGGAGAATGTCTATCACAATCCAGAGACTGTCAACTCCAAATCCGTAACAGGATAGCAGGAAGTTCTGTGTTTTCTGTACAACTGGTCCAGATTTTACTCAGTTAATTCACAAAGGAAAGGAGTATGCATTTTCCTAACTCTTTCATGGGCCTTGAATATATTATATGTGTTATAAGAAAATACTTCTGAAGCCATATTTTTCATAAAGTTGTTATGTCTGAAGAATGTGGCTCTCTCTGGGTTCTTCACACAATACCCAGAAAAAGAAATTCAACAAGCAAGAAAATGCTAGCAATTTTACTTGCTCATAGAATCACATCTGATGCCACCTTGGGAAATAGAGCTTTTGTTTAAGATTCACCTGTTTGACCTGTCAGAATAAAAACACAGCAGTTGTAGCAGATGTGAGCCAAAGAGAAAATATCACTGAAAGTGACATCTTTGTCAGGAAGGACAACTTTCCTGCTGAGAGAGTTATGCTAATTACCTGGAAATTCACAGCTGTTGAATACCAACCTCAAGATGTTTGAAAGCAAAACCAGATATTTTAAGAAAAAAAAAATTATAGTACTTCGTACCAGTAAATCTGGTTTCAAAGCAAAAATGTAACCAGCTCTGCTTGAAGTCCTTTAAGCTTCAGACAGACTTTTAAACTGACCTGCAGTATAGCTGACACCTAACAAGAAAAACCATTCTGCTAAAAATTAACAATCTCACCTCACTTGCAATTTATTGCATATTTATCTGAAAGCTAAGTTTTACTTTCAAGGAAATGCAAAAATAGCTTAATTTAGAAAACAATTTTGTGCACTTGAGAAATCACAGTAAACTTAATGCTGCTGAAACCAGCTCTAAAACAAGTACCTGTAGTTCAAAAAGATCATTACAGGAATGAGTAATGGCCTGTCACAAGTCTTGCTCACTTGACTAAAGAGCAGTGGATATTTGCATATTCAAAATAAGGTAATTGCACATTATCTCTATTTCAGCCCTGGTCTCAAGACAAAACCAAAAACAAGGCAGTTTTGAACTCACAGTCCACCAAAACACTCAATTTTCCACAATTATAGGAAATAGCTTAAACTGTGAATGCAAACACAAGGGCACATAACTGGGGAGAGGGGATGGGGGTGTGTAAGGAGTGAGTGAATATCCAAAACACAATTTCTAAACCCTCAAGCCAAAGCCTATCTGCTACTTGCAACCATTATGGGCTGATTCCATATTTTGATAACATCTACACAAAAGCAGCACCTCCTGAAATTCAGCAACTGACAGAAAAAAAGATGAGACATGACCACAGATTAGAAAGCTCGTCATGGATTGTGCTTCTGCACATAGACTGTCAAAAATAACCAGGAACCTGAGGTCCCGTAAACAGGCAAAATGTTCCCAAAAGCAATTCCCAAAAGTTCCCAAAGTGTTCCCCAAAACAGATTGTCTAGAAAACAAGAGGAGAGCTAGGAGACAAAGAACCTGATCAGTGCTGGGGAAAAACCTGGAGATTGAGGATGCATGGAGACAAATGCCAGTGGTGCAGAGGAAGCTTGGTCTTTAATACCAGGGACTGCAACTGTGTAACAGTGAGCATCCCCACAGCAGCAAACACAACCTCCTGCCCAACCTCCCTGGACCCACAGCAATCTCTTTGCCAGGAATGGAAGGCAAGACCTACAGAATGCAGCACTGTGTAAGAGTGAGGAAGCTCATGTGAGCTAGAGTCAAGCAGGGCAAAAGCTCTCAGCTCATCTGTTCTTAGATCAACCCACCTCAGCATCTAGATCTGCACTAAATTTACTTTGCCTAGCCCATGACAAGATATTTTCCAGCCCAGCTCCAAATCCTACTCATTTTTCCATTTTTTGTTGGTGGTTTGTTTTATGTTGGTTTTTTGTTTGGTTTTTTTTTTTTTTTTTTTTTAGTTAAAAGTTCTGTTTCTGAAACTCTCACTCTCAGGATAGCTGATGCATTTTCCCTTTTTTCCATCCTTTAAAACCTTGGGTTTATCCAGATCAAGTGCATGTAGTAAATGACTAACATATCTGCCTTGCTAGAATAGTGATATCTACACATCAGGTTACAGAATGGCTGGTTTTAATTCAAAAATCCCGTATTCAAATTAATATCATCTAGAAACCTGGATAAAAAGATCCAGACATTGGTTTACTTTTATAACAGACTCTTCCATTTTCATGTTACCTCTTTTTTCCTCACCTATCTTTCCGCCGTAAGTAAAGCCTCTACAGCAGAGATCAAGATTTACACCACACATCAGTGAATAATTAACATTTATCCAGAAGTAAAAGTATATATTTATCACCTAAGGTTATTTTCCATTTTATTTTCAGTAATTTTTCATTGCAATTGTAGACAAAGCAAACATCATTGAGAAGCTTGGAAGACATAGAATCATACTACAAGAACACCTGTTAGTGCTTCCAAATAAAATACCTTTCTAAAACAGAATCCAAAGAGATGGAATAGGCCACCATTTCAGCAAGAAAAAAAATTATGTTTTCAGAGAAAAAGGTTTATCTTATGAAAACCTTCTCTCTTTCAATAACCAAAACAAACATGAATGACAAGATGAGAGCTTGGAAACTATTAAGACTCTAAGACGTAAACCCAGGTAGACACATCTATAAGTCACTTTTATCAATTTGCACGAGCATTCTTTCCTCTCTGTTTCAAAAAGAGTTTTAACAAAAAAAAAAAACAAACCATGAATTAAAAATTTTTCATCAAGTACGAGATCTGTATTTATTATTCACTAAAACTTAAAGAAGCTGTAGTACACAGAGAAACATATTAAAACAATCATCCCTCACCACATCTGAAAACTGATTTAATCTGCTGCCAAAACATCTCATGTTTCACTTATTTCATTCAACACTACTTTGTACTACTTTCTGTGTCTCCATAGATGACTTATCTCATGGAAAATTGCCAGGATAAGTAACTAAGGATATTTATACTTAGAATGATTATGCCATTCATTCTCTTGGTTACCAACTGTAATTGTAAATAAAAACCTTTGTCCCAAAAGTGCAATGAAGTGCATATGTGCTAAAGGTTACTCCAGACTAAAGGGTAAGATTTTTTGCTCTTCTAGTTGAACATCATTTCACTGAAGGCAGAGCCATGCCAGTTTCCAGCATTTGAAAATTTGACCAATATATTTGGGATTTGAAATTACTCTTAAGATCTGTGCTTATAAGATAGCGAATCTGCAAGGCAGATCACTTTTTCTAGTTCCTGAATAACAAAGGGAAGCCACCATAAAACTTCAGAGAATAATTTCTCACTGAAATATCAATTTACAAACTTCATACTCTTAATGCTAATTTGTATCAAAAATAGCCTGCTAAAATTTAGACTGACTTTTGGTCTTGCTCATAATATATTAATACCTATAGTCCTCACTACTATATTATTATTATTATTATTATTATTATTATTATTATTATTATTATTATTATTATTATTATTATTATTATTTCCAAGTAATGAGTTGCTGGTCAGTAACAAAGAAATTCAGTCCAGCTACTGGAGTGATTGCATTTCTGGGAAAGGGAAGAACAACTGATACCTTGTCATCTACCTGGACTTCTATAAGAAGTTGGACATGAGCCAGCAATGCACATTCATAACCCAGAAATTCAAGTGTGTCCTGAGCTGCATAAAAAAATCTACAGCCAAAGCTTGAGGGAGGTGATTCTTCCCCTCTGCTCTGCTCTGAGTCCACATGGAATACTGCTTGCAGCTTTGAGATCCACTAGAAAGATGTGGACCTGGTAGAGTGGGTCCAGAGGAGGGTCCCAGAAATGGTCAGGGGGCTGGAGCGCGTCTCCTATGAGAACAGATTCAGAGAGTGGGACTGTTCAGCCTGGAGAAGACACCAGGGAGATGTTATTACACAACTGGAATAAGTAGAGGGTGTGTAAGAAAGATGAAGCAAGACTCTTTACAGGGGTCTGTAATGACAGAACTTAGGGTGCCAATTTTAAGCTAAAAGAAGTGAGATATAAGGAAGAAATTCTTTATGAAGATGGTGGCTGCCCATTGAAACTGTGCATGTCCCATTCTTGGAAGTTGTCAAGGTCAAGCTGGATGTGGCTTAGAGCAACCTGATCTAGTTGGAATGTTTCCTTGCTTATTGCAAAGGTGTTGAACCAGAGGATCTTTATAGGTCCCTCCTAATCAAACCATCTTATGATTTTATGACTTCTTCCTTTAAGTGAATAATCTAAACACTTTATAGTTCTCAATCATATCTCCTTATTATAAAGGTCTTTGTACAATTCTTGATTGTTCTTCATATTCCCTTTTGCATTGAACTTGCCTCTCCATATGCAAGTGTTTTATATATATATATATATATATATATATATATATATATATATATATATGTGTAGTTATGATATTTTATGAAAATCCTTTTGTCAGGATCTTCTTCTCTTGAGAAGCTGAGGGGCCTCAGGAACAAATGAAAACAATTATTATCTGCTGCTGTGGAATGCAACAGGTGCTTCCTTGATTGGTCGATGTTAGGTGTTTCTACTTAATGACCAATCAAGGATGCAGCTGGCTCAGAGACTCTGGTCAGTCACAAGACTTTGTTATACCTCACCTTCTGATGCATCTTTCTCTCTGTTCTTTTAGTATAGTTTTAGTGTAGCGTTTTAAATATAATATATATCATAATATAATAAACCAGCCTTCTAAAACATGGAGTCAAGATTTCTGCGTCTCTCACCCTTGTCCTGGCTGCCCAGAAAACCACATATATGTATTAAAATATATATAAATAAACATTCCCATGTGGTCTGCAAACAAACCTCAATTAATCATCATTGACATTTATATTTTTTTTATTCATAACATATTTCCCTTCTTGTAGGTTACTGCATGGCACCACAGCCCACTCAGCACCTCCAGCAGAGTCTCACAACAGCTGTTCTGCTGTGCCTGAGAGCTGGTGTTCTAGACAGGAAAAATTCCTCCCTTTCCAAATTTTTTCTTCATACCAGAATGTAATTTTTAAGAAATGTATATAAATTAAGCATCTACCACTGACAGGTGCTTGATTTTCACGCCAGATATTCATGATTCAATATTAATAAAAACCAAAAAAAACAAAACAAAACAAAACAAAAAAAAAAAAAAAAACAAAAACAACAAAAAAATCCTATGTAGGTGAGGGAAAATTTAAAGGCTATTTGGAAGTATTTTCCACACAAGGAAAAAGTTGGGACCCCTTATTCTAAAAATAGAGGTTCCAATTTTTCCAAGAGACTTTAAGTAGAATTGACTGACAACTTCTGGCTTTTAACACATATTTTTGTACAAGGGCTATATAGGGTCAAGTTTCAAAGAGAAGAAAAGTACACAGAATCACTAACAAAACTTTACATCTCCTATTCCCAGCTGTCCTAAAGCATGCAGATGTGGTCCTCCACCACTGGATTAATATTCTTCCAAGATTTCTCATTAGCTTTTCATAGCAAAATGACAGAGTATTTCTAGAAGAGTAGGAGACCTATACCTAAGTTTCCAAACCTTTATATTTCATACAAGCACTTATACGCAAATGAAAAACACCAGCCCTCTAAAATTGACAGCAGTGGTTATATAAGTAAATGTTGACTGTGGTAAATGGTAATCATGAAAACAAAAACAAAACCAAAAAACACCACCCACCAAAACAAGTTAAAATCAAGCATAAGATTTCCATCAAGCAAATAGAAGAAGAGTCTCCCTCCTGTCTGTTGTCAGACATTTACATGGGTAATTCAAATCCCCATGAAAACTTATCCATTTCCATTGTTTGCAAAATAAACAAGCAAACAAACCAAAATAAAAATAAAATAAAACTAAACATGTTGTAAGTCTTCTATGACGCTAACCAAAACTATGGGAACAAGAACAAAAAGAAAGTACAAAAAATTAAGATGCATAAATTCTGCCCAAAAATGAAAACTGTGCTATTATGAAACATTAAGCCAGAGTGGATAACTGACAAATATTTTTTGTTACATTCAGTTCAGCAAATTAAAGTCATCCCACCTTGTTAGGAACAGAAGCTGTTTTCACTTGCCATCTGCTGAGTGGCTTTTCTGCAGCATGCCAGTGATCCCTACCAAATTCAAAAGCTGATGTGTCTGTAGCACAGCCCTCTCTCAGATGCCATTTGACAAAGCATCTTGTAATCCTACTCAGACAGAACAGATGTTTTAGATGTCTCTTTTCCACCAGTAATTCTTCCAAATACAACAGGGTATATATGAATGAATTACATGTACAGAGCTGTTACTAAGGATGTCAAACTTTCATTGATTTCACAGGAGTACAAAGCGGAAGGCACAGGTCCTCACTTCTCTCCACACAGGCTCCAACAATGAACAATGTCCTGGGAATTGTTACAGCCATCATTTGCACAGGACACAGCTGCAGGCCTTTCCTGGCCCTTACCCAACTGCAAGCGTCACCATGGCTCAGAATTATCAAGGCAGCACCAAATTTTCACACTGCCTTGCAAACTTTTTGTCACTTAAAGTCCACTTTAAAAGCCCATATACACAAAAGTCAAAATGAAACTGTCTAACAAGATTTAAAGGTTTACTAACACTATTTTAAAATGTTTTTAATAGAGTATTATAGTACATAATCTTATAACAGGCATTGCTTGAGGCTTGCTAAAAGCCTTTGGTAGGCTTGTTGTTTCTGCAGAAAATGGAGACACATATCATTGACTGCCTTCAGTCCCTTTCCATTTAAACCATATTTAAAATTGCATCAGCTTTATGTCAAGAAATGGAATGACAAATATACAGTTTTTTGTATTTAAATTAAATGGCAGAAGTGCCTCACTGAAGAGAACAGTTTAAAAGGTAGCCTGTTTTTAACTTTGTAGACCTTTAACAACAAAACTAAATGGGAAGAGAGTATGTAAAACCTGAATTGGGAAATAGACATAATTAAGTATAAGGGAAAAAAGAAACTATAACATTATCTAAAGTCATAATTGACTCAGTTGAAGTGTGTTCAGGATCTTCCATCTTCATATATGATTTTTCTTCCGGGAAATTTTCAGTGTTTATTTATATTGAAGCCAAATCTGGGCAAGAGACAGCCAGCTCTGCTTCAAGAAAGTGCTATGTAATAATTGTTACAGGGCTGTATTAAATACCACTGTTATATGGTCCTTTAGGGCTTTAGATGTGCTTCTGAGCTGCTTGAAAGTTTGAGACTGAAGCAAATCATTTGGCTGACATTCGTGATATAAATTCTGATACAAATCCCTGTCTTGATGGAGAGGATCCTTCAAGTGCAGAAAGAAAAGGTCCACATATCAACCTTACTCATCTTCTTCCCCCTAGCTTGAGCTGATCCTCTTAAAAAGAACCCAATTAAATTCCAGCAGGTCTGAAGTAGGGCCACTGACAACAGGTGCCTGGTCACAAGTACCACAAGGAGCCAAGACAACACCATTCTGCTGCAGAAGCCAGAGGAAGAACAAGACTGCTTAACAGGACCTCTGTGCAACTCCAGTGGCTCAAAAGGTCTCAATAGCCTGGATATTGCTCCATGGAAAGAAAATACTGACCTAGCTAAAACTAAGCTGGAGGACAGTTTTCCATTGCCATAGTGAAATATGAGCCCATGAGGCCTGAAGTTAACGACAGGTTTTTATAACTCAAAATACTTTTTTTTTTTTTCAGGTCTTCAGTGTTTTAACAGCTTTGTTTTAATTAGTTTAATCAAATTGCAGTTCAAGCAAAGTATTTATCTTAATAAAACAGAAGACATATTCATTTCTCCTGTGCATGAGAGTTAAGGATTTACAATACCACATATAACATAAGGCAAGGAAAAGCCAGCCTGGACTGTGATGTGAAAATACATAGGTGACAATGGCTGCTGGGCAGCAAAACATTTGAAATTCAGTTTTTGCTGTACCTTGTCCAAAAAACTTGCAAGCCTGCTGCTTCTCACCTACTGTGCTCTTATTTGACAGTCTCCCATTTTCTTTACTCCTTAGATTTTTCATACCTTTGCACCTATTAGTTTATCTGGTCTCCCCTTTGTCAGCTAGCACATGTCCTGAATGAGTGGAGGCAAGACAAAACTTAGCATGGACAAAATATACTTTTTTTCCTTCTCACATCAGCATTTTTCCATTCTTTTTGACAAACCCTCTTTTGTTACCATTATTTGTTTTGCAACACTACAAGCCTCATGCTTTCATTCACATCTCATTCACATCATTCACTAAACTTTCATCAGCATAAAGGATAGCTAAGTTTTCTTTGTCCAATGGCTTTTAACACTCACTCACTTTTAGCACTCAAGACATTAAAACTGTCAGTACTCACAGCACTGCTTTCTGGAAACTCTAAACATCTGTTCAATCTCTCTCTTTTTTCAAACCACATCCTTCCTTCAAACCTCTACAGTACTGTCCTCCACGCTTCCATATTAGATCAGGTCTGGTCTTAAAGGTTTACCATCCTAAATTAGCCCTTGGACCTTGCCTCCTGTCACAACAACTTAGTCAGAAACGCCTATTTGTCTCCTTCTCCTGCTACTTTTTCACACTCCCTCCATGCTGCCCACTCTGCTTAAAAAAAAAGGAAAAACCTTCACACTCCAATATGCCATCCCCCTCCCCCATGCACGCACTCTCATTCAAAATCCTCCTGAGATCTATCTTTGGTGAATATTAATAAAAGTCACAGTTCTTCAACCCCAGTGTTGACCTGACAGTATCCTGAAGATCTAAAGGAAAAATTTAGATCTTTCCATTCTGCCAGAGCTACTCCGTGTAGCTAGCTTCTCATAAAATCTCAGCTCCATCCTCATGTCCTCTGCAAATGATGCAGTTCTCACCTTTTCTGTGCAGTCACTACTTGGCCAATATATAAATCACTTTAGAAGACATAATTCTGAAATGCTGCTTATCCTGTCTCAAAACTGATCTGTGATTTAGCTAAATTGTTTTAAAGCTCACTTCCATAAATGGTAATGAAGTTCTCAAAACCAGAGATGCTTTCCCACTTCTGTTGAGATTACAGAGAAACAGCATGCATTTCAAGCCCATCATGTCTAAATTCTTCCCTTTTTTTTTTTTTGCATTGTATAGTGATTAACTTTTTTTTTTTTTTTTAAGAACCAAACAGCTATTACATAGTCAATAAAACAAGAGATAAATCAAATTACATTCCCAACTGCAGAGGTAGATTTCTTTTTAAACTCAGACTTGTTAATGCTCCAGAAAGATTAAGAGAAACAAGCAAGTGTTCCTTCAATAAAAGGTAGACAGTACCTTTAGATTAAGTTGTTGGGGTCTCCCCCAGGTCAGGGTGACATCCTGGGTTCCAACATTAAGTAATTGTATGTTTTATTCTACTGAAAAAAAAAATCAATAAACAATCAGGTGATCAGTGAGAAGATACAGTCTTGGACTACAATGTATAGACAATTATGGGTTTTTTCAGTCTTGCAATATGAAAGCTGCTTACGTGTATTGAGACTAAAGTGAAAGATGTCCTTCCTCATTTGCATTGTAAATGCCCACAGCTACTCCCACAGCCAACACCAAGAGCAAACCTGTAGAGCAATTCAGAATAGATTTCTTTGCTGCAGCAAATTCAGTGCCTGCTGTCACTGCAGCAGACTTTTTTGAAGTGTTACTCAACTGACAACTTAGAACCAATTTTGAAATAATCCCATTATAAATTACAATTAAAATCCTGTAATTATTTTTGCAAATCCAGGAATTCTCTATGAATTTCCCAATTAATAGTTGGAAGCCACTTTCTTGTTTAATCTCAGGAGGAATAAGTAGTGTGAATTACCTGAGTTCTCCCACAAGTTCCCAAGTACAGAAGGCCCCATGAGAGTAGGCTCCTTCTTTTCCTCCCTGGAAGGACAGCCCATTGAAATGTAATACAAACCAAAGAGTATGTTCCAAAAAGAGGATTTCATTATCTCTTTCATCACATTCTCATTCAGAAAGTTTTCTGTTTCTATTTCTCTTCCTGACTAAAAATAAATGCTATTTCTTTACAGCTCCTGGCTTTTGGCTCAGAACAGCTGCTGAGACCTTATTTAAAGTTTTTTTCAGGTATTGTAAAGATTTTGATATGAAACCAACTGTAATGACATGACTGAACGTCAACAGCATTGCACATCACATTTCCTTACAGAAATAGTTTCTGAATGTTTTCCTTCCCTTGTAAGACTGTAATTTGAACAGTCTCACAACTCACCTGAAAGTTGTTTATACTTAGAAATCATTGGTATATCAAACCAGCAGCTAAGTTGATGCAGTGAGCAGAGTCAGTACAAAAGAAAGCACTTCTTTTCTGCATAAATTTTCTGCAGCCATTGGACCACTTTGAAAGATGTCTTCATCAAGAACACAAAGATTCAATACAGACATCTAACCTTGTTTTCACAGAAAAACAAGTAACAGAGCTACTCTAAATTGAAACTTGTTAGAGATGTGATTTGTCTTAATTTATAGCTATATATTCATTCCATTTCTCTCTGGACAGGACCTGAGTGAAGGGCCTGAAGTTGTGTCAGGGGAGGTTTAAGCTGGATATCAGAAGAAGGTTCTTCCCCCAGAGGGTCGTTGGGCACAGGAACAGGCTCCCCAGGGCAGTGGTCAGAGCAGAAGCCTGGCAGAGTTCCAGAAGCATTTGGATAACACTCTCATGCACATGGTGTGACCCTTACAGATGGTTCTCTGCAGGGCCAGGAGCTGGACTCAACAATCCTTGTGCATCCTCTCCAACACAGCTTATTGTGCAACTGGGACACATCCTGACACTTGAGTAAGGCATGCTATTTCTTATGGAGATATGCAAAACAGATTTTCATGGTTGATCTTTCTTGATCGAAATGAGTGTTTGCCATGCATAAGCTGCCCATCTGTCATGGTTTAACCCCACTGAACACCAAGCCCCACAGAGCTGCTCATTCACTCCCCCACCTGCAGGATCAGAGAGAGAATC
The DNA here is from genome assembly GCF_015832195.1 of Motacilla alba alba. Taxonomy (NCBI): domain Eukaryota; kingdom Metazoa; phylum Chordata; class Aves; order Passeriformes; family Motacillidae; genus Motacilla; species Motacilla alba. Next base: position 21,906,191 of record NC_052019.1, read on the forward strand.
CAAAGGGTAAAAGGTAAAATATTCATAGGTTGAGATAAATAAAGTTTAATAGGGAAAGGAAAACCTGCACACAAGCAAGACAAGGAATTAATTCACTGCTTCCCATGGACAGGCATGACACCCCAAGACAGTAGGGCCCCATCACAGGTAGCTGTGACTTGGGAAGACCAACACCATCATTCCAAACATCCTCTCCATTGCTTCTTCTCCCCACTTTATACACTGAACACAATTCCTTATGGTCTGGAATATCCCTTTGGTCAATTCATGTCACCTGTCCTGGCTGTGTGTGCCCCCAATCTCCCACACATCCCCAGCTTGTAGCACATAATTATGACAAGCAGAAAATATCTTGGCTCTGTGTATGTCCTGCTCAGCAATAACAAAAATCTCTATATAATCAACCTTACATTCAGCCCATATCCATGTACTAGCTACTGGGAAGAAAATTAACTCTACCCCAGCTGAAACCAGCATAGCATGCCTCATAACCCCTCAAAAATGTTGAGGCTACCAGATGTTTGCTAGAAAGAAATATCAGTAAAACCATTAGAACAATTAATTTACCTGTTGACCCTCTTCCTGATAAGGTCTGAGACACCTCTGTAAATTATGAGAAATGGCCATAACCCTAATGAGATTTTCAAGTCCATAAATTATCTGCAGAGGGAGATAGTATCACTCCACAGCTAAATAAATAAGAGAGCAGAATTCACCTAAAGAAATGGACATGGCTTCTCACATTAATTTACAGTGAACAGGCATTTATTATGCTTGAATGTTTTTAAAAAGAAATGCAAGCAGCTGGTTACTATTTATTTTAAGTACCCAGCATGAAGTTTTCCATGAAGTGACTGTCTCCTAACAAGACATGAAAGCAGCAGGTGTCGAGACCTGATCTTCTTCTTCCTCCCAGCATGCAGTAATGTTAAATGAAAAAACATTGTAATTTTGAGCTTACAACATTAGAACAACAAATCTGTTACTGTGCTGAAAGCCAGACAACTTAAACAAGAGAGCCTTTACAGCTCTTCAGGTACTTTCACTTCAGTGCCTTTTGAGAAGAGACCAAGAGAGGCAGAGCTATAACTCTTTTTTCATTGTTATTCCTTGGAGCTTATGGCTTTATGCAGCATGGCAGGTTTGGACAGAGAAAGCAGGAAAAATTGTAGAACATGGACCATCAGTGTCTTTTAGGGCAGGGCTAGGCTTTGTGATCTTTTACATGGGCTAAGAGACTACTGCATGGTGGCCGAGCCACACACAGGAGAGGGGCTGAGTGCTGCTGGTTCTGCTGGGGGCAGCCAAGGGCATATCCACGAACTGGGAAGGAACAACTCGCCAGCAAAGGAAATTTGATCCTGAGACAAGTTCATTAATAGAGATTGATCAACCTTCAGAAGAAGCTGACACCTTAAATATTCCTATTTCTTAACAACAGCAACCATATTTTGGGTTTTCTTCTCTACAGTGCTGTAGGCTATTAGCAATGGACACAGGAGGAGAGCACTGTCCTGCCATGGCAGCATTGCTGATGTTACAGATTACTTGTTTGTGCAAAGGCATTGTATAACATGGCTCCTGGCTACGGAGACAGCAAAATCTGCATCACATGCCTGCAGTCACATCCTGTAACCACTGGAACATGAGAAAACACAAAAAACTGAAGAAGTTGTCAGACAACGACTGCCACAGCTCACATCACACAAACAAATGCTGCCTGATGTCACAGCAGATCTCTTGTAAAAGGATTACCCCTACAGTGTAAACTCAAACAGCTTTGATCTGTTAGAGTGACGTATTGGGCTGAAATTCAAAAGGAAAAAGCATCTTCTCTTTAACTTTGTTACATGTAGAGTTATAACCAGGACTTCATAAAACTTTATATTGGCCTTTTACCATTTCATTAAGAGCACCCAGCCTCAGCATTACCAATGCAGCTTCCCTCTTTGTGCCTCACTTTGAAAAGGTTTGCAGAGCTCTAATGATACAGCTTTTCCTGCCATGGAGCTTCTGTTGTCAGCTACAATTTCACAGCTATCCCCCTGCTAGCACTTCATGTTGCAGGAGTTTTATAGTGTGTGTGCAAGATTTGCTTCCTAGCTGTTTTAAAGCCACAGGAGGTTCATATCTTTTGCAGGAGAAAAAGGATGATCAACTGCAAAAGCAGACACTCGGCAGAATATATCCTGACTACATGGGTAAGTGTCTCTAGCATGATAGTAGAAGGTGGTGGCAAGACAGCACTGATTTTCTCAACTAATGGTTTCTACACCTGGTTTTATATTAAGTTTTCAACACTAAGGAATGCATCTGTGCCTTTGTCCATCTCCTGTTCCTGTTTTGTATCCTGTATCTGGCCTCTTACTCTTTTTCATGGCACTTTTTACTTTCAACAACATAGCACATTCCAACAAATTTTTAAAAGCCTTGGTTTTCACAGCTCAGTCCTTTCTACAGAAATCAGAAAGAGCAATATAATTACTTATACTTTGATTGTAGCATGTCAGCCTGACCTTCACATCAGATGCTTCCCAGTATCCTTATTAATTACCATTTATTCATGGTCATAACTATGAAGCTTCAAGTAATTAATATTTTATATTTTACTGTTCCACTCCTGACAGTCAGTCTTCCTTTTTGCTTTTCAAATCTGTGGCATCTCACTGGAAAATTTCAGGTTCAGAAGAAACTATTCTTCTTTCTTTCCTCTGCAGTAATCCATCTCCATCCTTCACATTACCTTTATGCTCTACCTAAAAGGTGCATATTTGCTAGGTTTTCAGACACAAAAGGCACTTTACTTAGGAACACCAAATAACTTTAATAGAAACCTCATATTAAATCTTATGTTTTGTTTCTTGCCAATGTCATTACAAGGTCTCAAGCACATGGGGACAAGAATCCAGACATGTGCTAACACACAGCAAGGTCCAAGGACCACTAATCCAAGAGGTTCATATTTTACTGTTACAAGTTCCAGTGCTGATATGAGCAGCAGGCATGTTCAAAAGGTTCTACCTAGAACAGGTTCATGTATTTATTTGTATTTTAAATATGATACAATTTAAAGATGCAGTTTTTTACAGCAGAAACTGTCTCAGCTCTCAGCAAAAGTCTGCTTACAGTTTACAGAACAACTGTGAAAAAAAGTTTCAATTAGGAGAACAGCCAGAGGAATCTGTCATAAAAGTCAAGTAAAAATTCATTATTAAACAAGACATACTGTTCTTTATATCGATTATGAAACAATGACTACATATTAGTAAATTACTAAATCAAACAAATATGAAAGAAAAATCATCTACTTGTAAGGAAAATCATTCTCAAAGCAAGTTTAAGAAAATTAAGAGGGATCATGTACATTGCTGAGCATGACTCCCCCAGACTATTCAATCGATAATAAATATAGGAGCAACATGATTGATTCATGTTATGAATCAAGAACTCAAGTAAAAAATAAGGAACAGAAAGAAAACTACAGTAGCTGAAGTCATTGAAGTCCTGAGGGCTCCAAGATATGATAAAATTTGGCTTGACATACAGCATCTGTTCTGCGAAATAAGATTATTCAAAGTGCAAACTGAAAGAGTGAACACAGTACATGTTCATTACACTTATGGCTTCATAATAGTTCAAACAGCCTGGATTTCCTTCTTTACATCTCTTACAGAGTCTGAGAAGCAACAGAACCTTGTACTGTCAAGGAAAACTGAAAGGATATGGCTTTCTGTTTCGAACATTACAGTCAACTTCCGAAGAGTTTAGAGGTGGTAATATCCCTATTTTGAGCTCCACTTCCAATACAACATCCCAGTTCTACAGTTTTCACCAGCAGTGAGGTTTTAGTACATCCTAAAATTAATTATGCTGCGGTTTTTTACCAAAAAGAAAAAAATACTTGGACATTCTTCTACACAATAAGACTTGTAGATTATTCTGTCTTCTGTAAGCATTAAAATTTATTTATTAATTTATATCCAGGTTAAGTTAGTGTTTACCAGACATTTTAGATTTTTTTTTGCCTTACCCATGACTAAATGTAGCAGTAGAACCAACACATGCCTTTAGATGCAAACTAGTTTGCTCATGCACAAGTTGGGCCATTCCAAAAGTTAAGATGCTGCCTGTCTTAGGTCCATCTTGTGCTATATGGATTTTTCAGGGTGGTTTTTTTTTTTTTTTTCTTCTTCTTATGTAGGTTTATTTATTCATTTTTGAAATGAAATTAGATAGCAGTCACCTAATGGGAACATACAGACAAGATGGACCCAGACTCCTCTGCAAAGTGCACAGAAGCAAGAAAGTTACAAAAAGGGACATTCTGTTTAGGTACAGAAATTTCACCATGGCAGTGGTCAAGTATTGGGATAGGTTTCCCAGAGAGATTGTGGAAACTCTATCCCTGGAAGCAATCAAAATTCATTTGGGCAAACCCTGGACTGTCCTGCTAAATTTTGAGCATCTCCAACCTCCTGTTGTTTAAGCAGAGTTCAAAGCAACTTCCACAACTCGTTTTCAAACTAAATTACTCTATGATTCTGCAACTGACAGGTAAGTGGAAAGACCATTTTGGTCCATAAAGAAATCAAACAGCTGCAATCTAAGTAAAGAACAGGCCACTGGGTCTCAAAATTAGACTTTCTTGAAAGTGTACAACACATTTTTCATAATTCTTCAAAGAACAGCACATGTGAGACATAATCACACTCAGAAATCAGACTATAGGGCTTGCTTTCTTTACAAGTTAGCTTTCATTTAGTCTTTCATTATGTTCTTGTTGATTTTGAAATAAGCAACCTATGGCTTTTAAATAGCAAGTTTAAAAGGCCTTGCAGGTGGTGATTATTTTTACTCATGCTTGCTTTCCACAAGATAGATACTGACAATTCCTCAGTACTTTGCAGCAATGATTCCCTCTAAAAATATAAGATCCAAACTACGCAACACCTACACAGTCATTTCCTGATACCTAATGGTGAAGCTGTTATGCAAATGGTGAGGTGGTTTATACAACAAATAATTTTGGCTGCAAAAAAGTAAGTTACATTAAATTTTTCTCAGTAGTTGGACAAGGCTGCGTAAGTGTGATCCCCAGAAGAAGTGGTATTAGGAACAGGTCCTCAAGCACACAGCTGGGAGCAGTGGGTAAGCACCTTTGCTCCAGCAATTCAACAGCTGGTACTCCATGCATCCCAACCAGCCACTGCACATCAGGTAACAGCTGAGGGAAATACAGATGCTGAAAGTGTCGTTGGCTCAGTCTTCATACAGCACTTTTCCTGCAATCATATAATACTTCAGTTCTCTGGAGTTGAACAAGGAACAAAAACTTCCCAGCACAAAACTTTCTACACTATAACAAAAACTGAGTCACAACTGGCAAGACAGAAGTTAAGGCATTGCCAGTAGATTCAAAGATATCTAATGATTTTAATGAGATGCTGTTGTTGTAGTTCAGAATACTAATCACTTCTCACACCGAAGAGAATAGCCCATGTATGCCCAGAAAAGCAGCATGAGCCAATCATAACAAACCAAAATAGCAAAGTTAAATTTGGAATTTCACAGTGATTCATTGACCTGCCTTTTTCAAAAGAGCCTTTTAACAGATGTCATTGCTAAGTCATGTTAAAAGAAGCAAATATTTTAAGAATGCTCACTTTGCTGCCTTATACAATTGAATCAAGCCATCTGTGCTATCGTGGTCCTTAACCAATATTCTATCCACTAAGAAGGTACTAAAAATCATCCCTGTTTAGTACTCTGAGCAGATCCTTCTATAAGATATGCCTCTAAGGTGTTCTCCAGAGAGTTAGACAAAAGTGGAAAAAAACAAAAAAACCCACACTTGTTTAAGATAGGTCTGATTCTTAGTTTGTTTTCCCTTTCCTGTTCACAGAATGAGCCAGGTTGTAAGGGATCACAGTGGGTCATCTGATCCAGCCCCCCTGCTCAAACAGGGTTATCCAAGAGCACATGGCACAGGATTGTGTCCAGTGGATCTCAAATATCTCCAGTGAAGGAGACTCCACACCTCTCTGGCCAGTCTGTTCCAGTGCTTGGTCACCCCCACAGTAGAAGTTCTTCCTCATATTCAGGTGAAACTTCCTGTGCATCAGTTTCTGCCTTTTGCCTCTTGTCCTATTGCTTGGCACCACAAGACTCTGGCTCCATCCTTCTGCCACCCTCCCTTCAGATACTGACAGACTCTGATGGGGTCCCCCCTCAGGTGTTTCTTCTGGAGGCTGAACAGGCCCAGCTCTCTCAGCCTTTCCTCATAAGAGAGATGCTTCAGTCCCGTAATCATCCTTGTCACCTCCTCCTGGATAACACAGAATTTAAACTAGAAGAATTATGTGAATATTTGGAACCACAATGTTCCCTAAAGACTAGAAATATCCTCCTAACATTAAGTAGAAAATTGCACGTTCAAAAGAACCATAATTCTTAAGAACTTCTCATTTCAGAGGATGAATTTGAGTCCTCTTCTAGATACATAAATTTAATTACTTGATTACAAAGCCCAAAAACAAAACTGTTTAATGGCAGTGATGGAAAGGCACAATCTTATCTCTAACTGTTTCCAGATCTGCATGACTGTCTCAATTAGCAATGGAGCATTCAAACTTGGCACCCTGGGGTTTTTCTGTGTCTTTCTCAGCAACAAATTCATTGCTTTTTCCACAAGACTGTGTTTGTATATTTTGCTAGCAGAGGGACACAGTTATGGGTTCATCAGGGGTTGCAGGTCATAAAGCAGTTTCATCAGTATTTTCTAATCTCTGAAAACAAAATGACGACAACATTTTATTGTTAACTCCGCCCATGCTGAGACAGAAAACTCAATTGGCACAGCAAAATACAAAATTATGATTGCTGTTAGCAACAGGTAACTCCAAGAAGTCACCTGGATTTCTTCCAGTTAATCTAATACTCAAGAATACTTAAGAGGTTTTCTTACTGTGTGGGTTTTTTGTTTTTTTTTC